>NW_026562400.1:5535000-6247322 GCF_027474105.1 Poeciliopsis prolifica | reverse complement strand
CTTATGTCCTCCCATATCAACAAGCCTGAACACAGTTGAAGAAAGAAGTCTTTCTGTTGGCCAGCATTGCTGTTGGATGGGTTTAGAAAAGGAGGGAGATATCGAAACCAGAAGTTGTCAAACCAGAAAAGTTTCTGTGCCTTCAGCAAAAACTAAAAGGACACAATAAACACAAATCATGACAGTCTGGAGCAATCAATCCACCTGTCAACAGAACTGACTTTTGCTTTGGAAATAGACCAGAAACACAGTGTAATTCTGTTTTGTAACGGATTCTGTACTAATTCTGAGATTGCCTTGAGGAAAAATGGTTTTCAGATTGTTGCTTTGTTCATCAGCCTGAAAAACAACACCCTGAATGATATAATAAATATCCAACTGCATTCAGTTTAGGCCTTCCTATTTTTGCTCAGGTTAGTGGGGACCTGGTACTGAGAGATGACATGAAAATAAAACCTGCTGTCAATAAAAGAAACCGTTTTCTTACCTGGTCAACTTTCAGCTCTAATGGTACTTGGAATCATGTTTGTGGTCTGACTGTTGGTTCACTGCTTGATCTATTGGCAGTAACTGTGGCAAAACTTGTGTTGTGTCCTCTTCTGTCACTTTGTGTGGCGCCTTTTCTAGTTCTAAGATCCAATTTTTTTTTATTTAAACCCTGGAGGAAAAAGCGTTTTCAACAAAGAGGCTTGCCCATGTTTCCAGAATAAATGTTTGTAACACGTTTTTACTTGATCTGTTTCCATCATCCAACATTTCCCTCTATGTGACTGCAGTGAGAACTATTCAAAAATCATCTTGCATGTAAGGGAATTCCAATTTGCTGGAAAAGTTATGTCAGAATTGCATGTTTTAAAATTACTTAGCTGGTTTTGAAACCAATGATGAAGCAAATAGAAACATAACCAATCCTAATATAAAAAGACAGGTACAGACTGGAACCAAGTAGCCACTAGTTACACCTTAACCTTGATGTCTTTTTACTTCATCATCTCCATTTTTCTTCTTCCATTTCACATAATTAAAGACACTCAAATGAAATGGACCCTCAGGAAAAGTGGCTTTGAGGAAAGGAGCTCCTGGAGGAGGTTGGATGAGAGGCAGAGAGCCTGGGAATGGGGTATTGGCTCTTCAAGGATCACCCCTCCTTTTTACCTTCTTCCCTCCGTCTCCCTCCCACTGAGACCCACTGAAGTCAGGCAGAGTGGCTCTGGCCACAATGTAGATCAATATCATCTCCGTTATTAATATCAAAAGCACATTACTTTGTTTTGCGTCTGGCACTAAGCCAAATGTAGCTCGAAGGCCTTGTCCTGACCGACTGCCATTTCCTTCCTTCCTTTCCTCCCCGCCCTCTCTGGCCATTTACTGGGCCCATAATTTACTTTGGTGAGTTTTTAGGGTATTGTTTTGTCAGGGCCAATCACGGCTGAGTAACAAATGATCCCAGTGGAGTGGCGGTGGCTCAGACACAGCTACCCTCCCTTCTATGCCCTCTCAATGAGTGACACATGTGGCTAGATTCATTTTTGAAAGTTTCACATCTATTGCATTTTCCCTTGACTCCTGGAAAAACGGGAAAGAAGAAATAAAAAGGCAATGTGCCTGCAAGGACAAACAGGTCTCAGGGTTAAACTTGACTGGTTATGCCGCCTGCCATCTCTTAGCGCCTGTCCCTCAAGGGTGAGGTAACAAACAACCATCTCCGTGGCCAGAATTAGATATGACAGTATTTCTAATTGGCCTGTTGAATTAAAAGGGTCATCGTGGTGCTTGCTGTAAGAAACAAAAATATTGACCACTTAAAGGAAGAGAGGGGGAATTGATTTTCACAACAGCAGGCATTTACCTCATACAGGAGAGCTGACTCTCTCTGGAGAGAAAAGGACCTGCACAGCCAGAGACACAAGCTTGTTTCATGGTTTCCATGATTCATGTCTTTAATTTTAAGCTGAAAAATTACTGGATTTTAGGACATAATTACATTTGAACAATTTAATGTTACACTGGTATTTTTGTAACTTTTAAGAAGATGTTTAATCCGGATGGAACTCAGTGTATTTTTCTCTTTTCAAGATGAATTTAACACATCCATTTTGCGATGATACTGTAGCATCCATCCATCTTACACCTTTGTTCCCTAGTGGGATCAGGACGTGCTGATGCCTGTCTCCAGCTAACCATCTGGGCTAGAGGCAGGGTACACCCTGGACAGGTTGGCAGTCCATCGCAACTATAGCATGGTAATATATTTGAATTATGAAATTACAGTGCATCATAGAGGTAATCTTTTTATGTTGCATTTCTAAGATAGGCGCACCATATTGGCCAGAAGTGTAAATGCAGTTTCCCTTTCATTTTGCATAAAATTATGCTTCCATCTGAAAGTTGAATAACACCAAGATTAAGTCTCATTTTCATATTTTCACATGAACAGTTGTCCACAGTTATCTTTAAGTTTAGTAATGCTGATGTTGGAATATTAAGTGACATTTGCTGAACAGTGATATCTCCCCTCAGCTGTTTGCAGTTTGCTTCTCACTCCATATTGATGTCACACATCAGGGGTTTGCTTTGGGCACCATTGTACCGGGTGCTAATTTATACTCTTTGTGGGCACCCAACACCAGGCAGCATGGGCAAACACCCAGGTGCACTTTCTGTTTCTCAAACAAAAGTGCAAACGAGAATCAATGGAATTAAAGTGAGAAGTGAGCACTGTTTGAAAGGTGAAATGAGCCACCTTAGCTGGGGTGAGATGGCTGGAGGCTATATCATAGTGTAGATGATGTAGAGGTGTCTTGGCGAACAGAACAACACACACAGTAAGTAATTTTATCTGCTTCTGTTCCAGAAGAACAATGCTGAACAGACGGGTCCACTGGGGATCCGAGAATACTTTGAGGCCATAAAGATTGCTACAAGGCAGAGTTTGTGTTGGTCTCTTTGTTGGGAGACACTCGACAGTGCTGATAATGATGTGAGCCGAGATATAACAATTACATCTGACAATTCATAGACACAGTATTTTTAAAGTCAATGTTTTTTCTTTATAAACACACAACTAGAAAAAGGTTTTATTTTTAAGGAATGCAGCTTTTAAAAAGCGATGTAGAGGTGAGAACAGCAGGTGGAGCAGACAGCAGGTGGTGGCTGCCACGCCATGTTGTTCTGTTTGACATGAGAGCAACGTGTCAATCAATGGCTTCCTCCTTGTTTCTCCTGTGGGGCCTTGTGCTATTGATTTCATACTGTGTTACAGTGCTGGGGGTGTTCACAACAATGCAGAAGATTCACACCACTGAAAAAATAGTCTTCCAAACATGTACCCTCTTTGCCACCCAATATATAATTTTCTAGTATTTGGGTGAACTGTTACAAAGAAAAACATCTGATATTTTTTTTAAATAAGAGTTTTACTTAGAAAATTATTGAAGCTAAAGTTTTAGACTCTGCCTCACTGTTAATACCCTGGCATGCAAACATTCTCATACACTTATGTTTGTCTTTTTATTTTTACAACCAAAAAACTTCAATATATTATCTTCAACTTTTACATGATAGACGAGGAATCTTGGAACCTTTTAGATGTGTCCCTAATCCAATGCACTTGAATCAAACGGCTGGATAACCTCATTAGTAGCAGTTAAGTTCTCCAGAGTCTTGCTAATGACCTCATTGTTTGAGTCAGGTGTGTCCTGAGCGAGATGCATCCAAAATTTACAGGACATTTACAAGACACTGTAATGTAATATAATGACATTGTAATCTGTAAATGTTATTGCAAAGGTTTAATTTCAGTCTCAACCCATAGAGTACATTCCTTCACATGTTTGCTGAGCACACTGCATTATTTGTGGATAAATGGATGCTGCTCACACTTTTTCTTGAAAAGAAAAAGTTTTATCTTTCTTCTACTTCACACTACTTTGTGTTGACTTGTACAAAATCCCAACAAAATATAGTGAAGTTTGCTGCTATAATACTGAAAAGTGTATGGGGTATGAATGATTTTACAGGGCACTGTGCATCTTAATTGCTCCCTTATCAGCTCACGCTTAATTGAATTTATACATGCCCTTTTGAGTTGAGTATGGGTCTTTAAAATAATCTTTAAATACAGATGCACTTTTGAACAGTTCATATTCCCATCATTTCTTATTAGCCCTCTGAGGACAATTCATTAACAGCTCATTAAATCATATCTCTATCATGTCTGAGAGGCCTCTCTCCTGGCAACAAATGAGCGAGGTAATAAATCCCATTATCAAATGATCTCAATCCCTTACTGTTGTGTGTATTAACAAGAAGAGATTTTGATTGGTAACAATATTAATGCTCTTTCAGTCTTTACTTCTTATATCTTCTTGAAATATAAATGAAAAGATACAATCAGGATAAAGGTTTATATCTTCCTTACTCAACAGTTCTCACTTGGTCCTTTTTTGTTTCCGATTAATTCAAGATTTAGCAGTTTTTGTTACAATGAAATGTGCCATATTGTTCCTGGATTTGAAAGTATTGTTCCTTTTTCTACAAAAAGGCCTTCCCAACAATCACTTGGCACAAACTGCACAGTGTGCATCTGATCTTTCTGTTTGAATCACAAGGACTTATTTTAATGCATAATTGGAATGGCATGGATTCTATAATCACCGTTCATGCCAGCTTGCAAGAAGAGTTAAAAGAAGCTTACAGGAATTTGGGCAATAAAGCACAGTGAGGTCACCCATATTATTATGCAGTGGCCAGGCTTCATCTCTTTGCCTTTTATCTCTCTGAGTCTCTTTTACTTTCCATCTTTTTTTTTTTTTCTACCATACTTCTCTTTCTACTTCCACCACCACCAGCACCTCCTTCTACCCTCTTGGTCTCTGTGCACGGTGGGGGGAAGCTGTATGCCGATGCTCAGGTAGAGCAGGGGGAGAAATCAATAGTGAGGCTGTTTGAAGTTTTCTGAAAGACTTCCCAGGGAAGACGCTCTTGTCAGGGTGATAGATAAAGCTCGCGCCTCAGTCAGCTTCGGCAGGAGGCGGCCAGAGCAGAAGAGAGCGCCTCACCTTTTTAAGTGGGGCCCTAATAATAAAACAGCATGAATAAAACATCCTGGCTGAACCATGCGCTGCATTAGTGCTATCGTCCTGTTATAAATGATACCGGTAGCCCCAGCGCCATTTGGGTAAAAGCCCACAGCACCGCTTTAAAAGTGGGCTGTGCAAAGTGAAAGGGAGATAGATTGATATGTGTGTTGTGCACTTATTTATTTATATTTTATAGAGCTCAAGGAAGAATGAGAGGGAATTAGTAAGCTTTAGTGTTCCAAGGTGACTTATTGTTACTTTGCTGCTTCTGGAAAGTTGGGGTGATCGGAACTGTGAAGTAATTATCTTTCCATGCTGTTCTTCCTCCCCAGTGACCTAAAAAGCAATCTAAGAAAGCATGGTTTAAAGGCTTGCTACAATTAGAGAAAAGAAGTGAAAAAATATTTGTTTTTTATCCTTTTTCTTGGCTTCTGTCTATATCTCTGATGTAGTTTCTCAACAATTACATCAGATATCCTTGAGCTCTACCATCCTGCATTTTTAAGACTCAGAGATGAGAATTTCTTATCATGGCTTGTTTATCCTGCAGGTGGTGTCATGTCAAGACAAGAGCTTGAAGGTTGTGCTTTATAAAGCAACAATATGAAATTTAGTGCAAAATAAGGCAAACATTTTAATAGTCATATTTGCACTGATGTATTTATTCAGTGTTAGAAGATGTGATGTGAAAATGGCAAACAGAGATGTACATGTTAAAAGACTATTTATTTTTATCTTGGGGGTGAGAACAATTTTTACAAGTTCCATCTGAACTGGAAAAATAGCAAACTACCTGTACGTGCATTGCTCTTTATCAAAAACCGTTTAGACCCACATTCACGCAGTTGAATGAAGTAAAATGAAACAGCTCATGAGAAGTGTTCTGCTTATCAGAACAATAAACTCAGTTATACAACCACCTTCTTTGCCAGATATGGTAAGTATGAAATCTTAAAAAGTTGTGACAAAACAGAAAAGTTGACAATGTTTTCTACATGAAAGCCCTCAAGGAATATAGTTTGAGAGAACAGCGCGACATAGAAAGATATATATTAGACCCAGAACTAATATACACATAATCCTTTATCAAAGACTTGAATAGCTTTTTTTAGTCTTCCATATTTTTCTAGATTTAATTTAAGAAATGTGGACAAATCATGACTTTCCGTGAAGCAGCTTTTCATAACAGTCGGATTTCGAATTGGTTCTTTGCTAAATTGTATGTGTAAACTCAAGGCCCTTTGGAGAATGTTAGACATTGTGATTGTTGATTATACTTTACTTTTATTAGTTGTATAATAAACTGGGTATGTATGAAACCTGCTTTTACTTGATTTACCAGCCTTAACTATAAGGGCTGAGATTTTACTGGATTAAAAAAGATTTGAATCAGTGTTCGAAAACCATTGCATACTAAAGTGGAAGTGAATTAGTGGGTTCGGGACAAACAAGGTAAACTTTAAAAGGACTTCTGAAAGCCTGAATAACCACTTTTAATACTGCTTTAAAAGACCACATGGAAAGATACATATATAAACAATGAAAGCGAACTCAATAATTTTGCAATGATGCACAGAATATCACAAAGACATTACTTGCTACACTAGCCTCTTAAGTACAAGTTCTTTTCTCCACAAAACTGCAGAAACAAAATGGGGGCTCTGTAGAAATCCATCATTCAACAGCAGCACACTGCAAATAATAAGGTATCAGAGCCAGAAGGCTACTGGTGTATCAGAAGGACATAAATCTCCCAGTGCTACTGCCCTGACCTTGTTTATTCAGCCCTGACCAGTTTTTACTTTGGGCTTGTGGTGGAAGGATGGGCCACCGCCACAGGGCCCTAGTCCACTGAAAGCTACTGAAGCCCAAGGGTACACAAGGTCAAGTGGCCTGTTGCTGGGGTCAACGGCTCTCAATAACTGCCCCCAGCCCAAAGGTTAAACCCTTGACCGCAGCTGCGACTGGACAGTTCTTATGTAGGCTTTAGCTGAGGTCAGGCTTTCTCCACCTCCGCTTCCTTCATCCACACAGGTGTCAGAGGCCCCAGACCTGACTAAAGGTCATAGGGTTCCATGCAACAGGGGGGTCCACTTTAATGCGTTGGCTGGGATCATGATGAGCTGCAACTGGAGCTGCAGCAGGCACTGTTGGCACAGAGGTAGCAGGTGTTGGAGCTGTAGGTGCTTTTAGTTTATTCATCTGCCTAATAAGAACTGTTGGAAGTTGAATCCTCACTGGCATAATGCCAGTGAGGATTTGTACGTATAGCTTAAGCATTTAACACTTTTGTCAAAAAGTTAGATGAATATTGATTTCTGTGGAAAAAATTGAGTTATTTCTAATGAAAATTAACATTTTTCTTTCTTTATACTAAAATAAAGAAAGAAAATAAGAAATAATTGATTGCACGCTGCAAATAAAAAATAAAAACTTGGAAATGTCACATGTGAATATATGACGCAGAAGAGATTGTACTGCTTTTCCCTAAACAGAAAAACGTGTTTAGGGAATAGATGAAGGACAAAGCAGAATTTTTAAAACTCAAAAAAGCAGAACATTTGGAGGGTGTTTGAACATGTTAAGAACGCAAAGAGAGAGAGAGCGAGAGGGAGAAAGCACAGCTGGAGTGTTGAGCTTGTTGCATGCTGAGGGGAGGATACGTGCCTAAATCTGACAGCACCCCACAGAGACAATCACAGAACTGGGAGTCTCCTTATTTGTTTAGCAGCCAGCAGATAAATAACAACACTCTGCTCTGAACTAAAACACTCTCTGTCTCCCTATGTCTCTTTGCTTCTCAGATCTCCCTTTCCCTCACTAAGACTGTTTGCTTGCTTTTTCCCTCTCCACCGCCTTGACAGTTATTTGTATTTTTGTTGCTCTTCACGTCTACCTGTCTGCTGCTACTAACACAGCCAGGGGCTAGCTGTTTCTTCCTCCTTTAGAAACTCTAATATATGCATCACTGACATATGTTGTGTAAAAGCCCTTACTTTTTTATAAAAAAAAAAAATCAACAAACAAAGTGACTTAAAATGCAAATGAACCAATGTGTGCTTTCAAAACTGCTGTTTCATCAACAGCTGAAAACTGTTTGCATCCTTTGTTTCTTTCAGTTTTGTTTTTGTGCTTCCATGTTTTCCAAATAATGTGACACGTTTAAAAAGAAAACAGAAACTATTGTGGATGAAGACCATGTGTTACCCATGAAATGATGCCTATCTGAACCCACCAGTTTTATGTTGACATTATTAAGCATTGATTTATGTTTGACTAATTTGTTCTCCTGCACAACATTATTCAAATTTGTCACAATTTAAGCAAAGCGGTCAGTACTTTATGGAACCAACTTTGCGTCAACTACATCTGCAAATTTGTCTCCATCAGCTTCGTACATCTTGGGAGAGAACCAAGCAATGGGATATTTTTACTCCTATTACTTAGCAAAGTAGTTCAATCTCAACTTAAATTGTATGGAGGTCATCTATTAAGAAACATGTTCAAGCATTTCTACAACAATGTCCTTTGATCTGAACCATTCTATTTTTTCATGCTGCTAGAAGAAATATCAGCTTTTCTCCCAGGATCACCTTTTATTACTCCGAAAAGCCTCCCCATCCACGATGCCACGTCATGATTCCACCACCAATGTGTATAGCATTGATTCGTAACAACTGCCAAACTCTTCAATTTTTTTTTTTTTTTGGTAAAGAAATTGAGTGAGTTTACAATTCTTGCTTCTATACATAGAAAGGAGTTAAGTGAAGAGGCTTGGATATCTGATCAAGATGATACCAGGGGGCATTTCCAAGAACATCCCACTTTACAATGTGTTTAGAGAAGACAACGGGTGGTTTACAGCCATATACCACTTCCTCTTTAAATGATTGCTGTGCACAATATTTTTGATTATTCACATAAAATCTTAGTTGAATGTACTGAAGTGCTTTTGTTGTACTTTGGCAAAATATGAAAGTTAATAGGGAAGAATAATTTTGCAAGATACTGTCAATAGTTCATCTGACAACATAGTTCAAATATCTTCTGTTGCAATGTTCCTGTAGCCTTCTATAAATTGGTTTTTACTTGCTATAATCAGATAAAGAGCTATCTTTTGTTTTCATCTACATGCATTTCTCTAAGCCTTACAAAATATTGTTTTGAAAATGAAATCTTGTTCCCTCTTGAAATGATCTGAATATTTTTGAATTTATGCATTGTTGAATCCCTCTGTGGCTAAAATGGGAACAAAGTAAAGATAATTTAATTTAAGGAGCAATAAGACTTACACAGTATGTTTTAATCCTTGCTTTAAAGTATTTTATTGACACATAGTTCCAAATTTACAATTCTTAACAGAGGTTAAGTCTAAAATCACAATTATCAAAAATTCAAGGACAGGACAGAGTTTAAAGAATAGATACTAACAATGTCATATGAAGTTGATCTTTTCTAAACACAGAATGTCAAGTATGTGGATGAGATCATCTGCAGTAGCACATTGATCGGCATTAAAACCTTCACTTTGGAGCGACCGGTGTACTCAGAGCGCTGAAATTTATGGACACATTAGAGCCCCCTCCTACAGGCTGCGGGATACATCATGCTGGAAGCTGAAACAATAAAGGATAGGTAGCAGGCTTTTCTATTCCACACAAAAGGGTGAGAGATGTGAGGTCTGGAAGCTTAATTGTTTTTGTTAATTAAAGAAGGCTTGGTAATTTATTTCACCCCGGAGGGAGGTTGGTTACACTGTGGAAAGTGCTTTAAATCTTGATCAAGAACACAATTTGACTCTGATTTTGTGTTATTTAAGCAGGTTTACTACTGATTGGCTTGAACGAAACACGGCTGTATCACAGAACGCCACATGCAATAGCAACTGTACATGAATGAGAACTTGACAGGGGATACCTCTGCTGCTGAAGCTCCAGGTTATGTAATTAAATTTACAGATGAAATATCAAAACACTGGACTGGAGTGGAGGCCAACACCCAGAGAGAGCTATGGGGCAGAAAATGCTGAGCTGCACATTTCGCCTGTTTCCTCGCTTCTCGCTGGCTTTAATATTAGTGGCCCCCGACAACAGATGGAACTCGGGCTAAAATCACAATGGGTGCAAAAGGGTGGCAAGGGCAAGACCGTGAAAGTCTGTGAAAATTTATGAAGTTATTGATTGACTCATTCAGCTATCACTAACCTTTGCCAGGTGCATGAAGGCTGAAAGACAATAAAAAACTTGGTTTTCTCCTTCAGAGAAGGTTCTTTTTTGCTTTTTGCCCACTGTGCCAAAATATTAATCTCCTAATTTTTAATTTTTAATCTGGACAGACCTGGAAAATAAATGCCTGTGTCCAGCAGGCCATGGTAAATAATTAAAATTGAAAATTGATTGTTTGCACCAGAGCCGGGATTTATGGGATAGGGGCTCCAGCGCACCCCCAGGGGACCCACTCCCACGTCTGCACACACCAGCCTCGTTCCCGTGTGCTAAGCATTTTTTCACATTATTCCCCACCTAATATGCTAAGGAGAGTGAGTAAAGGGGGGATGGAAGAGAGGGAGGGAGCAAAGAGGAGCTCTGTAGGTTTTGCTTTGTTAGATGACTTCTATGGGATTTTTCTTTTTTTTCTTATATCACAAAAATCAATGGATTGGAACCGTCCCCCCTTTTTCCACATGACTCTAATATTTATTTCAATGTCCTGTCAATAAATATAACAAGGTTAGTTTTATAACGGTTTACCCAGGGAATTCAATTCAAGGGAAGTTATATTTGTTATGCCCGATTAAAAACAGGCAATCGATGTGGGTGAGACTACCACAAAACCACCAGCCCTCCCCTCCTTCTCCATCTTCGCCATTTCCCACTAAGCACTAAACAGGCAAGATGTAATGCTCTTCCAAACACAAACACACACCTCCTGTCTGCCTGGTTACAAACGTTCCCAACTTTGGTGGCCCACCGTGTCAGCCTCACCTGACTAATGAACAGCAGCAAAACAAATAGGAAACTCCTAACTAAATTAATGAGAAAGAAAATGCGCCTCAGCTAACATTTGTTTGTTATACAGCTTATACTGTATGTGGGGGTTACCAGCAATAATAATTCACTTCATGATGAATGTAAGTATTCACCTGTGGCTCATATTTTGCACAGGTATTTTTCCCACCAGAGCAACAACCCTGATTAAATGAAGTGGTCTTGAAAACATGTTTTGTCACAAAGCATGTTTTCATCTAGAATAACTGAAAAAGTTAATATATTTAATTCAATTTGGTTGGGTCTTTTTTGCCTGTATTACTACCTTAATGCAGCTTAGCATGGAAGCAATCACCCTGTGGCTCGGATGAGGTTTTGAAGAAGTCCAGGCTGGACGCACATCTGTATTTCTCATCACGGTTCCCACCAGTCAAACACGGTGATATCATCATGAAACTAGGCAGTGTTACCTTTGGCGGTGTGTGGAAGTATCCTGTAGAGAATTTATACTGGCATTTAAGAACTCTCTACTTTCTTCCTAGGAACTCATTCCTGTAATCAAATACAAAATGCACTTTGTTCAAAAAAGAGCAGTTTGTATGTCTAAAGAAGTGTAAAGTCATTGTTCTCCACAGATTCCAGCACTTATCAAAGCAACAAACCAGAGCTTATCAGTTTCCAAACTTCTATAAACATAAACTTTAGATTTGCAAAATTATAATGCTTGTTTTGACCACCTTTTACTATTTCAATTTTTCCTTTCCCTTAACTTTCCTTTAGTATTTTTAGATGAGATTCCGTAGTCTCTGACAGCCCATCTCCTATTTTTGTTTATCTTAATTTTTTGTATTAAGATCTAATTTCTTTATTGGTGGCAAGAAATTTTAAATTGTTTTGGGAAACTTATGTTTGTGTTTTCATTAGCCATAAGCCATGATCAACCAAATTAACAGAAATAAATGCTTGAAATATGACACTTGGTGAATCTATTTGAGCGTCACACTTAAATCGAATTATTGAAATGAATCAAATTTACAACTATATTCTACTTCACTGAAATGCACCTGTATCTTTTCTAAGAGGCCCTAAATCAGGGTAATTTGCCTATTCACTTGGAGGCGCCTTTATTAAACTCTTTGAGTTTAGCCCTGAAATTCTGTTGTCCTTCATTTTGCCACTTTGCCATGTTGCTCTCTAAGCACTGTGCTGGCAGTATTCAAATTTTTCGTCTCTCAAGTTTCAGGCAGAGAACAGTGAGATAACCTCCTCAGTTCGATCTTAATAATTAAAACACAGTGATATAAAGTGGAGCGCTGCTCTTTTATTTATGAGAGAAGTGCACACAGAGATATGTGATTGTGTTGAAACCAGGCGAGTCCTTGATCCCTGACATAAGGGTTTGTATTTTTACTGAATATTTGAATTTCAATGCCGAGACATGATCATCACCGCTCACACAGCTGGCCATGCACGCTCACATGCAATCCCACCCTGTATCCTCATGCACACCATCATTAGGTCTTCAGAGCTACGAGGGGGAAGAGCCGCGATCAAACATTCATAAGTCATCTGTCAAATATCACACCTAGGTACACAGATAAACTGAATCAAATGGCTATTTGTACAGATTAGAATGGTACCATTTAAATGTTAAGATACTTTTCATGAAACACTTTTTTGTGAAGTGTGAGGCATTGTCTGGAAAGATGAATAAATAAAAACTTTCAGCAAGGCCAGAAATTCTTGATTTTCCTAGAGGATTTCCTAAAACCAGCACACCTGGAGTGTGTAATTTAAACTCAATATAAAATCATTTGTTTAGTGAAAGGATCAGAGGTTTATTAGAGCACCTTATTAAAGAAACAGCATTGTGGAAACTAAGTAAAGCTTTAGAGAGGTCAGGGTTAAACGGAAGAGGTTTGAAACAAAATTAGTTTTTATACTAATATTCCAAGTTTTGAATATTTCACAGAGCATTGTTTAATTTATTATCCAAAAAATAAAAATAAAGAGTATGGCACAGCGGAAGCAATACCGAGACATCAGCAAGCAGAGCATCAATCAGAGAAGCAGCGGGCTAATGGCAAATGGATGGAGGCAAACACAGGGAAGAAAAGAAAACCCGTTACAGAATACAAAAGGGTCTGGGCTGAAGGCTCACCTTCAGGTGGGATTGAAACCTTAAAAAGCCAAACCCACTTTAAGGTTTAGATCAGGGGTCTCAAAATCTACTCTAACTTTTAGATGGTCTAATAATATGAATAAAATTGTTTGTTGTCCTCTCAGCTTGCAGTCAAATCCTGTTAATTATCTAATTGTTCAAGTCCCTAAAATCTCAAGATGGAGTACTCCAATTTAGATTTAAGAAACTGTGTATGTGTGTGTGTGTCTGTGTGCTTGTGTCAGAGTGGCCCAATCAATGTCTAAACCTAAATAGTCTGACTGACCTTGAGCTAATTTGCAAAGAATGATTACAATTTCTAGATAGGCAGAGCCAGAATCATGCTCTAAAATAGTTGCAGATGTACCAAGAGGTGGTTCAACAATGTATAAACTTAAGGGAGGTGAATCTCTTACACACCACAATCAAATTACAACTTCATGTTTGCAAAGTGACAAAATGGGAAAAAAAGTTAGAGATACTTTTGTAAAGCTCTGTAGTTGACCAACAAATAAAACCCATTTTCCTTACTCTTACCACAATATTCCATCAAGAAAGGTGATCGGTGGTAAATAGCCTGTTCTGAATACAACTATCCTTTCAATCTTGGTGTAATCTGCCCCATGCATCACTACTGTATATGGATGTGCTGAAAACATAGAAAAGACTAAGAGCTTCCGTCGCTGGTTCCCCCACCATCGTCTTCACCACCACAACGGGGAGCTCTGAGGAAATCAATTACTCCCAGGGCGGGCGTGTCGGGCTGCAGGCAAGAGTCCATACATCCAGTATGGGGAATTATTTTGAGGAGAGTGAAGGAAACAGTATAAGGTGGGAGGAGGGAAGCATGTGGCCTTGCTGCGGTCTTCCATCTACTGCCGCTCAAAATCCACATTCCTCAAGGAGACACTAGCATATCTTCTCACATTACTTCACAGATACACTCCTTCATCCTGCTGGATGAACAACTCATTAGATCCACATTAACTTCTTCCCGGTTAGCCTGCTGCTAAGGTGTTTGATCAGAAGCATGGCGGACAAAACAAAGAACGCTCCTACTAACATGCACCAACACGTATGAATTTGGACCGTGTCTATAATTCAAATACTGTATGAATTAAAGTGTCTTAGTATGTTGCAGATGTGATTTTTAATGTGGGAATTATGTGATCATCCGTGAAAATATGGAGAGTGAAAGCAATCACCTTTGTCAGCTCACACCTTCCTGCCCATCATGTGCTCTTGCCATCTCACCTCCAGGAAGAACTTCTGTTGAAAAAAAAAAGTAAAAATCATCTGGACAAAAACAGAAATGCACCTCCACACTTAGATATACATTTATTCCAGATACTCAATTCACAGGGAAACCCATGTAGATTTCAACCCAAAATTTCCTTTAATTATGATGGTTTATTAATTACAATAAATGGACATCTGAATTGTAAGATAAAAATAGTACTTCTTGACCAATAAAAATCATGCTTAATACAGGTTATTTTAAATTTCTTTGTATTTGTTGTTCTAGATAGAACCAAAAATGCTACTTCCATAAAACATAATTACACATTTTAGTCACTCTGTTTTTTTTTTTAGTCAAGAAAACAAAACAAACCCAAACAAACAAAATAAACTACTTTCCACTCAAATTGACAACAATAAAAGAGAGAACAATGCAAGCCTCAGACAAAATAATTGAATTTCTGGTGCATTATTACTCTGTCACATACTTTTTTTCTGAAACCATTAGAAATTCTTGATTTTAATCAGAAATCAACTCTGATACAGCCACCCTGAAGATAGTTTTTCACATTTGGTAACAAAATGCATTTTCTTTACTATATTATCCTCTTAGTCAGATAAAAAAAAAAGAAAGTGGTTCATACATTAAATTCTACATTCTTGACTTTGACTTCTTGGTTCAGGGGGTTCTTCTCTAATATTCTCCTTGATGCTTCTAAGCTCTTGGCATATACATTGACTCTGAGCAAAGAAGGGAAGCTTTCTCTTCTCATCGCAATGTAGGGGGTGGAGAAGCAGAAGGATGTGGAGGTGGAGAGGATGGGGAGAGGGAAGAATCTGAGGGCTTCGTCGGGGTCTCAGGTCATTAAATATCCATGCTGAGGAGGAGTGAGCGCTCAGCACCTCCAAACTTCCCTCTACAGCACACCACATCTTCCTGCCTTTGAAAACCTCACTGTGCACTTTCTGTTTTTGTGCACAGCCTTTCTCCATTTTGCTTCACCTTTCCGTCTCTTCCTCCCATCTGACTTGTGCTCTGTTTACAACCTTAGAAATTCACATCGATAAGGATTAAAAAAAAGAAGAAAACTTACGAGGAAAAGTGCTTAAATCTTTGTGGAAACAAAATAAATTCACCAAATATTACAGACTTTCTCTCTGGTTTTGGTTTCTGGTAAGCAGCTCCTCACTTTTAATTGATTCAAAACAATGATTTTGCATTTATTTTTATGAACACTACCCACCCTTCACACACACACACACCCACACACACACCCCCGACACACACACCCGACACACACACACACACACACACACACACACACACACACACACACACACACACACACACACACACACGTGCGCACAGTCCTAACTTTGACACTCACACAGAAGTGTCCCAGCCATAGACCTCCCATTTGATTCTATTAATAGCTAATACACACTGTCATTAACATGCATGGAAGCCTCCCCCTGCACTATTAATAGGATGTGTCCAAATCACTGCTGTCGCATTAGTGGCTAACCGCTACAGCGCAGGGTCTTTAAGTGTTGCTAACCGAGCGTGCCTGGTTTATTATGCCTTGTGTGAATAATAAAATACCCCGTCTCTCTCTGGTTGTCGTCTCTCCGATCTCCTCTCAGCCTGCAACACCTTCTGCTGCTACTGCAACTCCAAATACATGGCTAAACTTGGTAGAGCAGTTTTATTTCTGTGTGCGTGTGCGTGTATGTGTGTGTCCCTGATTATTATACATATATTGTAAATTGGAAAGAAAATTGAAATGTAGAAAAAAGAGTAATAATGGAAAGAGTGTTCCTTATTTGAAATATGTGTAACAAAAAAGACAAAACGTGTTTTTTTTTTTCATAATTTTCAGTAATATACTTCACAGTCAGCACCACTTGAAGAATAAATATGCTTGGATTTATTACACCCACATTAATTTATCCAATCATCACACACTGTGCCATGAGGAACTGAGCTGAAGTAAATTTATGTTTTCCAATGTATTCTCAATTTTAAATACATATAATTTGAAATAAAGCATTTTGTAAAATTGATTGATTTCCACACTATCACTCTATAAAATAGAGGATGCAGTGCATACACAGCCTCAGACACTCTAGCAAAATCTGTAAATACTCAAACAAAATTTCTTCCAAGGTTTATTCATTTATTTTACAACAGCAAGATATACTTTTATTCAATCACAATGTTCTTCAAAAGCCCATTTAATCTGTGGACAATTTTTGTATTTTTATTTGCATAAATTTATGCAAATAAAAATTTGTATGCTATAAAAGGTGTTTAAAATAAAGCTAAAATGTTTTACACAGTGATTATCAAATAAAAATTTGAGTTGAGTAACAAATATGTATGATCAATTACAAAAAACCTTAAATTACTGTTCAACTGGAAAAGTTTGAAAACAGTTTTTTAAATCACACACATTGTCATTGCAGGTTTAATTTTGTACTTCACAGTTATTTTTTGTTAAGTCCACATGTTTCCTCTGCCATATTTCTTTCCTATGCTAGTATTCAGTCTGTTTTGAAAGGTCCAAGTTTTGTCACGTCTGCAACAGACAGGTGTTTCATGGAAAGGGTGGACCTGAATAGAAGCAGTTTTTGATCTGTTTTTATTTCAGTTAAAACACATCGAAAGGTTTCCTTAACTGGATGCATACTGTTTGTGAAAATTACCTTAAGTGTTTAGTGCAAGTGTTCCTAGAGCTGTCTCTTGGATTTACTATCAGTGTGCCATAATCAGAGGTCCAGTGACCTCAAATAATGCCATGACAAATATATTGAGGAAAATTGACTATTGATTTAGAGAAACAACTGACCTGCTTGAGTGTAATGAATGGAGAAAAATAGAAAGAGGCATGATGATGGATAGGAAAAGTTATGGAGCCATGTTACATAACAGGAACATTAGCTGGATAGGTGTTAAAAAGACAAGACACTAATTTATTCTCTGGAAGACAAACTAAAATGCAGCTATGATAATTTCATTGGGTACACAAAACATGTTTGTTACATTTCTCACACAAAATCATTCTCAGGTGATGAGATTTCACCTGCTCAGCTCTGCCTATTTTGTGTGACTTTCAGAATGAGTTGTTTTAGGGCGACATCATTATTATGCAAGCAAGTTGCTCCTGTCTGCACACCCAATTTGCAGGTTAAAAGAAAAAAGAATTTCTATGTACACATGTTGTTTTTTAATGTTTGTTGTTTTATTTTGTTTGTTTATTGCAGGCTACAACAAAACACAGCCAGTGTACAGCATACACAGTGGAAAAACTAGCTGACCAAATATGCTGGAGCTTCTCTTGGGTTGCTCGGTGATGGATTGGGTTTAGATGAGATTGCTAGGGAACAGAGCAATTTCTTCCAATAATGACTCAATATTTGAAATGGCTTGTTTTTCCCACACCAACAAAACATTTAGTTATTGCCAAAAAAGTGTCACAGTGAGGTTTTTTATGACTTGGACTGTTTCTAGAAGCTGTAAAGATCCAGATAGAAGTACAATGTGCAAAGGGACAATTTTGTACAATAGGTCCTTTTAAAGTATTATGCGTGTGACTCAGTGCTGTGAGGCTATAGAGATTGTTTTTATTTTTTAGGAACATGTTTTCACCTGCCTCTATATTAGATCTATGATCTTTCTCACTGAAGAAACTACTGTAAAATATTTAAAATTTAAAGAAACAAACCACCTTTCATTAAAATATCTGGATGTATTTTTTTTATAGAAAATAAGGACATCAAAGTGCATTATATTATATAATGCTTGTCCTTTTTCAACCATCAATTACTTCTGAGCTATAGAAGGCCCACGAAGTAGGGCCCTACACAGGCTTTAAGGCTTCTTCTATGTGTCATCGTTTTGCTTTCATTTCTTTTTTTTCCATTTTTTTTTCTTTCTGCAATGATTTGCATTTGTGTGTGTTTGTATTTATTATTCTTTTATTTCCATAATGATGACTGAGTTAAAGAGTGTATCAGGTCCTTCCCCAGCTTTTGACTTGCAGAACGTTTCCCATGTCTGTGAGTTTAAATGTGTTTGTGCACACGTGTGTGACGCCTTTCTGACATTTTTTTTTTTTTTTTGATAAACATGCATGTTTTTTGTGAAGTCGATGTTCCTGCAGTGTTGACAGGTCTCTCCCATGTCCCGGCCACTCTAAACAAACCGAGGTTAGGTTTAATCTTATAATGGCTGAGAGAAGGCCTTCTTAAAGCAAATCACAATGCATTGACCAAAAGACTCATGCATTATTCAGATCTCTTTTTTTATCCCGGCCATATCACAGAGCCTCGACAGTGTTCACATACACAGTTTCACTGACGCACACACAGACTCATTTGCACTTGCCATTTACACTCTATAAGCCTCATGAGCAGTCACACAGAGTTTTGTTTTAAATAAGAAAAAAATTCACACTTTAGTGGTTAAAAGCCAATTTAGGTAATTTTTTCTGGAGAATTGTTGGGTTTTGAAATGGAGTTTTTTTTTTTTTACTGGATCTAAACATTTAATTAGATTTTACAAAGAAAAAATATTTTTCTTATATTTAGTTTATTAAATTATTCACATTACTTTAACCACATCTTCTCACCTAAAATAATAAATTATACTTTTGTATACTTTGGGCCCACTGTATTTGTACTATGTAATATTTGAGCTTTGTTTAAAATTCATTTCTTATGCAGAAACCAGTGCATGATGAGGTATGCGCACTTTGTAACATTAGTAAATGTGAACTTGGCATGGAAATGATGGTGAAGCTGAATGTTAACCCATGGAGGTCACCAGCACTAAAATTGGCCAGCTGTAGAGGGGCTCATAAACTCAGCACCTGTGTGTCTTGTCTCCCCTATAATTGGCTCCTTTGCTGCCTGAACCCTTCAACTTAGACACAAACTCTGCTTTTCTGTTGCATCCATATAGTTTTCCCTTCTGAGTCACTCCAACCTTTAGTCTCACCTGCTCCTTTCTAAGCACTTTTTTGTATCCTCTTTAACTATCCTCACCTCTCCTACAGAGACAGATTTTGTGTTAGTGTTCTTGTTTGTCATTTCCAAGTCTTGTCAGAAACTCTCAGTAAAAATTAGCTATGAAATTTCAACACAAAATTATTAAATTGTAATCCTGGTGATTTTTGCTGTTCCAGTTCTGGAATGTGAATTCACCCCGATTTTATGTCTTTTTCTATCAAGAACTTTGAGTAGTTCTTGATAGGAGTGGTGTGTTCAAGATGATGTGCGGTGTATTATTTTTTTGGGTGAATTAGACCTATTATTGTAACCAACAAAACTTGATGAGCAGCTTGAAGTGACTACTTGTTTCAGCATGCAGGCCCTTTGAAAGATCACGATGAAACCTGATTTCCAGTTGACTAAGAGTAAAAACTGAATTCCTGTAACTATTTGACGTTTTTACATTGTTAGTTTAGATCAGAAATCAGCGACAAAATATGGGATAATCATTTTTCTTGTTTTTGGACACAGCCCTGCTGGACTAGTTAGCAAAGTCATTGAATTGGGCGGGCATGATTGTATTAATGACTACAAGAAATGACAGATGACTGGACAACTTTATTCATGCTCCGTAAGTGTTTCAGGTACATTTAATTAACCTTTCCTCCTACACTTTCAGTGTTAATTAATGTAGACAATTCTTGATAACAGAAGAGTAAATATTTATCATTATTTCTTGATTGTCATAAAGGTTATTAGTGATAATAGTTGTGCCATGTTTTTATTAAGTTATACATTTTTTGTGGCTTGACAGCATGAAGAATTTGTTTTTGAACTTGTTTATTATTTGGGCCTTTGTCCCATTAGAGATCCAACAGATTCAAGGTTTGGCCTGAGGGGACACCTACACAATAAACACATGAGTATGCCCCGACTCAGACACAAAGAGATGACACCGCACATGAATAGGCGCTCACATGTGTGCAGAAAGACAGACACAAATACAGACCATGTGGACATAGGCAGACTGTGCAAGGTGTTTTGGTGAATTAATAAACACACTCTTGCATGCATGAGCACACACACACACAGACACACACACGCAGCCCCGTACTCCTACTCACCTTAATTGGCCCACCAAGCATCACTTAAGAAGCCTTTGAGACGGAGAGAGTGTGGGATAGACACGAAGGAGGAGAAAGGGGGTAGTTCAGAGGTATAGACAGAGGAGAGAGATGGAGTCGTGGTGAGAAGGAGGAGATAGGAAGAAAGGGAGAGGGAGGGCAGAAGAAATGGAGAGCACGAGCGAGGACAGGAAAGAAAGCTCCTTGTGTGTTTCTGGGGGTAATTACAGATGCAGATTTGCGTTGCCACTTGCAACATGGCTGAATTCATTTCCATCTTCGCTTTGCCCTTCCCTGGTTCCCCAAGGGAGTCAGAGACAGAACTGTATGTCTGTGTGTTACTGTGTGTGTGTTTGTATGAATGTTGAAGGAGGCAAATCTGGGAATCTGCATAACAAGCTGGGAAAGAAAAGGGGAAAAGAAGAGTATACAGAAAAGGAAGATGGGTTTGTGTGTCACAAATTCAAGGGCAGCTAAAAAACATAATTTTGGTTTCAGATATTTGCAATTAACTAAGATTAGTTAGACTAAAATGAACATTGTTTGATGTGAAGTTATTGTTCTTATCCAAACTAGGATGACTACTCCTACTATGTAAGGGTAGCAGAATTTGGTAAAAATAAAGGAATTAGTTTGTCTTGATTCTGGTGGATGTAAATATGAGTGAAACAGTATTAGTTTTACCAAAATTAACAATCAGTATGGTGTAGTTTGAATATAATATGAGTGTATGTGAGAGTTGCTGGCTTAAGTCAGTGGAAAATCATTCAATATTTGTTTCCAAATAAAGTTACAGTGCACACAAATGATTTTAAGGGTACTGAAAATCATTTCAGTAGATCTAATACTGTGAATAGTGTGTGATATTGATTTAAAGCCACAAACCAGATTTTTGTTCGAATGCATTCGCACTCAGTTTATCACCTTTAGAACAAGAAGTGGTACATTTTTGTTAATTTGAAGAACAAAAATATTTCATTAAAATTAAATTCCTGCAACCTTCCTAATACATCTGATGACATTGCATTACACTACGTCAATATAAATTCCTCTTGATCATGTTTTTTAAAAGTCGTTATGCCTCCAGAAAGCAAGTGTTTCTCACTTTCTGAGACTCCAGACCCTCTGTGCAAAGTACAAAACAAGGCTAATATAAGGGTAATACAAATAGAATATTGCATATATATATATATATAAGCTTCAGAATATATATATATATATATATATATATATATATATATATATATATATATATATATATATATATATATATATATATATATATATATATATATATATATATATATATATATTTAAAAATTTCCTGTTTTTACAAAAGAGCTGATGTGGTCTTGAATACAAATGTCAACAATGTGTCTGATGCTGATTCAGTATTTACTCAGTTTACATTCAGACACAGAACAGGTGTTTGATGGCATAGTTAAAGTCCCTGTGGTGTGTTTACCACAGTCTTGTTCTTTTGTCAGCAGAAGATTGATGGGGGCCTGTGTAGGCCCACAGTGAACTGGTGTTTGTGTAATGGCACCATATGACCACTGGAGGCTTACAGGTCACGGAGGAAAAAGAGATGCAGAGTTGCAGGAGAAAGACCAACTGAACTAGAGTCAGTGTTTTTAAGTAAAAAAAAAAGATAATATGATATGAATAATTCAATAAGGTAAACATTTTTCTTTGCATGTTTTATAGCCCTTATGTTTCTTTTGCAAACTGTCCTTACAGTTAGATTTAGGGGCTATTCATTTATCTTTCTGTGGTGGTTTCTTTCTGCATTTTTATGCCTTTGAACAACATCAACATTGTATTGCTCAAACACACATATACCTTTTCATACACAGCCTGCTTTTCCAGTTAGACCACCTGGCTTCCCGCTGCCAGTCCGCCAGCCAACTCAGCAGTCAGAGACTTGGCCCGATTAATTATCTTCCCGCTAATTGAATGTAGAGGGACTCTACAGGGATGGGTCATTAAACTGATGCAGCGTATGTTTGTCTCCACTGTTTATCTATCTGCAGCTAAAAGATACATCAGGCTTGCTGCTCGCGCACACATACACGTTCAGTTCCACACATTATGCAAGGATGCAGATAACACTCTGTGTGCTTATAAATCAGACTCTCACACACATGTATAAGCATATACAAAAAAAACCCAAGATGAATTTGGGGTTATTACAGTCCTGATCATAGACCAATGCAAGGATGATGAAATTGTGAATAGTGGTCATTGTTCTTACCGAGAACCCAAGGTGACATTCTCATCTGCGTGGTCTTATCAGAAAGTCCACATCTGGGGATTCGTCATATGCAATTGTGATATTTGCACATTTGTTGTAAATTAGTGGAGGTATCAGTTTTAAAGGTGGTATTAAAGCAAAAAATATTTAAATAATTTTCTGTGTAAATCAATTTATTTGATTTACTTGCCTCGAACATTCTTTGGGATCCTCATGGTACCATCGACTTATTAAAAATGCAAATAAAAGATGATCACTGGCTTAATTTTCCATTCAAATAAACCATCAAATAACACTGGCATTCGCCATGATATTTAGTTTTTTTGCATTCAAATCCATGACAGTGATTTATGACACACTGAATTTACATGTCTTAGGTGGGATTAAGCAAATGAGATGTATAAACTTGATGCTATCCCTTTCATTGCTTTCATAAAACTACAATTTATGCAACTGTGTTGTCTGGCCAAGACACAAAATTCAGGTCGATATATGAAACCCTTTTGTTGATTGCTAATGATTCAACAGAAACCCTGATCGTCTTGCCACGTGCCTACACTCTCATAGTAGACGTTTCACAAATATAAGAACATGCAATTTTATTTAATAGCCATTTTCTTTCTCGTGTATGATTTTTTTCCCAGATGAAATGAACAAAAAGTACATTCAACTTTGTGGTTATTACACAACAAAATGTAGAAAAGTTCAAGGAGTAAAAATGGTTTAGCACATTCTTTGATATATGAGAAGTAGGACCTGACCAATTTGCATTATCACCTGGCTTACAAAATATCTGAACTCCTCTTAAAGTCTGCAATTGCTTTTTCAAATCAACTCAGCCAAAACACAACATGACTGTGCTGGTATTTCAACCGGACATTTGAGGTGAGCAGCTGTCGTTATAAATGGTGCACGGTGAATAATATCAATACTCTGTGATTGGTCTGAGCTTGCTGAGTAGCTAAATGTCACAAAGAGCACATTGCTGATTGTTTCCCAAAGATAGGCTCTTGAAGTTTATCTGGTTGGAGACATTAAATTTAAGAGAAAGAACAGAAGATCAATTTAATTTGTCATGCTAATACCTGCAAAAGTAAATTTATTTAAAAGCAGGATATTTCACAATGAATAGACTTTTTGTTTACTGTGTTGAAGCATTTTTACTTTTGTTTATTTATTAGATTTACTCACTCAACATATATTGACAGTGTTTCAAGCAAAAAGAGAAGGAATCTGTGAGAGGACAAATACATAAGTAGATTTTGTTAATCTCCTCAATTACTGCCATGGAAATTATCTGCTTTGGATTTCACATCTAATAAAACCTTTAAAGACCCTTTAATCTTATCTGTTTTAATATCCCATAAAACATGTGCACCACTCCAAATAGATGCATGCGTGTGTTATCATCTGCTAAAGAAGGTTTTTACATTTAATTCCATCTCTTGATTTCCCTTTTGTGACATAGCTCTAAGAAGTGATCTAAAAACACAAAATGCAAATGTACATGTTTGCTATCCCTGCTACCCGCATCATTAAGGGGGGTTGGTGTGTACACGTTTGTGCAAGGTGTGTACATTTGTGCTCACGACACCCTTCGCCTCAGTGCCTCTTCAAAGGCATTGAGTGGTGCCCTTTGTGGCCTCCACTCCCTCCCTTTTCACTCTCTCTCCTTTTGTTTTAGCGTTTCATATTTAATAGAGCTGGCGCTGAAACAGAGCAAAGATGGGCACCTGAAGCTGTGGACTAAGGCCAACTGATGGCTTGGTGAAGTATCTCCTCTTCCTCCATGTCTCCACGTCTCTCTGTCGGTCCTTTCAAGAGAATATAGGAGTGGCAGATCAAAGGAGAGCCAAAGTGATGTCCCCCTATTCTGTTGGGACAGAGTGATCACTGAGATTACCCCTTCTCTGTGTCCATAGACACACTTGCCTGCTTTTAAACAGGTGTCTTGACTGATAAGAGATACACATCCAGAGTCTAGGAGATGGGAGAAAAATGAGAACAGATCTTAAAATTACCTTCATCTCTTTCACCATCCACTTTTCATTAGACATCTGACAGCAGACATTGAGAGAACATTGTCACTGTACTTACTGGCTCTCATAAAACTCTCATCTACATAACAGATATAAGTTAAGTATATTTGTAATTTATACTAGATGGCCAGTGTTTAGGAAGCTTTAATTAGTAATTAATGACAGGTTTCCTGTGGCATAAATATGAATGTATCAGACAAGCTTTCACCAACCAGCCACATCCAAGTGAATCTGGCATGAAGCAAAGAATACAAAAGTGAAAAAAATCCAACAAAAAACTAAATCTTATAGAAAACCTGTAAGATCCACAAAGTTGAAGAGAGTGACAGAATAGACTGTGAATAATATAAGGAGAATGTGATACTTTGTCAAAGATCCCCCGATGTGTATGCCTCACACATATGAAATACCACTAACTGATGTCTTGTTGGAGAAAGTGGTTGAACAGTCTAATACTTGTATTTGAATTAAATGCATTTTTGCTGTGCTGTTGTGGGATTCACTATTTGAAGACTCAAATATCCAACTTGAGCTCAGATAGGAAGAATACAGCCCTGCGGTCTCTCCCTGTTTTCCTATGCAGTGCTTGTTTTTAAAGCTAGAGTCAAGTGATGAGAAGCCCTTGGCATCTGTCAAACTATCTGGCTGATTTTATAGCTGGCTTTCAATCACTAGCCTTGTAAAGTACACAAACACGTGTTCCTTATTGATCATCAATCAATGATCAATTAAGCAAGCCATTTGTCCAATTAGAGCAAAAGGTCCATCCGGACCTTGGTTTATTTAGCTGTTTGATTGGAAAGAAACAGAGGGAATGAGTATGCATGCATAATTAATCTGCGCCAAGTCTTTAAACACTTATCTAAGTCAGATAGCGAGACCATTAGGGTTAGTGTCAAGGAAATCTGTTGCCTGTGATATACTAGCTGCTAATGCAATGTGTTTTTATGAGCTATTTGGGTAAATCATGTTTGTCTTGTACTTGATAGTCTTGTGCTCTGTCTACATCAACTCAAAGCATAGGGTGAAGAATCAGAAGATTTACTTTGAGTAAAATCACTCACTGAAACGGTTCAAAGAGCATATCAATAAGCATGAGGAATTAGCCTATCTCCAAATTCTCCAGATCTCAGTGTAATTTGAGAAATGGTCTGGACAAATAAGTACAGTCAATTAATTCCCCATCTTATATTATCTTATATTATATTCATAATATTATTTCTGCTCAGTTTGAGACTGAAATAATGAAATAATTGAAATAATGATTGGGAAGGTCAGTTTGCTTGAGAAACCCCTGCTATTTTCTGCAGATGGGTAAATGCAAACATTGACAAGACATTTTGAACTAAACATCAACAAGGTTTTTAAAAGAACTTAGACAGAGGTGTGTCATTGGTCCAGATTAAATAATGTTTAGTGTGCTCAAATATTTTATTAAAATCATATAAATATATCAAATGAGGGTTAAATTGTCATCACCAGTACTGACCTTCCAGTCATCCACATCTCCAAATGCAAACTCTCTGAACTCTCCGCCTCCTGCCACTTTTTTAGGTACTCACATTATTTATTTGGGTCAAATGGCCTGTTATCTAAGAGAAAAAGAGACAACAGGGCATCTTCTAACCTTACCATCCTTTTTCCCAAAATCCTCACCACCCTTCTCTTTCTTTTTTTTTTTTTTTTCCACTCATACCCCCTTCTATTTTGGTTTTCAGCTATTAACCAGTCAGCAACAATCAGAGCTGACAGAGTGATGGGAAACAATTGAGGTGGGGTCAGTGAAGGAGTGACCTCAGTGGGTTTTGGGGGTAGGGTCTGAAGGAAGACTCAGGATAAAGCTGGCATCCCAGTGCAGTTTCCTGCATGGGTCTTTGTTGTAGCTGTCCAGTAAGAAAATGGAGACATTTTAGCTTTTTTTTACCCTCCTCTCTTATGTCTCATTTGCTTTTTTAAAAACTTAAATCCACTGTGGATTAATAAAGTAACTTTTGCTCCATTTTAACCTTCAATATCTTTCCAAACTTGTCTGTGACACTTTTCTTCACTGATTGACAGGAGGCGTGGAAGTGTATGTCTGCATGCTGGTGTGAGTGTGTGTGTGGGGAGGACAAATGTGTGGATGTCTGGACATTTTGGGGCAGAGTGGGAGGTGCAGTGTTGGGACTGAAGTGGTGCGTGAGCCAGGAAGGTCAATGGTGGGGTGGGAGAGTGAATGGGTGGAAGTGTGAGGGTGAGAAGAAATGGCGAACAGGGCTGAGGACTCGGGGTCCTCCACACCCCCAGCCACTCATTCTCTCAGCCCCTCTGTGACAGTTTGGATGTTTTACACTTTGCTGCCCCTGTGCTTGTTTGCTTGTGTGTTTCAACCAAGTTCCCACGTGAAAGTGTGCTGTCGTCATGCACTCATATGACCTTTGGGCATCACAGGACAACCAGAGCTAAGATGGGTTCATGCACAGAGACAGCTGCACCCATCTACAGATCCGATCTGACTAAGGTTTCCATGCTGCCAATGTTAAATACTGTCAAGGATCCTTTGCAGTCTGGAAAAGTAAGTGGCTTCATTCAAATAGGTCTGAAAAAGTAATGACAAAAATCTCAGAACTGTAAAATATTTTTATTTCATTCTTCAGATTAGACCTTGTCTATGTCTCTGTTCTTCCATCCATCCATCCATTATGTTTGTATAATAAAAACTAGTCCTGAAAAAAACTAAGCACTGCAGTATTTTGGGTTATAAAAATATCAAATTTCCATTACCTTTAATTGCACTACATATAATATCCTTCATTGTTTTTCTAGTTATCTTAATAGAAATCTTCAGATTTAACTATTTCTTTAAAATTATGTTTGCTTTTGTGTCAAAGTTAGCATGTCATCATGGCAGCATGGCAATTTGTTAAATATACTTCATCCTTTGTGTACACATTATTGCCTCATCTACTGGAAAATGTCAAGCTCAGTTGAATTCATTCTCTCCAAACACATAACTAATACACTGATACGCATAATTAGAGGTCATAGGCTGGCAATTAAAACTGTATCCATGTTCTCATTGGGCTCATCACAAATTTATGATAATTTAATAATTTTGCCACTGGTGTCATATATGGATGATTGATTAGAGATAGAGAGAGATGGGTGGAGGCGAGACGAAAGGAGGCAGAGTGGGAGGAAAAAAAGGGGGGTTTAGGGAGCGGGATCAGAAATAAATTAGTGACGGGACAGAGGGGAGAATGGGGAGGAAGAAAGGAGAAAGGTAATGGGGGTTGCAGAGGGGCACGGTGGGGGTACATTCCTGGTGATTCAGCACCATGGACCAATGCAATGAGGGGATGGCAAGTGGATGGACAGAGGGTGGGACGGATGGATGGAGGGGACAGGAGGGGGGTCACAGGGCTTGCCTCCAGCAAGTGCAGGGACAGAGACAGATGGCGTCCCTTGGTGGACAGAGTGAGTCCCAGTTTTCACCTGCGGCCCCATGGGAAAAATTCGCCTTCCTCGCACATGCAGCCACACAAGAGACCCTGGAATGCTTGTACAACGACACAGTAACATGAGGGATGTACATGGAGGAGGAGGTGGGTGCAGGGAAGGCTGGATGGAGGGGAGCAGGAAAGAGGGTTAGAGGAACTGTGATTTAGGACTGTCTGAGAAAACTTTACAGGAGAAAATACATGGACTGTGAAAAAAACAAAAAACATGAGATTAGAAGATTGAGGAAAGTAGAAATTGAAGTAAGCCGTGAAAAAATCAATAAGCACAATGTCTGAAAAAGGCGAGCAGTGGGGAAGCCTTCACACTGCAAAAACTATTTGACAGATACTTTCCGACAGACAGCTCAACACCCAAGCAGATGCCTCCCTCTCGCTCTCTTTCCCTTTCCTTTCCTCCCTCCTAGGCTGTCATCTCCTTTTTCTCTGCCTTGTTTTCTTTCCTCTTCTTGCCTCTCTCACCCTGCCGCTCACTCTCTGACTGTTGGGTGATACAGATGGTGCTTTTGAGTACTGTGAATGGGGTCAGGTTGGGTCGACAGTGGCGGGGGGGTGCATGGGAGGACCAGACAATAATGTAACAATTCGGTTGCCCCCTCCATTGGACCAGCAGAGCCGTGGAGGAGAGTGAAAGTAAATAATAGTCATTCGTTGAAGGGGTCAGTGGGAGGGGAGAGGGGAAGAGAGTGGACTGGATGGGGGGTTCGGTCCCCCATGGTCCTGACATAGGCTGGTGTTAGCAGGAAGTAGATAATGATGTACTTATGAGTTGGTGCATATAGGAAGACTGAAAGCAAGCAGAGGTCCTAACAGCACTCCAGCTTTGGCAAGAGGTCAGTATTTTGGAAACTCTTCACAGCACCAGTTCATCAACCGTTAACATGACTTCCATAAATATCATTATTAACACAGTAGCTTGTGTTTTTCTGGAAGAATTTGCTGCTTTGAAAAGCTTTTGTTTTGTACACATGATACCCCAGACAAGTAGGTATACAGAGGCTCTCCTGACTTCATGGACAAATATTATATAATGATAACATAATTTATATTGCTATTTTCACCCTGTGGTTTGTAGTATGAAGTATTTTTTCTTTAGCTTAACCAATTTGGTTACTTTTTCTTCAAAATCGCTGAATCTCCCATTTATTGCAAAACCTCTCGCTAACTGTGGTGGCTGCCATTTGATGGGAGCATGTTCCTCCTGCCTGTTACCTCGGCAATACAATGGTTAAAATATATTCAATACAGGAACTGATTTTCAGTAATTTAGCTTATTTATATAAGTTACAGTGCTTTTTGTCACCATCTGCATGTGTAACGTGTTTTGTGTGAGAGAACAGATTCAAGGTGAGGCAGGCAGTTTTCTCACCTCATGGAAGGGGGCGCTCATGATCCCAGATTGGTTTTGTGACTCTACGACTGCAGAGTAAGTGACAGCAAGCTAGCCATGCAGTAAATAGGTCAAGCACATCTATATATTTATTGTTTTCTGCTCTTTTCTGACATCGACATGGATGACTACATTTCTACACTTAGACAGTTTTCTAAAGTGAATTTTCAGTCAAAGCAAGAAGTAATAATGAAAGGAAGACCAACACCGGAGATTAAAGGTTTGCTTCGAGACAGAAGGGTACCTGTCCTGTTCAAACCGAGTGGTATACAAGAAAAGACAGGCTTTGAGGATGTCCTGCTAAAAAATGGCCTTTTCTGCTTTCCTTTCATTCTTTTCTCAATTTGTGGCATTGTGTGGACTCACATGGGATTTTGTGACTTAAAAAATTTGTAAAGAAGCCTCATCAAACATAAGCTGTCAACCACTCATATTCAAAACCAGGTCACACTTAAAACGTTTGGAATGTCAAGGACAGATTTGACTTTGGATGAACTGATATTTTTGTGCAGAATGAGCGATGCATGGACTTTATAAGTAAAGATAACACAACAATAAAAAAATTTGTTTAGATTTTTAATTAAATGTGTGTGTTAATAAACATTTAAATCAAGACTGAACAATAAAGTCAACCATTTTCATTTGTTTCCAGTTCACTTCTCACCTTGATTTGTCCTACATTAGAAACAAGATGATGGAATAGCAACAAATTCATACTTGACAATCTTAAGCAAAAATTAATGTTGCATGGCACATTATTAATTAGGTTTTACTAATTCTGAAATACTACTCTTGAAATGTAAGACTAATAAGCCTAAAATTGTTTAGAGCAAATAATTTTCCCTCTATCTAAAATAAGTTTATTGCAATTATTTATGCCTGTTTTGTTCTTCAGTCTCAAGTAGTTGTTCTGTGGTTCTTTATAGCTTAACATCTGTGCTGTGGGAACATGTGCTGGAGTACAAATGGAGGGGACAGTGTAGTGTGACAGTTGACACATGGCTAAGCAGGCCTAAAGATGCCTCATTGATTTAATTGACTTAGGAGGCAGTAATCAATGGTAGTGATCAGAATTCCCCAAAGCCCAATCACTTGCAGATTGACTTCAGCTCTTCTGCTGTTCAGATGCTGGTATTTTTAGGTCTTACTGGCACCTTTCCATGATTTGTTTAATAACCACTTCAGCCAACGTTAAACATAAAGAGAGCAATTGACGAGCTACATTTAAGACCATAGCTGATGCTGGTGCCAGGATTCAGGATAAAAATAGAAAGAAAAAAAAACATGATATTAAGTAATAACTAATTGCACTATTTCTCCTATGATGGGCCGATAACCTTTCCAGGTTGTACCTTACCCAATGACCACTGGAGATCGTCATAAGCCCCCGCGACCCTGTAACAAGAGGGTACTGGTGAAGACAATCCGTCCACCACAACATGGATATCACAACATGGATATAACAAAAAATGGATACTTGCATTTTTTATTTGCTGATATGTATAATATTATTCATTGTTGGGAATAAATAATTCTGTATTTTTCTTTATAGGCCCTATCTCTTTTAGTTAGTTGCCATGCTAAAGCTGAAGGAAATTATATGTTGGGAAATGCCCTTAAAGCTAGGGTTAAAGGATATGACACACCAGGGAACACCCTCTTTAGGGTGTAGCTTAGATAGAGGCTGACAAAGGGAATGAAAAACTTTTATTTGATGCCATTTTGTCCTGTTAACTCCTAAAGGTAGCATGACAAATGGACCAGCTGTATTTTGGTATTAATAAATTAAATTTATGAATTCAACTCACTGACTCTTCTTCAACCTTATACATCAAGAACTTAGCATGGAGAATGGATGAATTCTCCACATCATTAACATGTCGCTAAACATGATTTGGTGACAAATTAAAATTTCTCAGAGAATGAAGATTTTAATGGCTTTGCCTTCATTAGTCCTCCAAAAAACAAAAAACAGGGATCTCCTCTGCAGATTGAAATATCATCGGAATGTAGATGAGCTATATATAACTTGTCTACAAGAAGCATTTTCAAATGGCCTAAAGAAAGATTACCAACATCTTTCTTTAGTTTTCAGGAGGTTGAACATTATAACAGTGAAATATCTGCAAGTGTGACCTGTGAACCAGGGATGTAAAATTGGTTCCTATCTGCACTTGGGCAACATTAAACCCAGAAGGATTTTTTTTTTTGCCCCAAGTGGTTCAACAGCAGCTTGGTGTTTTGCTACTCATTGAACAAGATCTGCACAATTGACGCAAACTTACTTCCCTAAGTTAGAATTTGCAGCATGTGTATAAAATATTTGTTTTATGGTGAATGTTGCCGAATAGCTGCTCAATAATTCCACAAGGTTTTCTAAAGTGTTGATTGTAAAACCAAAAAAATAAAAAATAAATAAAAAGTTCTGTCAGTGTTTTCATCATGTTATTTTACAACCTGGATTAGTTGGGGTTTTTTAAATTATTTCTTAGGCTATGTACAATAACATTTAATCATCCAACTCTCTTTAGATTTGTGTTGAATCCAGTGGCACTGGTGTGATTCTAGTTCATTCTGCCTTTTACATACAAAGCTTACACATGGCCCCTTCTTTTCTCACATCTTTCTCTTCATTCTCCATCTGTGGCCTTTGATTGACAGCTGCCGAGTGGTGGGTAGAGGCTCTCTGAGCAGAGATGAGAGGGCATGTGGCAGGGGTCAACTCCCCAGGGTCCAGGGGCTTGCATCTTCCGCCACCTCAATTTGAAGATGAGGGGCCCATGGTGGGGGCCAATAGATGATGATCAGAATCCTGCATTGTGTTAGAGGGCCTGATATGTCAGTGCTAAAAGTCAAATGACGTTATGTTGGGGGCAGAATGAGTTACAAACATACAGATGTCTTTGGAAAATACACTTAATTCATTTAAATGTCTGTGCACACACTATCCTCAAACGATGGGCTGAATTAACGGTGCGGATAAATAGTAGAACAACCCCATAACATTTTGGCCAATTTTTATTTATGTATTTTATTTTATTTTTTTACATAGGAAACATTTTACTTCTCAGTTGATTAAACTAAATTTTAAAATATATGCATTGCTGCAACAGCAATATGCATTCTGTACCCTGCCTCTCACCTGGAATGTTACCTGAAGATTAGACTTTGGGGAGCCTTTTTGTATTTTTGTCTGAGAATAAGAAAATCTGAGGGAATTGAGGAGCTAATGGAAATGAGGAGCTAAAGGGACAGTAGAGGTGTCATGACTTTTAGAACGGTGTCAGTGCCCCTCTGCTAACACCTCAAACAACCCTCTCTTGATATTGCTACTTTCCACTAACCATATAACTACATCAAAGTTCAAACCTTTACACATTGTTCCTCATCCCATGGGCCGCGTTTTATTAAACTGACATGGACCCTTTTCAGTCACCTGAACTGGTGTCCTCGGTTCCTCTAAAATAAAAAAAAATCTATAAAAAAACAAAAACAAAAACATTTTGATAGTTTCAATTGGTTTATTTATTTCTATTTTCTAAATACAGAAATTAACAGAATGTTTTCTTACTGTGTCACGTGATGGAGTAGTACAATGAGGATTTTAGGACACATGGCTCTGTCTTTGCAAAAGCTCTCATGCAACAAGCAGCTGGAAAGAGAATAAAGGGGCATGGCATTCTTGTATATACCAAGCAAAGTTCTTCATCCCCCTGCAGAATCGCTGTGCTTTTACTTCAGTGTGATTGGCAGCCACAGGAGCTTTATAACACCGGCTGTGTCAAAAGCATGCACACTTCAGAATCTGGTCTTTGTGTGGCTTTGCTCTGCAACAAGGCTGAAAAAAAAATCACACAGAGCAAAAACTCCATGGACTGATCCTGCCCATCCCTCACCTTTCCACTGAGGCTCAGAAAAAGTAACAGGACTCATCCAGAAGGGTGAATATGTGTGAGCAGATTGTACCTATGCATGTGTAAACTTCAGCTGATAAGAGATGTGAGAAGGTGTAGGTGCAGGTGCAGGACACATGGGAGAAGGCGTGAAGGAAGCGACAGTGAGATAGAGAGTTGGTTGAGGTTTATAATGGGGCACAGGCGCCAAGCTCTGGCCTTAATTGATCTCTGGGTAATGTAGAGGGCCCGGCCTCGGGGGCCACTGGAGGGGTCATTAGGATGCAAATATAACAATACTCCTGAAGCAAACGCTAGACAAACCCATTGACAAGGTGGGAGAGATGAAACAGAAACAGTAAAAGAAGAAAAAATTGTCTGCTTCAATCTGTCATTCATGCTTTGACTACTTTGATTGTCCTCCTGACAACTATTTGCTTTACAAAATACATAATTTTTTCTTTAAAGGAGACCTACAATGTAAAACAAAATTTTTGGATATTGTCTTTGGAGTGTTTCTCGGACAACAATTTGTGTGGACAATTTTCTTCAGTTTGCACTGTTTCTAGAAACATTCCAAGCATTTAAAAAAATTACCCATCCATTTTCTGGCTATAAGTTAATATAAAAAATAGAAAGTGGGCCAATTCAAAAACCTCACAATTATTGAGTCATAAATGGCAGGGACTCCACCCAGCCAAGACCATCCCTTTGCCTTGCAATCCAAGCAGAGCTTGAAGACATTTGGTCAGTTGGTTTTACTGCAGGACACGCTGTACAATGGCTGCTGGAAAAAAAAAAAAGTTTATCTTTTCTTCAGAAACCACTTGTTTGGTGGTTACAAACAAGAAACTTAATTCCTTCTGCTTCTGTCTGACTCAAATCAAATATGTACTGTTGTAGAATTGAGAATCTGGCTCGGTGGTCTATCCTGTTGCTGCTGTAGACAATTGTCCCCATAAAAGCCATTTTTGATGTTTCATACAACCAAAGATTCTTCTTCCACATGTTTTTAGGTAATGTAAATTTCAGTTAATTTCTGAATATTTGTCATTTGACATGATAGCTAGTACCATCAGAATAATCAGGCTAAATACTTTAGTAGTAAGATATTATTTTTCAAAAATAAATACAGAGAGATATGTAAGAAACTGCAATTTTTTGATCAGAATCAATTGTTTGTGTTAAAAAAATTACTTACATTCCACTGTTAACACAAACTTTGACTTCCAACCTTAATAACAATGAAAGCTGGTTATCCAAATATTTGTGCCCAGGTCCTTGTTTGTGTCTGTTTTATTTGTCTTTTTCATGTCTCAATTCTTTAAAGACAAAAGCAGAAGATATCCATGGCAGACATAGGGGACTGGGGGCCAATGAGAGCATGGATCGTTTTTTCATTCTCCCCTAATTGACATGAACAGTTCTTTTGACCCTAATTAGCACTCTGTAATCTCTCATTTGCATATCACAAAGCCAACAGCATTTGCATATTTGTAAACGAGATGGGTCCTACATCTGCATGCGTTCCCTTGTTTCCACGTCTTTCTTCTTTTGCCCCTCGCCTTTTTTCCAAAGCTTGCTTGCTTTCACTCTCTCGCTTTCTCTCTCTCTCTCCATCACATGGTTTTTATGCCAGAAAGTGGCAGCAACAACAGGGCAACATGCAGACAGAGACAGGAGGGAAACGCTGGTCACTTGGCACATGCCCTGGTATGAGTACTGACAATGAGGCAAAAGAAAAAGAAAGGCCTGTTTTCAGGGATGTCACAGAAGATAAACAGAAAACAGGACTTTGGGGGAGACAAGTTCATGCAAAAATATTAATTGTGGGAAGACGATTGAGAGATGAAAATGATGATGATGAGATGATGATGATGATGATGATGATGATGATGATGATGATGATGATGATGATGATAAGAAGTTTTAGTTATGCTATGGAAAATAAAAGACAGACAATCTTACAAATCACTATCTCAGTATGTAACCCATTATCAACAGGATTGTTATTGTTATTTTTCTTTTTTTTTTAAATATATTTTAGTTGTTGCTCTTTGCTATAAAACGTTGAAGCAACACCTGATAACAGCTCAAGCTACAATCCATCCATCCATCCATCCATCCATCCATCCATCCATCCATCCATCCATCCATCCAGATAGGCGAGAGGCGGGGTACACCCTGGACAGGTCGCCAGTCTGTCACAGCAGCTACATTCAAATACAATGTAATATTAATACAATACAATAATAATCAGAGAATAACTTTAAAATGTTTCTCTAACTTAGGTTTGTGTTTTCCTTTACTTCCCCCTATGAAAATAAACCTACCCTGTGTCCTATAAGCTGAATGACACACTTTATTGGTAATCATTAACACTTAGCACCTGTTGTTAGTCATTTTGGCATTTTGGAAAATCATCAAATAAAATTTGCCATCTGTCCTAATTTTTGTATTCTTTGATAAACCAGTGCATTTGAATTCCAAGGTTACATTGGCATTCATAATTTTTGCTTCACAGAAATTATAAATGCCATTTTATAAATTATGTTAACAAGCTTTTTCTTGTCGGATTTACCTAATCATTACTTTCTTTTGCCTCTCATTTTTTTGTTATAATTATGTTATTGTTCTTGCATCAGGTACATGACATCTTTTTTTTTTTTCAGTTTACATCTTGCTCCCTCTGACCGCCCTCCTCCTCCCCTTGTCAGTCCTGACCTCAGTGACGCAGCTCTCTATTACTATGGTAATGGGGGCTAATTGAATGGCCGAGGTGTAATGGAGAAGACAACACAGCCTACATTATGATAAGGAGCCTAGACAATAGCCCCACGTCCAGGGTCACTTCTTGCCAATAAGGAGGGTTTAAACGGGGGCTAGATGTCCTTCTTGGTCCTGTATTTCTTTGCTTCTAAGGATTCTGTATGGGAACTTTTTATCATTCAGGAGTTACTCTGCGAAGGTTAAGGTGTAGGTATGAAATAAGAGATGCATGTTTGTTTATTTTAGGGTGGAGACAAGTTTTGGTGTTTTGGGAAGGCTTGGTTTTCTGCTCACAGAGTTGTCATTAAAAAAGTAATGGAGTTGAATTGCTGTTTTTCATACTGGATGCTGTGATGCTGGGGGAATGAGTGGGCATTCATTGCTCTCATTAAACAACAGCCATAATGTATTCAACATAAAAGTACAGGGGGTCCATTTGTGTCATCAAATCTTCCATTTGTGACACATCTTTTGATTGCAGTGTTTGGGACAGTGTAATTCCAAATGCAGCATTTTGACAACTTTGATGCTTTTGCATATTCACATGAGATATAAACACCAGGGATCCCATCAATGGGAGCTTTAAAAACCAGCCACATATTGTAGGGGACAAAGGGAGGAACTAAAAGGCTGAGTAAAACTTTTACTTTTGAAATGGATATGATTTAGTGAGCAATTAGATTGCCATTTAAAGTACAGCTTTCAGGTTGTGTACTGCTCTGTATCTTTAGAAGAGCTACAATTTAAAAGAAATCTGGTTAATGGCAATTTTGTTTTTACCAGCCTTCATTACGGCTCCCCCTGGCAAACAAAAACAATGTGGTGTTTTACAGTGAGCGAGAAGATGAGGAAGACCCAAATTCATTGACTGAATCACATTAAAGAGGCTCACTCAGAAGAAAGGAGAAAGCGCTGCTCGCTTTGATTTTGTTTATGTTCCAGAAAATTGCATCGCCTTCACAATTAGCGTGGTGTAAGGTGTGAGTCTGTGTTTAAATGGGAGTTCAAACAAATGAAATAAAGGTGAGGAAGCAGAGAAGAAAGTGTAGAGTATTGCTGACTAAGCTGATATAATAATGATGATTACCATTCTCTCTTTTATTGGTTCAGTTTGTCAAATAACAGGTCTAACAACAAACTTTATTAATAACAGAAATACTTTTAATTGTGAGACTGACTTCTCCAGATCTCTGGTTTTAGTCTAGATCTGGACCAAATGTCAAGTACAAAGCATCCCAACATTCTTTATTGCATTTTCATATTGGTTTTTGTTAATTATCAATCAGATGATACGACACACATCTCTGAACTCATTCAAGTCTAAGAAAAAAAAAGTAGTTTCAGAAAAGACTATCTTTGCACAACTAATTTAAAGCACAATGCATGTATGTTATATTTTATGACTATATTTGGCAATCTGTAGATTTTACCTAAGGGATAATTAAGCTGGTCATGTATAAGTTGGTATTTCTAATCAAAGTGATGATTTTTTCTTTACTTTCAAAAATTAAAACGGTTCTGTGGTCTCAAACAAAAGAGCATAGGGGATGTTTTATTGTGTTTGTTAATTATAATAAAATACTCAAAAAAATATTTGTTTCTCCAAGACCTTTGGCCTCACTGAGAAATCATATATGGATCCTTGAATATAAAATTTGAGCCCCGCTCAATTGTCAGGAAAAGGTCACCATGAGGGTCAAGCTTCTTTCTAGGTGAGGTTTATTGTAGTCTGCTGATTTTCTTGAACCTAAACTATCCCACTATGTTATTCATAAAACAAAGAGTAATCCAAAATGAAAAAGTTTGACGAAAACTAAGCACATCCCAAAAACTTTAGATACAAAATATTTCAAGTCTGGAATTTAGAGGGTGTTTATTTTTTTCAGATAAATTGCACCATTGTTTGTTTTCAAAGAGACTTCTCAATTTTTTCTTCTGCCACCGAGATTATTCTACCTCTCACCTTTAGAAACCTTGCCTAGTTTATTGATATGAAACTAACGGTCTCACTAAGAGACTTATAGAGGTTATACATAAACATGTCATTTATAGCTGATATTTAAACTGTTTAATACATTACAATCTACAACATATTAAAGTTTCAAATTTAATGAATGAACCTTTAGAAGTTTGATTACAGCTTGGCTGAAAGGGTGAATGTGCCAGAAAGTGTTTATTTAAAAGCAAATCATAAACTTTCTTTCAACAAAAACACACACTTTGATACTGTATCTGTTTTGAACCCCTACCTCGGCGAAATAGCTGGGTCAAGTGGGCTGCACTTCCCAGTCTCAGTACCGGCCCAATGAGCAGAGCATCAGAGAGGAAAAACTGAGAAAACTGGAGGAGGAACAAAAAAGAGAATAGAGAAAATGAACAGAAGGAGGCAGGAAGCCATTTGAAGTCATCTCCTGTTGGAGGTCTGAGCATCTACCACCTCTCTCCTTCCCTCTCCACCACTTTCTTTTCTACATCATGTTGTTGCTGTGTTTTCCACCCCTGCTGAGGGCCCACTCATGCTCCCCTGCCTCAGCCCCATATTGGATCTCAGTAGGTATTTTGTGCTTTTAAATGAATAGGCAAATGAGAATCGGGGTCCAACTGAAGGAGGGGGGGGTAGGAGTATGAGTAAGGGAAAGAAGATCCAGGGGAGCGGAGGCAATTGGATCTCTGAGCGGAAACTCAAGCCCCCCACCCTTCACCCTAAACACTCCACGCACAATCACACACACGTAAGCCCAAATGTCATGGGTGGCTAAGAGCCTGGGGGAAGGCACCTCATTTCAATGTGGCTTCCAGCCGGGTTTCCCTGATGCAGCGAGTGGAAGACCCTGCGTTTGGAGACCCACTGATCTGTGATAAAAGCTGCCACTGCATCCCCCTCATCCTCTTCCAAATTTAAAATCCAATTCCAGCTACTCCAAATTGCTTACCACTCTATTTCCTACTTGTAAACAGCAGCTTCTTGCACTTCTTTAGGATATTTGTTTGAAGTAATTTTTCATCTGAAATGTACTTATCCATCTAGAATGGAAACTTTATCATTAAAGTTGTTATGTAAATGACCAATTTCATTGCTATGAAACGTAGGGCTGAATACTAAGAACCAACTTTGATAAAATAATTATCACTTCACTGGTCAGCTTCCTGAAACAATTTAGCCAAAATCACTATGATATTGCATACAGTTTTTATGTAATGAAAGTAGATTTTCCAGTCATTTTGACCAATCAAAGTGCTTTACACTAGAGCCACATTCACAATCGCTCACACATTCATACAACAATATGGAGATTGGTAGACAACTTGAGGTTAAGTGCGTTACTTAGGGCAACATCACCATGTGACAGGAGGAAGCAGGAATCAAACCTACAACTTGCCAATTACAAAACAACTACTCTGCCCTTTCAGACACAGTCGCCCTATAAGCACCGTTTAACCCAAAGAGAGCAACTCTAAAACAGTTCTGCGAAATATTGCAGAATTAAACAAATTTATATTAAAAATGTCACAATTTGCAATAAACAATAAGATGTCACTTTTAAGGACCAATTTGGACAGATTATCTGCACAAAACTTTATTTGAGAGCTTGATGTTCTGTATGAACGATGAGCCTTTATACTAGGAATCCATAATCTTTATGACCAAATTGGCAAATTTTGAAACGTCATTTACTGGAAATATATTGTGTTTAACATTACAACATCAAAACATGTTGTTCTAACTGAACATTTAAGTTATCATTTAAATGTTCAGTGATAATAACATAGTTTTCAAATTGTAATTAATAGCAGTATTACAGTCATAACGTGTTGCTTTGATTTAAACTTTGTTTCAGCTGATTTTCATTAACATTGTAACTTTTCAAATAATCAGCATTGTTTTGTTAATGTTTTATTATTTATTACAATCAGTTAAAAGTGAAATAACTTCTTATTTGTGGTCCCCAATAAGACCTTTTCTGATATTAAAAAGTAACAAATGTATTAATCTTGGACTAACTTCAATAAGAATTTAGCGTAAAACTAAAATGCACCTTGGTGTTTAAATGACCGTAAAAAGCTGTGTGGAAGCACAGTTGGTGAAGAAATACTTCTCGACAGGGAACCTCGGCTCAACACAACACGTCTATTGACGATTGATGGGCCAGACACATTTAAAATATATTTTGTGGTCCCTGCTGTGGATCATTATCTTTGAAAAAATGTAGTAGATTTTTATAAAGTTTTTGCTCTTGTTCAGTGTTGTTTTTCATCTTTTGGTAATGATAGAGACATTTTCCCTACAAGTCATTTTCTCATTGAGAAAACTACCCATTACCCAGACATGTTTTTAAGGAACCATAATTTATTGTCGCACTATTACAAACCAAACAGTTGTGACTCTTTTGTTTGTTTTCTACTCAAGTTACCAAATTTATTTAAGATATGTTGAAATCTAAATATATATTTTTTACTGTCTCTGTAAAATCTTATTTTTGGCATTGTTTTTGTTCTCTATACAGGCAGTAAAGTTTTGATTGCTTAGCTGGATTGTTGCATATTGATGTAACGACATTGGGTTACATCAATGTACATTGAAACTACACATTGGATTTTTGATAAATTAATATATAAATATAGAATAAAATTAGTCCCAGAAAAGGTAAGAGTACAAAGGGTGGAGCACCTAGGTGAGCCACAGTAGCATCACACACCCATGCCATGGTGGTTTGGAGTTGGCATAGGGTTCTCCAATAAGGTCTACTAAAATATTAATCCTCTCCTCTCCCACAGCTTGAACATGTCACACACACACACACGCACACGCACACACTGATATCGACACACATTGTAGCTCCCACTGGTTTCTGCACCGTGCCTGCAGTGGGCCCTGAAATATTAATGTATAAAGTAAATTAAAGCTGCAACAAAAAGAGATGGGTTTTTTTTTCTTTTCCTGTATATCTGACTGTCTGTTCTTTATGATTGGATGGGGGTGATGGAGGGTGGTATAAAGAAGGGAGAAAAAATAGTGGGTAGATGATTAGAGAAAGGGATAAGGTGAAGTAGGTGGGTGGCACATAAAGGAGCGTGGAAAGATTTGTGTTGCTCCTTCAGAACACAGATTTGAATTAGAATAATTAAAGGGTTTCAAACAAACAGTAAAGAAACAAATTTTTACTATAGCCATAGAAAATGAAAGAGGTTAGGACAAGATCACACTTAAAGGTCATGGGGTCACATATACAACAAAATAAAATAACACAAGCATGTAGATGTAGAGCTTGGAAGTTTGCATGTGAATGTTTTATCATTTTGCACTTCTGTCTGTTTAAAAAACGTCATGCCACGGCCGACCTTGGAGCCCAACAATGACTCTTGACCACTTTCACAGTTCTGAGTTTTTCAATCCTCTCAGATAATATTCAAATCTGATCATAATCAACTTTCCTGAAATTCAAACGCTTCCTCTATATATTCCTCACACACTTTCATATCTCTAAATCTCAGTTACATACACCAAAGCTTTCCATATCTGCTAGCTTGTACAGTATCAGCTAATCAGACATTGCAAGAAGTACCAATCTTCAAACGTGTTCACACAGCACAAAGACTCATCCTAAAAGCCCCGGATTGCCACCTGATCAAACACTTGCATAAAGACATTGATTCAATCCATAAATCTTTCTGTGGCTCATTCTCCTTCTCTGTTAGACACTCACGCTCAAACACACACACACACACACACACACACACACACACACACACACCCACACACACACACACACACACACTTTGCACCAGCCGCAGCATAGACTTTATCTCCACCATCAATTTCCGCTTTCTGCATATGGCTGGAGCTGCTTATGCATGTGCCGCGGTGCTGTACTTTATCAAAGGACCCGTCCTGGGCTTGGGGCCATGCATTATTAAACACAAGGAGTACCATACACACGTGCACATGCACCCACACGCACGCAAACTGGGGCACACAGCAGGGCCTGGCCGAACAGGTACACACATTCACCAACACACACACGCATGCACACACAGATGCACATGCACTACAGTATTTGTTAACATCACTGGCCTGGTGACAGAGGGCAGACACAATTAGAACTTATTCAGAAATTTATGTAGACAAAAAATGTGGACAATATTCTGTAATCATTGACTCTGACACTAACACTGTACAAATTATGGCTCAACCTACTGGTTCATGTGATTTCAAGCCTAGCAAAATGCAGATTTTTACATTCATGTAGTGGAAATTTGCTGTACCCTGCTCAAGTATTAACACATCTTTAACTTTTCTAATTCTGCGACACTCCAATCAAAAACTTCACTGTATGTTAACATTTTCCAAAACCAAGCATATTACAGAAACAGTAAGAAAAGGATGCCTGCTTCTCAATTCCTTTTTAGAAGTGTGACTTATGTGTCTGTCCATCCCCCTTTTTTATGTCACACTAAATAAAACACAAAGATGTGAAGAGATTACTAAATAAAGTGGAAATGTGTAATAACCTGTCCAGCTGATTTAAACTTTAAAAAACAATTTTCTGATTAAATGAGCAGCATTTTTCAAAATGCCTACCTCGATATATAAGCCTTAATACACCTAAGTCGCTGATACACTGACCACTTAATGTGAACTATTGTTTTCTTTTTGCTGCTATGGGAGAATACTTGTGAAAAATTAGTTATTTTGTCTTATTTGCCTTTGGATTGAACGGTAAATTCATATTTCTTGAATAAAAGAATAAATGTGTTGGAAACCAAGGGTCTACTGGCCATTACTGCCTGCTTGCATCAGCCATTTACTGCCTCTCTTTTAATACTGCAGTTTAGGGTAATATGCGGTTCTTCCTTTAACAGGTGTAGGAGTCAGCCAAGGTATGCAGCTGCTGGGTCGCCCTCCCTCTCACCTTCCTCACCCCTTCTGTCTGGAAGAAACTGGAACACTTACAGCGTTGGAGGCAGGAAGTACCACAGGTGTATGCGTGCGTGTGTGTGCGTGTGTGTGTAACGATAACATACCCTGCCGCACCCAAACACTGACATGCCTAGCAGGTGTTTGAAGAGGCTCTTCTGATCTTTGAGACCTTTCAAAGTTTGATACGCTGTGATTGGAATTTGATTTATTACTAGATTGGTTGGTTTTATATCAGCAGGAAGTAATGTCTTTAAAAAAAATCATAAAATGAAAAAGTCCCTTCTCACCACCTGTGTTGCCTTCTCATCTATCATTATTTTAGGCTTAACACATTTTATTCAGCAAGAAAATCATTCTTACCTGCTCCCTGGTCATGAAACCTGGATTGCAATCATCAAACTGTCTCAGTATAATGTGACTGGTAAGGGCTGATGTTACTCATAGGTTTAATATAGGTGACCATGTGGTAATTACTACATTATTTGTCCATTCAAAAAGTTCTTTATTTCCAAGTATACATTGTTTTTGGAGTGTGCTGTTAAAGAACCAAGTAAAAAAAAATAGTTTTTGGATCATACCTACTTAAAAATTAAAATTTTCTCCCTTTTGACTTCAAAATTCTACTAATGGGCACTTTCAAATAGAACAAAACATTTTTGAAGTTTTCTTAGAACTTATTCAGAAATTTATGTAGACAAAAAATGTGGACAATATTCTGTGATCATTGACTCTGACACTAACACTGTACAAATTATGGCTCAACCTACTGGTTGCTTTGTGAATTTTTCACTAGATTCACAAAGCAAATTTAATTAAATACATTTAGACACATTATACCTATTAGGAAGTGCAGCATTAATTGCTGTAGATTGCAATAGTCTGCATCTCACAGAAACAACAGATGTACTGAAGTGTTCAAAGATAAGTTTTCAACCTTATTATTTTAATTGACAAAAAACTCTGCATCCTTGTCTAATGAGAATCAAATCTTTTCTTTTCTTATTAGTGTCCTGTCTCTGCATTCCAAACATATATGGAGCATCTGGTTGCTTAAATGTAAAAGGGCATTTTCTGCTCTACAAAAAGGATATCTGGGAATGGCAATCAAAGGAAGGAATTAGTGTGGCAATACATTACCAATAACTATGAATACAGATAAATTATTGTGGTAAGCCCTATCGAACACAAATGATCAACAGGGAAATGATCAGAACACAGACAAATGAAAACAACAAAAAACAGATTATAACTGTAAAAACCCTATTGAGATCCTGCAGATAAAATTCATTTTCTGTGTGGTTTATTTTCTGTGTATATAGCCTGTAAAGATCGAATAATTTTACATTTTGTCACACTTTTCTGAAACCTTTATTTCATGTCTGCTAAAATTGTTGTATTGTATCACTGTTCACGACTTTTTCTTCACCCAAACAGAATGTAGTTTTGGTATACTTATGAGCTCATTTCATGACTATTCAACTCTGACCTGAAGTATATATGTATGATTGGGAGCTGTAAATTTGGTGTGCATCGGTCATCAAGGTGACTGAAGCACAGAGAGGCCATTAAACGGTTGCGATGTTCTCCATCCTACTTTTCTGTCACGCTTGGAAACCACTGCTGTGCCCCTTTGTAAAAATGGGGCACGCAGGTGACAAACGTAATGCAAGAGCTGTGACGTGAGAACATGTGGATGTAGTTATCTACAAGGCCCTTTAAACAGAATACATAAAGTCACGGGTGAAACTGGTTTGAAGGGCTTTCAGACTTTGCCATGTTCAAGAATAAGATTTGGACATATTGTGTTTTGATGCAGCAGGATTTTTAGAAGGACATATTGTGGGTTATGACCCAAACTGAGATGAGCTTCAAAGTCAGAGAGAGCTAGAAAACAAAGGAGCTGATAGGAATCACTTACATTCTTTATCAAGCTACATCTTCTGTGCAGTGATGAACGACTTCAGATGTTTTTAGATGAACACATTTTTCAGGGTTCACAGAGGCTGTAAGATTTTTGGCATTCATTCATTGCTTGTTGCTGTTAGGCATGAACTGGGAAGCTGTGATGAGCCTGTGACCTGTGGCATAATGTAATATGTTTGGAAAGTATTTCCGCACTGCAAGGCCGAACACGGTTTATGAATGCCCGCTCCAGCTAGTTCATGCTCATCCCTATCTGGGGTGATGCTGGCAGAGTTTCCTCGGATCCTCAGCCAAATTTTCCCCATTAGCTCATTCTCCCTTGAATAATGTGATCAGATGGGTTATTAACCCTCTCATTTATGTCTTGGAACTATATCACTATTTAATTTAAAGAGATAAAAAAATGGTTTCATAGCTTTTTGATAACCTTTTTTCAAGACATCTGTAAGTCACAGCTCATAGATGACAAGCCAGAATAGCGTTCTGGCATATTCTGTCCACCTCATTGCACCCGCGCCCAGCCGCAACATGCTTGCTTACCCCTACAAAATGAAAAATCAATACATGTCTCCCAGCTCCTCCATCTTTTGCAGGACAATTGACCCTGACACCATGATCTCTCAGTGTGAGTGATATTATTTCCACTAAGATGGGCCAAAGGTAAGATGCACATTTTTCAACGAGCAAGCAGGACACCTCTCAAGGCACCTCTGTGCCAATGGCCAATAAAGTCAAGTGCAGGCCATTGAGCAAATAAATAGTTTTGTCAGGTTTAGGGCCTTTGCGGGCTTGATAAAATTTAACTCATGTTTAAAATATGTCAGAGTTCAAGTTGTTATAAAATACTATTCATCACAGCCAGCAACTGTTAGCGACATGGTTCTCAAACAGTTGTGCAACTATCATGCTTAATACCTTGAATAATAGACACAATATGCCTTAAAGATTAATTGTTTAAAGAAACTCATCTCTGCTTTACCAGAAACTTCTCAAAATTTAATTGAATGTATATCAGGAGCAAAGCTGGTGGGAGTTTCTTATAGGTCGTTTCTTTGAACTCTAAAGCTAGAAATTTGATCAGGTAATATCAGGCAGCACACTGCAGTAACATGTTCACCTAAGGCGTTGAGCAAGGAGTTGTGGTGCTGCATGTGAGAAAGTTTTATTAACATCTAGATATCAGAAGTGCAAATAAACATTTTTATTACATCTATCCCTAAGTTTTATGCAAGATTAGCATATTTCATTGCGAGGGTTGAGAACAGTCAAATTTTCTTTTTGTAATTCCCATTTTTGAGGACATTTCTGATAATTCTTCCAACTTGAAACTTGGCAAATGCTAAAGCTTAGTAAAAAAAATAATAATGCATTTTTACATCATGTCCTTAAGTTAATATTTACAATTGTACATCTACTGAAGATAAAAGACATGGTTATTATGTGCATTTTTTGTTTTTTAAAGCACATAAGACAGTGAGTTGAAAAGGTCTTAGGCCTGTTGGGAAACATTTTCAAATGTCTGGTAAAATGCAGGGCATTTAAAAAGTTGGTATTTACTTGACTGAGACTTTCAACGCAAGGTTGGAGAACCACTCTTACGTTTGTTCCGTTCTGATTCACCCCTTTATTTATTAGACACACTGTAACTAGAAGCCTGTGATACCGACTTCCTGCTGAAGTGTCACACCTTGGGCTTTCTAACACACAGCCACGTTTTAATGTATCAAAATACACTCTGTCAGCACATTTCAGAAATTATGGGCTAGATTAAACGGCAACTTTGACCCACCTGTCAGAGGATACAAGCTTTTTTTGCTGAGAGAGATTAATGCTTTGCTTTAACATTTTCTCCTGAACCTCCCAGAATGTTAATCAGAGTGCAGAGGCAGCAGCAGCAGGGAGATTGGTCATTAGGGGAGGTGAAACACATTGATTTTTAATTTTGACATGCAAATTTGTTTGCCACCCTATTTGTACAGTAAGCTGACCTGCTTGTGTTCTTCTCCACACTTGTGAGCATCATTATAATTTGCTTAGAAGTAGATTAGTTTACTTTACAGGTAAGGTGGTTTAGTATACAATCTGAATCTTAAAAACAACATATTCCATATTCCATTTAAAACTTCAAAACAACCTAATTTCCACATTCAGTACATTGTCAGAATAATGTGTTACTTTTGGTTTGTTTCTAGGTTTAAAGTTTTGATGATTTGTTTTCTGTATTTTGCCTCTGTATTCTTATTTTGATTAGATTGGCCTTGTTTCTGTTTCAATTTCAATAAACTATCAGTCTGATCTTATTTTATGTTATTTATTACTCATGTGTAGATATTCTATATTCCATTCAAATTATGTTGTATCTATCTGTTACATGCTCTTGCTTCTCTATAGCTGTGTTTTTATGAGAAATGTTAACAAAACTTTGTAAATATTATGTTAATTTTGAGAAAACTCAGTTTCTTAATTGCAATGTTTCTTCAATCACCTGGGAATAATTTTGTTCATGTAATAAGGAATAAAAAACATGCAGCACTATCATTCTCCAGCCACTTCTTCTCAGCTTCTTCACCTTCAGTGCCAGTTGTATTAGCTTGTTGTTGATCACATGACTCGTGTGATGTGAAAAAAGTGATTCTGTAGCAGTTTTGTGAAATACAGAAATTTTGAAACAGCTAAAACATCAACTCATCCTAGCGCAATTTTATTTTTTTTTTATTTTGATGTGTATTCATTTAGATTTTTTTTTCATAATTCTAATTTGCGCAGCCCCGCAATTATGCGCCAGTCCGCCTGCCGATCTCCTGCTCCTTTCTTCCCTCATTGGTGAACAAGATCCCGAGTTGCTTGAACTGCTTCACTTGGGGCAGGACAACCCCCTGACCCAAGGAAGGCACTCTACCCTTTTCTGGCTCAAGATCATGGCCTCAGATTTGGAGGCGCTTATTCTCATTCCAGCCATTTCACTCTCAGCTGCAAACCACTCCAGCGAGAGCTGCAGATCACAGCCTGATGAAGCCAACAGAACAACATCATCTGCAAAAAGCAGAGCTGTGATCCTAACGCCACCAAAACGAATCCCTTCAACACCTTGGCTGCACCTAGAAATTCTGTCCATGAAAGTAGTGATCAGAATCGGTAACAAAGGGCAGCCCTGGTGGAGTTCAACTCTCACCCGAAATGAGCCCGACTTACTGCCGGCAATGTGGACCAGACTTTGACACTGGTCACACAGGGACCTGACATGGTCGAATGCCTTCTCCAAATCCACAAAACACATGTAAACCAGTTGGGCGAACGACCAATAAAGAGTAGTGCAAAGTGGTCTTTCAAATTATTAATTATTTATTAAGTTACTTTCATATCCCTAAATTAGACAGCACAAGCAACATGTCCTGTTTAATCCCAGTAAAACAGTTCAAATGGGATACGGCAATTGAGAGAATAAAATTGTCATTGAATGTTATGTTCAAGGTCAACCTTTTTCTTAAAATATTTTTTTAAGACTCAAACCATTGTATTTCTTTGTTAGATATCAGAGGTAAGAAAAGACCAAATGAAAACGGCCAGGTCACAAACCAACTATCACACATCAACATGTCATCCCTGGCATAAAGCATCATCTGAAGCCTGTCAGCAACAATCAATGTGTTAGAAGGCGGCCATGCCTCTGACTGGGAACTGGACCTTGAGGCAAACAGAGATTAGCCCTGCAGGGCAAATACACCTGTTAAATGAATCAACAAATATTCATAGGAAAGGCAGTGCACAATCAAAAAACTCCAGCTGTTTGGCAAAATACTTGTCCTGGATCCCAACTCTCTTTAGCACTGAGCCCTTCATATACATCTCTGTCATTTCCACTGCCTGAGGATTATCTGTTTAGCTATAAGGTTATTGATTTCTATAGGTAAGGAAGAAAAAGATTACTTTTACTTTACACAAATTCCTTCAGCTTCCTCTGAGCCTCTGCCTGCTTCACTGCACAGCTGGATGAACTGCATCAGCAGTTCAACTCTGCCTGCCGCTGTGATAGTTTCTTAGAAGTGTGCTAGCCATTTCAGCGAAGCAGATAACTCACAAAACCTGCAGTCTGTCAAGGCGTGTCACAAATTTAGCTCAGCCAGAGCGCCTGTGGCACTGTCAGACAGAATTAGAAAAAAATTAAGACATCCATCCCAGAGACACCATGTAGGAAGATAGAAACAGGCAGCGGTGGATTGACATATTTGCCACATATTCACTTGAGTGTGTTCATGGGAGCACAAGCAGTGTCAGTGGTAGCACTTTCTCACCTCAGTGACAGTGAAAAAGGCTGTGATCAGAGCAGTGGAAGGCGCAGCATGGTGGGGCTGGATTAGCTATGATAATATGATGACAGTAATTGAGCTTGTCATAATTGTTCAATCACTGAGCCTTTCCCCGGGGTCTGAGAGGCAACTGTTCGCTGCCGTACAAGCCTCCATTACAGGGTTGTGATACCGGGCTAATTCACTTACAGCAGGACGACAGACACTTTGATCATTTTGTGTGTCACTGAATTAGGCCCGAAAATATGGGATCATTTAACTGAAACATTATTTATGATATTGATTTGACCAGCATAAACATAAACTTTGTAAGAAGAAGATTGAACCAGAGAGTCAGTTTCCTAAACCACATTTTGGAAACTGAAGGTTTCTGAAATGTGCTATCTGGATAGCACAATAAGATTCAAGTTTGTAGTTGTAATGTGACAAATTGTAAAGGCATAAATATTTGCAAAACTCTATTTGACTCGTTTTTTTCTCACTCCCATTTTGCAAATAAAATGCTCCAGAAACTTTCAGTTACTGAAAAGATAAATACTAAAATGTATTTCCTTAACTCATTCAGTGCAATTAAGAGGCCAGAAACTTATGTCTCCCTGTGCCCTCAGTTCTAACTTCCCAGCAAATTCAAAGGTGGTAGGAATAAACAAATGAGTTCAACGCTGATATAGATTATTAGGACACAGAGGTGGCAATGACATGGGCACCTCACAGGAGAATTTACTGCCGGATTTTCTCCATGAGAATCTGGACTCAAATCCCCTCTGCCACAATCGAGAGGACGAAGACAGAAAAAAAGAAAGAGAAATTGGAAAAAAACAGCTGAGGGTGTAAATAATTCATGCAGACAATATGACTTTTTTATGTAAATTCGGTGCATTAACCCTCTATTATAATGATGGACGACAGATACGGGTGATGTTTCCTTGGTAAGAGCTAATGGATGACCATCATAAATTCACTGCACATTTTATTGTGTTGCTGGGGAAAATTGTGCCTGCAGGCAACGTTGTTTACTTTTATGTCAGGGAGGAGGAGAAAAATCCCGCCGTCTTCAAAAGGAGAGATGGGGTAAAAGAGAAAGGGGAATAAAAATAATGGGGCCCACACAGTGTGCCTTGCTCCATACCTTCTGCTATGTTTGGAGCAAGCGATCCCCCAACTGCCTCCGTGTGGGTTCTTCCGCTTGCTTATCCCTTCTGCCTCTCCGTTCCTTTGGCTTTTTCCTCCCCTCCAGCACTGTCTTCCTTGGAAAACAGCAGGGTCTACTCACATTAGGCAGCACCACGCTCCTCCACATTGCTCCGATTACAGATTGAAAGCCTTTCGCCACCACTGCTACTTTTCAAATTTGGAGAGGTGTAAAGAAAATTTTTCATTGCTGTCTTTGCTGAGCAGCTTACTTGCTTGACAATATGCAAGCACTCATTGTTTTCAAGTTTCACTGTTGAGCACCAAAACTACAAAATGTCTTTACTCTCTGTAAAATAAAAGAAAGAAAAACATCATGGATGAACATATATGATGTTTAAAATTGATTTTGAAGCAAGTGAGCAGACAACAGTTTTTGTTGTGTTGCTTAAGTTTTTACGACTGATGAAAGGGAAGAGAACTGCACATCCCGGATCAACTCCTGGTTAGCCAGCCTATCATTCCCCTTTCTGCCCTCTAGGTTGCCCTCAGGCCCTTCTCAAATCAACACTCTGCCCTCACTCTCTTCTCTTATTTTCAGTCTTTTTTCCCTCCTCCTTCTTCTCTGTCCCTCCTCCCTCATCTTTTCCCTCAAACCTTCCCTCCATCTCTGATTTATCTTTTAATATGGGCTCCCTAATTAACAGTACACCCTCATGTCTCATGTGTCTTGTTTTGGGTAGAGCTTTACCATACTAACCCCCCTCTCACCTTTTAATATCCCAATCCTTCTATTTTCCCTTCAATGTGTTTGAAAGAGTAGACTTGCTTGGAGCAAATGATAACGAATCAAAGAAAAGCCAACATACATAAACACAGCATGGCTTTTAATGCAATTCACACCAACTGTCTTTGTGGCAAAATAACAGACAGAACCCCAAATTTTCTGTTTGCAAGGAACCACAGACAAATTTATAAACATACTGTAGGTCCAACATGTATGCAACATTGGCCTTGTTTGTTCTGAACCCGGATGGCAGTTATTCCCCCCAAAAAAATAACTTCACCATGAGCATCTCTGTACATTTATGTGAAGAGTATATCAGGCTTGCTGTGAAATATTTATGTTTCTATCAATCACAGCCAAATAAAAGAGTATGTATTCTTAAAAAACAGACTTGTTTGTGTAATGTAAATTGTGTGGCAAAAATGTTTTCTTGAAAGCTGGTGGTGATTTTGAAACGGGGGAAGAATGAGGGACAATGTTACAGACTTACAAGTCAAGTAGGAGATGTTACCAAAAGTAATTATTTATTTTTTCTTCTAGCAAGGTCTGATAGATCTTTTTTTTCAAATTCTGTACTTGTACTATATTCCAATTTCCAACATATAATTTACATGTAGGATGTTTTAATCAAACTAAATTTGACTAAGGGTCACTTACCTGTGTTTTGTGTTTCTTTTTTCAGTCTAATATAGTAGTTTTAGATAATACATGTTGAAGATATAGATTTTGACACATATTAATATCAATTAAATGATCCAATTAAAAGAGTTTTAAAAGGGTGAAGTATTAATGAATTGTTCCTTTGTTCAGTACCCGGGGTTCTCTTCTAATTTAATTAATATTATGAAAGTAAAAACCTTTCTGTTTATCTCTGTCATTACTTCGGTGTCAGATTTGTGTAGCTGAACAGAGTACAACTGGAACCTGACAGAACCTAGACTTCAAATTGCTCCAATCTTTTGGGATTAAGCATGTGTCTGCATATATTTTGTACAATGTGCTTCATGTATCTAGTGCAGAAACATTGCAACCAAAGTAAACAAAGAACATGAAAGCATTAAACTTCTTTGTATCTACAAAGCATGCCTTGATATACAACACAACTCCTTAAATCAGTTTGATGTTACATTTATGCATTATGTACTTCATTGTGGATGATGCAGAAAGAAACAAGGATCATGAGCACATTAAAATCACACATAAACACATGAAGTACTTTAACATTCTGGTGGTGCCAATGAAGAAGAGTAGCAGATGGTTGCAACCAGCTGTTTTCGACAAAGCTGGCAGTGGGCACACATTGAAACACTAAAAGACTCACACACACACTCATTCACAATTAGACCATCAGCTCCCCGGGCTCCCAGCTGGGTCTTCTTGGGGTCATTCTGTCACCTTCCCCAAAGACATGAAGTTGCACCCGGGCTCCGTTCTAGGGGTCATGCACCTGCATAAGAGTCCAAAGGGGCAATCTATGGCTGACTTTAGAACACCTGCAGCCGAACAGAGGTGAATGCAACGTTCTTTTAAAGAGATGTGCAAATGCAAACCTACCCGCACCCCCCTACTCACGCTAACACACCTCAGCACAGAGCTAAATGGGCCAACTAAGTGGTTAAGGCAAAAGTCATATATGCTGCCTGCATAAGAGTGTCTTGCTAAACACGTAAGGATAATTACCACCCAGCTGCCTGGTGCCATGTGCCATAATAGGTCCTCGCCTCACCACTGGGTCCTCCGAGACTTTCCCCACCAGCCCACTGCTAATTTCCCAATTTGTCCGCCACATTTTCTTTCTCATTTTACCATGCTTAACCTTTTCCATCGGCTAATGCACACCTTCCCAGCCTCTTTGTCAAATCTGGGCCAAAGCGATGCCTCCTAATGATTCACTTACCAGCGCAGTCTTTCTGTAGACTCAAATGAACAAACAGCAGCTCAAATGTCACAGGGGAATTTGATTAATAATGCCATGTACATAAGGACTTAATAAAGTGGATGAATAATTTGCTTTGTTATAGCCATGAACAAACATCGGTAGGTATTTTGTTTATGCTTAAAGTTTCCATCCGGTGCCCCTTGGCAAAGCAGACACTTTGCATGGTGCAGGACACACTTTACAGAGCCCAGCCAGCCAAGTGTCTTGGGAGCCCATCTCTACTGACATTGCTGCAGGAAAACCCAGGCTTGGCATGGTTTCCCCTTTTTTTTTTATCTGGGGGCATTCTGAGGGTGTTTGTCTAGAAAAGAATAACAACTTGTTTTATTCATGTTGGGGATTGGAGACACTGCATCCCCCTGAGAGAGGGGGTTGATGGGTATTAGTGGAAGAAGGATAGTCCCCTTATACTGGGCTTGCAGGTTTTCGTGAGGAAGGTCTGATCCTTAATGCAACAGGCGACAGATTTTTACTTCAGCTTAGAACATTGCAAATGTTTTTTGTTGTTGTTCTTTACAGAAAACAAAAAGATAAAGAGTGATGTCTGATAAGCAGTTTGTCAGTGCTGCTTATATTGTAGAATTGTTTATTAACTTGGTTTTAAATTACATCCTAAAACTTAAGTCTATTTTAATTTCTGTAAATTTTTGTCATTTTTTGATCTAATAGTTTAATTGTGTGTTCAGTGGTGCAGGGCATTGAGTCGTGCAGCATGTAAAACTTGGACTGGCAATACTGCAGACGAGGAAACTCTTCATCTTTCACTTGTCTGTGCCCAGTGCAGGGGCTCCAGGTAAACTGCAGAACAGAGACGACAAAATGTTGGAAAAGACCCTTTTTCAACCTCAGAAAGAAATATATCAGCAGCTATCATAAAGTCTGTGTGGCACAGGTATGCGGTGTCAATATTTTCCTTGTCCCCAGCCAAACAAATGGTCGGAAGATCTCTTTTCTTTCCACTGGTGCTCTTCACTTCAAACTGACTGTGCAGTGTTGCAATCAGAAACATTGGCCTTGCCCTGCGTGTGTTATAGGATGTACACTTGGACAGGAATTGGGGTGTGTCAATGAGTTTGTGTATGCATAATATTCAATGGAGCGCAATTGTCACAGTAACAAGATTAATTTGGATCCACTTCCAAGCAAAGATTGGAAATGTCATTGGTTATAATTTATGCTGCTTTAAACATTTTAATTATTGCTCTCTCTGTAGATGTAGGACAGTTTATATCAGTAGAAGTTTTCTTGAGCTCATGCCCCAATAATCTGCTGCTCTTGAATGACATTCTCGCTTGCTTTTCCTTTTTGAAAGAGAGGCTAAGATTAAAAGTTCATAGTATCTCTAATAATTGTTTAATCTATTTTTCAGTATGATGCTCTACCTTAATTTAAAGAGAAATTTGTTTTCAGACTTTCTCCTTGTCTTCAGTGTCAGTGTCAATGAGTGTGACAGGTACTTTGTAAATTTTACATTTGTTTTGACAAGCTTCTCTACTAAAATGGCAGTCAATGTGAAACAGCTTCCAGTAAAACGCTGTCTGACATTTTAAATCAGCAAGGGCACACAACGTCAACCTCTTTTTACTCTTCTCTCTTAGCCTCCACTGTATTTAATCTCAGCTAATTAAAATATTGATCATTTTACTATTAATTAAACAGTTAAGTGCTAGTTGTGGCTTTATTAGTGTCGCCATTTGGCAGTATAAGTGACAACCCTAATGGGGCCACTCTAGGAAAAAGACATTAATTGGGTTTGGCAATTCCATTTCTACCACCAGCTCTCCCTGTACCCACCCGCTAGTCCATCAATAATTTATCTAATTACTGATATTGTGGCATGAGTCACTCTCAATTCAGGAGACAAACATGATTATTTAATAATAATAATGCCTCCAAACATATGCAATGTCTCCTGCCTTGCCTTTCTCCTCTCAATTTTTAATGATTTGATGACACAATGGGCAAAGGAGACCTCAAAAAGCCCAACAAAAGAAGCCCATCAGTGACCTTTACAAGCTAAATGCTAGGAGAATAACTGCAATAATACAAAACCGGCTTTTGAATGTGTGTGTCTGTTTGTGTTTTTGCATGTTTGCTTTCCTGATAAATAGGAAATCTTTGGCAACCTTTCATGGAAGGAAATTGGGAGGGCAGCAAAAAGGATGTGGTTGGAGGTGGGCATCTGACTGCTATCCACATCCCATAATGATCTCAATAATAACCCTGACATAAAAATAGTGTGTGATATGGCGATATGAGTGAGCGGCAGTATATATGCGGGGGTGTGTGTGTGCGCGCGCTTGGCTTGGATTATGAGGAGCAGTAAAACACAGAGCAACTCAGTGAATATGCTGGAGGTAAATGAAGTCCCACAGGGGTAATATCCACCTCACCGTAATAATTCTGCCACTGTCAAAAGCCAGCTTGCTTTGCTCTGTGTGTGTGTTCAGAAGGCCGTCTGCTGGAAGTTTCACACATGCTCCCCACTTCTGCCTCGCAAGCCGAATCCAACTTCCCGTGTTCTTCAGTGGCAAGCTCGACAACTCGGAACTACCTCGGTAGTCGGCTGAGGGGAGCAGGAGGAAGGAGTCATTCATCCAGCGTGTGTCAAGCATGAGTTGACTATGAGAATGAGCACAGAGGCAAAGCAATGTCTATTTCTGTCTCAGATGAGCGGGGATGGTCAGGGAGGAGAGCGCAGACTTCCCGCTGAGGGAGACACTGGCTTTCATTGTGAGCTCCAGGGCGACGGGGAGCAGTGATCGGAAGGATGGATCTGTTAAATAAGTGTGTTCCTGCACTCCCATGTTCCTCTGCACCCAAATACAATGAATGACACTCATTAGCCTTGCGTTAGCCTTGCTGGCTGCAATGCCCTGAGGCAACGAGGTCACATACAAGGTTGTGAGTCGATTACATGGTAACACACTTGCTGACCAGTGTGTATAAGTAACACACGCTCCAATTTTCCTTGGATTTTATGTACTTCTAAATGCAAAAAATCGTATTTTTTCTAAGAGTAAAGATAAACACAGTTTTATAAGTTATTCCTCAACGTGGCTAATTTTATTAAGTATTTGTAGTTTATTATTATCTGGACAGATTAAATTCAGGACACGGGCTGTACCACTTCAAAAATGCAATGTTACATGCACAAACAGAAAATATCTTAATACAATAAAAAGTTTTATTTAAATATAAATGCACCAGGAATGTGTGTAATGTTATGTAACTGTTGTGCATGAATTGTAAAACACAATACAATAAATCTGATTTTGATTCAGAATATTCCTGATATATTATAAATGTTTTCCACTTTTTACAGAAATCTTCCACATAGTTGTGGTGTGTTTGTTTACTTGTGTATCAGGTTGTGGTTAGAAGAATGCAAAAGAAATTCCCCGCCCAGGCAGCCACTCTTGCAGTCATTCATAGTCATCCATTCACTACTGGATTCTTTATTTTTACTCTGAGATTTTCAACCCTGTATTTTAAATGTCTTTTTAGGTTTCAAGATCTATAGTGGAGTTTTAAAAAAATAATAAAAATCCCTTCTCTTCTGATAGGTTTACTGGTGATTAAATCACAATTCAAAGAAAGTTTTAATTAAATTATAACCTGTTTGATGAATTTCCCCATTTAGATTTTTTGCATGCTTTATAACTTCACTTTTGTGTAAATTCTCAACTGTGAACATGAAGCAGCGTGAACATAAAAACATAAAATTGTATTAAATAAAAAAGAAAATATTTTTGTACCATGACTTTAGCATAAGGTTGTATAAATTCTCATTTTTTTTTTGTTTTCCTTCATTGATTCTCATCTACACATCCCACAACACTTAACTCCTCAATGTATTTAGTGACCTAGTGACCTTTGCTTGACCTTTCTTCATATACAACATTTAAACCAAATATTCCACCTCTTCATATGGAATATGCATGATATTGACTGTCCATAAACATGCTTTCTGGTCACTTGTGTATCTCTAACTGTCACCTCAGGCCAAAATTGAGAAAGTTTTTAATTTTGCTTTGTGCATCAAAATTTTTCCCCATTCTACTGGAGCTTCCTTTAACACTTTGGGCTATATCTATTTTCATTAACCTGGCTGAAAGGCAGCTTTTCTGAAATTCCATTTATACAAACCAGAAAGTATTAAATCATTCCATTGTTGTTAATTTTTGAGTTTTTGTGTGCAGCTGATGGTTGCTGGTGTTTGTATTTCATCTGTTGGCAAGGAATTGGATCTTCTCTTAATTTGCTTATCTGGTCATATGTGCTGTTGTATATTGGACATTTTTATGTCCTTGCTTATCTGAATTTATGAGTGCATGTGTATTTGAGCCTGAATCTGAAGTCCTCTGACTCAGGCTGTTGTAAAAACACAGGTGAGGCTCATTCTGAAATTAGTCTCTGTGGGAAGACAAGCAGCATTGCCGAGGCCTTCTCCCTCAGCCAGCAGGCCTGGCCCACAGCTGCCCAGCCACACTGGTTGTCACACTGAGGAGCACATGTCGCTGAGAAAGAGACATTAATTGGCTCGGAGCTGTGGCAGGATGCTCACTAGAGGAGCTCAGGTGCACCTTTGCTGCTGCCTTGCAAATGAGATGCAGAGTGTTGGCTGCAGTACCTCCTTCTTGTGGGTAATTGACCCTGGGGATCCGCCTTGCAACACACCCACCCTCCCTTCCTTTCCCCTTGCTTTCCCCATTTTCCCTCTTTTACATCCAAGACAGGAGAAGCTACCACGTGACCAACTGGTAGTCAGAGAGATGAGGTTGGTCCTTTGACCCACACACTCCTTCATTCTCTTTAGCACTTCTTATCCTGTCTTAGGCTATTTGAAAATGTTTTTTAGGACCAGCAAACAGCCAGATGAAACTTTGTAAATAGAACATGAACTTGTCATTTATTGTTTAATCAAGGCTAAAAAAAACCCATCTGCTTAGAGTTGCCTTTGATTAATAGTTGGAACATAAATCAATGTATTTCATAATAATTTGCTTGATAAATTTGATGATAGCATTTGGAAATGTAATGTTTCTTGCTTATTTTATAACTGGTTTCTATATTATGTTTTTGTGGCGTGAAGCTCTTTGAAATGCCATGCAGCTGAAATGTCCCTTAAAAATACACTTGATCTGACTTGATGAATCGATGGATAAAAGGAAGGAAAATTAAAAGGCAATCACCAGTGCATAATGTTTTTAGTGTTAATTACGTTTTCACAATTTTTTTTGTTCATTTTTCCAAAAGCCGTCATCTTATCCTTTTTTTGTTTGCATTCACAGCAAAGTAAAAGTAGTTAGTGCACTGATAAGCCTTTTCCAAGAATCCAGCAGCTGAGATCAGAGCTCCTGAGCATATTATAAAAAGTGCAGCAGAAAATGACACTTAAAGGATTATTTTCTCATGGAGCAATATGTTACAGAAAAAGTCTATACTGTTGACTAATTTACTCTGTGAACATCCTCTATCCTATGCCTTTTTGCTTCTATTGATGTACATGCATGTACTTGCTTTTTGTGGGGGTGTTCAAATGTTGAAGTGAGCCATCTGCTTGGATTTTTTTGTCTTTAAAGATCTGTTTGCATTTGTATGTTTGCAAGTCTGAGATTTAATCTCAACATAGGAGCATGTGTGTCTTATCTGCAGCTTTTAACTGGCGGGAAGCTGCTTCTTTGGAGAAGAGGCCAGCCACGGCAGCAGAGGGCTGTGCTTTAGTGCATTTCATGCTTAATTCTGTGTCAATTAGTTGACTGCTACCTTCCCTCCAGCAAAAGAGCAGGGAGAGAAACGCATGCCCACAGAAATCCTCTGGCTTTGACAGGCGCAGTGTTCAATCATTTATCCCAGAGCCCGGGGCCACGGAGCACTGTCAACAAACATTCCATTGAAATCATATCAAGCCTCTACTGTTCCCTCATTTTTGTCCTCTCCCTGCTCTGCCTCTCACTCTTCCCTTCTCCCTCTGCCTCTTTATCTTGCATGTTTTCCTACCCTTGGCTTCATCTCTTTATGTGCTTCTACCCACCTTCACTTTTCTTTCGTTCTTCCCCCTCACCCTTCACCCTGTGGGGTTTCTTGGTCTCTTTAGCAGGGATTTTAGCACCTTCTTTAAGCTATTTCTTCCCTCCCAGGACTTGGCAGCAGAGTGGCAATTTGTTAAGTTGCTCCCTATACGCACAAGTGTCGCCCCTGACTTGGCATGCTGTCAAGTTGTGGTCAGAACTAAAGATGAGCAACAGATATTCCTACACACAGAAATCTTAATATGGTGCATTGCAAAAGTATTCATACTGTTTGAAGCTTTTGCTTTTTACTATTACAAACTGCTTTGGATTTTATTTGGATTTTCTGTGATAGGCCACCTAAAAATGGGGCATATCTGTGAAGTGGAAGGAAATAGTTGGGCTTTAAGGGGTTTCACCAATGTAGTAATAAAAGTATAGAAACACCTTTTGTAGTTACAGCTGCATGTCCTGTGGGGTACATGGACATTCAGAGAGTGAATTTATTGCCCTATTTCTTGGAAAATAGGTCCAACTCTGTCAAATTGGATGAAGAGTATCTGTGAACATCAATTTCAAGATCTTACCTTTCAGTTGGACAAAGGACTGAACTTTGACTGGATCATTTGATGATGATATTTTTAGCGTGTTGTTTTAGTTATGATCACATATCTGCAAGGCATAGGTTTTAGACATATATTATTATGACTATTATTTACTGTGATGTTTTTTTGGAACAGGTGAAATTCTGCACAAATTGCACACATTTTTCTGTTTTCTAAACACATTGAATGTAGTGACTTAAACTAACAACAAAGCTATGTATGTACAAGAAATGCATTTTTTATTTTTATTGTAGATGTTATGTTAGATTTAAAAGAAAATATATCTTGATAGTTTGGAATACACAGGCCAATTAACTCCCCTGTCTCTCTGTTTTCGGTTCCCCCGTTCTTTGCTTTTTGGCCCTGTGGTACACTAGCAAATATGCTGATATAGAAAATTTTGCAGGTAAAGGTGGACAGAGGCCAGATATGATTTTTTTTTTCTTGGCTTCCTCTGCTCTAGGCTACAAACACTCATGCAAAGCATGAGAGGGAAGAAGAAAAAAGAAGAGGAATCTTCTATTTTCTCCCCTGAGCATTTATCCCGAGAGAAGCTCAACTCACCTGGGTATCTCTTTGGTGAAGAGTAATAAATAAATGCATTGGGTTAATTATTAAAGACAGCCTAAATGAAGACAGATATCATCCTCTGAAGGCATGTTCGTTCCAGACGCTTCATCTTAACTCAGGATGTTGATGTTTGTTTGTTTGCCCTGCTGGTGGTCAGGAGACATACGCTGTAGATCTTTATATCTTTCTCCTGTCAACTCAGACAAGTCATGGGCAGATAATGCTGGCTCAGTTTTTCTTTTACCCACTGCTCTGCAAACAAGAAAAAACCAAACATGTTTTTTTGTGTTTTTCAAACCTTTGTTCATCTTGAGACTGAGATTTTTTTTTTACCATTCTTGTTTGCTGATAGGTGAGTCCAACATCAGTCTTGCCAGATATTCTCAGTTTGACTTTGACTGGTCCCTTCTAACCAATTAATGTGCTTTCCACTCTGACTAGCTTCCATGTCTCTGCTGAAGAAAGGCATCCCACACCATGATGCTGCCATCAGATACATGACTGTCATGTCTTTGAGTCATGACAGTCATGTATCTGATGATTTGGTGTTTGTTTTCTGCCACACAGTGTTTTATGCATTGGGCAGAAAGTTTAATTTAATTCTCATCGAGACAGATCGTCTTCTTTTTTTATTTCAAATTGTAAAAGCCTTCGCATGGCTTTCTTTCCATTATAACTTTGTTCTTACCACACTTCCAAATTGTTATAAAACAACAAATATGGAGACATTGGTTTATGTAACCCAAGTTAGATTGAAGTCAAAGTTTGTAATGCTTGTTTTGAAAGTCAATAACCATTGATCTGTCTTGGTGGATTTGCAGTTGAGCCATAACCTGTTCAGGTTTAGATGTTTTCTTTTTGTGGACTTTGTGTTGTTGTTCATTCACATATGTTATCTAACAAGCCTATTAGAGAGAAAGGCTGCATTTATCCTGGGAATAAATTGCTCACAGATGGACTTTATTTACCGATAAACAGTAAATTGAGGTAGTTTGTTGGCCTGGATTTTATTTTGTTGTATCAACTCAAACAAGCCCAATTCAATGTAGTGTCAGTTCAAAGCAAATGTCATCCTAGGGTGACTTACAAGACAAAGGGATTCAATTTATAAACAGAAAAATATGATCAGAGCTGAAAACAAATGCACATTATATTTTATAGATTTCCATTTATCAGAAGAACAAAACAAAATAAAAACATGTTTAATTTTTCTTCTGATTTAAACTGTTGCTCTACTTTGTCTTGGTTATAAAACCGTAATATAATTAAACAGGAAAACAAGGAGTAGGAATACTATGCAAGGGTTTGTAATGAATCAAAATAATTATAAATACATAATAGAACTTAACTGAACAGCATCCCTCTGTAGACTTGAGATTCTCCAATTAGATCATTTTCTAGACAAAAAGTCTTACATAAAACAGGCAACTGTTCCAAAGAACTTGTGCCTCTTTTTTGAACAAATAGCATATCTAAGCCCTTTTCTATCTAGTTTCACTCTGTAGGAACTCAACAACTGAACAACAAGTACCCTGGATCAGTCCCTGGACAAAGACAATTAATATTTAAAGATGATTGCTAATGCCCTGAAGTCAAATACAGAGCCTAGGTAATTAATTGAGCTGGATGGTCTGCAGAGAGATAAGACCGGATGTGTGTTGTTTATCTCAGTTGTTATTGAAGTCTGTGTGATTGCTTTCAGCAAACAATTTTCCATTGAATGTATAGAAGGGGAGGACACTCCTGTATGTTTGACCTGTGAGGCGTATGTAAAAAGTTCATTTTCTTGGAAGCTACAGAGGCAATCAGGGGATTAATTGTCTCTTGTGCGTTCCTGCAGCAAATTTGAGATGCCTCTAGTTTATTATACAGGACGGTTTTTACTGCGTTTAACTGAGACCCATGAACCTGTTTTCACAAGCTTGTACAACAAGTGGATGGATTTCCACTGCTGATAATAGCAGATCCATTTGGCAAGACAATGCGCCGTTTTTTTTTTTAAATCACTTGGCCGACTTCCTGTGTAAACTGTTGGATGTGAAAGGAGTGTCAACGGAGTGCTAATTGTTGTTCCGCGGTTTGATTTATCACCAGCACGAGCCACAGAAGAACAGAAGATGATTTTGCATTTGGCTGACTGTCCCCATTCCCCAAGCAGCATGCTGATGATTCTGTTTCCATGCAAAATGCCTAATTTCAGTGTTTTAGTAAGGCTGCCAGCAATGTCTACATGCTGGATCACTATGTTCCAGTTCATTAATGGGGCCTCTAAATGGTGTATATGCTAGTTTACATGGTGCATGCTGACTGTAATATTCAGGCCCAAAATAAAAAGAGAAAATGTGTGAAATCCCCCTTGTGTTTTTCTGCCTGTTTCTCCTGTTGACATGTCAGAGGCGGTCTATTTGATTCTATAGTAACATTGATTTTGTAATTTTGCACATGACGTCTATTGAGGCTTGAAAAAGCAATGCATGTGTAATAATTTGAAGAATGCCTTTACACACATGAAACTTTAAACTAGCAACACAATAATACATTTTTAAGTCAAGGAAGATTCACTAAGAAGTCTGGTAGGTCTTTCATTAGGTTAAATTGGGTTAAAATAAATAACTGGAAACTTGTTTAAACTGAACCAAATGTTTTAACGCAAACATTGCCAGAGCCATTCTTCTATGGCATTTACAAATGTTTTTGTTAAACTACAAGGTGTCTAAGGTGTCACGTTGACACATTTTAAGAGTCTGACTGCTTGCAAAATAATAAAAATTGACCAATTGTGAATTACAGAAATATGAATAGTATTATGTTTTGATCAAATCACATTTTAAACCCGCTTATAGTTATGAATTACATGCTAAAAATGCAGAACGTCTAAAAAATGCTGTGTACATGTACCCAAACCTGCAAGCTAATGTTTCAGCAAATCAAAATAGGAAATATATTTTTACAATATTTTTTTGTTGTGATGAAGATTGACTCAAGCCTGTGATTTATATCAGACATTAATTGCAGATATAAGCTCTTGTGTCATTTTACTTTATGTGTGTACAGATTACAGATAATCACACAAAGCTATGGGACTAGAGAAAATTTGTGTTTTAAAAGTGTATTGAATATATACTATGTGTCCTAAAATTTGGGGTCTCCATTTAAAATTCTTGAATTTAAGGGTTTCTGTCACCTCAGCGGTCTGAGGTGCGTAAAATCCAGTACTTTGACAGGAAAACTTCTTCTACATAACATCTGTAAAAGAAACAGTGTCTTGAAGTAGCTTAGTGAATTCACAGCATAATACGGCTGAGGCCATAAATATCATATCACAAATGATATGATATTGCCGTATCATATTTATCACCTCATATCATAACGAGAAAATAAATATGAACAGTGGGAAATAATGAAGAGTAAAGAATAAAACTACAGTTCTCAAAAAACTTCATTTGATCTGCAGATTAGTGCCAAAACAATGTCTAGAGATTCATGAAATGACCTTGCGCAATGAAAGTGCCAAATGCAATGCTGTGAGGTATTCTGACAATGAACTGTATTGGCACCGATCTCTGGAGAGATGAATTATACTTCCCTGTCTTGTAATTTAGAAGGCAAGTCTGGGCTAGGAAAGGCAGTGGAAAGAGGAACAATACTTTTCTTATTCAATACTGTCAAATTCAAAGTTTGGTGAAGGGAAGGTTGTGGTTTTGGGTTCCTTTTCAGACTTTGGTTTTGAATACTTAGTTTCAGTGAAATTAACTAATGTTTCAGTCAACAAAAATATTTTGGACAATTGTAAGTTCAGAGAATTGCTCCTCTTTCTCGTGTATTATGTAGTCCTTGAAAATAGGAAATCACTAATTAACATTAACAGGTTATTTCAGAAAGGAAAGACTTCATTCAAAATGTTTTAGCTTCATTTATGTTAAAAAATATTGGTCAGAGCGATTGTGAGCCTTGAAACAGAAATCATTTGTCTAGGATTGTCCTTCAACAGAAGGAATGTTTTGAAAACAACATTAAATCAATGAAAGATTGATTTACTTACTGGTTTCTGTCAATTATTTCTGAACAGACAATGCAGACAGTTTAATTACAGTTATTTTAATTTGGTGAAAATGTTAGTTTTAGCCATATCAACTTTTCTAAAATGAAACTTGAGATAAATTATATCAAAATAAGTTTTAAAATAATAAATATGCTTTATTCTGTTATGTTTTTATGTTTAATGAAACATTTTCCAAACAGGGATGCAATTGGCATTAAGTAATATACTCAAGAATGTACTCCAACAACTTACATTGGTGTGTGAAAAACCTTTTATTGAGTTCTTCTAAATATCTGCAAGTGCAAAAAAACATCAGAAAATATCACAGAGGGCATTTAGAATAAACACTACCAAGTTGTCCTGAATGTCCTTGTCTTAAAACACTTAAACTTTTTTTTCCTTCCTTCCTTTCTTCTTTCCCTTCCTCTTTTAAAAACATCTTAAAGAAGGAGCATTCAAAAAGCACAAGGTTTTTCACAAGTTTTGGAGTTGCCAGTCATGAATGAACACGGTGGTGTGTTTCACTGCCAGCTGGCAGAAGAAGCCTGACACGTCCCATAGATCAGTAAGGGGCCAGCTGGATACCTGCCGAGAGCTTAACACGCTCTTCAGCATTGCTGCAATCTCCATCAGCCTGTCCCGTTAACTGATGAAACACAGATCTAACTGTTCATTAATCCCTGTGGTTTGTTACCAGATCCCTAGAGCACGCGGTGCACATGGATCAATGTGGTTAGTCGCCTATTTTTAAACAGATCTGAAAGTTGAAGGTTAGGTGAGTCCTTAATTGATGTCAACAGACACGTTTTTCTTTTTTTATCTTTCCATTATTTCCTACAGCCAAACCCATTGCTTTATTGCAGTGATGTAATTATTTTTTCTGTGTTTCCTGTACACAATTTCAAATTGAAATATGGTTAGTTTCACTGTTGTTTGAAAACTCACCTGAAATACAACAGTGACCTTAAAGAACAAACTGTGAGAAAATGTTCATGACACAAACACTTCTGACTGGCTTTGTGCTTTGCTCATTTTTCTGCCGGAGGCGATAATCAATCATCCAGTCGTTTATCTCACACCGGAGCCTGAGTCTTTTTATCAACTGCCAGAGCCTTTCAGCTGCACAGTATTTCTTAATACAGGGTTGTTCGCTCACTTTGTCAAAATTACGACTGGATTAAAAGTCAAGTTCCCATGTCTCTCCTCCCTGTTTGCTATTATGTGCCATCTGATCTTACTGAGTTGGACGCAAACTTTCTGGGACTTTTGCGATTGTTATTTTATTGAGCGTAAAAGAGAGGTTTCAGCAGGAAAAAGTTTTTCCAAGTTTAATCATGGAGCAAACAGTTTTCTCCAGTTTCTGGGTCGTAGAAGCATAGTGTCATGCTTCTACGACATAGGGTTGTGCTTCTACTTGAGCAAAATATAGGGTAATTAATGAGAGTTTTGCCAAGATTGTTTTAATATTCAATTTTTGTTTTTTGGATTATAATGTAGGGACTTCTATGGGTTCAGGAACAGTGACATGGGTGTATGTGGTTTCCTGCTCTACAAAACTCCAACATGTAACACTGATATTTGAGGCAGTAAATGCCAGGTTCCTTAAGGGCTTTTTCCACAAAACCGGTTGCAGTGCTAGCAGGATTTTTTTTTTTTTCTTGGTTTTGCTTTGTGTTATTTTGTTACATTGTCAAAGCACTGACTGACAAAATCCTAAAGCTGTAAAAATACCAACTTTGCTAGGCTAGAGCAAGGAGTAAGTTATTATAATGAATAGTCTTCGTATTTTAAGACAAAGCAAAAAGCAAAAAATATAAATAAGTAAAAGTGAAAAAAAAAAAAAACAAACACATTACTGTAAAATGTGGAGTTAGCATTGGAATAACATTAGTGAAGGAGAAAATTTCTGACTATATTCTTAAGTGCCTTGATGCGTGGAGCATATTAATTGGACCCAAATCAGAGTTTCTGATGCCAAGTTCGATCCAGTGAGCATCAGGTTTAAGCATTTTTAACATTTCTTTTTTAAAAACTGTTGTTTTTGTGACTGCATCTTTGCAGTGTGATAAAAATTACCAAAAAGCTGTTTGTGTCTCACAGATCTATAATGAATGTCTTTCTACCTGTTACATCACCTTGTGTGGGTATAAGGTCATCTGTGTTAATGTGATGCATCTATTTCTAATTTGGAGACAGATATAAGAGTTTCAGTGTGATTGTGTAAATTGTGTTTTGATTTATTTGTACTTCTGTAATAATAAAAAATAGAATGTCCCTCTATCTCTTTGATCACTTCACTGCTCTTTGCTGTTTTTACCGCTCCAGTAAAGAACTCATTGTAGAAGAAACATTGGTCCACCTCAGAGAAAAACCCTCATAGCCATTATCTAAGCCAGAGGCTAGCTCGAGGAGCATCTTTGCTTTGCCTCTCAGTATAGGAGGTAAATATTACGACACAGAAACACACTTTTATTTTTAACCTTTCCACTTTTGCTTTTGCCATAAGTCACTGACATTATTAGCCTCATGTGTTTTTAACTGTAAAAGATGTAACATACCTGGCCTTCTCGCTCTGGGTCAAAGCTGACTATTTGGGACGATAAAGCACCAGGGAGTGCATGTGCGTGTGTCTCTGTGTATAAGAGGGTTGGTGCGCATTGAAAGGGGAGATGGAGTGTGGCTGAATACAGATGGTTCACAAGCCAACCTTTCAATTAGGCCTGGGGTATAAATAAAGGCGGTTGATTGGAATGTGGCGGCTGCTGGCACAAAAGGCTCTCCTTGGCTGAGCTCCAAGGCCCATTCGCTCACTCCCTCAGTCGTGTTAGAAGCTGCCCAAGGTTACTTCCAAATTGGACACAATCATTTTAAACTTCTTGTGTTTGTTGAGGCCACCTTCTATCTCCATCTCTGTTTGTGTTCTTGTTGTCCACTTTGTGTATGGAAAAGGCATTCAGATGAAGCTTTCTGGAGATCCAATATCTCACCATTGCTGCATTTTGTGCATTAACTTGATTTCAAGCCACAAGGAAAAGCAAAGTAGCTGCATTCTCACCTTCACAACCTCAAACATATCCCCTATGTGAATTTGTGTATGGGTATTTTTATTTATATTTTTGCTTACAGCAAGTGTTTGGGTTCCAGTCTGGCTCCTAATCTTATTTAGCTCAACCTGCAGGTGAGCAGTCCTTGTATTCTGCCTGGGGTAGCCCTGTGTATCCTTCACAGATTATAAGGATGAGCTCCTAGACAACTTATCCCTCTGTACCCAAAGCCTGTCACTGTAAGCTGTCTTAGAAATTATCCACACACCCAAACATGGGTTGGTGAGGGTATGAAATGACAAAGCAGAAATGTTTTGGGAGGAGGATATGTTATCTCTGTCACAGAATGATTTGGAATTTGCTTGCGAACAGGATTGGAGTTGCTCTTTTTTCCAGAGGGCAAGGTTTGGGAAGTATGGAATTTCATTTCAGTTTTTTCTTGGTATAGATACGTGTAATTTTTTTTTTTTTACTGTTTTTATTTCTCATTACTTTTTTTATGTATCCTTTCATTTGTCTGTCCTTCCATTACTCAATTCTCCTTTTATCCATCCATCCATCCATCCATCCATCCATCCATCCATCCATCCATCCATCCATCCATCCATCCATCCATCCATCCATCCATCCATCCATCCATCCATCCATCAATGAACCAGAAAGGTGCTTTTGTCCAATGACTTCTGGAGACAGGTATCAACTCCCCTGGAAACCCTGCAAAGACAAATGAGTCTAAAAAGATGGATGGATGTTGACTTTGGGAACTTTTGCAGTGCTGCATTGCATTTGGTAATTTCTTGATTCTTCCAAATTTACACAGAAAAGAAAATATTTCCTTTTAAAACATTTGATAATTTTTCACTTTGACAAGCTAAACAAATCATGTTTTTTCAATAATACATCATTCCCTTTGTTAAGAAACCTTTTCTGTCCCTCACCCCTCCTCCACCCTCTCCTGTCTGCAACCCACCTACCCAAACTGTGTCAGGGAAGCCCCCCTTCATCCCCTCACCCAGGCTCTCATCCATCCCTGTAGAATCAGGAGAGATTAAAAATTATGGGATTAGCTTCCCCTCCTAGCCCTGTGATCCAAAAAAAACAATGCTTTCTAACGCCAGCGAGAGCTCTTGAGGCGTGGGTAAGTCCTCTGTGTCAGTTATTCCTTATGGAAGGATTCCCTCGGAATAGACGCATGCTCCCTTTCTGTCTTTGACCATTTACTCTGTCCCAACCCCCTCTCTTTATAGTCCAAAACTACAATGAGATGACATGGGACACGGGGCCCTAATATATCCTAATAGGGTCAATGGAATAAACTGTTCTATTAGGTTTATACTTGGCATAAACACAAAGTGACGGATGAATTCTCATCACCTTTGGTGCTAAGTGTAGTGTTAAACTCCTTTTTTGTACAACAGCTTTGTGTCAAGCAGTAATAATGATTTTGATAACACTGGGGTGTCCTAGGGTTGGTAAAGCACTTGCCAGCTACTGAATTAAGGTCCTGTTTTAAATATGTCAGTGCCACAGTAAGACTGGAGCTACAGCTGGCCATGGGATGCACTCCTTTAATTTCATCGCTCTGTCAGCTTTTATTAAAACCCATTTGTCATGGAGAGAGAGAGAAAGAAAACAAGGAGAGGAAAAAAAAAGTATTCAATGGGTGCAGAGTGATAGGAGAAAGGGGCAGCAAGGGAAAGGAGACATTAAGCAGTAAGACAAACTGGGATGACAATTTTGTGGAGGCAGATGAAATAAATAGTTGATTTGAGGATGGATAAGTTTTATGGTTGGTGTTCAGTTAGAAAGGGGGTACACATTGCCATCACAATGGAGAACGGGCCTACAAAGCCAGGAGACAACGGTGGCAAGAAGGGGCGAGAGAGTTGGAGGGGCTCAGCTCAAGTGATTAATGGTGAATCTGGGATATAGTGGACCAATGGGAAAACCCATACTTGTCTCCATTCTCGTTCCTTCTACACCCTTCCTCCCCCAGCCCCATCCTTCTGTCCTCACAACCCCACCTGTGTAACCATTTATAACTGTCTTGGGAGGGGCAGTTCAGACTCACTGATGTGCCTCTTTGTTTCCTTCAAGAAAAAAGAAAGAAATGCATCTACCCAAATTCATTCCTTGAATTACTTTTAGAGAGGGTATAGTTTACATCAGTATTGTTAATTACACAAAATTCCATTATTTTATTTGAATCAACAAACTCTGAAAATATCCCAAATGATATCAGATATCATTTGATAAACATCAGCGTATTGCCCTGTGTTTTGCTTCCAACTGATTTGTAGTGAAGTTAAAAAAGTTGAAAATGGACATGCTTCTTCATTCTTTTATCCACTTTCTGCAATGCACCAGTATTGCCAGTAGCAAAACAGTTAACTATGAATATGAACTGTTGTAATAGTTGATAGTCATATAGTTTGACATATTGCCACTATTTTTTTATGGACCACTGATTTTGCCACTACTGTGTTTGCAAGTTAGAAGAAATCCTTAAAAGTTCAAAATTAACCAAAACAATGCATAATAAAAAGAATAATGACAGTGCTGAGGAGAAGAGAAGTGGGTTAATTGATAGGAAATCACTGATTTCAAAGCATGATAACATCCATTCTTCTGACTGTAATTACAAAGGTTAAGACGGCACTGATTGACACTGGCCATCATGTGAAAATATCTTTCTGGAAGGAGTAGTGAAGAAATGTTATGTCTATCTAAAAACGTGCATGTACAACAGCTATACTTTGCTCACTCTGTCTTTGACTTTGGCATAGAGCTCTGAAATGGCATCAAAGTGGTCCACCAGCTCATCTCAATCCCACCCCTTGGTCCCTTAATCCCCATGTTCCACCTCTAAACCCACGCACCCCAGCACCTACAATCAAAAAGGAAATTAAATGATTCATTATGTCTTCCCGCCTTCTCGACTAAGTAAAAACATAAAAAATAAAAGAAAGGGCTTCAGGAAATCCTTTTACAATGCTTTTACATTCTTCTGTTTCCCTTGATTTGCCCTTTCTAACTGAATAGTACATGATGGCACTTGACGGAGGAGAAGTGGAGGAAGATGACGAAAAAGCAAAAGAGAGAGAGTGAGTTACTGTGAGGGAGACTAAAATCAAGTGTGACAACATATGAATTTCAAATTTCTGAGGAGACATCAAAGTGCACCATCCGGGTGTCTCCTCGACAAGGACACTTTCTGATTTTTAATTCCATACCCTGATTGTATCGCTGAGGCCCTAACGAAGAACGGAGCAGCAGCGCTGGAGAGTGGCATCAGGCAGTGAGAGATAGACGAGCAAGGGAGAAAGCGGAAGGGGGGGCAAGGAGAGAGTAAGAGAGATCAGAGGGGGTTAGAAGGAATAGATAGAGATGGAAGAGGAAAGAGAGAAGAAAGGAGAGCCTCTTCCAAACACAAGCAGCTGGGTCCTTTGTTGTCGAAGTGATCATAGTTCCTCTTTTATCAGACAGAAAGATGGAGAGAGGAGAAAGGAAAAGAGACACGGAGAGTGAAAGTGATCCACTCCTTTTTCCACTGGGGTGACAGGGACATGGATGGAAGGAGGGCAACTTTTTTCACCCTTTGCACAAATCATATCAAGGCTCCTCTTCCAAGGACTCATTGCTATGTGTGCCCTTTGAGAGCACATACTAAGAAATAAAGCTGGAAGGGCGTGTTACCAATGCACCCTCTTTAAGCAGAAACAATTTGCCTGCGTACACCCAGCTGTTCAGTCATGTGCCAATACAAACTGGTAGACTCTGCTAATCCGCCATCCTGCTCAGTGCTTTCCCATTTAGACGGCAGATCACCACTGTAGCAGCACTAATTGCCTGGGAGAATCTCAGCAGGAATGTGGCATGCTTCTGGCTTCCTTGTTCCTGCCAAAACTCAATGCCAGCACTGCTGAAGCGGGAGCCTTGGCCAATCAGCATCCACGCCAGAGGCCTCATAACCCCAAACAATGCCCCATGATGGGCACTCCCTGCAAGGCCTCACTGGAAACGGATGGGAAACCCCAGGGAAGACGCAGAGAGATTGCAAAGGTCATGTTGATGGCACATAACTGCTCAAAGGATGAGATCAAGTTCTAACATGCAAACACACACTGAAACTCACATTAGGTGCACTTTACTTAATTTTTCTTTCGACCCCTCTTTTCTTTAATGTATGGAAATGATTTTGAATATAAATGAGAACACAGTGAATATGTTGACATCAACCTTTGGGAAAAGGTAACTCAGACAAATGTACACCAGATTTGTCAGATTTTTATGAGCATAAAATGTCTAAAACCATGTAGGTTGTCATTGTCCTTTTGCTGTAATTGACTGTTGTCCTGTCAAGTTAAATTTGTATAAATATATTGTCATTTGTAGTTCTGAGCTGGAAAATTGTGACGATATTAAAATAGTGTAAACAATTTTGTGCATTCTGTATGTTTTGAAAGTGTTGATCTGAGGAAAGAAATTTTGAAAGTCAAATTTTCTCTCTTGAAATGTGTTGTATTCTAGTTTGTGACAGGTTTGGATTCCCAGCAGGCCAGTTTAGCACCAAGTCATGCTGTTGTAATACATGCAGAATCTGTTTGAGGTTTTCTATTGTCTTGATCAAATAAGAAACAGCTTGCCTAAATGCATAATCTGGATGGGAACATATGTTGAGCCAGAACCTGGATGTATAGCTCAGTATTAATGCTGCCTGCACCGATGTGCATGTTAACCTGCGATGCTCCCTCCTCCCATAATATCATGAATGCTGCTAACAAGATCATTGAAGAGGGCACAAGACTTGTTGTGTTTTTCAACAAATGTTTCAATTGTTGATTTTTTTTTATTTAAAAAAGAATTTTTACATGCTTTCTTTATTATCTTGCAACTTCTAGATGTGAGTTCTATTTGAAACATAATCAATTACGAATTTGACATTGGTACTTGACTTAATGTAACGTTTTGATTGTTGATTCTATGTTGCATGACTTTGTGTTTTTGTGATTGTTATGATGTAAACCACTTTGAAATGTCTTGTTGCTAAAATATGCTATACAAATAAAATTTGATTTGATCGATGTAGAGAAAAAGTGTTTGTACTTGTGCAAAAATGTGCTCTAGCCATTGGAGTGAGAAAGTGCTGCAGTTCTAAACTGGAGAAAAGATGGACTCTCAAGTTCAGCCTGGTTCTGTCAGAGGTTTATTCATATTAAAAAAGAATAGTTCCTCTCCACTGCTGCTGTGTGCTTGCTTAAGGTATGCTACAGTAGAATTAGTCATTACGTCATATGGTGGCAATTGTCAAAATTTTATCAATATAAAACAGGCAAATAGATCTGAAATGAACTATATCTATTCTTTTTAACAGAAAATGATTAAAATGTAATCTATTCTGACACATGCTACAGTAGACATGAAACTACATTTCAGCCGAATGTAGTAATGTCAGTAATGTTTTGAACATGCTCACTCTAGGTGAGATGAGATCCAGAGTGATTCCCAGTTTTTTGTAAGTGGTTACAACTGACAGTTGTTGACTTAAAAAAGTGATGTTATTACATATTGATAAAGATCTCCAACATGTGGCAAAATACAGTAGAAGAAAATACTTGCAGCTATCTGTCAATACTGTACATCTGTACTTAATTAATTGTTTCAATATTTACACCAGAAATGCAAAGAACAGTTCGTTCAGCTACAACATAGATTGAATAGTTCAACACATGAGGGAGGTCAGTAATATATACATAAGGAAGAGCAGCAGTCCCAATATACTATCCTGTGGAACACCCAAAGAACAACCCAATGCATGTAAATTCCTCCATTTTGAGTACTATCAGTTAAATATGCAAAGAACATATTTCTTCCTAGCATATGATATGACTGAATATCATTAATATAAGTTTGCATTTCACGACACTGAAAGCGCTAATTGCTTTTATACTCTTACCACACATTTTAAACACTAATATTTATTCTTTTAAATGTGGCTGTTGCTTTTTTTTTACAAAATAAGGAAATTGATACGCCAAAATCGGGAGGTAGTTCTTTCTGTAATGATATGATTTTATTAAATTTTCAGCATTAACATTTTATTAAAAGTGCATTCATGTTGTTGAAAACATAACATAGAGGAATATATGACAAATCTCCAAAGTCCAAAATAAATTTTAGTGGACAGCAAATATTTTTTATGACCTAGGAAAGACTTAAAGAGGGAGCAAAACCAGTTTAACCGGAGCAATTAATCACTGGGGCAATCATGTCAGTAGTTAAGATTTAAGCATAGCACATCTGGAGTTATGGCCCCTTTCATCCTCACCACAGAGGAGGCAAAGGTGCCGGCACCCACAGCAACACACCTGGGATTTACAGCAGTTTTACTACTACCTGTCATATTAGATTTGACATTTAAAAAGGATTTGAAATATGTTCTCCAGGTAGGTGAGTCTACATGTAAAAATCCTGAAAAAAGTACCTTTTAAATTCTACTTAAAAATACTAGACTGAGTACTAGTTACTTTCTGAAATGCGTTAAAGTTTGCAATTTCCAGTTTTTATTGTTCAAGTCGAAATGCAGAAATTATTTTTTTTGTTTGTCCAACCATAAAGCTTTTTTAAATTCTTCACTTTTCAATGACACATTGCATTGTACAACTTTTGGAATTTATGATAAAAAAAAACATTATGCAAAGCACTGGCTAGAATTCAACAATAGGTTCATTAAGAAATGCAGCAAACATTTGGAAAAAAGTGCTCTCGTGTGATGAATCCAGGATTTAATTTGATCAGATATAAACATAACTCATTTTGTGGAAGAAAGCTAGTACTGCACATCAAATTGATACACCCTGGTGCTGAAGTAATACTTTCTTTAGCATGGTGTTTAGGGGAAATGGCTGGAGCTTTATATAAGAATATATTAGGGGAAAATACTATTGAAAGCAACAAAAACTCTTTAATCCGGACACAGTTTCTGTCAAGGAGGAAAATCACTCTAAACATATACCTTAACTATAATTATTATGAAATGATTTAGATCATCTTTGTTTCTTTTCACAGTTATGATGAACTTTATGTTGGTTTAGCATTCAAACTCAATAAAATACTCTGAAGTCAGACGTGGTTGTGAAGTAAGAAAAAGTGAGAAAGTTCAAGGAACAGGAGTACTTTAGAATAGTTCTCCATATCATGTGTTTCTAACAGCTCAGAGAATTGCAACAGAAGGTCAGGCAAACCGATGCCATGCGAACCACCTCATCCTAATACATACACTTGCAATGGCCCCTCCTCAGCCAAAGAGTGGGGTGAGCAGTGAAGCAGCTGGGAAACGTGGAGCCACAATGGCCCTTTAGGGCGAGACGGCCCTAATCCGTCCCGCGTCCGACAGCGCCGGTGAAAGGAGGCCTGTCAATCATAGCATGGCACCCTCGGGTCTCAGAGATGGGCTTGCTCAGATGTAGGATTTACTGTACCCCCTCTTTTCTGTCTTATTAAAATCTCTTTGCAGACAGACTGTGATACGTGCATGCACGTGGATACAAACATACCCACAATGCACACAAACAGCTCAAAGCTTCTTGTCTATCACAGCTGAATATGTCATGACAGTCATGTACAATTTCATAATTTGGAGTTATGCATGTTATTTAGAATAAAATAGAAACATACAAATGTAAACTGTTTTCACAATAAACTCTTTAACCTCAAATCTCTACAAATGACACATTCACAACAAAATTTGATTCCATTTTTTTATTTATGTTTTCTTTTTGCTTCATCATTATACAGATAAATCATTCTTTACTTGATTAAATATGTAATGAGAATGTTTTTGATTCATATGAAAAGTTGTACATAATTACATGCTGATAAGGAAGAAAGTCATGTAGAGGCTAGAAATAGCTCATGATCATTTTGGGTACATTTCATTGATGTGTTGTTTCCTCCCTCACAAGCACACCAACACACTCTCATAGTCCTAGATGGGAAAAAATGCAAAAGGCAAATACACATGCACAGAGACACGCACTCTCACAGACACACACAGAGAAAGAGTAAACACTTATTTAGAGGTGTCAGACACTACATGTAATATCCTCTGGCACAGTGGCTGTTTGGGTGCATGTGCGCGTGTTGCAATGAGCCGTCAGCTGAGCTGAGCTGCACGCTGTCCGTTGCAGTTGGGTGATGGTGATCAAATCTAACAGACAGTGAGGATGGAGCACACTCGCTGCCTCTGAGACACGGAGAGAGAGAGAGAGGGAGTGCACCGAGATCGCCTCTGGCCACCATTATCTCTTCAGTGCATGACTGTGTCCATGTGAGTGTGACAGTGTGAAAAATAGTGTTTGTTTACTTGCTGCATGCTTGTGTGTGCGTTTGCTTGTTCGCATGTGTGTCAGTGGATGTGACCGAGTGTGTGTTCGTATTTGCTGGTCAGTGTGCTGAAATCCTAATAACTGACTGGGGGATAACTACATGACAAGAAGACACTTCTTCCCATGTAGGCCGCAGAAAAAAAAATAAAACCCTTCCTGCCAGGTTTGATGCTGCTTAAACTTTGCTTCTTTGTCATTGATGGGTTATTCATTTTTTGTCATTATTAAAGTTGAAAAACTTGTAGTCTTCTCTTTTTCAAGTCAATAAATCATCTGATTACAAGGACAGTTCATAATTTTTTCTAAGGTACAGTGCCGTTAACAGGTGTTAAGCAGTTTGTATCGTACCTACAGTAGAAGATTCTCCTCACACCTTCATCTAGTATTAATCCAGATTAGCTGGTCCTGAAGGATGGCACTAATGGATACTCCTAGAAGACCCAGCACATACACAACTAAGTCCTGCTGACCTAAAACCACTTCATTCTCAAGAATATCACAGTTTATGTAAAATCTAATTATGAAAGTTTAAATCTGTCCTTTTTGAGTTTGGAAGTGTCTTGTAAAGAGTTTCTGGTTAAACTAACTTCCTAATAGAGAAAAAAGGTTGCCACTACAACAGTTCCTCTTCTTATACTGCTTTATTTTTTTAATAAATTTTTTCTGCACACATTTTACCTGTTCCTTTTTGTGTATTTTACTCAAGAAGATCAATAGAACAAGCGTCACTTTCCACTCCATGCTTTTACTGTTTATGCATTTGTTTATACCTATAATACTCCACACCAAACTAGTGTAAAGAACAGCTTGTGACAGTAATACACAGCACCCTGGAGGCCCAGGAGGCCACATATGGTCAGTCAGCGGTAGGAAAATTTATAATACTTTTAAGTCAATATGTTTGTGAATTCATTCCATAACATTGATATCGTGTCTCATTTACAATAAATTCACCACCAAAAAGCTACCTACATTACCAACAGCATCATAATAAGTGAGCTATAGTTTCTGTTGTATTTTTGCTTCAGGGGTCATATAATATCTTCTACTTTGAATAAAGAGTTAATTAATTTAACAACCTGAAACCCACTTTCACTGCAACAACAATATCTTTCAGTTCTGAAGTTCTAACCCAGAGGGTACTGTTCAGTTGAAATTAGAAACTTTTTTTTTAACTTTAAGATATATTTAACAAAAAAAGTATATATATGTATTTGTATATTGCTATTACTTCACAAGGTAATTGTGTTTCATGGAGAAAAAAAAATGGAATGGAGACATTTTGAGAATAAAGCACTTCAGTGATGAAAAGGAGACATTTGAACAGCAGTTTTATTTTGAATAAATTCTGATTGATTAATGATGATTTCTAAAATTAAACTACTAATGGAACAACTTTTTCTCTGGAGGTGTAGATTATGTCTACAAAATTTGTTAATTTTTTTTTAGTCTGTCTAATTTTGCTTTTCCTCAATTTACAACATGCAAATATTTTAGTGATTTGTGTTTAGTTAACTGGAAATGAAACATTTTCAAGTCTTTTTCCTCTGTAAACAAATGGAGAAGAAATAAACTTTTTAACAAAAAGAAGGAAAATAATTTTACACATACTTCTTGTCGTGCAATGTCAGAAATAGGAGGAAATCACTGCCTCAGAATTACATTTGTTAATTCTTGCTGCAAGGGAATTATGACATGTGGAGTGCTAGAAGTTTGTAATTCATAATAAAAATGAAATACCTTCTGTTAAATTGCAAAGATATACACTTATAAATTGGTTTATTCAGATTGATTTGCAATCAGACCCATCAATTTTCAGCTGATTTTTTCTTTTTTTGCGATTTTGATTTTGGTGGTGTGCTTACCAAGCCTGATATTTATTTTTACTTTTTGGGACATATTTAAGAATATCATAGCTATACTTTTTGTCTGGTCAAAAAAGTTATTCAAAAGAAAAATCTTTAAAATGGTGATGAGTCTTCTCTCAATTGCTGAGAACAGAAAACAGCTCAGAGCTTTGCTGGCCTGGAGACCCACATCATTTAACATACTGCCAACACCACTCTGCGTCTGCACCCGGAGCACCCCACTCACTCCATCCACACATCAGTCACTGCTCATTCTGTGTTCTTGTGTGCGCGGGTGTGTGCGGGTGCATGCACGTGTGTGTGTGTGTGTGTTTGAGGAAGAAACGGAGATGAATGACCACCTAATCACTCACACAATGCAGCGAGGCCCCATAATGAAAACCACTGATAAGGAAAATTAACATAAAACCTAAGTGGTACAGGACAAGACAGTGGGCATAAATAAAGAAGCACCATGCACCATAAATCTAAACTATAAACACAAACACCGACAACACACTCATGTAACTGAGAGGCTTCCTCACTCTAGGCTGGGGAAAAAGACCCTGGAGCACATGTGCTCGTATCTGCTTTATCCTCATTTTTACTTTTTGCCCGCTCCCGCAGAGCTGGGTCCTCCGCTCATAGCACGGTGCAGTAAGTTTTAATGGTAAATCAACAAAGGGGCGACATGAAAGAAAGGCTAGCTTTCCAGTTTGCAGGGTGAAGAATTATTCATCAGCACTGTAGTGTTGCACTGCAGGCGAAAATCCTGCAGCAGCGCTCCATTTTAATTGCCAGAAAATGACTGTAAATGATACACAGAGAGAGAAGGAGAAGGGGGCCCAAAAGGAGAGAGAAAGGAAAAAGAGAGCTGGAATCAGAGGTATAAAGAACTGGAAAAAAAAAGAAATCCCCCACTACCAACAGCTGCCCCCCAAAATTGAAGGCTGCGGTGATAAAAAGCTATGTGGCAATCACAGAAGTGGAGTGTCCCCCACCCTCTCCAGCAGTCTAAAAAAGCGATAGTGAAGGGAGAAAAAGAGGACAGGAGGGCGAGGGGGAGTGCCATCAAAAAAGGAGTGGTGGGATTAGGTCTGAGAGAGAGTTTACTACGCTCTTTTTGTGCATCGAACCTGCAGGATTAGAGATAACAAATGTTAGCTGAGGAGGAGCACCTGCTGTGAGCTGAGAAGTGGAGGAGGAGACGTGGAGGAGAGGGGAGGAGTGGAGAGATGAGCTAACCCGCTAAAACACCAAAATGGGCTTTTGCTGCCCCCCATGCAGAATTAGAGGAAAGAGGGTTAAAGGAAGAAGGGGGAGAGAGGGAGAAGCAAAGAAGTGGATGGAACGGGTGCAAATAAATTTGTAATCATCAAACAGATAAAGGAGGGGTGGTATTGTGGAAGGGTAAGCACTGAAGATGCTGTTATGTGGAGCTCAGATCCCACACTGCTCTCAGCAACTCCAACTTTTTTACCTGTAAGAATTTTTGTGACTCTGGTGATCAAACTTTATGTAGAAAAAATGAACAGAAACACAACTAATTTCTTCCCAACTTCTTGTTTCTCGTTTGTTCCTCTCATTGAGACCTTACTGCCCAGCTCTTTTTCTCCGCTGTATTTTTTTTTTTCTCCTCTCCACATCACTTTGGGGAGACGTGGCTAAAATTACAGCTGGGGCATTGGGACTTCACTGTCTGTCCTCCTCAGTGACCCCAGCCCAGGCAGCACTCAGACTGGTCAATCAACAATTAAAAGCCTGTCTGTAGCCACTAACTCAATTCAGCCACTCAGCTTAGTGGTCTGTTAGAAGCAAGTCTCTCAGACAGAATCGAGACAGCCTTAGAGGCATGGACTACCCTTCTTCTCACACAAACACACATATACAAAGAGAGTCTTGCTGCTGCGATCATGCCTACGCAACCTTATGTCTGAACTTCCGTTGGGAAGGCATAAAAAAAATCCCTTATTTCGGTAAAGAGAGGGTAAAAGGAGTGGAAACAAATGTGGCAACAAGAAGCAGGAGAGATCTACCTTGACTTCTGGCCTGGATATAAATGTCACAAGCTCTTTCTGTAGTTGATTAGTGCAACAACAAAAAATATGTTAACAAACTAATGCAAGTAAGACTGCATTGTCAACTATGAAGCACAGAATTTTGAAGGCCAATCTGATTGTTTAAAATTAGCAGTTCAAAGATGTGGAGTACATCTGGCAAAAAGTTGCACAAATAGAAAATGGAGAGCCAATAGGTCAGAGAATAGGTTGAAAAGGTGCAGCTGTAGAAGCAACATATGCACAGAGGCCTCAGTCCTCAACATAGCCATCACAGATTTGTCCCATGTCTTTTCCTTCCCCCATAATCCATTGTTCTGTCAATCTATTGTGAAATAAAGGCCCCTAGAGCCAAAATGTCCTGTTTTTCTAAAGAAAAAAAAATACAGTAAATAATTTGTTTGTTCATGTTACATTAATTTATGGTCTTATGCACAAAGAGTGTGTGGTAATAATGACACACAGAAAACTTAAGGGTTATTATCATTTTATCTTAAATTAGCATTGCAAAGACTTTGCTTTTTTTGTAATAAATAAATGTAGGGGGATTGGTGGAAAAATGGTTCACCGATATCAGCTGTTATAGCAAATGATTTTACATTGTCTCTCTATGTCCTTAGTTACAAATTATTAGATGTAGTGTTCAGGAAATATCCCTCCACAAATCACTGGACACAAAATAAACAAACTCACCACTCCTTTTCACTCAAACTCAAACACGTTTTAGCTACTACAGTCACTCATTTACAGCCTCATGTTTGAACCTCTGGAGAGGACATTCAGTTTGGGAAGCAGGAGTAGAAGCAGGCATGACAACTGCAGGCAGGAGTGATTTACCTTGAGGTCTAGCATGGACAAAAGGTCATAACCTCCCTTGGTTACTTGTACCTCAAACTGTGAGTTTAACCCTTCTCAGCCTTCAAAACGGACTTTGACCTTTTCTTAGCGCTGATGTTAAGCAATTTACTGTAGTGGATTGTTGGTCAGTGTGCATGGGTGTGTGCGTGAGTACGTGTGGGTGCATGTGTCTTTGTGTGTGTGAGAAATTCAGCATTTGACACAGACACACCCCCATTAAAGTAAAATGAGCACAAACATATGGGTGCTGGTACTCACTCTCAGCAGACGCACACTTCACTCACCCCATATGTTTCCTGTTTTGACTGTTTAATCTTTCACTCACTGCTTCAAAAAATAAATAAATAAATAAAGATTTGAAAATGTAAAATAAAAACAAAAGCCAGAGAATAACTGCAGGGGCTGGTAAATGAAGCATAAAGACCCCGAGTGACCGAGGGGAATTATTTGGCTCCATTAAGCAGGCATTAACATGAATTACTATCTAATTAAAATTAAACAGCTCATTAATAACTTTGCGGTGGGGCCTTAGTGTGGAAGTTCTCCTGAGTGTGTGTGTTTGGAGTGTGTGCGTGTTTGAGAAAGCAAAGCTGTGTTTGAGTAGTGGCCAAGAGAGCAATCGAGTGGAGTAAACCTAAGCGGTTGCCCCAGAGGAAAGTCGGGGCCAAAGAGGGCTACATGTGGAACATGAGTGCACTCAAAAAAGATGTTCCTCTTCAAATAAAGTTAAGTTTAGTCACAGTTTAATTGTGCAGTAGAAAGAACAAGAACTTGCACCACTGTGACTCAGAGGATAAGAACACAAACACTTAAAATCATGACATCAAGCAAATGAAAAACCCACAGACTACAGCTGATAAGAATGCCAAATTAAATTGAGTGAAGATGAGAACCTACCTAGTTTACATTTGAATATTTGCACATACAGTAAAAAACTGGGGCAGTATGTGCAAGATACATTCACTCACTCCTACAGCGTCTGTTTGGGGTCGTAGCCTCCATGCTGGCAAGCAGCTCAGCAGCTGCAGGGCCTGTCAGGAGACAAGAAGACAGAAAAAGGTAGTCAGTGTCCTGGACTTTAATGATAAAGGGAGAAGAGAAAAGATGCTAAATCCAATTCACCTCTTTCCCCTGATTCTTAGTCCTTAAACCTATATGACACCAAGGGGAAAGGCATCTCAATTGTTTCTGAAGGGAAGGCGACAGCTAAGGGCTTTCTAGCCTTTAAATGCTGAGTTTTTTTTAAGTACACTTAAAAATGAAGAAAAAAAGCACAGGACTTACAATTCAACACACAAAAACATTTGCCCAGATCAGGGGTTTTATCATCATAGTGACCACTGTAATGAGTGAACTGGAGTATTTCATAAGTTTTCTATTAATGTTGATCATAGTTAATCAATTTAAAAATATGAAATTTAAGAAAGAAAATTAATAGAAATATTTCTCCTTCTAGCATATGTAAAACTGCTAATATTTAATTTGCTGCATTCTAATGTATTCCTCCAGTTAAATACCAATAAATTAAAAAAAATAACATGTTGGCATGAATAATAATATTTGCATAAGGACTGATCATCCATATATTCAAAATATCAAAGATCTATACACATTTTTAAAAAACATTGTACATATTTCTTGTTTGGGTAACTTTGGTGCTATGTTTCCAGCCTACATGGGTGGAAATCCATGTAGGCTAACATCTGCTGCAGGATTGATACCGGTTTACATGACCTGTAATATTAAGACATGTATGTCCATATTTTAGAAATGAGCAAAAACTGATCTTGAATGTGCTTTTTGAAAAGTGTAAATTGGACATCTTAACTGCTACCTGCTAAAGAGCAATGAGTATTTTCAGACAGGTATTTATATCCCTTAAACTTTCAGTTTTGTTGCAACTATAAATTTCCATGAATGTTATTGTGATTTTCATAAGACAAGACCAACTCATAGTCGTGTCCTACTGAGAAATGAACTTCCTCCCTCGTCTGTAATCAGCCTTTCATATTTTGATTTAGTTTTTCACCATTACCATTTTTTACAATTGTGCGGAAAAAGGTACTTTGATCATCTCTGAGCAGGATAGCTTCTCCCATGTTGCTGTACTTAGTCATTCTTTGGGGGAATCTTTAAATGTGAATTTGTATTCATTCAAATTAAGTTTTTTCTTAACACTCTTCTATGCAGGGCAGATGTGGAATTTACAATTCACATGACAGATTGAACAGAGATCTTCGAGATATTTAAAGTTTGAGATTTGTTTTATTATTCAAACTGTGGCTCGGAATTCCATATTTCTTAGACCTATGGTTCTTTGGTCATTATGGAGCTGTTTGATCACAAATGACGTCCAGAAAACATGTGGAGCCTTCACTAATAACTGTAATTGTGCTGGAATTCAATGCATACATGTGGGTTCTGTCTATTAACCGAGTAACTTCTGGTTGGTTGTAAATGATTTTATTCAGTGGTTTCAATGTAAATAGTAATTAAAACAGTTGTGCAAAACATTTTTCAGATTTATTTATCAATAATATGAATAAAAAGCTCTGCATTAATATATTTTTCCTCTTTACAATTATGCAAAGAGTCGCATTTATTTGTCACTTAAACTTGCATTTATTTGTCACTTAAACTCTCAATGCAGTGCAATGTATTATTGTTAATGCATTGTGAAAAAGTTCAAGAAATGAGAACAAGATGCTGTAAGATGTGAAGTGTGTCTACCATGAAGTGTCTCCAGATCATGGAAGTGAGTTCCACAATGAAATAATGAAATAAATGTATATTGTACCTCTGCTGATTTATTTTCTAATGTGAGCTTTAATACTCATTATGAAGAAATGTGTAATGCACAACATTTCAAAATATCAAACTTTTATTTTATATAGGACATTTTAGTTGAGTTGTGATGAACTTGTTGAGAGTTCCCAAAGTAAATTCTGATATGGAACCCATACAATCATTTGCAGAGTCTCTTTGGATTCATATAGAAATAATATATACATCGTCCAAAACAACTGAACTGGCACCTTTACCTGTACTGACTCTGCTGATCTGGATAAACACATTCTTTACAGTGTGACATTTGCAAGTTTTGAGCCATAAGTCAGATTTACAAACTCCAACTTCCTGTGCATTGATAATGGAAACCCATCATCCAAATCCACAAGATCGTCCAGAAGGAAGTACGACAAAGAAATAATGACAGATAACTCTTGATGATCAAGAATGAATGACAGGGAAGGAAAGAAAGGAAGTTACAGCCCCAGATGTATGCCAATGCATGCATCAAGCATATCCCTCCACCTCCTGCCCCTTTCCTTCCTTCTCTTGGCCAGGAGCTGTTTACCTCTCTATCAGCAGCGCTCTCTGAATGCAGGGACCCCATCCATATTCACCGGCCTCAAATTCCTCTGCTTATCTCCCCCCCAACCCTTGAAAAACCTCCTCGTGCTCTTCTCTGCACATACATACATACATAAACACGTCTTTATGGAGGCGAGAGGCAAACGCGCCGGGCCAGAAGGGGGTCGGGGATAAGAATCACCTTGAATTCAAAGCAGAGGATTGGGGGTCCTCAGTGGGCAGACGAACAGGCAGCAAGGCGCATGGGCTGAAGCTCACACTGGCATGACACAGACAGGTAGACTGAGGCTTTATAGGCTCTGAGTCCAGATGTGTGCAGCTTTGGTAATTCAAAGGATTTGAAATAGGGGCATGTTGTTGTCAGAAAGCGCCTAAAAGTATGTATCTAAAGTATGGACTTTCACACTACATGTCCAAATCTGATTTCTAAATAATTTCCAGAACAACTAGTGAGAAGGAAATGTTTTCTTATAAATGTGCACCCATCAGTGTGCCAAAGATTGCAAATATTCTATTTTCTGTATGTAGGAAAAATGTCTTGAAAAATATAAAATCAACTGGTCAGACCTCAAAGAAAACTGGAGACAGCTATCAGCCAAGAAAAGTTTGATTGATCCACCTCTTTTTACACCCCATATGCAAATTAAATTAAACTTTGAGAATACAATTAGTTGTGACCCTTGACACTAACTTTTGATGAACTCTATTGTTTTTTGTTTTACTTTGACTATCTTTTTTATGCCTCAAGAAACAAGGCATATTTCTTTGAACACAGGAATAAACACGCAAATTGAACTTAGCATGCAACAACAGCAAAATTTAAAAACAAATGAAGTAAAATTCACAGGTTTCCAGGAATTATCTGACACTGAGCCTGGTGTGTAAAATGGCACCACCTGTTTTCAATGAGCTGTTTTCTATGGAACTAGTTGTGTTTTTTCTTCTGCAATCCAGCTTGTTTTTCCAAAATTATTTATTTCTATATGTTGCTTTTCATATTGTAGCTCTTACAAAAATATTTTGTTTACATTTACAAGATTTAATTATACAAAATTTCTATAATTTAATAATAATTTAAAAAAAAGATGAGCCAGTTTAGTAGTATTTTTATTTATTGTTTTGGAAAGTGTTTCAAATCTCCTTGTTGGAAAATCCACAATATAGAAAAATAACATCATGATCCAACATGTTGCTGTGAATGTGTATTTGTAGTGGCCTTAGATGGTGTATTTGTAATGATGAAGATGTGTCAAAAGAAGTTACGTTTAAATTATTGAAGCACATTTTGTAACTAATGTATACTGCATGCGTGTTATACGCAGAAAACTATCTTTTTTGTGAAATAAAATCTTTTGTTATTGACATTAAAATTCCAGAGCATTTCAGCAGTTTCACATAGACACTAGAGGAATTTTGAGAACTAGCTGACTTTTCACATAGCCTATGGATACATACTTAAACATTTGCTAGATGCTAGGACTTTGTTAGCTTGCTTCCTCTCTGTTTTGGTATGACTTTTTACTAACATGCATCTATGGGTTCCAGCTCATAGTTTGTTCACATAACTTACAGATAAGTTGTTCTCTTGCTTAATAAACAATATTTACAGTGTGCCATGGTTCTGTTGTCAAGTCTCTCTGATGCAGCTGTTGATTGAGGTTCATTTGAGAACGCTATAATAATAAGGTCGATAGGATCTGCACTGTTACTGATCAGAATCACTGATCTATTGTAGAGTTTTTATTTTATTTAAAAACAATAATATTAAATAAATTCTAGGTGTAGAAAGGTGAATCCAAAGATCTCCAAAAGCTTTCATCACACAAAAAACTTTCTGTTTAGGCCACCTCAGAGGTTCCTGACAAATCTAATTGGATTATCTGTTATTCCCAACATGGAGATTCAAATGAAGTGGTCCAAACACTTATGATGGTGGCTGGTTTGAAAAGGAGGGGGAAGTGGCAGACCAGCTGATAAGCTCTGCGAGTACAAGTTGAGGGCTCAAAGAGCGCTCCGGCAGCAGAGACACATGAAGCAGGAGGGGGGAACTCTAGCCCGCTTCCTCTGCGAGCCATGCGTTGTTTTGGGATTGAAGTTGGGAACTCTCTCCTCTACTAATTGCGCACTGGTGGTTTTCATGAATATTCATTCTGGCGTGTTCAGACCCCGCCTAATTAGCCGGGAGATAGAGGAAGAAACTCGCACCTTTTACCACAAGAGAAACACACCCCCCCCTTCCTTAGCTGCATTCTCAAGGGGATGCTGGCAGAGTAGCCCAAGTTCATTAGCCAAAAAAGAAAGAGGAAAAAAGTTACCTGAAAAGAACAGGACGATTTAGTGTTCAAAATGGATGGCCTACAAGCAGTTTTTTCTTTTGGCGATTGCATATTTAGTGCTTATTACGCATGTCTGTCAAAAACAGTGAAAACAAAATACAATTATCTGATTGAACGACTTGGTGGATATTATTCCACTGTCTGCAGGAGGTACATTGCATGAATTTTAACATCTAAACACACTCCTGCTGCTGTGCCAAATGTTCCCCCTGGAAATACGAAAAAGGATCATTGATCTGCAGTGAGGCTGAGTACAAATCAAGGATCCCTTCAGAAAGTTTTGAAAAGGGATGACCAGATCAGGGGGGGTAAAGAGGGGACTTATAATCATGAGGTAGCACACCAAAACTGAAAGTCATACAAAAAACACAGGAGTTTTATTCTGATGTTACAATGAATCTCTACAACATTCCTAGAACTTGCTGGAGCTCAAGGGTACTAAACAGAGTGGGCCTCTTGCCAGACCCTCAACATACTCTACTCCCAGGGGGGCTATGTATGCACTTAGAAAGTCCACCTATGGTTGTATATTTTGGCAAACAGTTTCTGACCAGATGCCTACTTTTTTCTTTGAATGTCTACTTATTTTTCTTCATTTATTTATTTATTTATTACTTCTGCTGTATCCAAATCCCAAAAAATTGTCTTATTGGTTGGTCTTCCAGCTGTAAGTACTGGGTTGGGATGAAATGCTTAGACCTGCACAAGACCTTTGTACATGTTTTCCAAGAATTTTCAATTCCTCCACTGAAAGAATATGAATCTGGGGTCAATTTATTTGAGAAAAATACATCTCTCAGTGGTAAATTTGCTTTCCCCCCGACCCTCTTTTCTTTTCTATTATAATCTTATGAGCAATAGGTTTAAATTTTCTTCTTTGTTTATTATGCTATACTTAAAAAGTGGGAATAATCATGTAAAATATTCAATTTTTTAAAATAAAAGAATCAAAATATGATATCAATAAATAAATGATATGTCTTCTCTAACAAGACGTCTTGCTAGTACGAGAGATTGTAGCCCCAAAGCCTCTGGCCCCCACCGATGCGACCCCCTTAGAGCCGCCCCTGGTCGGAATTAAAAGAGATTTACACGTCAGAGCCGGTTTAAAAACCGCAAATTCAGAAACTGCATTTTATTTAATTTTATTTTAAAATTGATTGACACCTTTCTGATTTATTTTTTATTGTCTATCTGAAAATACCAGAAAATGCAAACACAGTTTTAGAAACTCTTCAGACGCTTTTATCATGTTTATCTTCTTTGCACAAAGCAGACGGGAAATCAGAGAGAAACGTCCTGTGTCCTGACAGTAACTGCTTTATAATAAGGTACTATAAGTTAAGAGACGACTGCCATAAATGCTTTCTAAATTTCTTAAATTACATGAATTGGAAAATAGCTGCATATCTAAGACAAATATTGATGCAAAAATATATCTAAACCATAATTTGGACATAAAAACGTAACATACAGTTTGGATTAAAAGTCTGAACTCGTTCCGCTTTTCTCATTGTCTGTAGCGCATTCCCACATCTGTATCATAGGGAAAAGTGGCAAAAAAACTGAAGAATAAATAATAAAATTATGATGTCATATAGATACAAAGAACACTTATTTTTCCTTAAGAAGGTCACTCAACTTCCTCAACACTCATCTCCGCGGTTCACACGCGGAGCGCTCTGTAATTTCATCCTTTATTCACTTTTTTTTTTCATTTCAACCCATCATATCGCGCTCATTTGCAGCCGTCTTTTCTCTGAGCGGCCCGTCCCTTCACAGCTGAGTTCTGTGTGATCCCCTTTCATCGGGCGCACCATGGAAACCTTGTGCGTCCTGGCAAAAATGCACCTCAGCGCAACAACAAGGCCGTATTCTCCCCCTGCAAAAAAGGGCCCAAAGCATCTGGAGCTTTCTCTTTTCCAGCAGCTCGTCACTGGCATGGCAAAGCACAAGCCTCGGTCTGTGTGACAGAAACCAGCGCTTTTTATAGACTGGAGGAGACAAGAGTGACTGAATGGCAAACGTCTTTATTAACTGTGAGCTGCGTGGAGCTGCGGGTCCCTCAGAGCAAGAGACACGCTGGATCTCTCGGGGGTTTACGCACAGATTCCAAGAAGTTTACTGTTTGAAATAACTCGAAATATCAATATCATATATTGCTTTCTCGTTTTTGTAACATTTCCGTACTCTACTCAAACATTTTTAAAAGTCTTATTTTATGATTGCGTCGCAGATAACAGTATTCCATAACCCCCTTGTCAATTTACACATCTAATTAAGCATTTTTAATGTGTTTTGCGAATGTCGCACAGTGATCACTGATTTCTCTCTTTAAAAAATTACGAGGCAACAGATTGTATTTACTTATTGATAAATTGCAAGAAGACGCATGAAGAGCGTCCCCCACTTATTCCAATAAATATATAAAGGACGCGTGGGCAAAAACCACGCCTTTCCAGAGATGATGACGAGCACCTGTGACCCGGCCAATATTTTGCACACAAACGCACACCCCCTCACACACACTTTCACACATGCACACTTCACTGTTAGCGTAGGAGACAAGGGTACAGCGAGGACGCATCCGCAGCAGAAAAGACACAACTTACCGTTTAGTCATGAAGCCCCGGATTAAAATGAACCCCAGAGCCGAGTAACTCCTGTAAAGAGAGAAAAAAAAAAGAACAGTCGCATGGGGCTGAGATAAAAACGGGGGGGGAAAAAGCACATTGCTTTTAGGTGAATGATTAAAATGGGACCTTCCCCAAAAAGCAGCTCCTGTTTTAGAAGGAGCGGAACATGCGCCTGATTGCAGAGTTTTGGGCGAATGGAAGGGGAGAGATGTAAGATTTGTTTAAAGCCCCGCATTTCCATTTAAGAACGTGATTGTGTTTGCAAAGATCCCTTTCAATCTTTGCATCCCCACCACCGCCACATCCTCCCCCTCCTCTCTCTACCCCTTCAGCGTCTCTGAGGCTGCTTTGCAATTCATAGAATTGGTAATTTGCTATTGGGACAAAACGTGAAGGGAAAAATAATCAGATCAACCGGGTGAGGAAGAGAAGAGTAAGCCAGAAGGAGGAAAAAAAAAACAAGAGATTTATCTCTTTAAGTTGCAATCCTTCAAACGATAAATGATATTTGAAAAACATTACTAGGGTTGAGTAGAACATCTTGTCAGGAATTATGTTGAAATTAAATTATAGTGTCTTGTTATAGATAACGATCACGAGGAAGTAATAATTTCACCTAAATTTAAAAAGAAGGTCCAACAATTTAGGGGCGCGTGTAGAAAGTTTTAAAGCGGCGGCCGGATGGGGGGCACGTATAGTATTTGAGTGGCACACCAAAACTAAAATCTATAATACAATTCCAAGAGTTTAATAGTATTGTTGTCATATTTTTGGAGAGGTTAGAGTTGGAGTGACATGCAGAACTTGCAGAGACTGACGGGCAAATAAACATACAAAATAAAACCTTATCTTCTATGTTGTTGAATATACATTGCAACAATGTTTATTTTCGCAAATAAGGTTATCAAATTTAATGGGGGCTGGAGCCGAATAATATGAATCCTTCCTGTTTAACATTTCACCTGCACGCTCCAGAGAGTCAGAGAAAAGAGCCCCAAACAGAGAGCGTGCATCTTGGCCTATCATAACTAAGTGGGTGGTGATGATGAGGTTTTACAATACTGAAAATTACTGGAGACAATACAAATAAATGACAGACGTGGAGGCTTTTGAAACAGAGCAAATGCTCTCAAATTTGTCACACATTTTCTTCTTTCTAAAGCGCTCACAGACGCATCATCAGCTTATTTGCGCGCCTCTCGTCGTGTGGGAGGCTGCAGAGCTGGAGAGGATCTCGCATTATAATCTGTTTAAAATGAGGAGCGCTATAATCATCAGTGACCTATTATAAAGGTGCACGTGTGTGTGAGTGTGTGCAGATGCGTATGCGTGTGTGTGTGTGTGATAAAGACAGAGGGGGGGCAACCCTTCAGAAAGATCTCCGTACTCCCCCACGTGGTTATTTGCAAAACAACCGATCCGAACCTGTGGAAACCCAATCAGATCCCGCTGCTGCAGCTTCTGCTCACCTTCTACACCGAGAACATTTAGAAGACACGCAGAGTCTGTGAGCAGGTGCGCACAGAAACTCAAAGAGACATTTCATAAGTAGAACATATGTTTTTTCTCTAACATATGTAACACCGGACCTCCATCCATCGCGCACGCCGTTCTCTGAAAGCGTGCGCCTATTGAGTTTCTCTCCAGTGAGCTTGAGTCGGAGAGGAGCCAATACAAGCCGAGGGGAGGCGTGTCTTCGCTCTTCCCGAAGACCTCCCAGAGCAGGTTGTTGCGTTTTTGGCTCTAAAGCCCGGAGACCTCCGAAGCGCTCGTCAGTTTTCCAAGTTGGAGCCATGGCGACAACAGCTCAGTACATCCCGAGGAATAACTCCTTGCCGTCCAACCCGCTCATGCATCCGGATTCGGACAGGATGCACCAGGGGACGACCTACAGAGAAGTGCAAAAAATGATGCACCACGAGTACTTGCAGGGGCTCGCGGCCACCAATACGGGGCATCCGATGAGCCTGACGCACCATCAGTGGCTGCCCACCTCCAACACCGACTGGTCCAGTGGCACCCACATCGGTCAGCAAGAGCACAAAGCCGGCGTTCAGGCGAGCAGGGAGGACTTGACCAGCGGCTTCCATCACAGATCTCACCTGGTGCACCAGCAGTCGCAGAGCGCGCACCACGGTTCGTGGGCGCCCGCTACTACGCACCACCTGTCCCCGCTGTCCCCGGCTTCTAACGGCCACCAGTCGCTCGTCTACTCCCAGCCCGGATACACAAACCTCAACGCGATGTTGAGTCCACAGCCGGGCGCCCTGCACCACGGCATGCGGGATCCGCTCCACGACGAAACAGGCAGCCACGATAACCAGATGGAGTCGCCCCAGCAGGCTTTCAGCCACCACCAGGACCACTCGGACGAGGACGCGCCCAGCTCCGATGATCTGGAGCAGTTCGCCAAGCAGTTCAAGCAACGGCGGATCAAGCTGGGCTTCACGCAGGCGGACGTGGGCTTGGCCTTAGGCACCCTGTACGGAAACGTCTTTTCTCAGACCACTATCTGCAGGTTCGAGGCGCTGCAGCTCAGCTTCAAGAACATGTGCAAACTTAAGCCATTGCTTAACAAGTGGCTGGAGGAGACAGACTCGAACACGGGGAGCCCCACCAATTTGGACAAGATCGCTGCGCAGGGCAGGAAACGAAAGAAGAGGACCTCCATTGAGGTTGGGGTGAAAGGGGCGCTGGAGAACCACTTCTTGAAATGCCCAAAGCCATCCGCTCACGAAATCAGCACTTTAGCCGGCACTCTGCAGCTGGAAAAAGAGGTGGTCCGCGTTTGGTTTTGCAACAGAAGACAAAAAGAGAAAAGAATGACACCGGTGGGGGTCCCGCACCCGAATATGGAGGACGTATATTCCCAGGCAGAGACCCCTCCACTACACCGCACACTACAGAGTCCTGTGCAGTGACTGTTTTCATGAACAATCCGAGCATTTAGAGAAAAAAGGAAAGGGTCAGTGGAGCTTTACAGTATTTAAGTTGAACTTTTGTTGTCCCGATAGGAAGAGAGAGAAAAAGAAAGAAAAACAAAACAAAACACAAGATCAGTTTTTCCTTAGTTTTCGGAGATTAAGTTAATCAGACATTAAAATCAGAGGGGAACGTGATAGGAAAACAGGAAAAATCGCTAAACTGATTCCATGCGCATTCAAATTGAAGCAAATATCTTTTATTTACCCAAATCAAAGAGAGGAAAAATATATCTAAAGTAAAAGTTGGCTATACTGAAATGTTAGACTCGATCTCTTCCTCCTGGTGCACCATGAACTCTTGGACATCATTAGAATGAGGTGGTCGTCAGATAAATGATTATTAACACTGGAGATAAATGGCTCACACTGAATGAATTTTTTGTGATTTTTTTTCAGTCTCAAACTGCTCAACCAGATTTCTGAATATGAGTGCACACTTTCATTATAATATAACTATTTTTTATGTCTTTTTGCAAATACTTTAACTTAAGTGTCTTTACCTGCAAAAAGTGTTTTGAATTTTGCTCATCAGAGCAGTTTGTTTTTGTTTATTGTTTGCTGTTTTTTTTCTGTTTCCTTGATGGTGGATAAGTGTTGGAAAATCGTGAAATAAACATCTGTCAGATACATTTATAGTTAAAGTCCGATGCAACAGAACGTTTGAAGTTCTGAGGGCATGCCTTAAAAATAATAAATAAATAATAAGAAGTTTTCCAACTGATCACGTCGAAATGTGCAAACAGCATCAGACGCTAAAATGTATGTTTTTTTTTAAAATTCGCATTTTGTTTTTGTTCTTCTTAGAAAATATATTCTTTGCATGGAGCACTTATTTTTTTTCGCTATTATTATTGTTATTATTGTTTTATTGTTTGTTTATAAAAGTGTTGTTTCTGTCACCGAAATTGTCTGCTAGTCTGATAAAACTCAAACATTTCAAGAAAACATTTGGTCTAACAATAAAACCGAAGAATAACTCAGGTAACCGTAGGATTTATCACGCCTGTACATGATTTGCTGTTTGAATCTGATTGCATCTCTACCAATTACCTTCGTTCCATAGAAAAACTGTATTATTTTAGAAGGCTGTACTTGGAGAAAAATGAAAAAAAGCAAAAAAACAAAAAAACAAAACAAAACAAAAAAAAACAAAACAGAACGTTTTTTATCTATTTATTTTGTTCTCTTTCGACTTGTAAGGAAATCTGAAAATCTCATGCGTTGTGTCATTTCTCAATGTTGGATCAGTTAAAAAAATTATGATAAAAAATAAAGAAAATAAATAATACAGCAGTGCTTTTCAACACTAATGAGGGATACTTTTTTTTCCAAGAAAAAAAAATAATAATAAAAAGAAACGTTTTAGAGAAAATGTTGCCAGGATTATTTCCGATCTGTAAATATGTCCAATATGTAAACTTGTATTTGTTCTGAGACATTGTTTTTGTTTGTTTTTTCTTTCTGTCTTTCTTTTTTCCTTTCTTTCTTCTTTTTCTTTCCGGGCAGTTTTGTACACTTACTAATTCCAAGAAGATATTTTAATATGATTTCATTTATGAATCTGACCATTTATATATATAAATATTTATTTCTTAAAAGTGTTTGGAGCTCTTTTTGTTTGTTTAGCTCTATCGATGGTTTTGTTGTGGATTTCCTTTTTTTTCTTAATGACATTGGTTGTTTGTTGATTGCTAAATGTAGACTGCAAAGTCACATTTATATTTATGTTATAGTAATATTTTATTACTTACATAAAACATATATACAAGAACTGGTCTTTTGTCTTCATTTGGATCCAAAACAGTCGCTGTTTTGTTACCGTTTTTTGTAGAGCATCAGCAGGCAAACAGAATGAACATGAAGCTGAGGCAGATCAGACTGTTTTTTTTTTTTCCCCTGTTTTTCTATTTTTTTCTTTAGGTGCAGTGATTGGTTATGTAACAAAGCATCGTTTGAAAGCAGAAGCTGTGTGTACATGTGCTGTTTAAGGGAACTGACAACAGTTATTTTACCTCAGGCATTCCCTGCTAACTTCAGTCTGTGACGCTCTTCAAGTCTTTGTGTAAACGCAGAATTAAATTGTGCAATATTAATGCGAAATTATTGTCTTTTTATTGTGGTACTCGTATGTTGTTATTCTGTTTCGTTTAGAAAAGGCCAAGATAGGCATTTTTCATTCAGCTCCCCCCCTCTATAAACTATCAGATGACATGTTTTAGGCTTTGAATGGAGAATTGTGACGACTCTCTGATCTGGGAGAGAAAAATGCCTGGAGGCGCTAAATCAACTAAAGATAAAGAGAGAGAAAAATACACTTAAAGGCCCAAGAGTTGCTAAATGGACGAAAAGGGATTTACAATCTGCAGAATTTTTAAAATGTATCACTTAGTAAATCATTGACTTATATGTTGCAAGAGCGCGATGTTTAAGTCCTATATTGCTTTTTAATTCATTTTTTTTAATTCCAAAGTGGATTTGACAGGATGTTGTCATTTTTTTCCGCGGACGATCTTTCCCCCAAAGAATGCACCTAATTCTGAATTAAACCACAGGCCCTTATTTTTGCTTCCTTCCACCACAATTTGGAGAAAAAATGTTCAAACACAACACCACGAAGAAACCCGTGGTTCTTTTTCGTGGTGGTTTTTTTTGTTTTGTTTTTCTTTTGAAAGAAAAAAAGACAAACTTTTTTTTTTCTTTCAAAAGGTTATTGGAGATTTTGCTTCGCGATTCATGTTTTATTATTATTTCGTTGCCAAATTCCAAGCCGAAACCGTCACAAAGAGTGTGGTTGAAGTTTTTCAACAACACTTCTTTCACATCCTGGACTTGTTTACATGTGAGTTATTTGTCTGTCTATGAAACCGAACTTTGAGTCCGCGAATCTTGTTTCGTTCATATGCTCCGGTACAGTTTGGGTTCAAACCTGGTTTTCTGCGCGTCTTTTGCGCAACTGAAACAACCAGCTGATATTTACAGCGACAACATAAAACGGCAACGTGTATTATATGTGGCTGTAAAGTGAGTGTCAAAAAGGGATATTTTTAAGTGACAGATGTAGTCAGTCTGTTGGAGGAAGACACGCTTTGGTGGACGTCGATTTGCCAAAAAATAACGAGTCAAAAGCTCCACCTGCTGGTTGAACTGTGGTTGTTCAACATGGTACCTGGATGATCAGGTTCTCGAAAGATCATATTCCAGTCGGAACATCCACACAGATTATTGTATTTCTGAATTTCTTTCAGCTACCAATAACGTTAATAAGTAAATTCATTTAGGCAAGGAAGCATAAAAATAGTTTAACATCAACGTGTTTTTCTGAACAAGCAAACTTATTGAATTTATTCATGACACTCAATCTTTGACTACTTTATTATCGTGCATTTTTTTTAGACGTTTAATTGTGTTTAATTTCAAATAGCGTTGTTTTAGATCATGAACGTTGGCCTTTTTTAATTGCTATGTTAACTGTAATAGTGGAAAAAATATATTTTTAACAGTGGAGGAAAAGATAAATGACAAAAATAAAAAAAAATAACGAAAAAGTTTGGTTTATCAAACTAAACTTTTATTTGGTACTTAATCTTCGCCCATTAAGTCCTCGTTGCATTTAATGTGCAAACAAGCACATTAAGTTGGTAAGACAATTACTGCAAATAAAAGATCAAATCTAGATGAATAAGTAATCAATGAGAAACTGTATGGTGGGTAAAATTTATCCAAGTAAATTTATAATTACAAAACATCTAAAAAACATGTATAGATTTTGAAACTTTAAATGGTCCAAAATTATCAGTCAGAACAGCTACAGAGACGCCTCACCACAGGTGATTGTCCAACTTATGACAGCAATAAAAATCAAAAAATAAAAAATGTCCACTTGAGTGGTCTGAGCAGTGCGTAAGTCAAAATGAAATCAGACAAAGGTTTGGACTCAGAGTATTTAAAACATTTTAAATCTAGTAAATTAACTGTAAAATCAGCTGTAAAGATATAGGAAGTCAGTGCACAAATATCAAAATCAGAGTAAGCATTTTCAAGGATGAGACACACTTCTTAAGATGTATTTTAATTGAATTCCTGTGGTTGCAGTAGAAGTGATAAAAAATAGCTACACAATGTTGATTGTTACATTACAGCATTTCCTCTAAAGCATCTCAAGATTAACGATTGATCTATCTTTTTTGGTCAAACTCCTGGATATTTTTCCTTTCCTTTTTTATCCATTTCTTGGCTTCCAAGATATGTTTAAAAAGAATTCATGGCTGTTCATCACCAGTAGGCACAGCAGTGGAAATCTGTTGTCATCTGCAACCATTTCTCCTTCTTGCTCACTAATAAATTAAGTTGAATTTCAAACAATATAGTATGAAATTTTAAGTATTTCTTATTACTAAGACAGTGTTTTTTTGTTGTTGTTTTTTTTAACATCTTAAGCCACAAAAGAGGCAATATGAATGAGCTAAAATCCATTGCAAACCTCTGAATCCAACAGAGTGGATTAAACGATTAAACAAAAAAAGTCTACAGTGGACCAGATAAGAGAATTGGTTGTTGCACACACTAACTGTTCTTTTCTCATGATACAGTTTTTCTCCTTGCTTTGTAGAGGTACACAAGCTCCATTATGCCATTAAATCAATAATACATGAGCAGAACCCATCACAAGACAGCAAACTTCCCCAAAAATGGAACCCACAAATCACAACCGTCCATCCTCCCGTCTGCTCTCATCCCTGCAGCCTGTTCTCCTGCACTGAAGGGCCCCTCGGCAGCTCTTCGGGAGGAGCTCCAGCTTCAGCAGTGCCCAGACGCATGTGAGCACCAATGCCTCCTTCATCAGGGAAGTATCGTCGCATACAGAAGAATGTGGATTAGTGATGATTAGCAGGGATTATGGCTGGTTAATCATGGGAAAATACATTAGGAACCATAGGCTCTGTCAAAGGGGGAAAGGGATTTTTCACTCACACTAGCGGATTTGCATTGATCCACAGCAAATGAATGAGGATTAGCAGCATCAAGCTATCTGCCAACAGATAAATAACATTAAGCGCATAATAAGGCAAAGCTTGTTATTAATTACCTTACAAATGGCACTACAATGCTGGCAATTATGGAAATAATAGAAGCAGCTAAATAACATACTTGGAGGATTCTTGGATTTCTGTTCATCATTGTGTTGATATGGGTAATGATGCAATAGAGGGCAGTAATAATCAATTTGGAAGAAATATTTCAGCTTTCCAGTTAAATGATTTACCATTGTAATTGTCTGGCAACTTTCTTCCAAATACCTGTGATTTTTTTACCTGAAAGCAAGTCACATTTATTGGAGTGTACATAGAGTTCAGACGTTTCATCTACAAGACCTCTCTTTTCAGATAACTTTAGATGGATTCATCAGATGTTAGATGTAGTTGAAACAAACTCTCAATCCCACCATTATGGAGAAAACTTTCCAAAGAATGAGGGCTTTCACCAGCTTGTTTGTTGTTATTATCTTGCCTCTTCAAATGAACGCTGATAGCAGAAGGCTGCATTTTGTTTAATTTAGAAATGCAAATAGTGCAAAAATATTTCTCAATTAAAAAAAAAATCAAGATTGATTTTCAATATATCAACATTTTAATGTGAACCTATCTTTTATTCATTGAAAAGGTGATATTTTTCAAATGGTTTCATGTCAAAATAGCCTCAACACTGAGTCACAGTAGTTTGTGTGGGTAAGCTGAAAAACTGATGATACTCTTAGAAGTAACAGCAGTCTTTCTGGCATCTAAAGTATGTGATTTATGAAAAATGATGTAGTCCGTTTATTTTTGGCTTTACAATGTGGTATAATTCTCTTGTTATCCCATACCCACTTCAAATTGGTGAGCCAGTTTGTTGTGACGTAGAATCAATTCACCAAAAAATATTGTTTCTGGATGTTCACGGGTCTCAGTGAGGTGGAAGCCCACCACCAGCTTCTAAACTGATTAGGAGTTTGTTCTGCTGGCACCAGTCTACAAAGTCTTGTCTGTACTTTGTGCTGTCCTGCGTTGACTCTGCCATAGTCAGCCTCATTTGATGAGCTCAACCTCTTTTGATGAGGTTGACTACGGCAGTGTCATCAGAATACTTCTCTAGATGGCAGTGTAAGGAGTTGATGGAGAAATGTGCAGTGTTGATAGTAAAGAGGAAAGGTGTCAGCAAGGTCCTGTGTCCTCATAAACTATGGTATGGCTAGTGAGGTACTCCACTGTCCACTGGGACATGTGGTGTCCACTCCAGACAACTTCAGCTTGTTCCTCAGAAGGTGTTGAAAACAGAAGAAATCAAAGATCCCAATCCTCACAGTGCCTTAAGGGTTCTTGATTGTAAATACTCCTGTTTTATTATTTTTATTTTTACCTTTGATGTAAAATGCAGACTGCTTAAATCAAAAGTTCTGATCGATATTGACAGATTATGACACTGATTGCTAAATAACAAAAACCAAAATTGCTATATATAGTAAGAATTTCTTAAAACTTTCTGCCTTCTCTTCATTAATCTTACAGGTAAAAGAACCAGGAGCTTTTTCTCTGCCTCTATTACCACATCTTCCTCCCACTGAGCTCAACTCTCCTTTTCTTACCATTTATGTAATAAATACTCCTCTCCCGCAGTAAGTGGCACCAAAAAGAGCGGACTTGAGATAGAAAAAAAAAAAAAAAAAGAAAGGAATAATGCATTTCTTCATCAAAAATTCCTTCTATTCCTCTGCCTCAAGGTTTCCCTCCTCTGAGTCACTTGAAAGGTGGGCAACAATGTGGCCACACAGTGAACACCTAGTTACCATATGAAACACTCCAGCAGTGAAGTGAAGGAGATGGAGAAGGGAGAGGAGAAGTCTTGTGTTATTTATGATACTGGACCGTGTAGCTATATGGGTTCCCCCCTTCATGTTTGCTCAGAGGTATGGCCCCCATATGCAGAGAGTAGTGGTGGGGCTGCATCTTTAGAAAGCAACTCTCCCCTCCTCACTGTATCTCTTTGCTCCTCACTCAGAGCTTTAAAAGAAGAGAAGTAGCCCGTCTCCTTCTTTCATGGCTTTGAGGGACATTTTATATCGCCTCAGGTGTCTGTCAGTGTGACTAACAGTTCTGAGAGTGGAGAACTAATATCTCAGGAACTTGCCTTCAGGCAGCTGCACGTGGATGTTACTGTTGGTGGTCTTACAATGAAAAGAACGCCATATTTTGAAGACTTTTGGCGCAATGTAATTATTACAAGATCCTTCTGATCAACCTGGTATTAAACAATAAAAGTGTCATTTGGACATTAGGGGAAACGAAAATACAGAGGGGAAAATGGTATTGATACTAAGTATTAACTACAAGGTACTAATGATTTTATCAATAATTTAAAATTATTTGTAATGAAACTACTGACATGAAATTCCTGCCAGACGTCAGTAAGCGGCACAGTTACTCACACAAACAGTCCATAAATTAATTACTATTTGAAAACGTAGCTGACAAAATATGTTTACTTGCAAAATTTCAAACAAGTTTGGTGGTACAATATACTTCAAAGTAGGTCCACATCATGATGTTTTCATCCTCAAACCTAACTTTTAAAATGGTGTTTTGTTGTTTGACGTGCAGTGCCATTTCTCCTCTAAACATTTTGTGTTTAATGACATTCAGAGGTTCAGAGGCTCATTTAGGTTTTATCCAGAGTTTCACTGGCCTGTACAAATGTTCTACAGCAAGCATTAAATAATCTTCAATGCAGTTTTTTGTTTTCTAGATGTTCATATAAATATTTTGTGGCTGTATATGTTTTTAAAACTGCACATATAATAAGTTGAAGGACTCAATATAGTAGTATTGCTCTGTGTTGGTTTGGGTTCCACTTTGAGCTCTTTGCTATTGTTTTTCTGTTTTTTAATTAAGGTAATCCAGTTTACTCTGTTCACAGTGTTCTATCATTATTTTCCTCCAATTACACCTGACTGAGTTGCCTTTACTCTTTTGAACTCTTGGTGTTTTGTCAAATCTTCTCTCAGATTAACATCCCCACCAATTGTTTCATTTTGGGTAAATTAGTCTTACATGTTCTTTGTCACACCATTCCAATATAAATCCCATCTGATTAATTCTCAGATTCTCCTGTTCTCCCCAACACTGGTTTCCTCCAGGTTTCGTTCCCTGCCAGTTCTGTTCAGGCTTTAGTTGTTTTATGTCATATTTGAGAATCAATTTTGAAACCATAGGTTTTGACTGCAATAGGTGACATTAACTTGCCCTGATGGGGTATATGGCTATTTTAGCTTTTTGCATTCTGTGCTTTTCTGTAGTTTTGTTTTTTTTCATAAATGTAATAGTTTTTCTCTATGTCATTCAAGTTCTTCATTACGCACCAACTTGATTCATGGAGCAGGTTCTTTTCACTTGTTGTTGCTAACATCTGGAGATAAATTTGTAAGGCCTTTAGACATAAAAACATCCTGGAATTTAGTTTTGACATGATCAGAAGGTCAATGGAGTTTTCAGCATAGTAAAAACTTTCTCTTTGTCTTTCTAAAAACTCAACACACCTGGAAAGTGCTCACAGCACTTTACATTTTCCACAATTTATTTTACAGAATTACTCTAAATCATATTCAATTAATATCTTTCCTCAAAATTCTGAACAGATATATCCAATTATGAGAATGTGGAAAAAGGTTGGAAATGTTTGCAAATTTATTAAAAACGGAAAACCAAGAAATCAAATTTTTTCACAGCCTTTGCTTGTTGATACAACTTTAACAGCAGTTACAACCTCGAGTCTGATTGAATGTGATGAAACTTAGCTCACCTTTTAGGCAGCTTTGCCCATTCTTAAGCTCTGTCATGTTGAATGAGAAATGTTTGTGCAGCAACTTTCATATGTCAAAACATCTCAATGATGATCAGTGGGAACTGCTCAGTTGTGTGCTTCTTGACAATGGCTGTGAATATTGAAGTAAATATATTTTTTTGGTTTTCTACTTATAATAAATTTGCAAAAATGTCAAAAACCTTTTTTCACATAGTTGTATCTGTACGTAATTTTTAGGAAAGATACTAATTTAATACAATTTGGAATAAGGCTGTAACATAACAAAATATGTAAAAAGTGAAGCTCTCTGAACACATTCCAGATGCCCAGTATGTGGTAGAATTCACAACAAAGCCGCATTTCAGTATTATCTTTTTTGGACCTTGTGACTTACGTGAAATCATACAGCACAGCTGCGGGGGAGATCTTTCAGACTACTGCACAAGGTTGCAAAGTTAATTGTTGCACCAAAAAGGACACAGCATGTAAAAAATTGTTCTCTTCACCTTCAAATAGGTCTTTTGTCAACTATTGCAAAAGGCGCTGCAATGTCTCTTGACTTCAGTAACAAGGTTTACTGCAGAGAAGAGAAAAAAAAAAGATGCGGCCTCGACGTAAAGAGACACACACCAGCAAAGAAAAATGAAGGTCAGCTAACCCCAGAGCTCAGAAAGATGTTCAGGGTCTTCCTTCTATCAAATGCCTCTGAAAGGAATGAAAAATATACCTATTTAGAAATGCATACCAGCAGAAAAATTTATATATATGTTTTGCATATAGGGCTTTGGAAAATCTAAAAGTGAATTCACATTTCTTACTTTGGTCCTCCATCCATGTCTCTTTTTTATGCATGTAAGACAAGATGTTGATGCTCTGAACCTCAGCAAATTGGAGGTAGACAAAAAAAAGATCATAAAAATGATTTCACTGTCCGCGACAGCTGGCTGTGGCCTGTGATGCTCAGTTCAAAGGATGTAGATTGGTGAGTAAATGAGTGCTGCTGCTCAGCCCACACAGTCAACCGAAACAACAACAAAGATAAGAATGATGGGAATAAATAAATAAGGATTTTGGAAGAGAGGGGGGAAAATGAGGCAAGTAGGCGGGGATAGACACAGCGGAGTGATGAAATGAAGGCCTGCCACTGTGCTCAAGGACACCGCATGCCACCATGTAATTAGAAATGTACACAGATGATTTGGATGCAGCGATATGATTAGGCAGAGCAGTCCCCAGTCCTGGGCCTAATCAGCTCACTTCTGAGAGTTACTCCACTGCTGTTGCTGTGTGTATGTGTGTGTATGTTCAGAAGGGACTTAAATTGAAACTTATGATCTCCCCTCACTACAAGTTTAAGGAGGATGTGCCAAAAAAAAAAAAAAAAAAAAAAAAAAAAAAGAAAAAACTCCTCCACAGAGACAGTTTAACACACAGAGATGAGACTAACACCGAGGGAACGGAGTGAAAGAAAACATGGATGCATTTATTGAAAACCTGTTCGTGGTGACAAATTGTGAAATTTGTATTGAAGGTATTCAGTGTATCCAGTATGACTTGTTTGCTGTGGCTTGAGATAGTAGGCATAACCTATGAAGGGGAAGCAAATCTCCATGTTACATGTGGTATTATTTACTATCCTTTTCATATTATACATCTAAATAAAACCCAGTGCAACAAATTTCACTTGTGAGTAAATTAATCTTAGTATAAATACATTGGTTCTTCATATGCCTCAGAGGTTTGTAAAAGAATGTCAGGTACAGAAGGTCTTTAGCCTCTGCTATTAAGAAAGGAGGGATGGACTCTGTGGACTTTTTAAATGACTGAATCTGATTTTACCATTCACTAATGTTTGGCTGTGTATGTAATGGGCCAGCTTGATCGTAAAGGAAGCTATGCTTTCAAGCATATGGAAAATTGTGTGCACTCTGAACAACCAGGCACTGGGATTGTGCCCATGCACAAGACATAAGCAGGAAATCACAAGGGGAAACACAACAGACAGAATGGGATGATAGAATAGGCTACAACTCATTACAACATTGAAAGTGTACATATTAAACATGACTGAATTGAAACTGGAATGGAGCTGTATTGGAATGGTTACACACATTCATGAAGCAAAGTTTTTACCTTAATCCCAATGATAATCTGGCGCAAGACTTGAATGTTGTTATTCAATGAGTTGAATATAGATGTTCCAATATTTTCCAATCCAATGTCATATTTTCATTAGTTCTGAGTTGAAAATCAGTATAATGAATAGAAATAAAACCTTGAAAACATCAGTGTGTGTTTGTGTAATTAAACTATATAATGTGTTTCACTTAGTGAATTAAGTTTCTGAAATAAATGAACTTTTCAATAATATTTCAGCTTATTAGGTGGGTCTGTACATTTAAAACAATCATTTTTCTGCCATTTTGTACTACTTTGCTTTAGTCTGTCACATATAATTCCACTATGACGCAACAGAGATCACGGTGGTAACATGACAAAGTGTCTAAGAGGCCAAGGAGAAAACGTAAATTAGTAAAGCATTGTTTGACTATTACCCCAGACCCAAGCTAAAATTAGATGAGCAAAATGAAAAATAAAAAAGAGTTATAATTTTGAAGAGGGGGGAAAAAAAGATTTAGAACATAACAAAAGTAAATGTTTGACTTTTCTCTTTACAGTCTGAGGCTGGGTCAAATTTGGAGTAATAACTGCAGAGTTCACCTTTACAAACAACCCCCCACCCCCAAACTCCTAACACATATGTTATTCAGAGATGAAGGTGGGGACACACAAAGGAGGTGATGATGCACACAAAGATCCAACTAATGAGCAGAGACCAATTAAAAAGAGCTGCTCTCTCTACCTCCCTTTCTCCAACCCGTTCTGCCAGTCCCTCTGTTCCCTCCATCCTTCAGTGGCTTGTTATTGATCACCTTTAACCTCCTCTCTCAGCGGTGTCAAAACTACCATTTAGGCTCATCCCCAGGGCTAATGGAGTGTCGATCACACCCTGCCCCATAAATCATTACAGGGAGGAGGATTTGGGAGGTTTGGTTTGTTTGAACCACAGAGGAAAATCTTGATTTCTACAGGAAATCTTCAGCAGGACCCAGCCTTTCGCCCCGTGGGGTCAGAGGTCATCTGTGGTCCCATGGATTAGCAACCAGGGAACCTTCGCCTCGACCCAGCAAAACTCGATTCCCCCATGAACCCAGAGGTGGTACTTTTTGATTTTTAAATAAGATAAAAGGTCAGTTGTGGTCCTGCCCTGTCTTCACAGCAATCTACTTTTCTGGTTTCTCTAATTCTCATTGGGATCTAATCTTTACCTTGTTGGTAAAAAACTGAAAGAATGATGAGAAAAGTTTTAGCTGAAGGTAAAGCAATGCATTTTCCTATCACTTCCCACCTGTGATGGGCCTTTCTATCACTCTGAAAGCATCCAAAGCTTCGTTCAGAGCACATAAGGTTACCTCACATAAATAAAAATAATACATTTTAAAGAAAGAAAAAAATCCAAATAAAAAGAAAAAAGAAAATGAAGAGATTGTGGAAATGCTTGTTTGAACAGTAGCGCGTTCAGCTGGGATTTAAAGCGTGTCAGAAAGTCTTTGAGTGGGGAATGTTATTGTTGATTCTAAATGGTGGAATCATGTACATAAGTTGTAGATTTCAATAGAAATGCTTTCTGTCCATAAAGGTGCATTCACAAAGCTGGCGGCTTGACTGAAGGATGACTGCAGCTGGACCGGTACCGGTTCCACACTGCTCCTTCTTTAAGTTTTGCTCAGATCTCCAGGATGGTCATTCTGCGAAATCTAAACGCTAATAAACCATCATTAACATTTCCCAGTAGATCAATATGGTCTCTGAACACACACACTTTCTGAATCCTTCCACTCAAGATGTTCTACATCACAGCCAAAGTGCTCCACAATTAAGCAGCTCACCTTTGTGCAGCATATGTTCGTGTGATTGTATACACACCTATAATAATCAAACCTGAACTATTTGGAGTTAATCAGCGGATCCAACCCTGTAATATCAAATTATGCTTTGTAATTTTATATTGTTAACAGAAAGAAATGTGCGTGTCTGCTGTGCTTTTTCATCCTGGGGTGTAGATATGGTATTTCTTGTTGGTTAAGGGTTCTGTTTGTGCTTTTCCACTCAAAGCTCTCCTTCTGCCTCTGCCAGGGAGTGTGGGGCAGAATCCTCCGCAAAAAGGGGATTAACTGTAGTGACACCTCATTGGTTTGCATGGTCAATGCAATTAAATGGTGGCCCTAGGCCTTCGGTTTGTGACAATATTGGTGATAACTGGAAGAAATTTGAAGGTTTTTTTCTGGTACCATATATACATATCTTTATGCAGATGAAATGAAGAAGTTTTGTATCAAATGAGGGATTTGCAGGTTAACATTACAAGGAAGGTAAATGTCAAAGCAAAATTTGTCATCACAAAATATGTAGGTTTATATGTTCCAGTTATAAACAGTTCAACCTAGGTCTGGTGACTTCCTTCAGTCTCCCTCGTACAGCCTATAGCCTTCAATTAGTGAGTGTTCAAGAAATCAATGGTCTTTCACACAAGCCTTTGTTGCTTCTGTCTCTGTCTTCCACTCTCAGTCTCCTCTGCGTTTGAAGTTTGAGAAAAGGCACAACTCACGTTAGTACAGCTCTCTTTGGGGTTTTGGTCGTTCTCTTCGCCTCTTTAAGACAGAGTCCGCAGAGGCTTTAAATACAGGAGAAAAACACAGGCTGAATCATGGAGCACGCGTCCTTTCTCAGAAAAGATCTATTTGAACTGCTTGATCGAGTTTTCTATCATCCCAAAGATCTGATTGTTCCAAGAAATATTAGGAGTGTTGAGATCAAGGGAACAAAGTGAGGAAAGAATAGAAAGGAAAGTAAGAAACATGTATAATTGTGAAAACCACTCGCAATGTTTCGCAGAGTATCCGTACTTTAGATTTATCCCCACTGTGTACATGTCAGTTTTTCTGCTCAGAAAACTGCATGTGCCAGATTAGTCACACAGATTAGTATCTTAAGTGCCAGTGAGTTTTATTTCCACCTAATCTGACACTTCCATTTCTGTTGTCCATCACCTGTTGTCCTTTCTGTGCTGCCTCAGTTGTTTTGTTTTCAGTCAGTTGATCTACAGTTCCCCCAATGGCTCTTCCCGATCTTGTACATCTTCTCTCAGTAAATCCTTGCCGTCAACCTGATCCATGACTTTATTATTGGGGCCTAATTGGAATTTAGAGGTCTATACCTGATTGTCCTCAAAGCACAAATAAACTAACATTTATAACCTTTTTTTAACGTCATTAAATGTAAACATTTTGTGCCAACTGTGCTTCTCAGTTATGTCAAAGTGCAGCTCCATTGAATGCTAAAGTTAAGTAGTATTTGTTAATTTTGAATTATTCAATTATTCTACAATCAAATTTAGCTAAAACAGTAAAACATTTTGCGTTTCTTCAGCTCAGCCATCCATTGTCTACAAAAACGTGTTCACCCCCAACTGCTAAGCCATTCAGCCCAGAGCTCCAGACACCCAAGTGGTAGGAGGCGTGGAGAGAGGGGCCAGACTGCTAACCATCCATCACATCCTTCTGACCCAGCCCATGGTGTTGAAAAGACCAGGGTTATCACTCACTGCTGACACCGCCATCAATGTTTGCCCTTAGAAATGCACATGTGCAAAGACACCAGAGCAGCACATGTACAGCAGCAAGTCCAAAGTATTCTGTCACCTCTACAACTGCCCTTCATTGAATTCTCATCACCATCCATCTGCCTGTTTTGCTTACAAAAATCTCAATTTCCTCAACATATAGCTTAAACCCAACTAGATCAAACAGGAACTTGTCTTGTTCTGAAATCTCAACAAATGAGCTTGTTACCTCGAGCCCAGCAAAAATGGCAACGCAAAGCTTTGTGCTGATCTGAGTTGGAGGCGTTACAATTGCTTCTCTTGTCCTGCTGCCTCTCAGCTTTATTACATATGTATGTGTTGATTGCTGCAAGACAACAATGCTGGTGCATGGCATTAAGCAGTAACAATAACAGTGATGCTTGCCGCTCCTACTCAACATTGGATGTTTATCCAGCAAACCTCTGTGTTAACGCCCAATGCACAAAACTGTGAAATACCAGCCAAAGAGCCAGCTTGGGAATATCATGAATGGGAATTCCATCATTATAAATATCATCATAGCAAAATATGAGTAACTTTACACATTGTGCTGTTCTAATTGAAGAAAGATGCAGTCAATAAGATCTCAGCTGTTCATTTGGCTGCTAAGCAGAGACACAAAGTTTTGTCTTTAAATTCAGAAATATACATTGTTTGTAGATTTATCAAAAAAAAGAAGAAATATGTGAGAAATCTGTCTGCTCAAAGATCACCTAACCTGCCCACATTACTGTGTGCAATCCAAAGTCTAAAGATTACACCCAATCCTCCAAAACATTGTGACACACCCAAAGGGCCAAGCTATGTTCCACACCCACGGGTACCCTCTTGTAGAGAACTCCCCTTTCTTAGAGCCCATTCAGACAAAACCACACATAGGCGTATGCAAACAACAGCTATCTCTGATGGCGGTCTGACTCTCTCTGCTGGCATTTAGCAAGAGAGGCTCCCTGCGTGTGCACTTGCAAGAGGCAGTATTAGCCAGTACGTTAGAGGATGTTTTGTTTCGTCAAACCAGTATGCAGCGGAGAACAGTGGCTGAGGTGACAAGACTTGTGGTGCAGATGTCCCAGCAGCAAGTCAAGCCTCATGAATGGCAGTCGTTGTGATGGTGACGGGGAAATGCGTTGGAAGTGGAGCCTACGCACTTCAGTCATTTGAATGGCTGGAATTTAACATGGTCGAAGAGAAAAAGCTCATGCGTGCAGATTGGAAACAAAGTGGCCTCTTTATTACTTTTTCTTTGTACTACTGTCACTGTCACTCTTTCTTCTGTAACTTTGAATCATTCCATCTGTAAAAATGTAGTTGTAATTTTCCTCCTGTTTACCCGGTGGGATCATTGTTCTAATTATACAAATTGCAGTATGGTGTACTTTTAATGTGCTACAAAAATGTCTACACAGCCAGAAGGATAAATTAATATTTAATTAAACCTTACATGATGGTGGTGATTGTTTAAAAGACAAAGAGCAGTCAGTTGTAACTAGGATGGATAGGAAGTCAAAGTGTAATTGATTTGAAGTGGAAATGTTATGATTGATCTATTGATTAGCTGTCTGGTGCTTCAGCTTATCTTAACAGCCGACGTACGACTTTACTCAGGGGACCCTGAAACATTGGGCTGTGAAGCACACAGACACGCCTTTGGTTCATCTATTTACCATGTGACTTTCAGGACTATGAGACAAAGGGAAGACAAGAGGAAGATGTCCTATTAAACAGCTGTTCAAGCAGTATAGCAGTTGTTTTAGTGGACTAAGTGACTAAGTGCAATCCGACAAACATTTTTACCAACTTGCATTCAGTGATCAAGTAACTTTGATTATAGTGTTTTAATCAAGACTGAAGCAGGCCATATTTAATTGGATACTAATGTGACTGTATTTTTATCGCATTGGAATGCATTGGATTGATTTGAACAGCCTCATTAAAGATTCAGCTTTGTTTGATTTAGTATGAATGAATTTAATGTTTTTCAGTTGTGATGGTAAGGTAATGTGGAAGAAGAATGTATTGCTCTGGGAGCTAAATATTGAGAGGATAACATAAATATAAAAACATATTTAAATATTTTTACTGTACTGGCAAACAAAAGCAACCCACATTTTATTCTAATGCTTTTACACATTTGAGCTGCCAATGCACTGACAGCAAGACACTTTCTTGACATTACTTGACAAGGCATTAAGATTTCCATGAGAAAGGGGAGTTGTACAGCAAAAACTTCTAATCTATAGCTAAAACTACTCTCAAGTTCAGCAGTTCAACCCCTGTTGCTAAATTGCACTGTCAGAGTACCTCTGATGCAGACAAGCTTTGAAGTTACATTTTTTTTACAAATACAATGTCATAAAATCACAACCAACAACAATAAAATCATGACTGGTATATTGTAACTAAGGATAGTTGCATTATTTTTCTATCAGTAAGAGAAAACAGAGTGGCTAGATATTTCCCTGGAATCCATTTGTTTACAATACTTTCCCAGAGTAAATTATTTTTTGTTAGTCTGAAAAACAGACCTTGAGGGTGAGAGAACTTTCTCCACACCTGTGACACAAGGTTGTGCCAAGGCACAGATGTTTGAAAGGACACTAAAAACATTTGCTCTCTTTAAAATACCAAAGGAACAGTGACCTTTGCCATTTTGAAATGAAATATAGCTCAGTGTTACAAACAAGTCAGACATCCTTTAGCAGGATGGGAGAAGCTCACTGAAGAACGTGAATTCACCACTGTACTAACCTGGCCTAAGTAGACTTTTTTTTTTTTTTTCTTCTTTTTTTCAAATTTAAGAAAACATTTACAGAAAACGGAAATATTTTTACTTTTTTTACTGTAAGTCTGGCTGAATCAATATCACAGTCACAAATAAATCTTTTCAAACATCATGGACTACATAAATATGGACATTTTTGAAACTGTAAAAAAGAAGCCAAATGTAGGCAGGTAGACAAATAAAAATTTTATTAAAAACAAGAAGTTCGTTACATGATTGTTTTGCCAAAGTGGAAAATCTCAATAAAATATTTTGGTAAAAAAAAAACAAGAGGCCCAAAAAACTTAAAGTAAACAGGAAAGAGTGACTGACAGGTTGACAGATGTGTCTCTTAGCTAATATGTAAGTGATGTCAGGTGCCGAAAACTCAGAGATCACTGGGGATATAATGACAGCGAAATGAACAAGTTACAAAGAAACCATCCCACAAAGCACTTTTAGATAGTAATACATCCAAGCAATATCTAAATGATCCCCAAGCATCTGGGTTAAAACTGATATATATTGAGTTTAAAAGTGAAAGGTTTCTTCATGTTTTATAACACATTGCGTCTAAGTGCATATTTATTTTCAGCCAAGATCGACAAGCGTAAAACAAGAGTGGAGCAAGCTGGGCTGAAACTCAAGACCGCGCAATTACTTAACATGGTGTCTTTATCATTTGAACTATAAGTCAAAATGCTTTAGTGTTCAAATAGTCCATAAATCCAGGATTTTCTTATGTGTATTAGTCGTGGTTTTATTGTAATTTCCATCATATTGATGTTTCCAGAAAAATACAAATTGAACTCAGCTGCCTCAGTTATTTTGTCAGCAACGGATCAGTAAATCTATCATTTCTGTATTACAAGCAACTCAGTCACAGGTGCTGCTGTGGTGACTTTCAAAAAAAGAGTGTATGCTCTTACTGCACTGTTTTAAACAACTGTTTAGGGGCTTTTTTTTTTTTTTTTTGCTTATAGTAAAGTCTAATTTGTTTGTAATTGTGAAGTACATTCAAGATGAGTTGCAGATAAACGTGTTTTCTTTTTAACTTCTTCAGACCAGTCTCAAGCTGGTATCATCACATTGTTTATCTTGTCATATATATTTGTGCATCTAAAATGGTACATACATTACCTGGATTTAAACACCACTGCACTGGCATAAGTAAAAGTTCATAAATTTTGGTCAAAGCAGTGGCTCTGGTCGATTGTTTGAAATCTTGTTGGGGCTTCTGTGGATGTAATTTATGATGCCCTTATATATTTGACATTGCTAAGACCTTCAGTCATTGTGAGCATGCTTTTTGTAGGTTGATTTACTCAATGAGTCTCTAGCTCCAGTCTTCAATGGCAAGTGTCCTGCAAGATTTATGCCTGTCTCCTCTTCAATACAGCTGATTCAAATGGTCCAACTACTCCTCATAATATATGCCTGCTAATGAACCATTGTTTGATTCAGACATGTTGAACCAGGGAACAAACAAAAACATGCAGCATGGTGGCCCTTGAGGACTGACTTTGGACACCACTGATTTACTCTGTGGTTTTTGCATTGTGTAGACTCTGTTGGTCTGTGAGTTGTTTTTTTTTTTTGCAATTTAAACTTGCCTTTTCTAGTGCTTTTCAGTGGTTGTTGTTACTGATTGAGTCGGCCCTGGCCTATGCTAACCTGGTTGATCATAAGCACATCCTTAATTAGCCCAAAAAGCTGACTGTCTGTGAGGCTGTGACTTGACATGAACAGCTCAGCTGTGTGTCTTGTCATGACTGCCCTTGATGAATAGCTTGTTTAGTGTTTCAACAACACCTTGTTTTGTCATTCAATTATTTATATTCTATATTCTGTTATTGGAGGCAGAGAAAAATGGTTTTATCCCCATTTCCCGTCAGATTCAAAGGCTTGTTAGGCTTCTTCATTACTTAGTGCCAGTAAATCTATGGGTGCTGCTCCTTGAACATTTGTTTGGTTAGTGGTGGTTTGTTTTTTGCTTGAGAAGAATCCAATGACCATCAGTTTTTGTCAAAACCTATAACTAAATCCTGTCGTAAACCTTTTAAGTTTGGTCAGTTTTATCATCAGTTTTTCCCCAGCCAAGCTAAGTTTTAACAAAGAAGAATTAATGATAATTTGATGCATAATTTAGAACTTGGCTTAGGAAAATTAGCTCTATTTGGTTTAGGGTATAACTTTTTTTCATAAGGATGATGTAGATTTTCATTGATATAGGTAAAAGTGGTCAGTGAGACTGCAGCTCAGGGGACATTGTTGAACTTGTTTTTTTCCCCCTCATGCAACATTCAAATAAATGTTAACCACTATTGAAATGTGTGAAAGTGTTTAAGGTTTTGTATTTATTTAGGAATCCAAAATAGGCCTTTCAATGCTCAGACCTAAATGTTAATCCAATTCAAAAACAAAGCTTTTCTGGGAGAATATTATTTTCAAAGTCAGGTCATTTTAATATGGATCAGTCATAAATTAGAAAAATAAAAAAAATAAAATTTAACTCTCAGCTTGACACAGTATCTTATGCTGTTTCCTTATGCAATCAGCAGTTCTGTTTTATAATATGATGTATCAACATCTTCCATTCAGCGTACACAGAGCTTTCTTACATGACTGTGACGTGGAGAGCTAGACTACAGTGAAGTTCTTTATTGTGACTTTAGAGCAGATAAATCACATACACAGAAGAAGAAGAGAGATAGGCAGTAAAATCTGACAAGAGGAACTGAGAAAAGGATTTTTGTTTGAAGCAGGAAGGGAGCATTGTTCACCAGCGTCCACGGCGTGGGCACCCAGGAACAGATTAGCACCAAAGAAACATTATCTCTCCGGCTAGTTTACGAGACCAAGTCTGCTCAGGCCTGACATAGTTTTACCATCTAGGTATTTTGTTCTGAGTGGCTCTTGTTGCCCATACGAACAAAGTGAGGACTTGTTAGAAAACCCGGAGGGGCAACTCCATGCTCCACTCCCACCTATTCTCCTCCCCTCTGCCCCCCTGACCAACTGTGAGGCTGCTGGAGTTCAAGCCTGGCCACGTGTTGGTCATTACACTCCCACAATGACCTCGTTGAGCTCAACATTTAGAGTCCCATAAAAAACATTATTGTCCGACTCCTGGGATCATTTGTCCACCACCACAAAGACTGAGAGAAAACCAAAATGTTAACCCCTCCCGGGGTTTTGTGGAGGCGCATTTTTCAGATTCTGTCCCTTCTCATCTCTGTCCAGCCGCCCTTTTGAGACCACATTGCACCCACGCTGACGTAGTTCCCCAGTGGTGCCCACAGGGTGCTCCGACAGCAGCACTCTCAGATGTGAAGATGGCTGCATGCTAAAAATTCTTTTGTACCCTTATGCGCATCCAGATAAGCAAACAAACAATAATATCCTTTCTGTGCAGCAGACGTCACCCTTTCTGCTTTTTCTCCACTTTAATGTCATCAACTTTATGTCATAAATGTTCCTGTTTGTCATTTAGCAGACTGTCCTTCAATCGAGCTTCCCGTTTTCACATGCATTACTTTAGACCCATAACAGCTAAAAGTCTCTAATGGTCATTTAGTCTCTAAATATGTCCATCCCACATCACCAGGGTTCATGTACCTTCTCAGTGAATGGGCAAGGTCGTGCCAGCCTATTAACCATATTAAAAACCAACCCATTATGATAATTGGGTAGGTCTAATGCATGTACAGGTTGCTTAGCGCCCACATATTAACTCTGATAGATGACTCAGTGATTAGCATTGAAAGGTACATTGTACTACAGCGCTGCAGCCTGCCCCTATGCTCCAGGTCTTCTGATCCCTTTTTCAGTGTAACGACCTCTGCTATGGACTTTTTTAGTCAGTTGTAAAGAACCAAATGTTCGATTCAGGAAATCAGTAGCACAACCTTGGATTGAACATGCATTACCTGGAAAGATAATGACTGAGACATAGCTTTAAAAATGGGTAATAAGTTTGGTTCAAATGGAGTCAGTCTATACGGTAGGTGACATAGTCAAATGTGATGGGAATTAAAAAATTTATAATTATACTCTCATAATGTCTTCCATGTGTTTTGTCCTGCTTCTTGAACAGCATGGTGGGTCTGGTTGTCTATGTCGAAGAAGATTCATTTTAAAATAGATGGTTTACTGAAATGATGTTTTTTGAGCTCTTTGCAAAGTATGTCATTCTGTAAAATTCAGTCTGAATGTCCCTGTTTGTTTGATTGATCATTTACTTCCAGCTGCCACATGTTTTACAGCCAAATATTTCAAGTATTGTCTATGAAATTACTGTCATGTATGAGCATAGCAAGCAATTTAAATTGCTTGCTATGCTCATAGACGACTATGACACTCATCAAATTATTTCTTTATCAAATCCAACAAATTTGACAGCATTTTTGTCATTAATCTAAATGATTGATGCTTCCCAGATTTATCAATTCAGTAAACAGGTGCTCAGAAACATCAAAGCCAGCTTTGTCCAGCTTTGCATGTAATATGTTGTCTCCATATCAAAAGGTCTACAATGAAACTCTGCAAATCTATACTCATCTTGAAACTGGGAGTGATAGTTAACATGTTTTTTATGTGGATACTCCATATCCCATTTCATTAACCATCTATCCAGAACCACAAGCACCACCTAACTCCAGAGCTCTTGCTCCGGCTCCGTGAGCGGCTCTGAATTGATCTTTCAGGGAAGGGAGCACATTCTCCTTACATTCTCTCTTAGAGGACAAACATCAGTCCCATCTCACCACCCATCCATATTCATGACTCTTTGTAAATACCTGATAGCGGCTTCGCTACAACAGTTTAGCTGGCAAAGCATTGCAAAGAAACTACTACATGTACACAAACACACAAATACTTTTTTTGTAGATGTGGGCATTCATATGTAATATGTGGATGCTTAAACATATACTGCATTTCCACAACTGTGTGTATGTGCTCTGTGTACACATAGACATGATCTGTAGTATATCTCCCAGAGGTTTTACCTGAACTCCTGATAGCATCAGCTTGTTGCAGGGCTATCGCTCTCACCTGTCCTCTTTTTCTCTGGGATTTAATTAAAACGTATAAACACAGAATGAAAGGGGAATCCTTAAGTGCTGTATTTACCTTCCACCTGACAGGGCTCTTGCTTATCTGTACTGTTTCTAAACCAAAAGACAAACATTTTTGAAAGAAAAATCCCTCAACATCTTTAGACAGCCAATTTTCTGTTTGAAACCAGTTTGAAAAAAAAATAATTTTAAATGATTAGTATTTATTTAAAGTCCAAAATTGGCTTCTTTATTGAAACATAGGCACAGTATATGCTATATTCACGGGCATATGACAACAATAGTAACATATTTCTTGCAGTGATTTTTACCCTCTTACTGTTTCTCTTACTTTTTCCTTGAACACTTGCCCTTCATATGTTCACATGTAAAATAGTTAAGAGTTAAAGCTGTAGACCTTCAAGCGAGAAATACAAGGCAGCCAAGTAGAATTTGCTGAAAAGACATCCAAAAGACAATTTTACTGTCCTTCCAAACATCGCATGAAAACAGATAATTGTTAAAGGTGAGTAGTTGATAACATGAATATGTCAACTTCTATATCATTTAAATACTATTGAAGCTAAAAAAAAATGAGCCAGCAAGGCCTGACTTTTTTGTTTGAATTTGGACAAAACTGCCAAAAAGGACCAACACTGAAAGGACACATCTTAAAGATGTTTAGTAATAGTACTTTGAAGACAGTACTATCTGAAAAAAGGATAAAATAGTAGGGTTGCAGATTAGAGTAGTGATATGAAGTCATCCTACTGCTAGTGAGCTTCCAATTGTATCTCTGCATCGGATGCTGTGCCTGAGACTGAATAATACAGTAATGGAGAAGACAGGGGAGATATTTGATAACACAGAATGAAGAAAGTAAGCAACTATTCAAAAGGCAAAATTCAGAATGGTGCAAAAAAAAAAAAAAAATACATACGTTCAAACTTGACAATGCAGGTGAGCACTACCGGCATTTATTGTACTTCTAGGCACAACAAAAAAATTAAACAGCACCTTCTAAGGTGTTTCTTTTTATTTACCTATACTTACGTGTTTACACTCAGCCTTCTTCTTCTTCAGCTCATTACAAAAATTAGAATTGCTGAAGCCAGCATAAAAATATATTTTGCTTCAGTTTGAGGACTACATTTGTTTTGTTTCCAGTACAAATAAACTGAGATTAAAATGCAATTCTACTGTTGTGTGCCTGTGGGGTAAAGAAGAGATTCTGTGCAACTGAAGCTGAGCTTCTGTTCAGAATGTATATGAAAGGAGGAGATATTGCATGAGCTTGTATGTATGAGTGCGACTCTATGTGTGTTTCCACAAGGCAGTTTTGTTCCAGGGAGTCCAGTTAAGAGACAGTATAGAGCTGAACTCCATAGATTCAGAAATGATTTTTTTTTCTGACATGAAGGTCATATAGAACTCTATCACTCTTCCCATCAACCCTGTTTTTTGGTCTATGCTAAACTGAACATCCCCATAACAGGATACTGAACTCACTATGTTTCACCATAGTGTGTTTCCTACATGATGTGTGCTAGTCTACCAACTTCTAATGGAATTATTTCAACAAGCTGAGGATCTCTGCAGCTCCTCCAGAGCTATAGATGGACAGCCATATTATGATTGGTTTGAAGTTGTAGCATACTCCTGACTATTTAACTTTTATAATATGTTATATAGGGTTACTGTATTGTAAGGGACTAAATCCATGCATGTCATACTTGTCTGTGTTGGTCTATTACAAAAACTGTCAATGATATGCAGTGACATTTTTTTTATTTTTTATTCCCAAATACATTTGATTGGGTATCAGCCCTTGCTTAATATAAAGAAAAGTAGAACAATAAAATAAAAGTAAATAAAATGTGTGAAACAAAAAAAAAATCAAGAAAATAAAAAGAGGCAGTGAATCTGGCTATGGCTTTCCTCATTAGTCATGCAGAGCATCTTGGCTCCTCTCCCACACCTCCCGGCTCATCATCGCCTGGGCCCTGGCTGCCAGCGCACCCCCACCTCCATGAGCCATCCCTCCTGCCACATTTTCCCAATCCCTCCCTCCCTTCGCTCCCATCCCCTATAATCACACCCGCAATCACAGTCTCTAATTAGGTTAATTAATTTGTATCAGCCCTTGTAGGGACTTGGCTGATGAGGCAGCCATAATAGCGTCAGCAACTCCTTCCCGCAAAAAAAAAAAAAAAAAAAAAAGAAAGGGGGATGAGGTTGGGAGAGTAGACAAAGATCTGATGCAAGACTATAAACCAGGGGGTCACATTTTTATCCCCCGTCCCCCAGCCCCTCTCGCATATCTCCCCCTGGCTTTGTTATTCAAACGGGGTGACACTGACACCTAAACAGTGATATATAACCCATCCTATCACAATGTGCCGCTCCGTCCACTGGAATGAAAACGTTCCGTGTAATAATAATTGAGTTTGGATCTTTCCAGTAAAACAGTACTTCTCTGCATTTATCACCGTATTGTTCTGCTTGTTTGTTTACACTTCTTCCATGGTGTTTTCAGGAGCGGATAACCAAAAAGGGGAAGGGGGGGACAAAACTGTATGATAATGATTCTCTTGCCAGTTTGTCTGCGTAAGTAGTCAGAGATGCCGATCGAAGCATCGCATTACAATCAGCGGCCCTCGTCGCCCCTCATCAGGCCACTGACGAACAAACTCTGATTAACACAACCATCTGATTACTGCAATCACCCAGCTAACCACGCACGAGCGCTGTCCCCCTGCCAGCGCACGCACACATTCATCCTAACACCACGGTGCTATCGGTGCAGACGCGAAACAGCTCTCATCATGCATTGTCACACAATTCCCATTAGAGAAGTGAAGGTTAGAGAAACACACTAAAAACTTTGAGTTGGGGTGGATTAAGATGCTGAGAATATTACAAAGGAGTGAAAAGGGGCATGACAAACCCACAGCTTACTGTATAAACTTGTCCTCTTGTGTGTTTTATTTAAATCCCTGATTTCTTTTGAAACTCCATAAATACCAGTCCTCATGTGAAGGAAATGTTGCGATGCATGTTGACGCATGCATAAATATACATACATGCAATCTGAGGCAGACAATGACACAAGGAGGCTGCAAGACAAGGACAGATCCGGTAGTTAAAGCGTAATGAACACGTCCCCAAGGCACGAACCTGGCATTCCCCTGAATGATGGACTGACAGTAATGCCGAGGCAGATGGGTGAGCTCCACGCCCCGTTCAACACCACACACACGTACACACGCATGCACACTGGTGTGTACACGCACCCTCCCCCTGGTGCATCCTGGGCCTCTCTCCTGCAGAGAGATACCCCCTGTAGGTCTGATGGGGAGGAGGGGGCGTAGCAGGGGTCCTGTGTGTATAAATGTGAGTGTGTGCACATCTAGAGGTGGGGTGCACAAGTATGAGGCCCCTGTCATGATTTAGGCTCCCATGCAAATTTAATCAATTCGAGTACCTCTCGCCAGCCAGGGCTCATTAGCGGCAATTTAAAAAGGAGGCTCTGTGATCCCCACCTCTTCGCAAGAGCCAGACTTTTAACTCGGGCATCCACATGCAAACCCACACAAACATGCTATGATACATATTGATATCCACACACACATGCACACATAAAAAAGGCATGCACATCAGGGGCACTGTCAAGGCCGCAAAGATTTTCCTTCAGACATCTTCCCTCTGGCATGGAGAAAGACACTGCCTCTTCCTTCCCCCACTCTTCTGTCCCTACTGTCTTTCCACAACTTCAAAAGCCCCATGACACCCAGCTTTAACTTAAAGGAGAGAAGGGATTCACAGATAAATACTAGCTCTCATCGTCCCTTTGGAACCCCCCTAACACTAAAATCCCATGCTACCTCTCGTCTCCTCACCTCTCGTTCTTCAGCTCTCAGTAATTGGGGGATCGATTAGCACTGTCCTTAACCATCCTTAACCTCAGATCAGTATGCAGGGCAACCTGGTGGAGGAGCTGGATGAAGGTGCTGCACTTGTGATTTTCAGAGGAGCAAGTGCAAGGTTAAAATAGTGTTGGAGAACTACGTTTTTATATCATTTATGAGTGAGAAATAGAAGCACAACTCATTATCTGTATATAAATATACACGCACACCAGTTTGTTGAGGTCAGTATGTGTAAAAAAAACCTTTACCTTACAGGTTTCCCATAGGATTTAGATCTGGTAGGTGAAAAGCAGACTGATTTGTGTTTTGGATTATTAACCTATTGAAATACCAAATTCAGATTTGCTTTTAGTTTTTTGTTTTTTATCAGACTAAACCAATTTTTACCTTTAGATGGCATCATATTTTTTTAAGTTAATGATAACATCCTTGCAAGGTTCCCAGACCCACAGCTTCACACATCCTCCTCTGTACCCAACAATGGGTATGAGGAGGTGGTCCACCTGAACAAAGCACAGTTTTGTAGTTCAGTAAACTTTACATGTTATGTTTATTTAAGACCACAGAAAGTACTTGTTCCTGGCATGTCTCTCAGAAAACTGACAGACAGGTATATAGTCTCTGATAGTTACTGAGACTTAGTGACTTGGTGTCCCCAATGTGTCACACAGTAAGCCATGGCTTACTACTTGTTTTTTTGCCTCCCTTACCATTCTGCTCCATGTGCATGGTGGCAAGTGGCTAAAAGAAATGGTCCCTCTGTTTTGTGTCATATTTTCCCCCCAGGGAAACAGAAACTTGTAGATTCTTAAGCAGAAGTGCCTTGAGTTCACGTTGAGTTTAACTTATTTTGAAAGGAAACTTATTTTTCTTGTTACAAGCAAAACCCCCCTTGTTGGCAGAAAAATAAAAAGTAAAAAATTGCTCAAAAAAGGTTGGATTTTCCTTTTTTGTTTTTGTACTTTTTGCTTTGGACGTTTTTCTTTTTTCTTATTACACATCTTCACCAAGGAGATGACACATTTATTAGCATCTATAAGAGATTTGGTTTTATTCACATAGTTGCCTGCTTTAGTTCAGATACACTGTTCAGAGCACTCTAGAAAATCTGATAGTTGTCATAATATTCAAACATTTCCAAACTGCAAGCAGTTTACTCTTATTTTTTTAACTGTAGTGGTGCCACAAGACTGGGCAAACAAAACTAATTTCGGGCTCTGAAGGATGCAAACAATAAATCTCAATGTAAGAACTTGTGACATTTCAACTGAATAATACAATACTAAAAATAAAAAAAAGCTTTAAAGTGTGAATTTGGACTATCATATTCTCTAACACCTACATTTGGTGAACAAAGCTCTTTTGTTCATTACTTCCTCTTAACCAGGCTACACTTTCCCTTTTCAAAAGTACCAGGGTCAATGTCATACCCTGCAGCAGTGCCGTTAATACTCTGTCCTCCACTTCCAGTTCCCACTCAAAAAAGTGACTATTCGTTAACAAACCTCACGGATCATTAACTTTAGAGATGGCATATGGGATGGAAAAATGGCCTGTGCGAGCAGCCAAATGAGTTATGAGGTCTACGACAATGGAAGGAATGCCTGTTTATATCTTTAAAATCAGAAGGTCACACTCTGCCCACCCCTGAGCTCTGCCACTGCACCCCAGCGTAAGAGCCCCTTCGGTGGAGGAGGGAATAAAAGAGCTTGAGAAGAGACAGAGGCCTGTCTGTGCTAAGGTCTCATAGTCAGGGAGGGGTCCCGGAACTGCGCATACAGTGTTTTGACCCCTGGGCTCCTCTTAACGACCTACACCCCCTCAGCTTACGGACAGTGGGCCCGGGGGTCCTGGTTCACGCACGCTCTCTCGGCATCATGACGCAGTATCACAGGACAAGCTGAGAATGTGATTCACTAACGCATTCAGGATACATCAGGTCTGAAATGAATGATCGAGTTCTGGGACATGGAAGTAAAGCTCTCCAGTGTCTGTATAATTCAATTTAAACATTTAAATAACCACTTGCTCGCAGGTTAAATGATTTGTTTTCAAGCTTTCAATGATTTCAAAGCTGATGGCTTTAATTTAAAATTTAAACAGCTACACAAGGTGAACAGTGGTTCATCCTGAGCTGTTTGTCCGTTGCCCTCTCTCCTTCCTTTCCTTTCAGTGTCTCCCTGTTGAAGGTGATGGATGGGCTTTGCTTATGAAGCTGGTGAAACCACAATGAACAGTCAAATCAGCTTCACTGTGATCTGCTGCTGGGAGCCAGATCTTCAGTGTAGTCTCCAATTTCAACACCACACAGAAGTGTAAACACATCCCACATATGGGATGAGTTGTTGATAGTTTAGTTGTTTTGCTCTATCTATAATATCCTGAAAAGTTTTTTTTTCTATATAAAAAACTAAATTTTTGGCAGCAGTTACATGTTTTTGAGGTATCTCTCTACCAGTTTTGCACATTGAGACACTGAAAGGTTTGCCAGTTTGTCTTTGCAAATTAGCTTATGCTCAATCTGATTAAATGGAGGGCATCTGTATTGTGCAGTTTCTATTTATTATCAAAATTTATAATGTGGATTTAGATCTAAACTTTTCCTGGATGTTTAGATGATGTATTGAACAATGCCTCATCAGATGTTTAAAGCTTGGCATATTGTTTTTTATTTTAACTCTACTTTACACTTCTCCCTCATATATCAGTTGTGTTTCTTGGTTGGTGTGATGCTGTTTGCTCTAAAAAGCCACATTTCCACATGTACCAACACAGTTTAACTTGATTTCAGGGCACCAGCTCCTTTTATCTACTTGGCCAAGGTTCTAAGCAAGCTGAATTGAAGCGAAAATACAACTTCAGAAAAGTAAAAATCACTGATTGGCACCACTGGTAGGGTCGTGAATGTGACTTAATTTCCAGAAACAAACCCATCATTTATAAAACTTTCAACAGCAACTGAGCAAGACCTGAAGGAAATGGCAGAATGGGCCATTGAAAAGGTGCAATTTTTGTGCATCTGAAAAACTCAGATGGTTATTTATCAAACACAAATCATATTAACTTACTTATTGAACTATCTTGCTATGGCCCAAAACACAACGTGGTGGTAATCCACTGCAATTGAACGTGACTGCACCAGTATAGAATCAGAAAATGAGAAAAACAGAAAAAAACTACATCTGGTTAAGGATTTTTTGCACTGATTTTCTCATATTTAGATTAAAATATGTAAAGACTACTAAATAACTCTATAGGGTTAAAATAAATATTTAAGGTGTTTAAAATGTAAATCACGAAAGTAACATCCTGGGTTCCTCTCTCTATAATTATTAGATAGATTTTTTTTAGTCATAGAACACTAATGCCCCCTAGTGGTAACTTAAAATATATTTCCACCATTTAAGCACCTCATATGATCAGATTGCATCTTTTCAAACTCAGCCCAGGGCAGCTTCAGAAATCATCCACTTGTTCTCCAAAATATGAAAACTCAGACATTTGTAAGCTAAGCCAACAACTTTTCTCACTGAATTACTTGAATGAGAAATTTATTTGCATTTACATTTTCATTTGAAAAAACTAAAATATTTGCATAAATATGCACTACATGGCAATATTCCCAACAGTTTGGTGAAAAAAATTCTTTCTCTTCTGGATCTCCTGGGATCAAAGGTGAGTTCAGTACTTTGTAGGCATCCTATCCAAAAACTAACTTGGTCCTCAGTTGTCCTTTCTTAGCGTTTCCTCTTGGACTCAAACTTGTAAATGGCTGCTCTGTCAGTTGTCTCCTTCTTTACCTTCACTTTCTTGTTTTTATCCTGGAGCCAAAGTAAACAAAATATAGAAGAATAAATATGTTGACAATAAGGATTCTGGTGTTCAAGTGTTTAGCACTACTCACCTGTAGGTCTTTACGGGACTGGATTTTCTGGCTGATGACAAACATTTTCTTTTCTCTGTCAATCCTCTGAGAGAGGATTTTATACTGATGCTTCCTCTGCTTGGCCAGTTTCTACAGGTGAAGCAAACATAAGGGATTTTTACCTTACTGGGCTCAACAGAAAAATAATTAACCAAAACACTGAAGAAAGGTGACAAGGAGTTGTCAGTCAATAGTACATGTGAATTTTTAGTCAAAAAAACAAAAAAACAAAACTAAAACACAGTAAAAACTAACGTTAATAATATCTGGTTTCACAGCTCCTTTGATGCTTTTGGTCTCCAATGTTTGCAGAGTTGGTCTGTTGTACACTCGATCCACCAGCTTTGGATCAGTACCAAGGTGGCTGGCCAGGTTAAATGTTTCCACTGAGGGCACAAAAATAAAAGCTAAAAAATGATCTTGCATAATCAATTCTGCAGAACTGTTTATTCTACACAACCTAAGTGAGCAGTAATCATCTTCCAAGCAATCACTATTCAAATCTTTATCTATTAAACCTCTGTACTTACCTTCCTTTTTGGAATCAACAAAAAAGGTGTGTTTGTTCTTGTGTTTGTTCTCTGCATCCAGAAGATGAAGCTCTCCTTTCAGTCTTTCTATTTTCTGGAAAGAAGGCATTATTATCAGGGATATGTTTAAGCCATCTGTCTTAAATCGTGCATGCATTCTATGTAATCCTTCAGTAGCTTGTCAACTGCACCTTCTGAGTTTCAAGAAATTAAAAGGTATTAAGCTTTACAATACTCACACGGTCACAGATATGCCTGTTTCCTATGCACTGTTTTTCTTCCACTCAACTTTTTAGTAATACAGTTGGATCTTGTGACTTACTCTTCCTGTGGAGTGCATCAGACTACCGACATAACTAATGTAAAATCAGAGATTTTTGTCATAATTGTGTAGCTTATATCCTGACTGTAACATTGGTGTATTAAAATATTTGTATTGGTCTCATGTAATTTTTTTAATTATCTGTTGGATTTAATTTATTTAGTAAATGTACATCATAAATGAATATACTTTATTAATACCAGAAGGGAACTCTCACTATAAACTGCAGTTTTATTATTATTACTTTTACATAATTACATTCCCTTTATGACAATATTTCATTTTATTGTAGTACAACAGTACTGCTCTTTGTGGAAATAACCAGAGAGGCAAATGCATACCTTTGCCTCTGCAACCCGTTTCATCTCCACATATCTCATGTCCTGAGTCCTCATCATTTTCTTCTGCTCCTCCGTCACTTCCTCCTCAGTTTTCTTCATCACATGAACTCCATCCTGTCAGTATGACAGAACACAGCACACAACTACTGTGTCAGATCCAGACATGGAGGAATCTATATAAAATGATTAAAACTATGCTGAACTACTTCTGACCTCCAGTTTGGAGCTGATCATGTTGAAGTAAAATTCATCTGGGTTTTTCTCCAGAGCTTTCTTTCGCAGAGCAGCGAGAGTGTTTTGTTTCTTGTGATAATCCCTATAACAACATCAAAAAGCACAGTGATAAGCATGTTTTGTATTAGTTTTAACCATAAAAAGGAATAAAACAGAACTTACTCTGCTCGTAGCTTGTAGTCTTTCTTCTTCTCCAACAAACCCATAGTTTTCCTAAAACCAGGCTGGTTGGACAAATTGAAGCCATTAATACGAATTTAATATTACTAGTAATGCGTCTTGAAACGAAAACACAACCACAAATTCTTAAATTTGAGTATAAACGCTTAGCTAACCAAGAGAACATTTAAATGTTTACCTGAGATCTCTCATGGTGGTTTCTCTGTCGGGACTTAAGCGCTTTTCTAAATGAAGACATCTTTAGTCGATGTTCACAGACCGAAAACCTCCTAAAAACCGTCAAAATAGATAAATGCTGTTTCTTTATTTGTGAAGCTAAGAAAGAAAGCTAACTACTACGCAAGCTCTGTTACTTCCTGTGAGCACGTGGGTTCCTGCCTGACTCAAGGCGTGTTTCTCATTTCCTAACCACAGATTCGCTACTTTACAGCACAACTTTACAAAAGAGAAACCGAACGGATAATGAAATTTCAAATAAATGCTATTTTTTTATTTATATTTATATTATTACTTACTTAAATAAAAGACAATACAGAACAATAAATGTTTTTTGGGGTTTTTTTCCCTTTCGTCAAATTGCTGTGGTATTCGTTTGTGGGTATTGCAGATAAGTATAAGAACACCAGAGGGAGCTGTTGCATAGAACATTAAAACTTTAGACACGACGCTTTCTAAGCTTGGGTAATTTATAGCTTTGGCAACTGTTATTTAATGTATAGCCTTTAATTTTTGTAGTCAACGTCTTATAATCAAGAATCACTAAGTGTAAGTATAGTGCTGAAGTATGTGTTGCATCCTTTACCTATGTCCATGTTTTAAATTCTCCTGTACACAAGTATGTTATTTAATTAAGCTCTTAAATCCTAATAGCTGTCTGCCCCTTTTCCTGCTGGTCTTAGGAAAGACTGAACTCACTTTTCACAATTCAGAAACCAAACGCAAATCACCAGTTGTTTTTTTTTGCTTGTTTGTTTGTTTTTGTGTTTGTTAGTTTTTTTTTTTGTTTTCTAATAGATTAGAATGCTGATATTTTGTTTTCTATCAAACCTTTTCATAAACTGTTGATTTTTGTTTTTTGTTGTTTTTGTGCCATAAGCAAACTAAGCTATTGTTATGGGCCCCAAAGTCCATGAGGGGCCTCCCATCAATGCTTTAATCTCAGGCAATAGATGTAATATTTTCATTTTTTTTATTGAAAATTAAAATACTGTTTAATTTGGTTTAATATTTGTTTATATATAAATAAAAAGATTAACAAACGTTTAAGGTAACTTGCAAGTGTACTTTGTGATAGTGTATAGAATATTCATTCTTTGTTGTTGTGTGAGCATAGTTACAATCACGTCATGTCTTTAATCTTTCACATGTTTTTTGGTTTGTACACAAATACTCACAATGTACTTAAAATAAACATTAACTCCAATTCAATTTTTGATTAAGGCCCCAAAGCATTAAACTGTCTATGCCATGTTCTATTGAGTGAAATTGTGTTCTCTGAGTTTCCATCAAATGTGATATTTTGAATTTAGGCTCAAAAGTTCAGTATAATCTCATCTCACCAAAGCACCTTCTTCCTCTTGCTAATGGGGTACCATGCATGGCCTTCTGTAAACCACATACTGGACTCACCATGACTTTCATTTAACCCTTATTTTTTTCTTGCCACTTTTTGTATGAAAGTCAAACGTATAGAGGAGACTCTGCAGATCCTCCTTTTAAAATTACCATGACTTCACTTTTCAATGATTTTTTAAATATATGTTTTAACTTCTATTGAATTGTCTTTATCATTGAAGAATGGATTCATTGTTGTGTTCATTTGTGTAAAACTCTTGCTGTAGAGTTAAACTACAAAGTGGCATGCAAACAAAAATTGTGAGTGTAAGTTAAATTCAACTTACTGACTTTTACTTCACACTGCAGGAATAGTATGCTAGATTCAACATTTGCAGCTCTTTTGCAACAACTGGATCTCCAATTTTTATAATAATATATCTGTGTAATAAAAACATATTTACTTCATTACTTAATAATGCAAACCATTAAGTAGAGTTCTTCATCTATTCATTTATCTTCAAGTATTCAGAGCTATAAAAGCTGCACAACAAAGATTAACTCCAAATAATAATGGGATGAATCATTTTTAGTTGTAAAGACCACAAGCCAGGCAAAATATATGTATTGGCTGCCCTTTATGGACACAAAATTATTTTAGTAATTATGATAAGGATTAGTTGTTTTAGTTGAGTTTAATTTGGTAACAGGTTTGTATTTTTCCAACATTAGTTTAGTTCCTCAGGGTTTACGAACTCTGTTTGATTTATGGACCTACTCAACAGACTTAAAAGAGATTAACTCAAGCAGGAAACAAACTGTACAACTTTCCCATTTGAACTTAAAGCATATTATGAATTTGAACCACACAGGAACTGTACAATCAGTACTTTGCTCTTGAGACAGATACACATGGAGTCTCTTTGTTGTTTTTCCATTAAGTGATTCCTGCAGGAACTCAGAAGATTAGGGGGTCACTGCTCTACCCTAGGGAGAAACCACTGTCCACTTCCTGAGATGATATAGACTGCTGCAACGAAAGACAAAGCCACAGTGGCACCAGTCCCCTAATCTTACACAGATTTCAAGCTGTCTGTGGATGTGAGAAGAAGCCAGTGAGACAGGGAAATATTCCACTCAACAACCATCCCCCCCCTCGAGGAAGGGTCACTATCCCCTGCCGACCACAAGGAATTTGTTTTATATGTGTGAGATTTGCCTGGTGTTGGAGAAATTGTGATATTATTAATCAATTATTTGTTATTCTCATTGATCTTTATAATGTATCTTTAATTGATGCTTTCCTTAAAGTTAATCTCATTATAGAATTAAGAATGTTTCTTGTATTGTTGATTTACTCTGATTCTTTTCTCAGAAGGCTTCACTGACAAAGAGCAGAAACAAAATCTTCCTGCAGGTTTACCTCTTGGTGAAGAGCTCTGCTTCGGTTGAGTTGCTGGCCTCCAATAAAACCATCATTGCTAAGATCACTACATATTTTATTAATCTTTGTGCCTGGAAGGACATTATCTAGTACAGAATGATTGTGTGTTAGTTAGTGAATAACATTAGACGCTGTAGCTGTTTGCCCCCTCCCTTTAGAGCTACAGCGTCCTTGTGATTAGGGATCCTAGAAACAATAAAATAGAGGAGCAGACAAAATGTGCTTCAGAGCGGTAGGAGATTGTAACTGAAGCACATCTCTGTCCGTTCTCCTCGCGAGTGAAAGAAGAATCTAACTCTTTTGTCTTTTCTGTCTTTGTTAATGTATGTTTAACAGGTGTTAACCCTAACTTTTTGGTCCTTCGAGCCGGAGGTCATATACTGGAAAGATTCCGGCAGGTGTGGCGGACCCCAGTAAGACCGTGCGCACGGCAAGAGAACCTGTTAAAGGACTGGGTTCGGCCTGCCTGCTGGGATCTGAAGGTTGACGACACTCCAGGGAAAGACAAGAGAGGGTGAGTGATTCTTCTTTAAAAAGTGGCGAATGACGTTTTAGAGAGTAAGTCATTCTTCTGTGTGAGAGAAGAGTGACTTTTTCCTTGACTGAAGGTTGTTGCGCGCACAAGTGAAAACCCTGTCAATTCTAGACTCTAACAGGTAAAAATAGTTGCACAAAATCCGTGTAGGGCAGCGGAGTCCTGGCGCAAAAGTTCCGCGATAAGGTGTACGGAGCCTGGTGCTTCAAGGCTGGAGGCCTTGTCCTGTTCTGGGGAACCAACAATTGTACTATTGTGGGCAATGACAGTAGCCCAACAAAATACCTGCACTGTTTTGGGCAGTAACAGCAGCCCAATTACTAATTGTACTATTGTGAGCAGTAACAGTAGCTCAACTAGTACCTGCAGGCTAAACGGATTGCGGAGTCCGGCGATAACAGGCGCTTAAATTCCGTGATAAAAAAATAAAATAAACTAGAAAATAAGGGTTGGTAAACCTTACCTCGCTGGAGGTCTTGTAAAACCCTACTGGGACGAGGACTTGCAAACCTCACCTGGTTCGGGGTTTTGCAACCTCACGTGGTTTGAGATCTTACGAACCCCACCTGTTGTGGGAACGGGGCCCGACGAATACCCGTGGTTAAACGGACGGCGATAACAGGCGCTTCAAATCCGTGAAACAAAAAAAAAGTGTGTGTATGTGAGCGTGATTGGAGGTATAAATACCACTTGGTATTTTATCTCATGTAAAACAGTAGGATTGTGAGCAGCAAACCTCTTGTGGATGCACAGGCAAGAACTCTCCACTCGAAAGAGTTGAAGTGAGAGTTACCACAACAGGTTCTTTCAATTGCTGGCCTACTGAATCAGATCTCCAGTTTCTAGGACTCCCTAGGAGTCGGCAAAACTGGTCCAAATTTAAATAAATAAAAAAAATGGGTAAATGAATAAGTAAAACTAAGCCAACAGACAGTCTAAAATCAAACGACTGGAAAGTTATTAAAGATCAGGATAAAATAAAACAAAAAACAAATTCAAATAAAAAATTGTACGAGGAAGGGTATGATGATGTACAATTTTGGTTAGAAGTAGCGCAAAAAGGAGAAAGTGGGGAGAAAGAAATTACAAAAGAAAAGGAAAAGGTTCCAGGAGCCTTTTTCCAGGATGAGGAACAAATGTTCTATCAGGAGAGGAGAGGAAAAGAAGGCTTTAGGGCAGAGGTCAGAACCTTAGAGGTTTAAAAGGGAGACGTGGGAGAGGAAACTACAGGCACAGTTACTCGGGGCTGGTGTTGCGGGCAGGAAGGACATTTAGCCAGAAATTGCCCAAGAAAGAAAACAAAAAACACAGGACAGTCAGCATGATTAAGATCAGAGAAATTGGGAGTGAAGAGGTCCAGTTAAATCTTCAGGATTTACTTTCTATGGACAGCATAAGACCTGAAATAACTCTCCTAATAAATAGCAAACCTGTAAATTTCCTCTGTGACACGGGTGCATGTAGAACAACATGTAGAGAAAACATTCTTGGGGTAAAATATTTGTGGTGAAAATGTCAAGATCAGCTACAGGAATAAAAGAAGGGGACTTCTTTGTTGTCCAGGGACACAGGGAACTGTATTACTTTTATTCATTGGATGTGCCCAACAAACCCCCACACAACACTGCACAAAACACTTCTGGCAGAGGGGCATAAAGCCATTTCTGCCTACGGGATCAAATGTCTCCTGATGATTTGCACGTCACACTTTGGTTCAAAACAGTTCCTGGGCCTGATAGGAACTATGAAGCGAGACTCAACAAGGTCACCCCAGCCAAGATAACTGTGACCTATCTGTACACAGACACAAAACATGTGCCTGATCCACACACATTGTTGAATTCTCTTAGATCAGATGCAAAAGTATTCACGGTTGTAGACATCAGTAATGCCTTTTTCTCAATACCAATTGAGAAAGAGAGCCAATTTTGGTTTGCTTTTACTTTTGAAGGGAAAAGATCACGTACACCAGACTACTTCAAGGCTACTGTGAAAGCCCTACAATTTTCTCTCAAGTAATGAGTGCAAGTATGTCAACTTTTCAACCCCCAGGAGGGAGCCAAGTTTTGTTGTACATAGATGACGTTTTGTTAGCATCTCCAGACAGGAAAACCTGTCAGCAAGACACTTTAGCACTTCTGCAACATTTAGCTAAAGAAGGTCATAAGGTTAACAAAATAAACTTTAACTGTGTAAACGACAAGTAAAATATTTGGGGTAATTTGAGTGAAGGAGGACGAACCATAGCGGAGGATAGAAAAACGACAATTCTCCAAGCTCCCAAACCACAAAAAAAAAAAAACAGATGATGTCCTTTTTGGGGTTGACTAACTATTGTCGAAACTGGGTGCCTAATTATGCAGAAATTGTGGCAGCTCTGAATAAATTAATGTATAAAAGATTTTAAAATGTCTTCTTTGTTGTGGGCAGATGAAGCAGAAGAAGCACTTTGCAAACTAAAACAGGCCCGCTTGTCATGCGCTGCGTTAGCGTTACCAGATTATCAATAAAAGAAAACCTTTTGTTCAGATGGTGGATTGTAAAGGTCATGTCATGACCTCGGTGCTAGTCTAACAGCATGGTGATAAATGAGACCAATAGCATATTTTTCTTCAAAACTTGATAGTGTAGCGTGTGCCTTACCACATTGTGTGAGAGCTGTAGTTGCTGCTTCTATGGCAGTAGAAGTTAGAGCTCCTACAGTTCTGTTTCACCCATTAACATTAAAAGTAACACATGCAGAATTATTAAAAGAATTATTACAAGTCGTGCACCTACCAAAACAACTAGCAATCTGTAAATGTGCGGCGCACACTGCAGGGACAGATAAGGTGTCCTAGGGAATGCTTTCAAAGACAAAAAAAAAAAAAAAAAAGCAGCTGAGGGAGAGATAAATGTATTACATGTGGACGTAAAAATTAAATTTATGAAAGAAACTTTAAGAGACATGCAACAATTAAGTCCTCAAAATGAAAAGGATTTATGGATAAAAAAAATGGAGCAAAATTGGAAAATTATATAAAACTGAACCTATTTTACCAAGAAAAAGATGTGTATAAATGGGCTGCAATATTGAGCCATGGCGTTTCGCATGTCTCAACAGGGGGGATGGTAGGATACATCAACATTACACTACTTATGGATTTATTTCTTATTTAAAAAAAAATTCTGTAGGACCTGTTTGATATGTGCAAAACATAACTCTCAGGGCAATCTAAGATCACTTAGAGGAAAGTTCCTACTCTGCAATATCCATTTCAAGTAATGCACATGGACTTCATAGAATTGAATAAAAGTGAAGTATTGTTTAGAAATAATTGATGCTTTTCTAAATGGTTTGAACATTTCACTAAAAACCCAGATGCAGCAGAAAAGCCAACTTGGATACATTTAACACACTGCAAAAAGTAATTTAATTTCAAAAGTAATTGGGAAGCAAGCTCAAGACGCTCACCGACCTACAGGGCAAAGTCCAGGTTACAAAGGGGGTTAAACCAAATAGTTTTTCCATCTCAAAACTGGTGAAGATTGTCCACAACCCTGTAGTGTTTTAGGAGCAGAACGAACTTGCACATTAATGAAAATAACAAGTGAATATATCTTTTTGTTTTTATTTTGTGTTTTCATCTGGGAACAATTCACGTCACGAATAAAAATGTTTTCTTGTAACACTGTTTACAGAATGAGGATGAGTATTCAGGTGTGTTTTCCACCTAGTTCTGTTATCATTGTTTTAGTCTCCTGGGCAAGTATGACGTCGGCAAAATACAGAGATTAAACTTGATGTATGACAAATGATGTTTTAACACTGGACTGTTCTCTCTGTGAACAATGAATTTAACCCTGTCTTTCGTGCAGATGTTGGTGGTGGTGCAGTGGTGACAAAATTTTTAATAGATTACCTAGGAAGGTAACAGGGATGTCTGCATTAATTTCTTTATTATTGCCTGTTTCTGTTTATCCAATGACTGCTGATCATCTAATTCATGCTTTAACTGATGTTGTGCCTCAGCAGTGGCGTCAGTTGCAGAAGCGAGACCTGACCTGGAGGAACAATGATCCTACATACATCGATGCCATTGGTGTTCCCCGTGGTGTACCAGATGAGTATAAATTGGCCGACCAAATTGCAGCAGGATTTGAGTCCACAATTTGTTGGTGGTGTACATTAAACAAAAACGTTGACAGAATCAACTACATCCATTACAATGTACAAAAACTGGGCAACTGGACACAGGCAGGCTTCGAGGCGGTGCATGAGCAGCTGACCGCTACATCACTGATGGCTTTCCAGAACCGTATTGCACTTGACATGGTGCTGGCTGAACGAGGGGGAGTGTGTGCAATCTTTGGTGAAGGATGCTGCACTTTTCTACCCAACAACACAGCGGCTGATGGCAGCCTGACGAAGGCCATTGAGGGGCTCCGTACTCTTAATGGTAAGATGAAGGAGTTCTCTGGAGTGAATACTTCCAGGTGGGACGACTGGATGAATGTTTTTGGAAAGTACCGAACCCTTGTGTCCTCTGCTTTAGTGTCGATGGCTGTCTTTGCTGCCATTCTAACCTTGTGTGGATGCTGTTGTATTCCTTGCCTGCGTTCTTTGTTTAATCGTCTCATCACTACAGCAATTTAGCCCATGGGGAACCAGATGACGTCGATGTATCCTTTACTAGTAAAAGATCCTGAGTCTGACAGAGAAAGCTCTGATGAGGACTCTTTTGATGTGTATCCTGATTCTAAGTTTTGGACTGAGTATAAACCTTGAATGTAAACATGTTTGCTTTCTTAAAAATGAACTCCTAGTTGAAAATTGTTTGAAGTGGCTGTTTAGGAAGGATATGAGAATTAGAACAAATATTTGATAAACAGGGGGCAAATGTTGGAGAAATTGTGATATTATTAATCAATTATTTGTTATTCTCATTGATCTTTATAATGTATCTTTAATTGATGCTTTCCTTAAAGTTAATCTCATTATAGAATTAAGAATGTTTCTTGTATTGTTGATTTACTCTGATTCTTTTCTCAGAAGGCTTCACTGACAAAGAGCAGAAACAAAATCTTCCTGCAGGTTTACCTCTTGGTGAAGAGCTCTGCTTCGGTTGAGTTGCTGGCCTCCAATAAAACCATCATTGCTAAGATCACTACATATTTTATTAATCTTTGTGCCTGGAAGGACATTATCTAGTACAGAATGATTGTGTGTTAGTTAGTGAATAACATTAGACGCTGTAGCTGTTTGCCCTCCCTTTAGAGCTACAGCGTCCTTGTGATTAGGGATCCTAGAAACAATAAAATAGAGGAGCAGACAAAATGTGCTTCAGAGCGGTAGGAGATTGTAACTGAAGCACATCTCTGTCCGTTCTCCTCGCGAGTGAAAGAAGAATCTAACTCTTTTGTCTTTTCTGTCTTTGTTAATGTATGTTTAACAGTGTTAACCCTAACACCTGGCATGCAGAATGTTTTGTGGGTGAGCAGAACTGTGAATGGGATCAGTGTTTCCACATTATGTCACAGGCTTGTTTATCAGTCTGATGGCCAATGACCCCGTTTTCTTGTGAAGGTTTCAGCCCAAGGCCTGTCTGATCCACTCAACCACTAGCATGTTTCAACCAGGCAAATACAGATAGCAGGCAAAACATCTTGTGCTCTGACTTACTGGGCTCCGTGCTGTTTAATTCATGTGAGTATTTATCATTACAAGTGAAATGCCTGGTGAGCCACAGCAGGGGTAAATACTACTTTGGAAATCAGAGGCTCGTAAGAAGCTGATGCAGGAGCAGGAGCACAAGAGCATGTGGGTTTGTTCAGGGTCAGCAGTGGAGGAATGCCCTTGTGGAGCAGATGCAGAACCGTTTGGTTTGCTAATATGACCCTGTAAAAATAACACTGCTGACATATTGTAAGACTTCTGTGCTCAGGCTTAGCTCACAACTTTGGTATGTCTCCCCACTCTATGGTTGGTCCTCATCTAGAGTGAGCTGCCAAGCAAGCCAAGTCAAAAAATGCATGACACAAAAGTTCCCCCGGTATGGTTGTTTAGATGCATCTTTTTTCATTGGCTTTCATTGGCATCTTTTTTCATGACGTAATGCTGTAAATCCTCTGTTCTTTCTCATTCATCTTCTTAATTATAACACAAAGTCCAATTTCAAAGTGCATATTCTCTCCTAAAAAGTTATCACTGACAAAGTCCCTTGAAGATCTTGTCTTTTCACCAAGACTTTTCTTTATTTTTTTAATGGCACCAACATGTGGCACATGTGGTAACTACTTACATTTACTTAGAACTCTATCTGAACCGTTTTGATGCATCGGTATCCACAATCTAATAATGTAAATGTCATCGTGTGACACTGATGGAAACTATTCGATTTGCAGTTCTGAACATCCTTTTTTTGTTCTCTTCTGTTTGATCCCAGTACAACTTAAGGACACTAGTGGAATAGTTTTTAGCATAGCGTGCTGAGCACAAATTCTTAAAAATGAAATTATCAGCAAGAGACGATCAGATTTGTCTTTCATAAAGTTATAATTACCAAAACCAGTCTATTTAGTGTGGAATGAGGCCAAAAGTGAAAACCAGACATACCTCCAAACTTTGTACCAAACATCTAAATTGCACTTTTATTAGATAGGAAACAATGGCAAACTTCTTTGTTCATCTAAACTAGAGCTATGTTGATGTTTTAATATAGAAATTGGAAGCAGCTTAAAAAGGTCATGTAAACCCTGTTTACACAGGGGGGCTCTTTATCCAGAGTGACAGATTATGTTTTCTCATTACATAGCTTCACAAAGCGTTACTTCACCTTACTCATTTTAAGAATTAGTTGAATAACTTAGTTTGAAAGTGACAAAATGTTTTGATCAGGATTTCTCAAATAGGGATGGCAGTAATTTGTGACACAGAGTCCCAATGGAACTTCTTCATTCAAGTTATTAACATCCAAATGGTAAGTCATATGACATAGGCAGACAGGGAGTTGCTGCAGCCTCTCTCCCAATGTCAAAGTCATTGTAAATGGCGAAAAGGGTCAGATTCAAAGCAGAAAATTAAGGTTGAACTACAATTATATCTTGTAAGGATGGCTTCAATATTGCTTGTGACTGTTATAAAAACAAAAATGACTGAAGTTTACAGGGAAAACTGTACAAACTCAAGTCCAACAACTTGCTTGAGAAGTGCATTTAGTGAGGGACTTTTTATTCTTTGAATGAGATTGCAAGTCAAGTTTGTATCTGGATATCCCTAACTTGATTTATTTTTCCATTTTCTGTTTTAAGATTGGTCTGAAGTCATGGTTGCTTTCCACCACAGTGTTTTGCAATATATGCAAAACCTTGGAATAAGTGCAACAGCAAGTATCAGGAATGAGCATTAGGGTTACATTTGTAGATCTGTGGTATAGCAGAATTTGTTTAAGCGCAATTAATATCTTTTTTAGAATGCACAAAAAATCTGCATCTTTTGCAAAAAATCTTTGCCTTTTGAGTATGGATTTCTCCATCATAGTTTGTTACTTTTCAGCTTGTCATAAAAATGGTGTCATCTGATTCCAAGTTACAACCATATAACTGAAGTGTAAGATTTAGCAGTATAAAGTTTAGTCTTGTGCTCAGGGGCATGATTCTCATTAGAGCTAATTTTACTCAGGTGTCCTAAAACTGCAAATGTTTAGGAAAATTTAATGTTTGCATTGTGGCGCTAAATTAAATCTCACTGTAACCCGTTTAGCTTGCTGCTCAAATGCAAAACAAAGAGGCATTTTAAATCAGCCACCCTTGACCTTTTTTCAAAGCAAGATGCAATGTGCAAGTTGTCCGACCCAATCTACCTCAATGAATTGACAGGCATGTGTATCCTTTAATTTGTAGCATACAGCCTGACAGGGCCACGCCTTGGAGTGTAAAAGTAGAATTTATAATTAAGGGGTTGTGGGGAGTTAAGGGGTCAGCGCGGTGGAGATCACATTCTCCTAGTTGTCACAGGACCATGAAAAACACAAGTCACAAGCTTTGACCGATATGTATTTATTTAGCAATTTCACATCTACAATAGAATAGAATAGAATAGAATAAAAATAACTTTGTTGTCCTACAGAGAGACAATGCACGTGTAACAGCAGCATTTATATAAGTAGAGTGTTACAAAAGTGTTAGAAATATATGAAAAAACAAGGTTAACAATGACAACAACAATAATAATAATAATAATAATAATAATAATGATATACAGTACAAGATTATAATATAAACATATTGTTGGGTAGAAATATCAATATTATATTCACCATTAAAGGCATGTATAACTGAGTAAGATAGCGTTTTTAAAAAGATGTGACAGACTATTTACAGTACATTATATGCATAAGGAAAAACAGATATTAAATAATATAAATTTTATTTGAAATGAGCAAGCAGAAAACAGTGCAATTGATTTTCCTGTAGATGAAAGTCCTTCTCTCCTAGAGCTGCTGCCAGTAAGAATGAAAACCAAAATACGTCACATTGAGCCTTCTAGGCTTCATTTTAATATTTTATCTGCTTACACACGCAATAGTAAAATGACCATTCAAATAAGGTGTCACCTCTCTCTCTTAATATGTAACTGAGTAACTAATGACTAAGCTGATCAGAGGTGAGAACCCTTTCCTGAGTAACAGACACAGCCTTCTGCATTGGGGCTGTGTCTTGTTGAGTCATGAAAAAGATGAAACATCAGGACTGCACACATTGTAAAATAGGGAAGTGAAATTCAATAACTGGGCTGGTCTTTACTGAATCTGCTCTAGTCATATTAGGACACAGACAGATCAGCAAAGGTCACAGAGTGCAGGAGATGTTATGGTTTGGCCAGTGCTGAGTCTGTCCACAAGTATTTATTTGGATGTAATGTTTCCCTGGAATGGTTAAGCGTGGCTGGAGAAAGTTTGGAAAGGGGTGATCAGACGGGGGCTATAAGAGTACTTTGGGAGACATACCCTGCATCACATGTAGAGAGATTGGAGGTGGAGGCAAGACAAAGCTATTCACGAGTATTATGGTAAAACGTTTATATGAACAACCAACTAAACAGTCCACCAAACCAAACAAACAAACACAGTAACTAAATAAAAGTGAAACTCAATGGAGGACAAACTCATCTGTCCAAAATGAATATACTTAAAACTATCCTAAAACATCTCAATAACAAAGATAAATACATAAAAGAGGTTTGGTAAAACCAAAAGACTGAAATATCATCACCACAAACATGTAAATGTGAGGCAAATATCACATGTATCATTACAGTTTTTGGGGATGTAGGAGATAATAAAACCTATTTAAGATACACTACTTTATGTTTGATTAATGAGTTGGTAAAACTTTTATGCCATTCTGATTGCCACCTCCAGATGGTAAATGCACCCTATGACAAAAACTTTTACTATTTCAACCTATTCTTTAACATAATGATATTTTCTTCAATAGCCTGCACAGTCATTAGATCTCAATCCAGTAGAGCACCTTTAGGATGAAGTGCAATGACTGATTAACATAATATATGTGAAGCTGACAAATCTGAGCGATACTGTCAATATGGACCATTTTCTGATAATGTTTCTGATAATTTATTTAACATTGTTGAATAAATTCCATTGGGCAGGGGAGCCCAAAATTATTCCTACGTCTGGTAGATTTAGGTTCTAAGTAATTGCTTAGATTCTTTAACATATGTCATCTTAGTGGAAGCAACATTAATGTTTTCAAGTTTCATGAAGACATGTAAAGATTAGGGTGATGTTAGCAGGGCCTTCCAATTTCTAAGATGTGGAGTCCATTGCCAAAAATAAAACGTCAAAAAAAAAAAAAAAAAATGTAAAAAGCTGGACCACAATTTAAGAAAAAGGATTTTATTGCTGAAATACCGTTCATCCTTATAGAGAGGTCGCCAGGGGTGCTGGTGCCTGTCTCCAGTGGTCACTGAAATACCAATAAAGACAACATACATTTTTTCAACCTGTAAAAAAAGGTCTAAATAAATATTTATTAACATTTTATGTTAATAAATAAATTTTAATTGTTTCAAACTTATCCCTTTTTAACCAAGTTTTATATTTTGAGATTAGACGTTTCCTCTTTGACAACTGAAAATATTTTGATTCATTACTTCCTATATACAAGAATGTTGCCTATCCACTAAAAAGGAAAGTGAGATACTTTTAACACGGACTTAAACTCTGAACAACACAAAGGGCCCTGAAGAACGCTACCCTACTGCCTGGAGTTCTCTGCTCTTGTTTGAAGTCGCAGAGGCTGGGAGGGGAGGGAGGAATGTATTTTGGGAGGCGGGATCTTGTGACTCACAAGCAACTTCCTCAGTAGTAGGACAAAAGTAGCCGGCAAGCCGCATCCATCTTCGCCACAGAGGTTTGACTGCAGTTAGAAGAAGCGTAGAAAGTTTTCCAGCTGGAAGAGTGAAGCTCCTGACCCGTCAGAGGAGCGAACTGATCTGAGATCAGATCCTGACAGCAGCAGACTTACCGCAGACACGTTGGGAAGGCGAGTCCAGACTTCACACATTACTCCTGGTAAGACTTCAATCAACTTTTTCCTCCCTGTTTCTTACTTAGTTGTATCTATCCATGAATTTGCCAGTTTTCCTTTGGAAATTTTCTTTCATCCATATACAACCTACTTCCGATTGAATTTTTTTTATTTGTTTTTTTTTTATGGGAAAAGTTGCAATCATAGTGACCACAGTTGATGTGGAACAAAAGGTTCTAAAATTAATCAATACAATGTAGTACCAAGCTGTAATTTTTCACCCATAATTGCTGTCTGTGCTTAAGGTAACTACAAAGAACCCTCTTAGAGCATAAATGATTAAGACTCTGCACATAGAATCAACAGTTTCCATAGCTTTGTTATCACAGAGAGATTGCATAGATAAAAATGCTTGGACAGGTGGTAGACATGTCAGTGTTATTTGTTTGATAATTGTGACTCTGGTACCTGAAATAATTCATTGCTTTCATTTAGAACGTTTAGTCTTTAGTGTTTTTTCGCACATGTTTATGTTGGCCATGTTTATTCCCTTTTAATTGTACACAGTTTAAAAAAAATAGAGTGAAAATTCAAACAAATAAGGATTTAAGTGGCGAAAGATATTTCTAAACCAACTGTCACTTCACTTATCACTTCTGATTATATCCCTCTACGTTTCCACTAAATTAAGAGTAGCAATCACTTTGTCTTTTTGGAGAAAGCATTGGCTTGCATTATCAAATGAAGTGTCTAAGGTGGGATTATGGAGCAACTTTTGAAACTCCCATCTGAGTGGTGTGTGAAAACCTCAGAGAGCAAAGTCCCTCAGGCTCAACGTGTCTGCTCTCCGGCAGGAGGAAGTGGAGTATGGCAATGTGAGTCTGCAAAGGGTGTGTCTGTGCTGCAGTGTCTGTGGAGCTGTGTTGGCAGTACATCAATACTGTGTAGCTCATAGTGTTGTCATCATCATGACGACTGTTTTTGCGCACTTGTTGCTTCATGGAGACGTGCAGTTGGCATGGTGGGAGAGCAAAGTGTTGGGACTTGTCAGTGGTGGAACAATACCAGGATGGAGAAGCTGCTTTATGTATCAGTTCACACAGAAGGCCTCCGTGTTTTGTGCTGTATTTATTGAAAGAACATTAATAAAACTTGCGATGAACAAAATATGGCACATTTAAGACTGGATTGACTTTGTAGAACATTTAGTGGGAAAGTCTTAAAAACCTAAAGCTGAATTGGATATTTTTCAGCTCAGGCTCTGTGTGGTTACTATTTGTAACAGTTTCCTTATCTGTTGTAGACTTGTGTCATTTTGAAGTGAGATTGTAGAAAAGTCAAGAATACCTCAGAATAAGTTATGGGTCACAGCTACTCAGATAGACCCCAATTTTTGATAACGTTAGCAGGAAATAACATTTTACAATACAACATTAGTAGATATTAAATGTGTATCTTTCGATAGGAGGTTTCTGGATGAGTTTTTTTTTTTTTCCTTTGTTGAGTATCTTCCACGTTACAACCTGTATGTGACATTGTTTTGTAATGCCTGTTGTAAAATAATTAGTTGAGACTTGCCAGTCTGCTCAGTACCTGCCAAGAATAGAGTCAAATTTCTATTTTATTGTTGACTGCCATTTGTTTGCTGTAGTTCGGTTTGGAAATTATTGTTGCTGCTTCTTAATCAGCTTCTTAATCAGCTGAACTTGATGTAGTTACTTGAAGGTATTTTGGCATTATCACAGTTTGGTAAAGAAGACCCTACAGAATTTGCCGGACTAGCTCTAATAGTGCCTCTTCTGAGAATGTCTTTATTATTTAACAAACTCGCAGCAATAAGACATCTCTCTGCTACAAGTAAGGAGATTACCGATGATTATTCTGCATAAACTAACTTTAAAAAGTCTGAACTCATCCTTCAAGTGTTAAGAAAGTGTAGCCTTTCTGGGTCATTAAAATCCATTGGTATTGATACATGTGATGTTAACTTAAAAGTAAGTCAATGGATAATGCCTGGTTTTAATGTTTCTTAAATTGCTTACTGTGTTTTGCTAAATGTCTTAGTGTAAAATGATCAAGTTCACATTTGTTCACAGACTATTTTAGAACTTGAATTAGAAAACATCAGTGGTATTAACAGTCATTATAAAGTTTACAAAAGCCCTACGGTCCAGTCCCAGTAGTTAGCCATCTTTTTCCTCAATAAACTCACTTAATTATTTTTTTTTCTCATTTTGGTGGTATATCAGTGTCCTTTCTGTTCTTGAGTTCAGCCTAACAAACACCAAAGCAAAACTCCTTTTAGCATCTTTATTGTTTTGCTGCAAAATTTACACCCTGTAGGAATTTGGACTCTGAGGAACCCCACTGTGCTCTCATGGCTGGCAGATTATTTTTACACAACATTTTTGTCACAGTAACAAGCACAAATAATTTTCTACTAACAAAAAAGCCAGCCATTCTGTCCCGTTTAGCATCTGGGAAGTTTGCCTTGACAGAATCCACGGGCTGTATAATGTATTTGTTTGCCTTTTTTCTTCTTCCTCTCCCTCTCCGTCTCACTGACCGTGGTTACATTCTTCAGAGGGCTCAGTGTTTTCCAAAGGTTAGCCCCCGCATGGTGATTGGAACCACGCCAGTTCTGAACTGCAGCTTAAACGACCTGGACTGGTTGTGGCTAGTTTTTATGTGTTGGCACTGTTTGAAAACAGGCCAACGATAATGACGGAGGAATCAGTGGTCAAGTGTTTGCAGGTGCTTTAGGAACAAGTTAAATTTGTGTTGGACTTGCTCCGATTTGACACTGTGAAGCTGACCATTCCTAAATGGTGTTTGTGAGGGCATTGGGTACAGTTGTTCTTTGGCTAATTACTCAGTGGCACTTAATCTCAAAGATTTTGAAAAGTTTTCAACTCAGAATGGGGTGGCACTTGAATTTGATTGTTACACAGCTAGTGCAGGCATGTGTCATCAAATTCACAAGACAGGAGTGTCCCTGATGGGCATTTTCTTCATCACTGTCAGTGTTCAACACTTTATTTCTATAAATCAACAGGGCATTTAAATTAAATTCAAGCTTAGCACTCAGCATAAGTTTCTGTTGTAGCTTGTTATGGTAAGCCAGTTCCCTCCTCTGTAGGATGTGGGGACACGTGGCTGGATGGAATAGCATGTCTACATTCTCTGAAAAGGGGGAAGTGACCTCAGATTTCCTGTGTGGCGATCGCCAGGTGCAGTAATGTCGTGGGGGTCTGGAGACTTCCTCCATGGATGCTTCTGTTGGTAAACGTCTGAAACTTGATCCCTTAAGTTAGGGCCCCTGTGGGAGGTGTTGGCCCCCCCTCTTCACAGTCCAGTCATCTCGCCTCACTTGCTAATCTGTCTTCTCCACAGCATTCAGTCAGTGCCAGATTTCAGAGAAAAAGAAAACATAAACTTGATATAGTCTGCTAAATAGTGTGAATAGGAACCGACTCCCCTGCTAATGGGGGTAATTACATTTCTCTAGGGATACAATTACAGGTCCATACCTAGCACTTACCTGCTACACTCAAAGGAAATTCTGTTTTTGAGGAAATACCAAATTGTGAGGCCGAATTTCAGATGCCTTGTAACTACATGGTTTAATGCAGTCTAATTACATGCCATGAAAGAAAGGGGCTGGTACACCTCACTTGACCCCTCACTACGTGATATTTATTATATTTCATACACCGTGAAGTGAAGGAACATGTCCCTTCTCAAACATTGTTCATGTAACAGATGTTGTCTGGGTGCAGAAATGCTGTCGATTCACAGCTGCATCATCACATTTAGCCTTGTGTCAAGGAAACGTGAGTCAGGCCTGACTGTTCTTCTGCACCCTTGCCTAAAGGGAGGAGGGCAGGGCTGTGCAACAGAAGTCCATGGCATGCACACAAATTAACAAGACCTGACTAAAGGAATGTTATGCAAACTTGCAGCAGTTAACTGTCTCCTTCATCCAAACCTGACTTGTTTTGTTTATTGGAATGAGATCCAAGAAGAACCTGTCTGGATGTACATAAAAATCAATTCACCTCTGCCTCGGGTAAACAAAGTGTGTGCTGAAAGTGTGGAAATCGCTTTAGGATTGTGTTGACGTCATGACTTACTTAATATTCTGGCACCAGTATAAGATTTTATCCTGGGAAAATAGTTTGCTTCTACAGAGGGCATAAATGGTGGATCATTTTTTGAAAACACAGAAAGAGACAAATCACCGCCGTTTTATACAACTTATCATCCAGATTCCAGATCATAATCCTAATGGTTACACTGTGATGTCCATATCACTGTACATGGAAACCTAAGAGGTGCATTTTTAATGACATAAGGTAGAAAAAAAAATTACACAGATCTTTTTTCTTCTGAGAATGATGAAAAAGTTAAAATTTTAAGCCCTGGATGTTATGATGTAATGCCTTTTTACGTGGGATAAAATACAATCTTTTCTTGAATCATGTTTTTATTGGAGGAGTCTCTGCTGCCCTGGCCTGTAATTATCAAAGCTTCTGTCCAGAGTATGCCACTATTAAATTGCGGTATGCCTTACTTTTTGCCAGCTTAGTATAGAATTTAATACTGAACTACGAGTAGACTTGGGCCTGTTATCAGTATCAAAGTCGTAGTTTTTGCTATGAAACTTTAAAACCGTGGTGGAATAGAAGCTAAAAGATTGACTCATCACTCTTATTCACAGTTCTAAACTAAAGTTGGCAAACAAACCACAGGATGTCTATTAAACAGCCCAATGCAAGCTGATATCATCTTGTGGTAATCTATAATGGGTCAAGTAGTTTTCTGAAATTTTAAGCTATTACTAACATAAGATTTTAAATGTATAACTTTCACCACAATTTTTACTATCTCTGGAATTTCAAGAAATGGCTCCATACATAACATGTCATGTTAATGTATGGAACCATTTTTTCTGCCACATAATTTTAATCAGAGAGAACTCATATTTCTTTTGTGCAGTTTGTTTTATTTTATTTCATCCTGTTGGTAATTTTTTTTGATTTTGTAGGAAGTTATCTTAAGCATTTTTTTCATTGTTGAAATTATGTTAACCTGCACATGACAACTAAACCAATCTGAATCTGAAATGTAAAAAAAATCATTACAGATAAATAATCTGCTGGTCAGAGATATTTGCACATCCAAGGTCTCAAATCCCAAGCTTTCCAATCATACACAATTTGAGTTGAAGATGAACATTTGAAACATGAAAATTCACTCTAACACGTGTTAGAGTTTTTAAGATTAAACTCTGACTTTGTTAAATGTTATCAAGATGTAGAAAGAGGTTTCTTGGAGAATCTAAAAGTTCAGCAAATATATTTCAAAGTCCTTGAAATAGCCCTGTGTGTGAGGGGTTATATTTAAGGTTTTTCTGTTCAACACACATGTTCATCATACCATGACATTCTTAACTTCAAATAACATTTTATGCATGCAAAGCCTAAGGGAACATAAATCTGACTAAGTGTATTTGTTTCTGTAGAAGCAACACTTTCGTCATCTTTCCCACTGAGTGTCCTTCTAGGTTGACTAAATTAAGCAATAAATTCAAAGCATCAGCTATGCAGTTTTCAAGCAAGCACTTGCGCACCTGGCATGAAGTGATTCAACAGTGTCCACAGCTCAAAATGCCATCTTTCTGTACAATATAGGTCTTCTGAATAGGCTTGTTTTTTTTGTTTTTTTTTTACTTTTTCCTCTGCCCTGCAAAACTTTGCTCTTTTTTGCATTAGATAATTAAAGATTGGCATTCATATCCATGTACTGTTTGTTCCCTCATATATGCCCACCTGGATCTCACGCCTTTGTGATTTCTCAGTTTTATATGGCTTGTAACGTCAGTTCCACAACTGCACAGGCATTGACATGCTTCCAAAGCATTTAATAGAGAGGGATTCTACACTTGCAAAAGAAAAAAAAAGAGAAAATGAACTGAGACCATGACATTACAGCAGAAAAAATATTGTTAAGGATTTTGGTGATTAGTCTGTTTACACTATTATCTCAATGCACATGAATGCATTGCATGTTGCACAAGTATCTTCCAGGAAGGAAACCCAAGGATGTGAGAATGCGTTATTTGTTCAGATTAGAAGTGCATTAGCCTTTCTGTGATAAGTGCAGTGGTGTTTATTTACAGTGCAGCTGCTGGAAAGAGTATTCCCCTCATTCAAAGTAAACACTGTGAAAATGCCTGCTGTGCATGATGAAACTAGTAAGTTATCAAGAATGTGGCTTCTTACCCAGAATGCATTACGCTATCTCTCTCCATCAACTGCCTTTTTATGTCTTTTCACTCACTAGTATTTACAAGCATACACATTTTGCAAGCTGTGGCCTCTCACTTTTGTCTCTTTGGCTCCGAGAAAGAAACAATAGTCTCCACAACCGAGGCAGGTTTAGACAAGTCACGGTTGCTAGATACACTGAGGTGACGATTTATGCCTCTTACTTAATTGAACTGTATATGACAGTTGGGTGCTTTTCAAAACACACAGGAGACTGCACTTGGCACTGCTATGAAACTCATTTTTAAAGCTGTCAAAGGTTCAGTGTGAAGAAGTATGAAGTTGACAGGACCTGTCTTGTCCTTTTTTGCCTCTGCCTTCTCTCACCTTGGATGCTGACCCTCCCTCATAGTGTGCTTTAGAGGAGCCATAAATGGCAGAAAGTGTCTGTCCTGTGTCTATAAAAGGACATCAGCGCCTGCATGGACACTGTACATCGAGGTACGACACGGGATAGTTACAGAGAGCTTATTCTGTTGTTGTGAAGAGAGACTGAGAGAGCATCTAATAACTTCTCAAATATGTAAATAATGGATCTTTGGGAGGTGAATACAGAGACATAAATGAGAAATTCACATAAATTAAATTTTCTGTATATATTTATCTGCTGAAATCCAATCCACTATGTATAACTTTCTTCAACTACATGTTGAAGCATTTTATAACTTGCTTAATTTATTTGCTATATTCCTATTACGAAAGAGTCCACAAAAGTAAAGCAGTTTTTCTCCTTTTTGTCTAACAGAAGGTTCAATGCCAATCACGCTGAGCTAGCACATTTCCACAACATGGCAGCTCAGAGTGCTTTACAATCTGAAAACTTAAAGTACGTCATATAGTCAGCAGTTGTAAAAACTAATGATAGAGATTACACTTTGTCAAATTCCAACGCAAAAATCATCAATATACATAAAAAAACATTGGTCAGTGTTCCATTTATTGGGGTTCTACAGCAACTGTATAGAGGTGGATTTTTTTGTCTTGATTTAAAGAAACTCAGCATTTCAGCTGTTTTGCAGTGTGATGGAAGTTTGTTCCAGATTTGAGGTGCATAGAGGCTGAATAGGAAAAAGCAATCAGTAATATCGTCCTGATTTTCTTCATGAGTAGGCAACCGACCATAATATGTTCTAAATGTTAATCAGGTGTGGATTGCACCTCTTTCACTTAACCATACTGCATAAGTTATATTGTTTGAGCATTAAGTGTTCTGTATTTCTACTGATATTGTGTTTATGGTTTTGGGCTGTTAGCAAAACCACCGACAGAAAAGGAGGTTCGGTTTCATCAGCAACTTCAAATTGTAACATTATTCTTTCATTAAAAATGGTCTGACTTATGAATGAGAAACTTCCTAAAAACAATAATTCTTTAGCGGGGTTTGATATAATAATTGTAATAATGATAAGTGTTTTACTAAGAAGAACAATAACACTAGTAGTCACACTACAACACACAGTGTAGTATTATGTTTAAATCTGTGGACACCTGCTTTGTTCACCAGCTGTTGTGTCATTATTTTTACGATCTTATTCCTTATGAAACTGTATGCATATGAGCCAGGCCTGGTTTTCATTCATTTCTTAGTCAGGAACAGATGTAGACTCCATTTAGACATTTGCATCAATTGGACAGTTTGTTGCACAATTAAACAGACATGACTGAAAAAAACTGCAAGGAGAGCAATAGGCTAACAAACCCTGTGGCTAATTAGAAAATTATAGAAAAAAGAAATCCGGATGAGAATGTCTGAATAGAAAACAAAGCAGGACAAGCACTATCAGTTCCCTGAGCTAAAAAGTAACAATATCTTTGGAGTATTAAAAAAGTGGTGAGAACTGTCACCATGTTTTTTCTGCAAAGTGTGAACTTCTTTTAGTTTGCTCAACCTTATGTGGAGATTATCAGGTGGGAGGGAAAGATACACAGATGGACCAGGGTCTGTAAGCTGTTTTCTTAAAGAGAACTTGGAAACTTGAAATAGTTCAGGAGCCAACAATTATGCACCTGAAAAAACAGAACAATTTAAAAATCTGTTTCTTTTTAAAATGCCTTTAGTTATGTCTCCAAACAATTTGAAAGCAGCCATACTTATACTGAAGATATTCATGACCCCATATCCACTCTACACTTAAAAAAAAAAAAAAAAAAAAAAAAAATATATATATATATATATATATATATATATATATATATATATATATATATATATATATATATATATATATATATATATATATATATGGCAGGCATAGTGTACAGAAACATCTGTGCAGAATATGGACTGGAAACCCCAAGATCAAAGTGGGAAACACCCCCAAAGGTGGTGGAGAACGCCAGAGCTAAGATCCTGTGGGACTTCCAGATCCAGACAGACAAAATGGTAATGGCAAACCAACCAGACATTGTCGTAGTGGATAAACATCAGAGGAAAGCCGTTGTGGTAGATGTAGCAATACCAAGTGATTGCAACATCAGGAAAAAGGAGCACGAGAAACTAGAGAAATACCAGGGCCTCAGGGAGGAACTGGAGAGGGCCTGGAAGGTGAAGACCACAGTGGTGCCTGTGGTCATCGGGGCCCTCGGGGCAGTAACCCCCAAACTGGAGCAGTGGCTACAACAGATCCCAGGAACAACATCAGACATCTCAGTCCAGAAATGTGCAGTCCTTGGCACAGCCAAGATACTGCGCAGAACCCTCAAGCTCCCAGGCCTCTGGTAGAGGACCCGAGCTCAGAGGATAAGAACCACCCGAGGTGGGTGAGAAGGGAATTTTTTTATATATATATATATGAGACCCAATACCCACCATGGAAAAGACGGTTAGAGGCTAAAATCAAGATAACAAGGAGGGAAGTGAGCCAACTGTCAGAGCTCCACAAGGGTATAATGAAAAGACCAGTACCCAGAAAGTACAGGCAGATGCCCATACCTGAAGCACTTGAAACTGCCAAACAGAGGCTCCAAGCCTTGGCCAGCCGCCTAAAGAGATACACAAGGGAGAATGAATCCAGAAGGATTAACCGGCTCTTCTCCACTCAACCAGCTAAGGTGTACTCTCAATGGCAGGGTAATAACAACAGAGCAGACCCACCAAGGCTGGAGACTGAACAATACTGGAAAGGCATATGGGAAAGGGAGGCGTCCCACAACAGCAATGCACAGTGGCTGATCTCTCTACGAGAGGACCACAGCAACCTCCCTGAGCAAGCCCCGGTAACCATCACTGTGACAGATGTTCAAGAAAGAGTCTCAGGTATGATAAACTGGACAGCACCAGGGCCTGACATGATCCATGCCTACTGGCTAAAGAAACTCACTGCTCTCCATGAGCGACTGGCAGCCCAAATGAACCAGCTGCTACAAAGTGGGACTCACCCTGAATGGTTAACTGAAGGGCGGACAATCCTAATCCAGAAGGATCCATCAAAGGGTCCAGTCCCACCCAACTACCGACCAATAACCTGCCTCTCCACAACCTGGAAGCTCATGTCAGGCATCATAGCGGCCAAGATAAGCAAACACATGGATAAACACATGAGCACGGCACAGAAGGGTATCGGTGTAAATACCAGAGGAGCCAAACACCAACTCCTCATAGACCGCACAGTTGCCCGAGACTGCAAAACCCGACACACCAACCTGTGCATGGCTTGGATCGATTACAAGAAAGCCTATGACTCAATGCCGCATACTTGGATTATTGAATGCCTATAGATGTATAACATCAACAGGATTCTGAGAGCCTTCATTGCAAACTCGATGAAGCTGTGGAAAACCACCCTTGAAGCCAACTGCAAACCACTTTCACAAGTGTCCATCAAATGTGGCATATACCAAGGAGATGCTCTGTCCCCGCTACTGATCTGCATAGGCCTAAACCCCCTTAGCCAAATCATCAACAAGACTGGCTACGGATACAGACTCAAAAATGGGGCCAACATCAGTCACCTCCTCTACATGGATGACATCAAGCTGTATGCCAAGAGTGAGCGAGACATCGACTCACTGATCCACACCACCAGGATCTACAGCACTGACATTGGGATGTCATTCGGACTAGAGAAGTGTGGTCGGCTGATCACAAAGAGAGGGAAGGTGATCCGCACAGAAGGAGTCTCACTCCCACAAGGAACAATAGCAGACATAGAGGACAGTTACAAGTACCTAGGTATACCACAAGCAAATGGCAACCTCGATGAGGCCACAAGGAAAGGAGCCACAGCTAAATACCTCCAACGAATAAGGCAAGTCCTGAGAAGCCAGCTCAATGGTAAGAACAAAATCCGTGCGATAAACAGCTATGCCCTGCCAGTAATCAGATACCCTGCTGGAATAATTAGCTGGCCAAAGGAGGAGATAAAAGCCACAGATATCAAGACTAGAAAGCTACTAACCATGCATGGAGGGTTCCATCCCAAATCCAGCACCCTGAGACTGTACACAAGCCACAAGGAAGGAGGCAGAGAACTAGTGAGTGTGAGAACCACTGTCCAGGACGAAACAACTAAGATCCATAAATACATCAGGGACAAAGCCTCAATAGACAATGTGCTCAGTGAATGTCTCAGACAACAGGGAACGGAGGTTGAGGTGCCAGAGATACCATCATGGGAGGACAAGCCCCTACATGGGATGTACCACCCAGCAAATAACCCAAGTGGCTGATATCAGTAAATCCTACCAATGGCTGGAAAAAGCTGGACTCAAGGACAGCACAGAGGCCCTCATCCTGGCCGCCCAGGAACAGGCCCTAAACACCAGAGCAATAGAGGCCCAGATCTACCACACCAGACAAGACCCAAGGTGTAGGTTGTGCAAGGAGGCCCCTGAGACAGTCCAGCACATCACAGCAGGGTGCAAGATACTGGCAGGGAAAGCATACATGGAACGACATAACCAAGTGGCAGGCATAGTGTACAGAAACATCTGCAGAATATGGACTGGAAACCCCGAGATCAAAGTGGGAAACATCCCCAAAGGTGGTGGAGAACGCCAGAGCTAAGATCCTGTGGGACTTCCAGATCCAGACAGACAAAATGGTAATGGCGAACCAACCAGACATTGTCGTAGTGGATAAACATCAGAGGAAAGCCGTTGTGGTAGATGTAGCAATACCAAGTGATTGCAACATCAGGAAAAAGGAGCACGAGAAACTGGAGAAATACCAGGGCCTCAGGGAAGAACTGGAGAGGGCCTGGAAGGTGAAGACCACAGTGGTGCCTGTGGTCATCGGGGCCCTCGGGGCAGTAACCCCCAAACTGGAGCAGTGGCTACAACAGATCCCAGGAACAACATCAGACATCTCAGTCCAGAAATGTGCAGTCCTTGGCACAGCCAAGATACTGCGCAGGACCCTCAAGCTCCCAGGCCTCTGGTAGAGGACCCGAGCTCAGAGGATAAGAACCACCCGCGGTGGGTGAGAAGAGAGAGAGAGAGAGAGAGAGATGGTGCATTGTCATGCATGAAGATGATTTTGAAACTGAAGGTACGGCTCTTCTTTTTGAAACATGAAAGAAAGTGATCAGTCAGAAAGTCCATATACTTTGCTGAGGTCATTTTTACGAAGGGACTGACCAGTTCTCCCCATGATATCGGCCAAGAAAATGACTCCACCACCTCCTTGCTGACATTACAGCTGTTTTGGAATGTGGTGGCCATCCACCACCAATCCACTACTGTGTTCATCTGGTCCATCCAGGGTTGCACAGCAGTCATCAGTTAACAAGTCTGTTAGAAAATTAATCTTCATTTACGGCTGGGCCCACTGTGACCATTTCTGCTTGTGAGCACTGGTTAGGGGTAGCCGAATGGCAGGTTCATGCACCGCAAGCCTTTGGAGGATCCTCCACCTTGAGGTTCCAGAGGCATCAGCAGCTTCAAATAACTGTTTGCTGCTTTGTAAGGGCATTTTAACAGATGTTCTCTTAATCTGATGAATATGTCTAACAGAAACCTTCCTCATTATGCCTTTATCTGTACAATAAAAGCATATCACAGTACAATAATGCTTCAGTTTTTGTTAAATATCTAATGTTTTCAAACCTTGTTATACGACACTACACTGTCTGATGATTTTCGTCAGCAAAATATAATTTCCATTGTCAACAGTGAATGTTGCTTTTTCTGATGCATGACTGCTGGTCACATCTTGCCTTGAATTTATTGATAATAGACCACATATGTGATTGTAATGGATTTCATCAGAGAGATCCTTTCATTTTTCCATATTGCTTGAAACCTGTGGCCTGCTTAATAATGTGGAACATCCTTCTTAAGGAGATTTCCTTTAAATGAGCTGACCAGACAAAATAATCAATCCAGCTCTCTGAAATTAATTATAGTGATTCAAAGAACCCTGGCACACAATATCATCTATAAATTTAATAATTTGGAACATGGTGTATACACTCATTATTTTGACTGCACATGTCTTGATGTATTTTTCAAGTACACACAGAGTTGTGCATTTTCCTGTCCAATGAAGTCCTCCAAAAATGGCAGATTCCTTTTTACGTTGGACTTCTCATAAGCCTGACAGATATCTCCTAGTTGTTTCTTCTCTGCTTGTCCTTAGGTCCACCATACGTTTGCAATTCTGTCTGTCTGCGACTTTAATGGGCCTAAACACTCTGCTTCAAAAAGAGCAACATTCACTGTTGGCAATGGAAATTAGATCAATGGGTAAAATGCAGGCCAGACGGTGAGCAAAGCACTGCAGAGGGCCAATGACACAAGCACCATGACTTCACTCTTGAAGTATTTGGCCCCCTTAATCCCCTTCCTCATCCCATTGCTTGCTGTTTCAACCCTGGTGAGACGAAACTGTTTAATGTTTAATGATTGATGAAAAAGAATGAAGTAAATGTGTTGCAGTATAAGATCTGATACATGACTGCTGGGCGCATCTTGCCTTGAATTTATTGGTAATAGACCACATATGTGATTTGTTTTCGATAGATTTCTACCCTTGGATCCTTCCAGTCCAGAGATTGTAGAAATACTTAAATATCTTATTAATTTACTCAAATGTGAATCATATTTAAAATTGACCTAAATGACAAAGAGTCTGCAGAGCCACAACAAGAGTTTTGTGGTTTCTGCATGCTAGTGTTTTTGTTTACGTCTGTTTTGGGTTCTTTGCTTTCCTTATAACCATGGAAGCCAGTATTCCCCCTGAATAGGAAAAAGAGCAGGATAAAATTGAAATAAGGTCGGTAAAGATTTGTTGTTGATAGATTGGAAGATGTTGACTGGTCTGCACTGCGAAGCAGGGTAATTCAACCATGCTATCAGTATTTACCAAAGCACCTGTTCTTTCTTTGTCTCTCCATTTAACATAAGCAGATAGGACTTTGCATTTTATCACTTGTAATGAATTAGGTGGGGGAAGATGAATGGTGTTTTGCATGAGTGCATGATAAAGAGATCCTGGTGTGTGACACGCAGATAAGGGTCTGAAGGATTACAGCTCTCTTTCTACAAAGTCAAGAAAGTAACTGCAATAATTTTGAACTTGAAGGGCTTCTTAAGACTCAGCTGTTAATGTTAATAAAAATGTTTTGGTTTTTTATAACAATGATCATTTTTAAAGTGGCATAACAATGTCACCTCACTCTTCACAGTAGGGCTATTTTGGATTTAACATGACATTCTTTTCAATATTCATGAACAATAAAAGCTTCCTACATAAGCGTTCATTCAAGGCCCAATTTATTGATCCAAAACTTCAAAACACAACAGATTTTGTTTTGCTGAAGGTTTAATAAAACAACAGAACAACAGAAAAGAGTGAGGTAGATGTGCTCAAATGTTGCCGGTAGTCTGCACTCATGGCAGTATGATTTATGGATAACTCTAAAGTGAGCTCAAAAATGACTTGGTGAGTCATTTTTCAAAGTCTTCGTCTACACACATCTGTGCCTGGACATTCAGCTTCCAGCTAAGTGACAGAGAATAAACCTTTTTTTGCTCATTAATCTTTACCAGTGTACCAAACAGCTGGAGGTTTAGTTAATCATTAATGTGCATTTGCTTTCCACCACACAAAAATGTGCAGCTCCAATCTCCAGTGTGGGTGTCACTCATTTATCAATAATATATTTGAAGGTCAGTGCAATCAGGGAATCAGATTTTTTTTTTAATAACACAAAATACTGTTCCCTATTTTTGTCTACCTTCTACCCAGACTTATATATGTACTACAGGTTTGGGGCATGCCAAACGTTTTGTGATGTATCCAGAGGTTACAGATTTTGTACTATCTAGCTTTTCAAAAGGAAATATTCCAGCTGCACACCTCAAACAGAGAGGTTCACATATTGACAGTGTCTACAAGTTCACCAATTGGCAATACAACGTTTTTGAGTCTTTGACTGACCCACCAAATCCCTCGAAAGCATTAGAGGTCCTAGTCACTAATGACTAGTCAAAAATCATTGGTCAAGCATTTTCAGTCTAAAGAGGCGGATTCCAGCCACAACCTGCTTCTTTTGTTTGTGAATCTCTAACTTTAATGCATAATCATATTGTGACTGAATTAAAGGGGGTGAGTGAATCACAATATGACTTAACCTCTCTTTATGTGATGTTGAAGACAAAGATGTTTGATATAACAGTAGTAAATACCAGCTCTTGAGTCTAAATTCATTGCATCGCCTTGGATGTGTTTGGCAACTTGCAGAGCCTGCAGGTGTGTCCATGTCACCCAGTCTTGGTTCTTGTGCAGGACAATGTCTGTGTTTAGACATAACAAGGCTGTTTTTTATTGTAACTGTGTGCTAGTATGTATATGTTCAGCAGTCTTTTTGAGGAGTTCCAGAGACAGCTCTGTTTGGGGTAACAGGAAGAAGCACAGTGTGAATTCATAGCGTCTTGGACATTACTATCAGCCCTGTGCGGGTGGACCGGGTCATTGGCCAAAGAAAAATGAAGCTGTCTTTTTTTTCTTTTTTGTTAGCATAAGAGCAGTGTAAAGGAAGAAGACACAATGTTTTTCATGACAGGAAACAGCTCTGAAGGATATTTTGAGGTAAACCTTCAATTACACATGAGGTCTTCAATTTGTTCTGTGTTTTATTAGTTTTTTTTTTTTAAATATGTTTTGCCATATTGTCAATAAATGTATATTCTTCAGCTTATTAAAATGTATTGAAATGTATTGAAGTCATTTTTTTCAGATATGTATTCCTACAACATAAATGATTGTATTTCTCATTTCTACCATGCTCTCAATAAAACCTCAGGGTTATGAACTTAAGTTAAGACCATGCAGCATAAAGTGTGACTGAATGCCACTGCCAAAGCTTTATAGTCCTCAGCAATGTAGCCACTGTTTACTTGTATCCATAGAGACAAGTCAGAGAAAGGAAAGTTTGACTACTAAACTGGAAATGACTTATGAATTGGTCATCCCAGGTCTCCCCAAATTTAAACAGTGTTATGTTTATTCAGTCAGTTCCTCTTGATTTATAGACTGTGGTGGACAAAGCTGAATCCTGTGACTTAGAAAGATATTGATAGATAGAATTGAACCATACGCATCACATGATTTAATGCAACTATTTGAAGTTCAATCAGACCAGAGTTCTCTTGTTAGATTTAACCAGATTATTTATCTTTGCTAAATGCCAGAAAACTTGGTGAGGATATTTTTTAGAAATTTTATTTATTTTTTCAGAAGTTCACTTATCAGTTAGCATCAGGGATAATTGTTTCCTAAACTATATGTATTGGGTCAAACCTTTTGTATTTTCTTCCATAAGTGGCTTTGTAGTAGTTTTATGGAGTTCTGGTCCATTCCTTCTGACAGAGCATGTGTAACACAGTCAGATTTGTTAGATAGGCTGCCTTTTCAGATTCACCCACAACTTCTCTATGGGAATGAGATGAGGATTTTGTGATAGTTACTCCAAAACATTGACTTTATTGTCCATAAGCCACTTTTTAACCACATAGTCTCTATGGTTAGTCAATTTGGAAGACCAATCATCAGATCAGGACATATCTACAAAAATGAAGGTCTTTGTACCTGTGTGCATTTTCAAACGACAATCTGGCTTTTTATGTTTCTTTTGAAATAAAAGCTCATGTGGGTATAGGAGAGTTAGATTGTGAATGATGACACTATCTTTTCAGCTTCAGCCAGCATCTTCACAATATCTTTGGCGTTTGTTCTGGGCATTTTGGACCAAACCTGTTCATCTATGACATACAGAACCCGTCTCCTGCCTGAGCGGTATGATTGTTGGACATTCCCATCATGTCTGTACTTGCAAGTAATTGTTTGAACAGATGAATGCAGCACCTTCAAGCATGTGGAAATTGTTCACAAAGATGAACCAGACTTGTGCAGTTGCACAGTTACCTTCCTGATATCTTGGCTGATTTCTTTTGACTTTCCAATTGTGTTCAAAAAGAAAGCAGTGTGTCCAAGCTGTGCCCTTAAAATCAGGCACCGGTGTACCCCCAATTAACTAAAAAATAATTGATACTGACCAAATGTATGTAAACTTATAAATTTGTAAAAAGTTACAAAAAATGTCTAAAAAATATTCTTGCTGATTTCCGTGGAATTTAGCAAATAGAAATAGTTTAAGTAATTCTAACTAACCTAAAAAATAAGTTTAGTTTGATTTAGACAGACAGTGAGAAAAAATGCGTATGTCTTTTTAGTCATTGTATCGAAATATCTGGCTTTAAGTATGGTTAAAATGTGGATTTTTCTTGCAGTGTAACAATATTAATAACAGTTATATAGTACATCTACATGCTGCTCATAACACTCTTAGTATTTATGGCAGGGGATGATGAGATGTTTGTTTACATTGAAAAAATAAGATTTTTGGTTTAGGCTTAACTCTTATGACCTGATGTCTGTCGCCATGAGTTATAAGTCTGATTGTGTTATAAATGACTGCTTGCAGCTTTTGCAGCTCTTTCATTTCTGACTTTGCAGTCTGTGAAATCTTTCATTGCTTTCTTAATGCCCTGCCAGTTTGTGTTGATTCAGCAACATTCAGATAAATGTCTTGGAAGCATAAGGAACAATTTTATGTCCATAATTAAATAAAATAAGTAATGATGATCTCTTTCACTGGACTCTAAAGAAGGATCCAACTGTGATATCAAGTAGTATTGTACCAACTTGCAATTCTACATCAATTCTAAATGGTTGCATTTTCAGGTAGATAAAGTATATTATATTTCCAAAAAGCTAAACACACAAAAAAATTATTTTTTCTTAAAAAGTAGGCAAAACCACATGCTGTTGGCTGATGTGTTTAAAAAGTACTTGACCTGCTGATTACTGATCAGAACTGCTTACTGGCTGATTCCCATCTCCGTCAAATTGAATAAATCAATACTTTAAGAATGGTGTAAACACCATAATGCAAAATTAAAGTAGCTTTTATGGCAAATATTATTATCTTCTCATAGCCATTAACAACAAGGTCAAAGCATTCTCCAACTCTTATGTCTTCAGATTCTTGTGGTCTTAAAATCCCACAGCAGTCCGTCAAAGGCACGTGCCTCAAATCCAAGAATGTGTAAATAGAGGGAGTTTTCCAAATTGGCCCCTAATTTTTTGTGGGATCAGACAGTTTAGAGAACTGAGCTTTATAAGTTGGAACAATTGACTTAGTGATATATTTGCTGAGTTTGCCTGGCAGTAAAGCAAAAGCAGTTAGAAAGAAGAAAAATCTTTTTTCCTGTTTTGTCACTGAAGGTATTGCATCAGAATGGGGGGTGGTCTTATGAGCACAACATCCTCTCTGGGGGCTTACAAACTAGTTACTAAATCAGCCAGCATGCCAGTGGAAGGATTCTGACCTCACTTAGCATACTTTTCACTTGACTCTCATCTGAGACTGTCTCTTGTGTGGGCTTTCAGTAAAATGTTCATTGAGGTTTTAAAACAATACTCTTGAGCAAAATACTGCATGGTGTAAAAAGGGAAATGGTGCTCCAGTTAAAAGGTATGGCTTCAAATTTCAAAAGGATTCCCTCACCTTTGGAAAAAAAAGGTTAGGATGACAAGGAGGATGTGAAGATAAAATGAAATTGACAACAAGTCACTTAAAATTAATGGGTTAATTTTAATGACTGATTTAGATCAGTCAAATAAAACTGACAAATAATCTCAGACTGAGAAATAGTTTTATGAGCTTTTTTTTCCTGACATTTGTTCTGTGAAGATGAGCTTTTTGCCAGTTTCTTTCTGTCATTTGAACAATTTTTTAGGAAATTCCAGCACAGAAAAAGGAGGAAAAAAAGGACACTCTTCCGTGGATTTTGAAAGCAGTGACACTCCACTGGCACACAGGAGTTAACTGCATAGTTTCGTCAATGCAAACCAGATGTCAAGCACTAATGTATGGCAATATTTTTTTTTCCAAAAGAAAGACAAACGTAGGCTAAAAATGTCCTCTAGTCATGATGATATAGAAATAAATACAGTCATTTCAGTTTCAAACTTCCTCTTAGGGTGGTTGGGTCAGTACTGCATGGTTTGCAGTAATTGCAATGTTATTGTTTGGCAGAGTATTGTGGAACAAGCTTTTGGAAAGAAAAAGATGACATTAGCAAGTCAGTCACATTTTCTAGTTGAACTGCAATGCTCTGAAAAAGTATTTTCCCCCATAACAACTTACCTCTGATTTTTTTTTCTCCACATCAAAATAACTTAATCCTATACCAACATATGTTGAGTAATTGCAAAAAGCAGTTTTCACATGCTTACTTCATTTGAAAAAAGAAAAAGCTACCCAAACACCTTGGTTGTATGCAAAAAGCAATTACTCATTTAACCTAATAACTGGTTATCCCCTCCTGGCAATGAGTCTGTCTCACTGTATTGTTTTAATTTAGTAAAGGCAATGTTTTATGGAGCATGAACTTTAAAGTTGTCCCATAGCATCGCAATTGTATTTAAGTCAGGGTTTTGATTTTGCCACTTCAAAACTTCTGTTGTTGGTTTTTTGAGACATTAAGACATAAATTTACTGGTATAATTCAAGTTAACTTTCCTTGCTGCATAAGCAAATTGCACTTAAACTAAAGGCCGCAAACTGAGGCTGGACATTTTCCATTAAGATTTTATAATAGAAAGCAGAGTTCATGGTTCCATTGTTGCAAGTCGTCGAGTACCACAGTGCCTTAGATGGACAAGCCTTTGGCACATTATTGGAACAAATTTGATTGTACCTCTCTTGGAGTGGTTCACCCCTGTTCCAAGCCTTGGAGACTGATTCTCCAATGTTCTTGATTTTCTTATGTATGTTTTACTTTTAAAGGTCTTCATCCTGCTTCATGTTGTTAGACAAGTTCTTTTCAAGTTGTTTCCTGATACTATTGGTCAGATAGTTGTTAATTTATGACTTAACAAGGGGGTTGAATATATTTTCATGCAGAACTGGGTGTGGTACTTTTTCTGATTGTATTTATGCTGCTTAATTTGTCAAAAAATTAAATTGGTCAGATGATCTGAAACTTTTAATAGTGTCACAAAAGTTAAGCAAGACATTTGCGAGGGGATAAATATGTTTTCACAGCACTGCATGCTGGGGTGAGCATTGCACATGCTGTTATTTTCTTTAGCAGATCCTTGAGTCTAAACTTGCCAAACAGCTGTCGCAGTATGACAAATTTGCGTTTTAACTTTAGCTAAATAAATGTCAGCACTTTATCTACCAGACCTTTGTTTATCTTTTGCAGATCTAGTCCATTTGATAAATGAGGTTATAATATTTTAGCCTACAAATAGCTTTTCTCTAACCCCATAGCGGGCACTGTACAATACAGTACAGGCTAATATCAAGCCATATCTGCTCAATAGCATAGTTATTAAATGTTGCCAAAGAGGGAATAAATTACAAAGAGCAAAGTGTCATTTTCTGCTACAGGTAGTCATTTTTTCCCTTTTGTTTATGATGCTGGCTTTGACTTGAACCCTTTGTCACCTCCCACTCAACACCAGGTGGTGTTTAAGAGCTCAGGGACAATAACAGGTTTGTGTTCCAGTGTCTGGTCCTGCAGCATGTACCTTGTCGTCAAGTCTGACCCAGCTCAGGATCTCAGGTGTGCCTGGATTAACCTCAGTCTGCTTATTCTCAGTCACTAATGTTCTTACAAACCTTTATCATCCTGGTAATATGCTGTTGGCAGACCTGGTTATTATTTATCCAAGAAGGAGATAGAACAATTATGACAACATTCATAGTTAATCCCAATATTTAGCAGCCCTATTTTAACAGTGGCTCAATTCCAAACTAATAGTATAAACTTGGAGGACTGGAGATTGTTTAAAAGCTTTAGGTTAGCACTGCTGTTAAAAATGTGTTTTAGCATAAATAAATCTTTTAATGCAAAAAGATTTTTCAACTCTATTTATGTTTAAAGAAATACAGCTTTTAATGTCAGTACATTAATTTATTCTGGGGAGAAAAAAAACAGTTGATTTGTGAGTGCCTAAGAAATTCTAATCAGTTCTTCATATTTTCTTGCTTTAATAGGAAATGATGCTGACATGACACAGAAAGAATGAACATTTTATTGTACTCTTTTGAACCTGAAATTGTGTGCTTTGGTCAGATAAAACCAAGATGTATTTTGAGACAATAACTTCCAATTAAACAAATGGCATTCAGGTTGATTCAGTGTTTAATCATTTGTATTTCCAGAACCAGCCATCAGAAGACTGTTTAAACAAGACTGTGTGTTTATAAAATGAGTCTGTATGTAGATCCCCTTCATGAGCAATTTCCTCTCTTCCTGTGATAAGATTCATTGCCTCAGTGTGTCATTTTGATTATTTCTCTACATTTATCTGATCTAGTAAAACCAGAACACAAAACATTGAAGTAATTAGGTAATTTGTTAAAAAAAGACAAAAAAAAAAACACACAAACACATTTTCTGAATCCAGCTCTGATTTGCGTTTCTGTGACCTGGAAAATCCTAACGTTTTTATGTTATTTTTTTTTTATAAACCAAGTAGACAACAGTTAGTTGCTGTGGTTAGTTTTGTCTGATTCTTAAGTATATAATGTGCTGAAAAACATCAAATGAATCCTTCTGATGCTGTGTTGTAATTTTCTCTTTCTGAACCATTTGGGAGTATTTGTCACACACTTTAGCTTTTGTCTATACTCAGCAAAATAAAATTATTTCATGGTCATGAGGTGGAAAATCTATTTCACTACATCTCTGTCAGGGGGTTTTCTTGTTTCTGAGGCTTTATTTTACCTCACTTTGAAGCAAGGAGGTCAACTTAAGATGTAAAAACATGTCCAGAAAACTGAATAGATACAATGTGATGATGTCCCAAAGTTTTTTTTTTCTCTAAAGGGTAGTAATGTGTAAAATCAAACTTTTTGAGTTTTTGAGGGAATTAATAACATTTATTCCCTCATTGAAAATATACCTAGAGTGTTGCTTCTATTCTTTCATGCAGAATCCACGAATCTCCCCACTCAGCTCCTTCAGACTAGCAGCAACAACAATTAACAAACACCTGTTCGAAATGGGTGCCTGCTGAGCTTATCGTACACATTACTTCTCAGTCCAATACTTCTAAGACCGGTTGTAAACAGCAAAATGGAATGCCATTGTTGTGATGGCGTCCTGAAGGGAAAGTATTGGGAAGAATAGGAGTTTCTTAAAGTGAGAGTCCAAATTCAATGTGTAAAATTATTAATCAAATTTTTCTTATGTTTGATATAGGCAGTATTTCTATAATAACTAAAGGTAACAGTTACTTGATAGTCCTACAAAATAGTACCATGTGCCTGGAAAATACATAATACTGCCCCTTTGAGATTTCAGTTTTTATAAGTTATTGATCCTACCCAAGGTTCAATCTTCTCCTTGACCGCCACCTTTTCTGGATTAATTTAAAAAAAAAACAAACAAAAAAAACCAGGCATAGTGTTGCAACACACTTCTTCCACTGGTGCCTGAGTCGATTTGTTGCCAGAAGATCCGTCCAGGCAAAAGCGATCAAGTGCCCTTTTTAGCTGCTACTTTGGAAGTACATTAAATGTTACTGAGCACAGTAAAATCCACACATGCTGAAGTATCCACTTTAACTAAACAGCCCCTCAGTCATAATAGGCCTATAAAATGCAATCCCAACAATATCAGCAGTTAACCTTGTGCCTATCCACTCTGGTTGGCTTTGTAAAACATCAAACTACTTTATTACAAACTTTTGTGCTGATCTTTGAAATCACATATCAGACAGAGACGTCTGGAGCAGTGGGCAGCTGTATGGCTTGATGCCAATGCCTACAGGTTTGATACCTATAATCCAAGAGATGACTCCCAATTCAGAGTAAAATCATTACCAGACAGCTTAATATAGGACGGAAAATTCTACTTTTCAGTACTGTAGCTACATATTACACAAACCTTAAAATAAATCCAGATGGTTGAATAAAAACATCCATCATCAGACTGTTTCATAATAAAAAGGTCATTTATAATAAACCACTTAGTTTCCCAAATGTCATGTATAAATAATTAATGTGAATACCTGTCATTGAATATATTAATCTTCATGACAGGCTGAATTGAAATGTAGAAAAAGTTTGAAAGTAATATTTATGGCGACTTCTTTGGAGGATGTTTGTATAATTGAGTTAATTGTGAATGACGTCATCATGGGACGAGAAGCAACTCATCACCGCAGGAGTATTTCTGTTTTCGTCAGGATGGTTAGGCAGAAAAGTTGTGCACATGTAACAGATCAGCACATCTACTATCACACTGAGACATAAGCTGACTGAGGTAGGATGAGCTCTTTCTGTGACTATGGTCATAAGAATGGATGTCAAGCTTTGTCTAGCCTTATTTTCCACGAGTGGATGGCAGAAAAATGGGAAGCTGGGAGTCTTATTTCTATCAAGCTTCTAAGGCTTGTCATTTAGAATTAGGCAGCTAGTAAGCAAAGTTTGAGCTGGGGATTTCTGGCCTGTGGGAAAGAACTGAACTTGGTGCATGCTAACTCTCCAGTAGCTGTCCATGACTGCTTCTCTGGAACAGCTTTGATGTTGGTTTGGAAGCATCAATCTGTTCTGTGGTGTCTCAGTTGTCCCGAATATAACCTTTTTCTGCCAATCAGGGAGTATTGTGATGACTAGCAGAGTGCAGCCTTCACATTCTTGCCTTATCTCATATCCACACAACAAGCTAAGAATCCAGCAGGCTGCTTGTAAGTGATATTTGTGCAAGTTCACATATGCCTAAATATGCAACATTTTTTGCCTGTGTACTTAGATTAAAATGTTTGATTTGCTAAAAAATAATTTTAAATAATTCTGTTGCTTGACAGAATTAGGAAATTCTGTCAAGCAACAGGAAATTATGTTTTTCTTTTTATAAAAAGACAGGAAACTTTTAAGCGTAAGTACCTTGTGTTACATTGACTTAAATCTGGCATATTGACTGCAGATATGAATGCAATGATAAAATCTATCATTTGAAATGTAACACAAAAGTGTACAATGTTACACTTTTTCAATTACCAATATTTTTATGTACAAATGCACATAAAATAATGCAACTGAAGTTTACATTACTGGCTGTAATCTCTTCTCCATCTTTTAATGGTGGCTCCACCAGCAATGATAGGCTAAAAAATTGTCTTTCGTTCATCATTGTTTTTTTGTTTTTTTTATAATTTTCAGTTTTTTTTTTCTTTGTTTATTGTTGTATTGCTCAGCCCTATGTGAAACACCTTTCTTAACAATGCCAACCTAATAGCAAGATGTGAAATAGTTTAAGAGTAATTTAACCCTCAATAGAAACACCGTACTAGATACATTCATGTTTATTATTCATGCTTCTAAATGCACATTTTTGTCCTTTTAAGTACAATAACTGCAGTTCTCTATGAGAATATGAAAAGTTACATTAGTTGTCCTCTGTTATAGTAAACATCTGGGACTGGTAGTAACCATATTGCATTTTACCTGTATTCTGTAATGTCTTGAATCTCTATGTCTGAATAGTTATTTATTTGTAATACATAATTTGCTTTGTGATGGGATTTCAGAAAAAAGTAGGAATTTTTCCTAAAAAGGTAAAAAATATATATGTGAGGCCCTTGAAAGGTACTAAAATCATCTGCAATACTAACACAGACTGACTGTAATAATGCGTACCATTGTATAATCTTAGGAAGGTTGAAAAATACCAAAAATAGCTCAAGACAATAAACGTGATTCTTTGTTCTGTGTTGGTACAATAATGATTTCCTTGAAAAAGCCCACAAGTTTCCCAGGGGCCTAAAATCAGTCATAGCTCTGGTATTTTGGAGGATTATTAGTAAGTTCTTCGTCTGTGAGCACTGGAAATAAAGGAGATGGACCTCTGCTGGGAACAACCAGAGTAGAGACTGTAAACAGCGCTGTGAGAAACACAGCCTCACGTCTGGAACCTTTTCTCTCTTCTCTTTCGGGTCAGCAACATGTGCATGCACTCACGTCTTTGTCCATCACCCCTGGGGTCAGGGGGTTGACGTCATGCCCCTCTCTGTGAGACCGTGTCATCGGAAGTTCATTACAGGCCTTACTTTGGCTTGTCAAACACTGATACTGGAAGCAAATCTGCAGACGAAACTGCAAGGAAAAACAAGCATTCACTCTTCTTTATGGGGTAATATGTGTTTTTTAGGCTTTCTAGTCTTTTTCACAGTTGTTCAGTCTTAATTGGTGTACCAAATCACTAGAGCTCCCTCAGATTTTATTTAATTTTTTCTGAGAACGCAAAGTTTGAAGGGAAACTGTAATTTTTTGTCCTATTGGTATTTGCCCCTTGCTGATTTCTACCACTTTTACATATTTTTGTTACCTTTTAATGCTTTTGATCATCACACAACGTTTTAAATCAAAGACATTACATTACAAATGGTTTTTGGAGTTATCATTAGATTATTTGGGGGATAAAAATCTTTCACATTAGGTTGGCCTCATGCAATGAAAGTCTGCCTAACCCTCGAAAGTAGTTGTACCACCAACTGCTAGCAAATAATTGCAATGGTAAAAAGTAGTTGTTCACGTTACTCTTGGAATTCTCGGCCAAGTTTTCAACAGAGCACCCCTTCACCCACACAGCTCCACCAGACTAGCAGCAGCAGCAACAAGCAAACGTGATAGAAATGCATGTCTGTTGAACTCTGAAGACCAATTTGCATCAGTGGATGTCAGGAAGAAGCATTGCTGTGATAACATGATGAAGGGAGAGAGCTGGAGAAGATTGGAGGTTCTTAAAGAGTCACAGGCTGATTTCATGAAATCAGCTATGGCTATGATGCAAAGTCAAGTTAAGTTTGATATATACAACACTTTCATAACAACTGACAGTGACAATGTTACGTGATTGTGCTATAAAATGTGATTATGTGCCGATACATAATCACTCCTCATTATAAAAATCCAGCAGAATAGACATCATTAATCAGGATTTTTTACAAGCAAAGTTAGTTTTTTTCATGAACAAATCTTTCAGTTCTGAAGCATTCCCACAGGATGACATACCACCAAGCTATTTGACTGCCAGTACTGTGTTTTATTTTACTAAAATGCTGTTTAATGTTAGATATGATGTAACAGACAGAAGTCGAAACATGCTTTGTTGCTCATGACTTAATTCATGTTATGAAACATCGTCTTTTTAGCTGGTTTCTTAGTTGTACAGGTGCTAGTCAGACAGTAGTCAGACATGGGTACTGCTTGTCCAATTAAACTACAAAAATGTGGTTAATCACAGTTAATTCAGGATTTAACAAGGAACACGGGAGCACTATATTTTCATATACGAACACAATATTTTGAATAATGGTTTAAGAAATTCAAATTTTTTTTTGAAAACTATTACTGTCTAAAATCAGTTTTATAATCTGATAAAACTGATTTTGGTGTGGCCAAAAAGAAAACACAGAATACATCTGTAAGACGAAGAATTATTCTTCACAGTACTGTATTTCAAGTAGCATGTGCCAGGATGTAAAATTGTCTTGACTTAGTAGTTTCTGAACTCACTCTTGCAGCATTTCTAGCGTGCTGATACGTAAATTATACATGCGCATTTAGAGGCAATAAATATCTTAGCAGTACAATTTACTTTGGAAATTAGTGTTGCTTTTGTGTCGTTGTAAGTCATGCCTCATCTCGTTCACTCACCCGGCAGGCGCAGACAGCACATTCTGTACCTTTTTCACCTGGCACTGCTGATTACAACATGATTCGAGTTCTCCTTTTTAGGAATATACCTTCTTGATCTAATCTCTTCGTAATCTTGATGTAGACTTATGGTTGCAACATTGCTGGAATTTAGGGATGGATGGACTTGTGAAATTCAGCGGATGTTGAACACATGCAGACAAGTTCATTGCCTTAATGTTGCATTTCACAGACCAACCACAGCTGCTCTCTCAGATATTTAGCCATAACCTCCAGATGGATATTGTAACATGAGTGATTAGATATTTGTGATGTATTTAGCCAAGTCTCTGAGTACACTTAGAGATGTTGCTGTAGTAATGTGAGCTACGGTGCTATAAACACTGGGCTGCAGGGCTGTCGTGAGTTTAGACTTCATAATTAATGTTTTAAGGTCACTGAAAGGGGTGAAAGTGCCTTAGGGATAGATGTGTCATTCTACAGCAAAAAGCCTGTCAAAGGGCTTCACATAGGGGTTGAGAGCAGGTAAACTCTGTTGGATCATGACTCTCTCACCCCGACTCATTAGGAGCCTTTGTCTTGCAGAAGGCTCGTACACAAACTTGATTCTCTGTTTGATGATGGATTGTGTGCAATTTGTCTCGTTTTGTTCTTTTTCCTTTTCTCCTATGTCACTGTGTTTTTGTGTGGGAGTGTGTTTACATCCCCCTTGTGCGCTTTTGTGTGTGTATTACACTTGATTGTGTAAGATGGGCAGCACGAGTCTGGTTTGAAGTTTGATTGATTGCTATATCAGTGTTGATTATTATTCCTGGGTGGTGGGAATGGATATCCAGCCGTGTGCTCTGCCAGAGGACCGGATCACTTATCACCGGGCTGCCCTCCAGCCATGTCGTAACGTTTAGGCAACCTGATATTGTTGCCGTAATACTCTCATAATGTTATTCTGTGACTTTGTTGTGTGCTCAGTCATGGTCATGGGGCCAACAAGGATGGTAGATCATGCACCCCCTAAATCTATGGGAATTATGTAGTTTTACCTTTATTCTGAAAAGGAGCTATTTGTTCAGGGATCTTGGTATTTATATTAGGGCTATAACTAATCAAGTACTCTACTGAATCAAGTAGTCGGGTTTATGTGTGCTTCCCTTCAGGCATAGATATGGAAAACCACATGAAGTATCGAGCGAGAGATTCTTACCTAATCGTGTCATTCAAAGCCTAATTTACAAAGACAGGTAAACACATAAATACTTTATATATATTCATAGGTGTGTCTTATGTGTTGTGTGTCTAATGCAAGATAAGACTGCAAAAGCTTTTTGTCCTTTCTGTAGTTTTAGCAACAGGATATTTACTCTTTATTTTCATTAGGTTCCATTTTTGGTCAGGGTTTCATCCAAGCTGAGAACAGCCAATTATTGTTGTTATAACATCTGCTACTGCTGATGCTGTGACTCTCACTCCATTACTTCCACATTTTCTCATCCTCATCTCTGCATCTTTCTGATTTATTTACTCTTTTTCTTTCATTAGTTTTTTTTAAACACTGTTGTGCTGACCTTCCTCTTTTTGGGTTGCAGGTTTTCAGAAAACTACAATGGCTGACCGATTCGACTGCGATAACTGCAAAGAATCCCTGTATGGCCGCAAGTACATCCAATCTGATGACAACCCGTACTGCATCCCCTGTTACGACAGTCTGTTTTCAAACACTTGCGACGAATGCAAAGAGCTAATTGGCCATGATGCAAGGGTAAGGGCTCCAACTCCAAATTGTACATGAAGAAAATTGCTCAAGAGAAAGGATGTATGAAAAAACTCATTTGTAAATGTATTTGCTGTTGCTTATATGGCTTCAAAAACTGCAAACAGGAGTTCTTATGTACTTCTATAAATAATTGCTTTTTTCTTGCCCACTCTTTGATAAAAATTTTATTTATTGAGTGGTTGACTTGTCTCCTACCTGAGCTATTGATCTCTACAGCTTCTCCAGAGTTAACATGGTCCTCTTGAATACTATTTTGATAAGTGCTTTCCTTGCCCAGCCTGTCTGTTTGGGTTCAGATCCAGCTGTAGCTTAATCCCTTCATTTCCAGAAAATAGTCTAAACCCTCCTCTAAGATGTTCAGAGTATTTGGGAATTTTCTTTTTTTTTTTTTATTTACTTAACTGCTTTAACCTATTTCCCAACTTTCTCCTTGATCTGCTTGTTGTGTTTGTTGGTTTTCATGGTACTGTTTGCGAACTAATGTTCTCTAATAAGTCTCTGAGACTCTCACAGAACAGCTGCACTTGAACTGAGTTTCAGTTGCAGAAAGGTACTGCAGGTAGCAGGGAGGAGACTTCTGAAGGATGACATTTAGGAGTAAAGAGTCAATGAAGACAAATTTTCTTACCACAACTTTTACATTTTTATTTGTTCTTGTAAACCCTCTTCCCAACTATGTCGTAATTAGTGTTGGTCTGTTGCATAAATCCCAATAAAAAAAACATTAAATTCTGTGGTTGTAACCTAACAAACTGTGAACAAGCTCCAAGAATTTCATTTTATTTGTAGGTTTGCCTTGTTTCACTGTGCAGAAATCTGGTTTTCACTTTAAAACTCCTCTTTGCTCCTGTTGTAAATATGGGTGCCTGTTTACTTTAAGTCTTCCTGTCATTCCCTTATTTGGCCTGTTTGATTCCCAAGTCACTGACAGTGAGACTTAATATGTGTGGAGATTTTACAGCTGTAAAAAATGATTTCCACTCTCTTCATTGTTTCTTCCCTTTTCCACTTCTAGGAGCTCTTCTATGAGGACAGACATTATCATGAGCATTGTTTCCGTTGTTTCCGCTGCGACCGCTCGCTGGCAGATGAGCCCTTCACCAGCCAGGATGATGCGCTGCTCTGCAACGACTGCTACTGTAATGAGTTCTCCTCCAAATGCGTCGCCTGTGACAAGATAGTCATGCCAGGTGAAGGTGAAAATAGACAGAAATTTTTGTTGTTGTGTTTTACAAATCTGATTAAATTGTTTTTTGAAATAAGAAATACCCATAAATCCATAAAAAAAGATTTGGGAACTTATGGAAATATTTGTTATACAATACATACTTTTATGTTCCCTCATGTACAAAGCCTCATTGTTCCTCCTCTTAAATACCATGTAGTAAATGATAATAGGCAAATGATTTTGGAACATGCAAGAGAGGTAACTAACTGTGTTCAGTGATGAATGAAAGTTGTTACATATTAGATCAAACAAAGTAAGAGGAAGAAAAAAAAAAAAAAAAAAAAAGGAACAGGAAAAAAAATATTTAAGCAGCCACCAAGAATGAATGTAACAGTTTATCTCTCTGGATCATTTGTTGTCAGTAAATTGAATCCTTGGGTATGGAAGCCACCAGCAGAACAATGACAACAGGAGATAAAGTCAGTTAGCCAGCACCTATACAACACCTTACAGAGCCCAGAACATCTCTGCTGCTGTTTATGTAGAAAAGCTCAAGTGGCTCAAATTCAGAAAGACTGCTAATAATTTTATTATTATTTTTATTTTTATTTTATGTCACACATAGACTCTTACGGCAATGATGGAAAAGTTTATAGGAAAAGACAAATACCTCACAAAACTGTGATGTTTGCTCTGCTTTTTGGCCACTATTTTGTGCATGCTCTGTTCTTTATGTTTGCACCAGATTTGTGCCATATATTTCACTGAATACATGGAAACAAAAATACTTATTTATTTAATTCTTGCAGCATTCAGATGTATGCAGAATTGTTGGTCACAAACTCACTCAGCGTTACCTGAGTGAGTTATGCAGGAAATGCTGGAACCACTTAACTATCACAATTGTATGTTTACTACATATTTTTTTTTACATTTAATTTAATGTTAATGTTCTCAAGTTGATATCCAGCCAGGACCCAAATCTATAACAAACAGATTTACACCATCAGCTGATATGAAAGCATAAATAAACTCACAAGGAAGTTGTGAAATTGTCTTTAGCAGAAGCTTTTAACAAGATTATTTGATTTAGCTGCTAAAATGCTCCTATTGTCAGTGATATTCTTTTCATCCTGGAGTCAAATCCTCTGATAAAGAGAGGCTGTGTCTCCGCCCCTGATCCCTACCACCTAAAAACGCATCTCGTTTATTTTGGAATCTGAAACTATTTACAGGTTTTCATGTGTTATTTTTCAAATGACTAAATATGTTTAATTACATAATGATCTAGGAGTGTAACATTTTCTTCCTTTGCACCTCTGAGAAACACTTTTCAGTTGTTGTGCAACTCGATTTTAGACTTTCAGACTGGTCCTCGCTTTTACCTATGTACAACAAACAGCTTTGTTATCCATCTTGAGCCACAGTGTGCCCTGCATGAGTTTGTAATCTGGAAAGACTTTTCCAGGTTATTTTCATGTTTTTGATTAGGGAGCAGCACAGAAAGTCTGAAGCACTGAAACGTAAGCAATCTGTGGAAATGTCAGCCACACATAAACCACTGGATCACAGCATAATAAACTCAACATCCAGGGGATTTACAGGAAGATCAATTGGTTTGCGTAACAGAGGGAAAAACTGTATTGCTTTTTTTTTTTTTTTTGTTTAAAGCTTGCTGCCGTAGAAAAGAAGCATGGGTGTGTAGTATTCATATTCAATCAAAATGTGAAATACAAGGATTTTTATATGCTGCTGTGCAATCAAGTATCTTATTTCCCATTTTAAGTGAGCACCCTGTCATATTTTATTCCTCTTGATCTCTATTTTTGCAGGTACAAGAAAACTGGAGTATGCAGGCTCCACATGGCACGAGGGTTGCTTCATTTGTCACAGCTGTGAACAGCCGATTGGCTCCAAGTCCTTCATTCCTGACAAGGACGACCACTACTGTGTGCCCTGCTATGAGGAAAAGTTTGCTCCCCGCTGCACACGCTGTAAAAAGGTCTGTAAATCTGTCAAATATCTACAGTATAACATGCTTTCCTTTATGTAAGGCAGAGGAAAAAATTCTAAGCTTCAGAAACCCATGTGAGAAATGATCCCACATTTGTTCTGTTAAGGCCCTGGCTAAAGGTGGTGTGACCTATCGGGATGAGCCGTGGCATAAGGAGTGTTTTGTGTGCACAAACTGTAAGACGCAGTTGGCGGGTCAACACTTCACCTCCAGAGATGACAGCCCCTATTGCCTGAAGTGCTTTGGCAGCTTGTATGCCAAGAAGTGTGAGGCCTGCAGCAAACCAATTACAGGCAAGATGAAATTACTTTACTTTATCCAATTTGTGAAAGTCAAAAACAGCCCCTTAATATTTAACAAAGTTTTATCAGTTGGTGTCCTGTAGGTTAGAAGAACTTTTTTGTATGAATTGTGAAAGTCTCAAAGAGATAAACCTTGATAAACCTTGACTGGGCTTTATGGAGAAATGTGGGTGTTTTAGTGTTTTAGGGCTAAGAGTTTCTACTACTGCAATTACAGCGAAAGTTTGTTCTTCAAGAAAGTTTGACTCAATGGCCCTAACGAAAACTTCTCCCCACTTTTTATCTACTTATTTAGTTGAAAAGTAAAAAGATCTGATATTTATATTTTGATTCCATCAATTTGTCCTCATTTCTCATCAGGGCTTAACATATACTGTGAAGCAGTTGCTCAAACAACAACAATTAGAACCCATTCTAGATCTTCTCAATTCAAACAGAAAAATGATTATTTGGTTCAGACTTCACTACAACCAAGTGTACATTTGTGCAACTAAACTTATTTAAAAGATCAGCCAGCAGTCCTCTAAACCCAGACTTCTTGTTCTAGGATTTGGAGGAGGAAAGTACATCTCATTTGAAGATCGTCAGTGGCATCAGCCATGCTTCACCTGCTCCCAGTGCTCCATCTCACTTGTGGGCGCTGGCTTTTTCCCTGATGGCGACAAGATTCTGTGCCGTGACTGCAACAGCAACCTATAAAGCACTTACTTAAGCTGATCTCACCATTCCTTTTGTTCTTCAACAGCTTTTTTAAACAACCCAGATTTGCCGTGGAGGGCAACAGGCTTTAAATATTCAGCCTCAGGTCGAATTAACATAAAGACATTAGTTTCTCAATAACCTTGTCATATAGGAGAAGCAATGTTAGTGTTCAAAATCGTGATGTCGCTATGTTTTTTAAATCAGCGAAAGTTAAAAATTGAGTGCCTTATTACCAACATTATTATTTTACAAACATGTTGTTATTTAGTGTTGAAATAGAAATCTGCAAATGCTTGCCACTTTGCCAAAAATGTCTTAATTAATATTATTTCATTCAGGGCTCTAAAGAAAAGACTCAGAACACTAATATAAAGTGTCTGTGGTCTATATTTGAGTTGTATGGTAGAGCTACTATTCTAATGCTCTTATAACTTCAGGTCCATGCATTTTGAATGTCCCTTTGTATCACCTTTCTCTTATTGCTTTATTATCTTATGTCTTACCTTATGCATTTTGAACAGGTCACTGTACACAGTGACAGAGAAGGAGGTGTGACACTTTTTGTAAAAAGTGGCCAAATATTGGACATACTTTTCCTTAAATTTAAAGTGAAAACATGTAGAAGATTTGTTGGTGTAGGAAGCTTTTGGTTTTCAGGACATGTCATTTGCACTTTGGAAGAAATGTGCTTTTGTGCTTTCATTATTTTCTGTTATGTGCACATAATTACACAGTTGAAACACATGGCAAAAGCAACAGATCTCTTTTTGCCATTTGTCTGCCTATCTTATTTTACATAATGTTCAGTTCAGTCTTCTTTTTTTATATTTTAATGTGTATTTTTATTATCTGTTCACAAAGAGTCAATATGTTTAACTTTGAATGAAAATGCAAAACTGTTTTGCATTGCAAAAGTATGCATGCCTTCATTTGCCACTGTTTCTCTCATTACTTAATTTGTTGTTCTTTTTATTGTTAGCTACAGTCATGTATGTCAAAAATTACTGTGTTGCAACAAACTATTTGCACTCTTAGCAATTTCTTCTGTTTGGCTTTTTTGTCACACATTTTAAGTCATCAAACAAAATTCCCATATTGGAGAAAAATAGGAAAGGCAGTTTTGACATCATAATTTTATTTATTGAGGTAGAAATTCCATATACCTGGTCCATTGTGAAAAGTACACTTAATAACTGGCTTTGTAACTCCTGGAAGTAACAACTGTCATCATGCATTTGCAACAAGAGGCAGTGAGTCTTTCAAGGATTTTTTTTCAAACATTTCATTGCAGAATTGTTTTATTTCAGCAACATTTGATGGTTTTCCAGCATAAACTTACTTTTCAAGTTAATTGCACAGGATCTCAATTCAATTGAGGGTTTTGACTTGGCCACTCCAAACCTTCCTTATTGTTTTTTTGAGGTCTTCAGAGTTGGACATATTGGGATGGTATAGATTACCATTCTGCTGCATAACCATAGTGTTCAGATAAAGTTACAAATTGACAAACTGATGGCCAGACAATTTATGGTTGCATCATTTATCGCTGGTCATCCGTATCAGGAAGCAGCAAAGCAGCCTCAGAGTCACTTTACCACCACTCGGTATTACTGGTTGCATAATGCTCTTTTCTAAGAAGCTGTTATTGTTATGCCAGATGTAACAGGATGCACATCCTCCAAAAAGTTCTATTTTTGTCTAGTCAATGCACAGTATATTTTCCTAAATGTTTTGGGAAAGAAGATGTTGTTTTTACAGATGAGATCTGAAAGATCAGCAGTGAATTTCACCTTCAAACTTTCCTATTGATACCATTTTCTTAGTGTTAAATGATGAACAAGGACCTTAACTCAGGTAATTGAAGCCACTCACTTTATATATTGGCTGGGCTCTTCTATGATCTTCTGATGATCTTCTGATGAGCTTGTAGAGTAATTCTGGTCATCCAGCCACTTTTCAGAACATTTTCCACCTTTCCATATTGTATTTATTTGTCGATAGTGGGAAGACAGACAACAATGCCTTTCACATTTTGAATTTCGAGCTTTTTTAATCCTACTTCATGTTGTCAGACAGGTTCTATTTATGAGTTGTAGGTGTGGGTTGATATGCATAGCTTTTATCCCTTTTAAATAAAATCTTTTGGATTTTTTTTATCTTATCTTATTCTGGTAATTTTTCTCTGGCATTAAAATTTGTTTGATGATTTCAAACTTTCAAGTGTGACAAAAAAAAAAAAAAACAATCAGTAATGATGCAAATGCTTTATTTTTCACAGCAGCATAGTTATTATGTTTGTTTCTTTCAGCTTTGATGCTGGTGAGTCAGAGTTGGCCAATACATGTTTTAAGATTGAAAATATGCCATCAAAATGATAATCTTTTGTAATTTACTGTAAATCAGTTTGTGATTGTTGTGGATAAATTGTTGCTTCTATTTTTAAAGATCAATTAAACAAATTGACACTGACTGATATGTGTTTACAGCTTTTTTATATTTTTAGATTTTGTGGTTATGCTGAAGATCTATTGCTGGTCTAAGCCAGCATGGCTTTCTGGTGACTTGTGTTTAAGGCCTGCGCCAAAGAAAACCCCGTTGGAGTGTTCAAAATGTCTTTCTAGGAAAGAAAGTGTGTGCAAGTAGAGCTAAGGAGAGAGGGGGTCTGAAAATGTGTGTGAGAGAAAGTGTTGGAGAAAGCATGCATGTTTATCAGGAAGTAAAAAGCGAGTGTATTCATACACTTAAGATAATTATATGTGCAAGTACAAAGAACAAAACACAAAGAAACGCGTGTGTGTCGTTTTGCCCCTGATTGGACATGAATGCACTCCTGTTTATGCTGAGTCGACTGTTTTCCTGCCTTGATGGAGTGCACATACACCAGATCCACTCTCCTGTCGGCTGTTGGCGAAATGTCCTCCTCCCTGCCTCTGTTTCAGATTTTTTCACCAAAAAAGGAGATGGAAAAGTCATAGCTGCATGGGGGAGGGCAATGGTGGAGCACAGAGAGAGAAATGAGTGTGGGAGAAAGAGAGGAGAGAGACAGAAAGGGAGGATGTTCACATCTGGAGTTACTCCATGGCACTTTCATCTGGAGGGGGTCAGCTAACACACGGCCCTCTCTGGATTTATTAGAAGAAGGGACAAGAGGGAAAATGATGGGCTAACATGAAGGGTCAGAGGCTGAAAATGAACTGTCAGACAGGACACACACTCTAAAAGCAATGGTTTTATGATCATATGATTGGTCTTAAATGAGGATATCTTTTTTCTCTGTTAAACATGTCCAAGACATTTTATTGCTAGATTTTCTGTACGTTTGTCAACTGATTAAAAAATTCTGCTTCATTCCACTTCGCCAACCACCACAGTTAGTCTAAAATGAATCTACATGGCTCTTATTTAGGATGCGAACATAAACATGATTATGAGACAAAACATTGTCGTTTTGCCCCTGAGCAATTTTCCATGTTACCTGATAATCAGGTTTATTATTAAAGCTACCAACTGAAGACCTAATAATCTTAAATTTGTTAAAGATGTTATCACTGAGTAAAATTGTATTAGTTTATTAATAATCAATTCATGCTATACATTCATCAGTAAATTCATCAATCAAGTGAAGTTAATTGTCTTTTCCTGGACTTTCTAACAATTTCAGTCAAATCCAACAGGAACTGATGTCAGTGTGTCACTGTTTTATATTTTAAAAAGGAGTTTCATCTGTTTATTATTGCTATGATTTTGGTCCTATTGTTAAGCCCTCAATTTTAGTGCTAAATGTTGTGATATTATTTTCAGTTAACTCACATTTTGGGTTCAAATCCCTGTCTGTGGCCTTACTGAATTTTGGAATTTTCTACAGAGGTCTACAGACAAATCATTGTAGTTTGTCCTGTCTGTCTAGTGTGATTGTGATATTCCACACATTAAACTTTCACTGATGATTGTAATTGTCACAGCTGCTGCTGAGCTGTGACCATTCACACCTGATCAGCATCACCCTGATCTCTAGCTGCCATATAAGTATGTGAAAAAGCAGAGGCCTCAAAAAACACCAGTTCTGAATTCACTGTTCAGTGCCTGCATCCAGCAGTGCCAGTAATTCAATATATTGCAAAACTCTACCAATAAGTTTTTCTAAAAATATTTATGAAATAGACCATAAGTTACTGACACAAGCAACTGTTAATAAAATTTATAGACAGTATTTTAAAAAGGATTTCCAATTACAAGTAAATAATAAATCAAACTAATTTACTGCACTTGTAACGAGTAAAAGCTGAGTGTCTAAAGTAATGAGGGAAGATTTAGAAGTTTTATTAGCTGAGACTTTAATGGTTATCAGATTGCATCAGGCCTCATACCAGTTTAGTTCAATAATTAGATCTATGTTGAACAATGCTTGTCTACTTCTTCAATAGTTCTTTAATAGTTTAAGACAAATGAGGAATATCCCCATTTTTTGCTTCACGAAAAAGGTTTCTCAAATCAGTGTTTGTTTTATCAAATCTGTAATTTGTATAGCTTAGGATTTTTCAAATCCAGACTTTGAGAGTCGGTGTCCTGAAAATTTTAGATGTGTTTCTGAATCAAATGGCAATGACTTCCTCAGCATGCAATCATGTTCTCCTGCTATTGACCTCATTATTTGACTCAGGTGTGCTGAAGGAGAGAAACATCTAAAAGTTGCATGATACCAGCTCTCGAAGCCTGGATTTCAAAATCCCTGGTATAGATTATGTCAGTTGATACTTGATTGTGTAGTGTCTACTGTTAGTTCAATTCTAAGGAGATCTTAATGGTATTTCAAGTAGGGATGCATGAGCTAGATTGGTATTGGATGATATTAGTCATTTTTTTAACGTACGGGCATTGGTCTGATAAATAAAACTGGGACAATATGAACAACCAATATTTATTTTTATCTTTTTGCCATCTGATTCTTGTTGGTTCTATTCTCCCCAAAGTAAAATGTTCATATCGGTGCATTCCTACTTTCAGTTTTTTTTTCATGAGTAGATTAAGAGTTTCACTCGATTGAAATGTAACTTTATTACGTCAGAGGAGACTGCATCAATCTCTCCTTTAGTCACTAATTTGATCAAATAATGTGATTGACAGGGTGGGTCAAAACAATTTACAATTAAACCACTCAAACACAAGTTTGTATAGCTATTGTATTAGGAATTTTACATAAAAAATGAAGGATTTTTGAAAAGAGACTGCCACGTGTCAAACAATAAAACACAAAGTCAGGTTTGTGGATCCTTATTTCTTCTTTCTTTTGTGTGCTGGCCTGTATATTTTTCAACTTTGTGTTTGGTGTCCATTTAACAAAGTGCTCCAGTCCACCGCAGCCACGTCTGTTGCTTAAAACCTCAGTAGACATTGGCTTACCCAAAATGTCAGTGATATTATACTCTTGATGGTAATTTAGCATTTTCATTGTCTTGTTAACTGTATGTTTGTAGGCTGAGGTGTTGCATGACTGGGTGAACAAAATGTATAAATCATATATATATATATATATATATATATATATATATATATATATATATATATATATATATATATATATACACGTGTGTATAAAACTTGCATTAGAACACACCATCAGAGGAATTGACGTTCTCAGAACTTTCAAAAACTACAGGGCTGACGTGGTTCTGGTGATGTTGGCAGGGTTTGAAGTTGGCCTCTGTGGTTTAGGCCTGGCTTTTGTCCTTTTCATTCACTCCCAGCACAGGTCAAGGAGTTGTGCTCGTGGTAAGGTCTTTAAACTGTTGTAATGAGTGCTCTCAGCAAGAAAACAAATCTTTGTTTTTTTCCAGAGCTCAGGGCTCAGAGCTCAGGGCTGGATGTGTGTGCTGCTCAGATCAGACCCAAGTTTCTGTCATTGGTGGCTGTCGGGTCTCTGCATGGTTTCACTGTCATAATAAATTGTATAGAACTGTGAAAATTATGTACAAAAGTAGTACATAATTCTTGATTTAATTAAAATTTTACTTGCAAGATGTGAATGTGATTCTGAGCAAAATTTCTTCAGCATTTCTTATCCCTCGGTTTTTAGGTTTTGTTTCTCTCATCGTTAGTCCAACCCCTGAATATTTTCAGATGAATGTGATTATGTGAGTTAAGTACCTTCACTCCTTCTTATTCATTTTCTAAAAAAAGTATCATAAAAGTATCACAGCCCATATTACACAATATGCTGTCATTGTCTGGTACAGGGAATGGTAGCACAGCCAAAAGGCCAAAATAAACTCCAGAAAGTCTAAGCAAGAGAAAGCTGGTAGAACTACTAATGAAGACAATAAAATGGCCTCCTTTGAAACAAACCTTTGAAGAGTGTTATATATGTGACTCTTTTAATATCTAATTATATTATGTTTAAATTCAAATAGAAAAAACCTTAAAGCGACCTAAAGAGGTATATGAATCTGGTACTTTTTGGTAACCGATTATGCAGTAAATGTCACATTTACACTCCTCTTCAGTTCACTTGCATTTTACACCCACACTCTAAATCACACATCAGCTGCAAAATGTGTCAGTACACACAGTCTGTTTGTGTTGGTGCTATTAACTCTCTCCATGTACATTTTGCACGTTCGTGGGACTGTATGTGGTTTTGCAACCAAAACACTATTGATGTGGAATCAAAGGAATGTGATAAATTCTTTTAAGGATCTTTAAACATGAGCATCTTCGGGGCAAAACAAGTCTATTGTCTGACTTTGGTTTTAAGACTTGTCCTGGTCTGTGTTTGGTTTGTTGAAAACCACTAGAAATTGAATGCCTAAATGTGTTTTGAGTTGTAAAATATTTACCGTGGCTCAAGTGAAGACAGGACTCTATTGGTAGATTTAATGTTTGGGTTACCTTTTTCATTTTGGTTTAGACTGAGGGAATATATATTTATTTAATTGTAACATTTCAAATAGCGTCTGTAAGGAAATTAGCACGGGCACTAGAAGCCTCATCACACAAGAGCAGCTGAAGTCGAATTCAATGACTTCCAAAATTATTCGCACTGTTTGAAGTCTTTTTTTTTTTCACATCACATCACAACTGCATTTTTCAATGTATGTCATAGGGATTTCTATTGAAAAATGTGATGCACAGCTTTATTCCAATGTCTTTATTACAACAACCCCAATTCAAATCCAACTCAACCAGCTGGATTTATTCATATACAGGGGATTATGGATATAAAGGCTTGACTGGGAGAGAGGCAGACTTTTCAACAGAAAAAACAAAACAAAAACAAAACGCAACCCTAAGCTTTAAGCCAGAGCTATAATGGAAGAGAGTAGTTTAGATCAAAGCATATTCATGACCTATTCCATGAGAGTATCAAACAAGTCTTGAAAACTGAAGTTTACAAAAACTCGCCAACTAATTTGACTTGAGCTTGAGCTATAAGGTGTACAAAACATCCTGATGGTCTTTGGTCTGACATCTGAGGCTATTTGTTCTAATGCGTGAGAACGTTTTCCTGGGACCTGAGATGTTCCAAAATGTACACCATAGTACAAAAACTTCAATTGCAACTGCAGCAAAGACTGATAAATGAGAGCAGATGTATTTTGTGTTTGTTGTTTTGTTATTTAAAACAGAATTAAATACATTGAGGTTTAAGATCTTAATGTGACTGAAATGAAGGTCATCGTTATCTGGCTGGAAAACACTTCAAATGTGTGTTGAATGATACAAGAAAAAGGAACAAACAGATTGAAGGATTTTATTGATTGTGTGTTTGTACGCAGTGTCAGCTCAGCTGGATCTGGTGGTGTTCTGTTAAAATAAAACAAACATATGTGAGTGTTTGAAATGCACTGAAATGTTTGGAGGCTTTGTGTAGATGTGGCTTCTCTCTGTCTCGTCCTATGCCGAGTGATCAGCTCTAGATTACCTGGGGGCAAGGGCAGATATTAAAAGTTCCAGAAGAGACTGTTGAGGATTGAAGGGGTGGAAGCAAAAGAACTATGCACTTTAGAAGTTTAATGTTGGATTTATATATTTGGGAATGTGTTTTTAGATGTGCTTAAATTGGCTAATATATATTATTCTGATAATTTGGTTATGTTTGTCAAGTTTGTTTGTGTATGTATTTTTGTTTTATCCTGCTTCTGGGAAGGTTTGTTAATTGGAGCAGCCATGGACTATAAAAGGCTGCGTGTTGGCCACATTGAGAGTTGTTGCTGCTGATACCTTAGGTCATTGTGAAGCAGGGTTGTCTGTTAAATATTGGTGGGATTGCACCGTTTCTCTGCCTCAAGTCTCCTACTTAATCCAGCCGCTAAGCGCCATTCTAAGAGTGACCAAATGTGAAAACGTTCAAGGGAAATGAATATTTTTGCATGACTGTTACTACTTTTGGTATTTCTAATAAGCTTGCTTTTCAACATTATCGTAGAAATGCATGTTTACAGCAGAGGGAAACAAACTCTAGTCTGCACAGCAATGTAAAGAATGTATAACTAACTGTTTCATGGTTTAATGCTTGTTGGTTTAAAGCCAGATGACAAAATGGTGAAAGATGAAACAAATCAATCAAAACTGTTGACAGAAAAGCTTCTGCTTCAGTAGAAATAACATTAGTCCACAATCAGAAAAATATCTCAGCATTTGGAGGGTTTACAACATAGAGGTGAACTGAGGGTAAAATATAAAATAGAAATTTGACGGTGGCGTCTCTTTTTTAATTTCAAGATGGATTTCCATTTATGTTCCCATGGAGTTGCTCACTCCTGGTTGTTGGACTGCTTGGTTAGAGCAGTTGCTTTGGAAATAAAATGTTTGGTATGCAAAATCTTTGAAGAATGGTTGCCGATGATCAGATGCATTTTAGTGTCTGATGAATTTAGCTGAAAGATAGAGATAGCCTCAAAATTATTGTGAAGTGGTGATCTGGTTCATATGACAAAAAGAAAACATTTTTACCAAAAGTGCTAACAGAACTGCAGATAAACATGAGATATTAAATACATCTTTATCTATACATAATTACAAACAATATTTAAAAAAAAAAAAAGTTAAGGAAACACAAAAGCTTTTAAATGAGCTGTTTCTTAAAGTTGTGAGAATTTTGTAGGTTAGAGTAAGCCAGTAAGATTTCATGTCCTTAAAATGTTCTGTCAGTAAAACTGCAAGTGCTTAATGATGTTATTGCTTTAAAAAAAAATCTTGTGACAGACTAATAAGGAATGTGTAACGAAAGGTAGAAAGTAGAAAATGAAAGTCACACATCAATGATAACAGTCAAGCCACCAAAGGAAAGCAATTGTCTCATTACACTGTGGGACAAGAAATCCATCCCTGTAAAGCATTTATATTTTGGTCACTTTAAATATTATAGGAAGAAAGAATTATTTGTTAATAGATTTTCTTTCACATTGATTCTACTTAAATACATTGTACATTAAACACAACAGACGTCAGATGTTAATAATAATAATTCTAAAAATATGTTTCAAAAATTCAAGCTTTTCTTAAGATTTTGGAATAAAATCATTTATGTCTCAATAGAGCCCTCTGGTGGGTATTTATTTTATTGCAACAATATTAAAAAACTGATCAAAACTAATATGTTAAAGAAGTTGGAAAATTAAAAGGCACATGGCTTGTTTCAATTCCAGTCAATTCAATTCTGTCCGTGTGTTTTTTTTTTGGGATGTTCTTCACCGGGGTCCCAAAAAATGGATGTCAGGTCCGTCATTCCCTCAACTTGCCCTTAAGTGTGAATGGTTGTGTGTCTCATTTATTATATGTGTGCCCGAAAGAGTGGCTATCTGTCTAGGAAGAATCCAACTACTTTTCCTTTGACTACTTGAAAAGAGCAATAACCTTACACAACCTAATTATGAAAAATGAGGCTGTTGGTTGGATGAAGTTTCAAAAATAATTTCTCAGCATGAAATGTTTACTCCTTTTACTCCAAACATATTATTTTCTAAGAAAATATTATTTTTTTGTATTTGTTCTATGATGTTTGTTACTTAAATGTTACATTAGGACTCATTTTGTGGCTCTGGTTTGGTATTCTGTATTTAGTTCTTTCTGTACATCTGTTTTGTATTTAAATCTGTTTCTGTTTAGATGTGAGTGGTAATACTATGTTTTTTTTCCCATAGTTCCTATTTTATTTTAAAGTCTGTCCAGAAACTTTTTCCCCCATGTATTTTGTGCTGTATATCTTTATGTCTTTCCAATATACCAAACTGCCTCAAATAACCCACCTGATTCCTATAATGCAATCACTCCTCCCTTTATTCCCTGTTGTTTTCAGCTCTTAGTGCATCCTTACACCAGCCGGTGCTGTCTTCAGTCCTAACTGCAACTGGATCTTTAACAAATCCCTGAATCATGATAATTGCATTTTTTTTCTATGTTCTCGGTTGTCATTAAACAAAAACATGTTTTTTGGTCTTTCTTTCTCCAACAATTCAAAAAAGTGACCCAACATTGCACTGAACATCTGTTATCACTCATGTTTTTTGACAAAAGTTTAACAATCATCCAAACCAAGATCTATTTGGATGCAATAGAGGCAGATATTTGTTTTACTCAAAACAGACAAATATTTAATAATTAAAATGCTTCAATATAGCAGAGATTACTATTGTTAAGCCATAAAGTCGTGTTTTCTGTCCAAATGTACAAAAACATTTGGACATTCGTCTGTGGAGACGTTCCTCTTGTGATGCTAATTATATCCAAAAGGGGGCAGTGTAAATCAAATTTTGTGGCTGTCTAAAAATGTAAGTTTTAAGTCACCAAAGGGTCTTGACTCCATTTCCAGATTAATTTAGAAGACCAAATACACGACATTTTCACTAATAAAATGGGAATTTTCTTTTCATCAAACACCTGTAATTTCACATGTTTTATTTCAATTTAATGAACTTTTGGGCTAATTATAAAATAAAGAGTTTACCTTATGTTTGGGAAGAAGATGTTTGTGGAACTTTATAGAGATCCATCAGAAAGGATGTAGTTCTAAGATTTTTGCAAAGAGACAACTCTTTGCAAAAATCTTAGAACTACATCCTTTGTCTAATATTAACAGTCTTAAAGGCTATTCCTCAGCTAATTAAAGACATTGTTACATATTCAACTGTTACTCAAAAGACATCTTGTTTATGTGGCTACAACTTAATTTGGTATGAGGTGGAGCTAATAACAAAGAACAAATTAAGGACAAGCATATGGCACACATAAAACAGAAAAAAGGCTCGATGTCACATTGTGAAAAGAAATGTGCTTGAAATGTGCTTCTTAAAAGAAACTATGGCTGTGCCTTTAAAGAACAAAAATGTAATAAGAAATTCATTGAGAACACTTTAAAGTAATTTTTTTGTTACAAGCAGTAGCTCAGTCAATGCTCCCCTCCAGAATTGTGTCACTGAACACACCAAATGTCTGATCAATTTCTCTATTCCGTTGGGAACATATTGATCGATCAGACAAATGATGTTATTAACATGCAGGAAGGAAAATGTAAAATTATACTGTGGATTTGTCAGGGAGCCAATGAAATGAATCTAAAATTAGAGAAATCTTTTATCAAACCTCTTGCAGCAGCATTTAGGATAAGTTCAAGGTTTTTAAGTAACCTTTTAGGATTCTTCATATTAAACAATAGTCCAACTTTGAAGTAACAAATATTTGAAGTAGATATTCAACATTACTCGGGGCTTAGTCTACAAGAACTTGTTGACCTAAGATGGCCATAAAACTATTTTTATGGACAAACCAAGTCTTGGAGAGAATTTGACAAAATCCTTCTGCATCTGCGGCCTTGGTAAATCAATGGCACCCAGATATTCCAAGGATTTACCAAAACGTTTTGCTTGGAAAACTGTGGAGTGGTGAACAAGAGACCAGAAACTACAGAGAGAGAGAGTGGGAGGTGAGGGAAAGCTCCGTCCAGTGCAGCCAAGGCAAAAATTTATGGTCAGGAAGAGCGATGAATGTGTAATTTACGGTGTATGCTTTGCCATTTTCCCTGCCTTCCCTTTGGGTAATGAGAAACGGCTGTTTTGTTGTGGGCCCAATACGTGGTACACCCCCTCCCATCTGGCCATGACACACCATTAGTTTTTATTTCTGTCTCTGCTTTTATGACCCACTGCCCAGGCGCCAGCATTTGGCCGGTGATCCCGAGCATCCTATCACACCATCTGAGCTCTTCCACCTCCCAAGATGACTGTTTGTACCCAGATTTGACCAAGACAAGGCTTTTTTTTTATTATGCCGATGAGACAGAAGGTTCAGGAGGATTTTACTTGCATTCTTTGCTGATTTGATAAAACCTGATTCACAAAAACTGAAGCTTAAAAATATCTGAATTATAAAATCTTTACAACTTCGTCATTTGTTTTTATCATGTCGAATTAAAAGAAATATATTGTTTCACACCGTAGAACTAACCCACTTTTAAATTAGGTTTTGACAATCCTGTGCATTGGTTTTCGGAGAGCTTCCAAAACAATTAGTGTCTTAAAACAAGGTAATTTAAAAAAGAATAAGACTTGGCAGGGCAGAAACAAAAAACACTAAGACAAATAGTTAAGCTAGCAGTAGTTTTGTCATGTGATTCGTCATTAAAATATAAAAGCACAATCAAAATTGAAATCCACTCAGAGGTGCACAGATTAATCGTCCTCAATTTTCACAATTTTAGGAGCTCAACCGATACTTACATGTGAAACTGATCTTCTCCTCTAATCGTTTAACCTTAAGGGTTTCAAAATCAGCCACTTTCCACTTTTGATATGCCATGAGACAACTGACTCACAGACTCAAAGCATCTTTGCAAGCTGTTCAAATTGAATTGATTGACCTTTCATTGCCTTCCTCTGAATGTTCAAATGTTTGAAAAAAAAATAAAACGTATTAAGCAAAAATCATCTTTGATCTACGGCTTGTATTCAAGAAACTTGCTATTTCTAAAAAGAGTAATTACAAGGCAAATGCATGAATTACAATCACATATAGTGTACGACTGATACGTCACCAGCGTCATCTGTATTTTATTCAGGCTTTCACAGAAAAAAAGCTATACATGATGATATTAATACTGGTAAACACATCTTGACATATTACATATCTCAATCCATAGTATCAAAGAATGAATAAAGTACCAGGTAACATCTTCAGATATTTCAAGACCAAAAGCATTCCGCGTATGCTATGTGGTCAGTTTTTGAAAACGTAAAATGATGTGATTGTTCTGAAATATGAGCAGTAGGAAAACATTACAGTTGTGCAAAATCATCAGACCATGTTACATTCTGGTTATTGACCGGGCTTATTTGACGGCTAGTGTAATGGTAAGTGTGGTTCTTATATATTAATGTGCGTCTATATGTCCTTCCATTTATTTTCCAGACTTAGTTCCTTCAGTCTATGAGACGAGTAATAAGACAAACTGTATGTGCAAACGTTGACTACTCATGTTCACACAGCAAAGATCCGTCGAACACTGAAATCCGTGCAGATATGCATATAAACTACGCAAACACGAATACTTCAGGTAGATTTAAATGCACACAAATGCACTTGTACACAAATGCTACTTAGTATCATGCAAATATTAATTGTTGTGCAGATATTCTTTTTTCAGATAAAATATTTCATTTAAAACAATCAGAAAGCAACGATATTGTATTTTTGCTTAAAAGCCACAGAAGAATATGGATATGAAGGATATGATTGGTTATTCTGAACTTGTTTTGTACCAGATGCCTTCAAATGTATTCACCAATGACTTTTGATCCTCAGCAGCCATGATTCATTTCCAGTGACTTTGTTTTGTTTAAACTCCCCACAGAAATTATTGGTGCTGCAACCTATTTCTGTTCATTGTCTCTACATCATGCTCTCTGACGTTTGAGGAACTCCATCAGACACCTCTCCAAAAAACAAAAACAAATGAAATACAGATTGTGATTACAATCAGGCTGGAAATTATACACTTTCTCTGCCTATACAGACTTTAGAAAATCTTCATGAAGAATCAACCTTCCTGCTTAATGCTGCACTTTGAAAAGAAAGATCTGTCCAAGAGTTTTAGTACAATCAGTTTATGACACAGACCAAACCAAACCACAATTTGCAATGTGGTTTCGCTATCCAACTGTGATTTCAACTGGAAACCAGCAAGGCTGTCAGAATAATACAAGATCCGCAGGATTTCTTTTTTTTCCAAAAGCTTCAGAAAACCTTTTTTTTTTTTAAATTGAAGCAGTCCTCCAGTTCTCATTGCATCTTCTACAATGCAGCATAGCAGCAGTAACTCTTTCCCACTCATCTCTGTGTGTTTTCTGGTGCTGCTGGATGAGGCACCATCTCAGTTTTTCTCCTGTCCTCACCCAGCAGGCTTCAGAGTTTAGGTGACAGCGCTGGTTGTGATGGTGGAAGCAGTCGTGGTCCTGCTTTGGCCTTTCCTCCGCTTCCCCCCTCCACCTCCTCCTTTACCTTCTCGTCCTCTCCCACGTGTATTTTCTCTCCTGTTTGTATCATCCTGTCTGTTGCTCTTATTCTTTTTGTCTGAAATGACAAGATACAGACAAAATTATTGATAGCTCTTCTTTTCAAAGGGAATCTTGAAAGGTAATTATCATCACCTTGTGTTTTGTGGAGAAATTACTGTCAAAAGAACAATATGAATTGCTGAATGGATCTAATAACTAATAATGAATGCATCAATATGGCCACTTGATCTCAAAAGTCTAGATAACCCTATTAAAATGTCAGGATTTTGTCAAAAAAAAACATCATTTCAGATCTATTTTAAACCTTGAAAAGACATCCTGCAGAAAGCCTTCAAGAAGAGCTGAAAGTTTAGTCAGATGACCTGGCATTTATGTCAGGTGTTTACTACCGAACACTGACTGCTGCAGTTGAATCAAAAGGTGATTCAACAAAGTTGATATTCACATTTATGCCATCAGGTTATTGCAGATTGTTTATTTTTTTATTTCTCAGTTTGACAGACCTTTTTGTTCTTCAGTAATAGAATGTATTGCACTTTAAAGATGGAAAAACTTCTGTAATCATTTGTCCCAGGCTTAGTCAATATCCATCCATCCATTCATTTTCTTTACACCCTTGTCCTCAGTGGGGTGCCTATCTCCAGCTAATGTTCCGGGCGAGAGGCGGGCTACATCCTGGACAGGTCACCAGTCTGTCGCAGTGGTCAATATGGAGATGAATTTTCATTAACAATTAATAAAAATATCCTAATGACAGGATGCAGCACCACAAAAAAGTTCCATTACTATGTAATTAGATGTCCAAGGCCAATATAGGCAACTCTATTATGACATCCATAGACTGATACTTCCCTCTGCCAGTTAATATAGTACATATTGGCAGTGGCAGTTTTAGTTCAGTTTGGGTTTCCTAGAGCTTGACAGTATACATTTTGGGCAAATTCTCGGACACCAGCTGAAAGGCATAAGAGCTTATTATGACAAGGCATATGAACTATCAAGAATAATTTGAAAGGACTTGGATGAAAGTAGTTTTTGAGCCATTTCAGACCTGAAATGGCTCTGAATGAATATGTGCAGGAAACATTTTTGATTATGATCCAACTCAATGTAACAACAGCCATGTTTGTAACAACAACTATGTTTGCTTCTACGTTTTAATGGTTTGGACAAATTATTCACATTCTCAGGAAATAAACACCAGCAACATTCCACTTTAAAGATGGAAAACGTCTTTAAAGTTTGGGAGCTGCTGTAGTGTCTGTTGCTAAAGCAACACTTACTACAATAATTATCTGCCTAAATCTAAAAAAGATATGACATGCTTTGTTGGATTGTTCAATTATTGTAAATATTTAAGTCCTCCCTAAGAACTGAATTGCTGAAGATAAAGTGGTCTCACTTTCATTTTAGATTAGTAGACTAGTGCAACTGAATCTTATAAAAAATATATTTTAGTTGGCTCAAAATATTGCATCACTTCTAACCAGGGGCCTGTTCATTTGTAATTAAAATAAGGACCTACTTCTTAGATTAACAGCTTATTTGCAGCAACGACCGTCTCTACAACTGAGTTCCACTACTGTACAATCTCAATCCTGCAGGAAGAAAGCCAACTCTGAATGCTGTATATTTGCCGACAGTCACAGAAAATTAAAACTATCATCTCTATAACATCAACAAGCCAGAACTTTTATAGCAACGGATCAACATTAGCAGTGAACTCAAAGCCCAGCTGTCCTGTAGCACATGGGACTGATCTGGCAGTGGTCTCTTGGTCTGTTTAATTTAAATTTCAACAGCTACTCACTCCTCTGTCCCACTTGACATACTCTCAAACCGTGCACGCCCTACTCTCTGCTTTAGCTCTTGTACACACCTGTCACAGATTTTAAGGGCATAATCACAGCCTAAATAACAGACTTCCCACACTATAGTTAATTTTCAGACACCATCAGTTGGGAAGTGGGATAAGCTGACCATTTTAAAGGTTTATAAGAGCACTTTGGACAGTGAAGTAGCAATTTCCTGTTTTACAAGTCACTTAAAATCACTTAATGAGACAAATGTCAAGGGCCTAGTGAAGGCCAGTGACAACTTGAATAGCAGCCACAAAGTGGAAATAGACATTAATGTCTAACAGTCATTGAATCAGGTTTGATTGTTCTGAGTTCTGAGTGCTAACACCACAAAATCTACAAGTACATTTAAAAAAAATTAATAAAAGTAAAAATATATGTACAAGTTCATAATTTGTTTTCCACTCGTTTCACAAAATGAAACTCCTTTGTGTTTTTGGTTCATTGCACACAGTGAAAATGTCACTGAATGCATATTGTGACATTGACTTTCTGAAATGAGGGACAACATTTTTTAGCATTCATTAGCAAATCAATATTTTTTTGTTTTTTTTTCTCAAGTACTAAATTGGAGACTTCAGTCATGTATTTACTTTGAACCTTTAATAATAATTTTAAAAAAACTTGGGAAATAATGCACATGCTTATGTTTTCAGGTGTATAGAAATGACCGTTGATATATGCTTTGTCTTGTAAAGCATAAATGCCATCATTCAATTTGACTGGGTTTTATTTACAGATGTTTTTGTCCCATATTTTTTGTAGATTTATATTGACCCATAGAGACACAACTGAGCAACTTTGGGCTATTTTTTTATATGATTTTGTAATGTAAATAAATGTTTATATGTGAAAAAATAATTTAATAAAATATTATTATAAAATGTTTATTTATTTACAACAGTAAAAAAAATTATCATTTATTTGTAACTCTTACACAGAAAACAGAATCGGTTAAACACTTTAATGGCAAAGTGAGCATTCAAATCATGGTCACAAAACCTAAGACATCTGTATTCCTTCCTCTGACCCAGAAAAACATAGTTGTCGGCATACTTACAACTAAAACCTAGAAGAATCACTCTTTTTCCAACTATAATTGATTTGTTAAAAATAAACACAATTAAACACTCATTTGGTGAACTGACTGGCATTTTGCAAGATTCCGTAAAGAATGTGAATCATTAGTGTCTTTAATTTCAATAACGTTGCATCTATAAACTGAGTTTTTATGCTCACTATTTTAACAAGCCCTTAAAACTAAGCATGAACAGCTGAAATTAAACATGATGAGCAAGAGTGGAGCATGTTTGAAGAGTCCTCGAAAATGTTTCAAAAACACTAGCAGACGCACTCACTGTGTAAGGACTTAATTAGTTCTCTAACAAATCACTGATGGAGCCGAGAGACGGGGACTCCATCAGTTTATGACAGCTCTGATTGCACCTACTCTCCATCCAAGCTAAACAGTTTTGCTTGACAAATGCAATAACACATGCAGCAAATCCTTTCGCGTGAGACTTTTTTTTTTTTTTTTTCATTGAGCTTCAGGAAACAGTGGGGGGAAAAAAATCATAGCCAAATCAACACAACGCGTGAGATCTGCAGGCCACTAAATCACTAATGTTATACAAGATCTGCCCCCTGTGTTTTATATAGCCCGCCTGCCAGCCAACTCCCACAGATGAATCCACAGCTGCGCTCTTTTACCCACATGAACTTGTTCATTGGAGTCACAGTGCCATCACCTATGAATTATCCAGCCAATAAAAATCGTTCCACTACATTTTAGCAGAGGTTTAGCAAGATGAGGCAGAGAAAAAAGGCTTCTTAACTTTAACAATTGGTTATTACATAATCCACAAAGCTTCTAGGACTTGAGATGTGTCATATGAAACCTCTTCTAACGTTCGTATTTTCTGAATTATAAAATAGCTTTGCATAAAGTTTAGAAAGAGTTTACAATTTTTCACCACTAAGTATTCTTTTGAACTCAAAGCTGAAGGTTTTTCCGAGCAGAGGTGGCAAGAGTGAATTTGCTTCTGATGTTTGATACCTCGTAGTCAAAAGTCAGTGAATAGGCAGCTCTTCGATGAGCAACTACAATCCTTCATCCGAGGAGATCTGTACGGGACACTGTCAGATCATGTTCTGTTGTTTAGATCCAGAACCCGAGAAGAACTTTCCAAGTTTAGAGAACGGTAACATAATACGCAAGCCCTCCCCGTGTTTACTCACATACAGTGTATCGGGGCAGGCCATCTGTTACATGTTGAAACATCTGTACTGCTGCCAGCACTGTGCAAATGTTGTTAGCCAACATTGCTGCTGTGGCCGAAATCCCCTAAGCGTGCCACCGTCCAATAAAGACTTTAAATACTCCCCATTTAAAGTTCCGCTTGCCTTTGTAACTAACTTTACTGTTCTAGCCATTGTGAAAATTGATGCATTGTGTAAAAGAAACTGACATATGGGGGCATTTAAAGAGAAAGTGATTTGCTAATAACTTAAAATTAACATTAATCCTATTACAATTGAAGAGATCTAATCCAATGAAATTAAATAAGTAGGTGCAGCAGGTACCAAAGTACAGCAAATACGTATTTGACCTTTACAGATTTTTCCATTTTGCTTTTATTGTTACACTTTTTTTTTTTAATCTTCAAAAAAGATTTTAAAAAACATTTTGACAGGTGAAAGCCCCAGGAATACAAAAACTGTTCCACAAATAAGCTCAGGTTTTGTTTTTTGTTTTTTTAGGGGAAAATGCTTTCAAAACCAATTGGACCCTGTGTGACAAAGTAATTCTCCCCTTTGTTAAATGATTTATAAACTGTGAATAGCATTTTTCGGAAAGCTGCTTTCAAATTCAGTGGCTAGACTACTGATACGATCAATATGTAACTTAAATATGCACCTACTCATTGACACCATGAGCTAAGTTAAACTCTCAAAAAACAACTCTTCATGTCCTAATCTAAAGAAATGTAAGAACAAACGAGAAAGAAGGACATTTATCAGTAACTCATAAGAAATGCAGGGCTCTGAGACTCCGGCAGAGATTTCCAGAGTGCGAGATATGAATGGTAGTGAATCCTAGAAATGATTGAAATACTATTTTTACTAAAATCACATCACATTAAATGTTTGTAGTCCAACAGAAAGAAGAACACTGGACACATTTGAAACCCTTGGCAAAATCCACTATTGATCAAAAATAATACAAAAACCTTCACACATTTTCTCAAGAAAAAAAAAATCTTGACAACCTTTAGGGAAATATTTAGTAGACTGATAAGACACTATGCATCATCAAAATATGACCTTAAGATCCAACATATTTGGCAGCAGGGGGAAGATCTGATGAACACAAGTCTTGGAGTGGGAATTTATTAATAGCCTCGTCAAGTCTGAACCTAAATCCAGGTGTGATCCAGCTGTTTCTCAATTAAACAAACACTGCATTTTTCTCCAACTTTATATTCAATTTACTTTTGCTTTTTGCCAGAGTTATTATTTGATAGCCTTAGCAGTTAACAAAGTACAGAGTTACTAATAAAACATAAACGGTCACTAAACTGTGAGAATGACTGTTAACCTGCTGGACAGCAAGCGGTTATGTGCAGCCATGAAAGCTTCTCGCTTCAGTGGTCTTCAGAAACAAACAGCCCTTTCTCTAGTTTTTCAGATCCCTGTCCAGCTCAGCAGTGCGTAATGTCCACCCTTCATCTGCTCAACTGGTAGATTGAGTTTATTGTTTATATGTGCTAAGCTCAGGAGATTCTGTAACCTTCCGTGCCTGCTGCCAAACCAAGCCCAAACAACATGTTGCAAGTCAAAAACACTCTTGTGAGTGTGCTAACCTTTTAAAAAGTGATGGGATGCCTTTTTAAAGAAATATTTTGACTTTCACTTGCTCATATGTTTAAGGGGGGAAAAAAAACTCTCATTTGTGAATCAGCTTTTTTGATTGTGTTTTTTACCTCTTGGACAAGGCATCTTGGTCACAACACACTTTCTCCTTTCTGTCTCTGGAGCACAGGTCTGTGAGGGCACATAAGCAGGGGACGTGTCCACACTGTGAATCTGGGGAAGGGGTGAACGAACCCGGGTTTGTGAGCCCTTCTTAAATCCACATGTCTTGTTCTTCTTCATGCAGGAACTCCATTGGCTCCACTCTCCTAGTTCACACTCTGAAGCATGAAGACCTGAGACAAAAATATATATAAATACATGTACACATATATGTTCAAAAAACTTAGGGGCTGAGTGAAGGGTTCAAATCTTCAGCATCTCACATTCGCGTCATATTTTCTGAGCTTTTCACACCTCAGTAGGTTTGACTTAGGATAATGAGCTTAGGGAGTCTGCACATCTGAAAACAATTTGTGATTTGTGAATGGATTTATAGCAGGGGAGCAACAGGTTTGGGTAGTTGCTAAGAAACTGAAAATGTGTTGTCTTTAAGCAGACTCTGCATGTGACAATTATGGTTAGGAGCAGAGCCAGTTTAACTTAGTAATACAGTGCGTTGCAAAAGTATTCAGATCTTTGGATCATTTTAACATTTTGCCAAGTTATATAAACAGACTTCAGACTTCGAGAAAGTATTCACAATGTTTGACATTTTCTCTTTCCTCAAAATTCCACACACAAATGCCCCACTATGAGTATGTGGAAAAAAGTTTTGGGGATTTCCTAAAAATTGAAAACCAGAAAATCACAGTAAGTATTCACAACCTTTGCCATAAAGATCACAATTTAACTGTTTCTACTGAAATCCTGAATGAAGAGCTTTTAGGTTGAAGCAGAGGCTTGCCTTCTTGCAGAACATACAGCAAGAACTACAACACATTGGTTTGTTCAGAACCAAAATGTAACTGAGAATCTGTGGCAGGTATTAAAAACTTATTCCAATTCACATACTCTTATCATCTAATCTGACTAAACTTGAAAAGAAGAAAAATCAAAGTTACAGTTTCTGGTCGTACAAAGCTGGAAGAGAGGTACCCAACAGGCCTGCAGGTGTAACTGCAGTGAATGTGGCTCTACAAAGTATTTATTGTTGGTAGGTTGAATAGAAATGCATTACACACTTTTCGGAGAATTCTTTGTAAAATAAAAAATTTAAAATATTTAACAATTACATAAAAATATAATTAAAAATACTTTTACGTTTGTAGTTGTAATGTGTCAAAGGTGAAAAGGTTTAAAGTGTATGACTACTTTCACAATGCCAAAAAGTTTGGCATTTGAAGTCTTTTGACTGTACGTGCTTGAGGCACTAAAAAAGGAATTTAGAGAGTCGACATTGTCTCAAACAATGGCTAGAGAAGAAATGCATAACATTTTCTCTTCACATTTTTCATCCAAGTAAGATGAAGTGGCAATGTTGTTTTGTAAGTTTTACGCAAAAAAAAATATAAACGTTCACTCACCGTCACAATCCATGGTGTTGTTGGCGGTGTGCTTGCCTGGAGGGCAGCTGACATAACATCGGCCACTATGTGAATACAAGCCCTCCTTGCATTTTGTGCAAAAGTTGCGACTGAAGCATGCTTCACAATTGTCAATTTTACACTCTGAAAACATACAAAGAAAGACAATTTCAAAGCAATCAGTTTTGGGATGTTTTCAGTTCCAAACACAGATGATGAAATATTCTAAACATTTCAAGCTTTAAGACAAAATACAAAAAAAATTGATTTTTGGTTTCTCTGAGATTTATTGGTACTCGTAAAATGCACAGGATTTTATTGTTTCAGAGTAGCCACAGTTGCCTTTTAAAAACACATCCAACACAGGGCTGATTTTTACATTTATTTTTTTTTTGTTTTGTTTTTTAAACTAGTTTAAATAAACACTGCCAGAATCTGTTTAAGCAGATTTCACAAGAGGTGATTTCTCAATATCTCAGACTTGAAAACCATTCCAACACAGGGGTGACCACAAGTACTTCGAATTTGACCCTTAACACACTTCCCTCTCTTGTGTAGCTATATTAAAGTCTTTAAAATAGAAATATCTTCATGATCTCAAAGCGTTCTGCTAAAGCATTGTCCAAACTCCAGAAAATATGTCAAAGTTTCATCCATTTTGGGTCATCATATGCATGTGTTTTGTCAAGCATATATACATAAATACGAGAGTGATTTTCAAATGTTAATTTCATGTACTTTACCCAACACAATCTGATCTAATGGTAAACTGTAATTGTGTCATTTTTTAAATAATAAATGAACTGTGGTTTAATATTTTTTTTTAATTCAATTTCACTTGACACCTGCAGACACTCAGACCTTCCTGTCTGACTTGTTGAATCAAGAAATCACTTAAATAGCACCTTGGTTAAAAGATTTAAAAAAGTAATACAGTGTTTATGATTTAATGAAACATTCTGTGGGTGTGTTTCCCACTACATCTTGCTAAAACTAATGGCATTTCAGACAAGGAAGCTCATATCAATAGTGAAACACGGTGGTGGCAGTGTAGTGATCATTGTTGTGCATTGTTGTGGGAAGGATAAGTCCCATTATAGAAAAAAAAATCCTCTTTTGAATAATTTAACTAACTTTTCAATGCTACTCATAAAATAAATGTGAGTAGGTACATTAGATAGAAAAAAAAGTTAAGTAAGCTATTATGAAGGACTTTATAAAGTTCCATTAGATAACATCTTTCTAAAACAAAGATAAAAATGTATTTTTTAATACAGTCTACATTTTCTGCAGCTGCTGTGATGCCAAAATGAGAACTGATCCCTCGGTGAGATCTTAATGAGCTTCATTTTTGCTATTGTCAAGCCTTGACACCTAAATTTGGGATAAACAATCATTGTAGCGTGACAATTTAAGATTAATGTCACTAATGTTACATTTAAAGATGACATGTAAAAAGCCAGATGATTGGATAATAACCCCAGTTTACCACTAAATGTCCCTGAAAAGAATGTAAAGGATAAATTTAACCATTTGAGCTACAAAATTGAAACAAAACAACAAAAAGAATGTGTTTTATGGAGTTTTGTTTTGTCTGCAAACCATTATGACATTATATTAACTTATTTAACAAACATAATCTAACTTGATGTGTAAAGTATAGTCTATTATTCATTTGGAGGCAAAATCCACCGACATAAAAGTAGCTCAAAGTAGTATTTATCTCATTCTTTTATGATTTAACATGCATAATTAGGAAACCAACTTTGCTTATGGTTGTACTCATAATCCAAACCAGCCACTGTATATGACTGCATATTATTCAAAGCATTGCTATAGTGAGAAAACAACAAACCTCCTGGCCTGACATAAAACCTGCAGATCAGAGCCAACTGAAAAACAGACAAATACTGCAAAACAAACTCTTAAAAGTCTTTTCATTGGGATTTTTAGTCCAATGCTTATTTCTACCCACACATTTGTGAAAACAAACATCAGACAAAGCTCCTGGCACTCTTCACCTAAAAGCACTCGAGCCAATGCCATGAGAGGAAAAATTGAAGTTTATTAAGTAGTGAGAGTGCAGCTGCCCTTTTAACCATGAGCAGAGGAGTATTTAAATCCATACATTCCTGCAGATTTGCACATTTATAGCTGCAATATGTATTTATGCCAGTATTTTCAAATGGAAAAGCAGCAATGTAAAAGCACTTTCACAATCAATTGTTTAACTGTGCTTACTGTACATTGCCTTTGTGTAACACATTATCACAGAACATCTTACTCAGTCACAAATATTTGTCATTACAAACATGACTAACACTGAAAAATTGCAGCATCCTCCAGACTATTTTAAAGTATGTTTGAAAGGATAGAATCTTTGCCTTATTTTACTGGATTAAATATTTTAACTTCATTTAATAATTGGTTAGTTTAAACACATTACTTTTTTTTTTCATTCCTTGTACAGGGACAATAGCCTTAATATAAATTACTACTTTATTGCAGTAACATAACTCACTACAAGGCTTAGGAAAATCCAACTTTAAATCTAACAATTATTTAAAGTAGCTACTAAATAAATGACTGCAAATGGAAACTGGAACTATGACAGACAAGGTTGGATGAGGTCACCCCACCCAGAGAGGGTTAAGAAGTTTGAAAATAATAATAATAATAATAATAAAAAATCATCTTTACAGCTTAATGTTAGCAAAGTGCTGCAAAGTGGGGCACAACATCTATATAACAGCCATTATAAGCTATTTACATCCCAAATGGTTGTTTGGGAGGCATGCCAAAGGAAAGCCCTTTCTGTCTGACACACATGTGGAGTCTGCTAAACTTTCTATTATTCTGAAAACATTAATACTAATGTTTTCAGCAATAAGCACGCAAAGTGGACTGAAAGTAAAAAACACAATAAAAATGTGAAAATAGCATTTATACTGTGACTTTCTTTCCAAAATTAAAACTGGATGAGGGTTCTGTACTGCAATGTACAGTAAAGATGGTAGTTATGGGGAAAAGACTTCTGCTTCATCTTGCATCTTATAGTAAGAACAAAATGTATTTTATTTTTTTTTAACATATCTTTGTCTAGGTGGTGTTTATATGCTTATATGTGGGTTGCATAACATAAATGAAACTGGCAACATAAAACTAAAGAAATAGAGAATTAAAATACGCATTTACCTTCTATGTCTGCCTAAGTTATTCAAAATAAATGAATATAGTTTCTATTGAGATATCTGCACATACAAGAGATGCAACTTAGCCTAAACTTGCACTGAAATCTTATATAAACCACTAAATGCCCACATGAGCAGGATATGACAGGTTTTTAATAAATTTTTTGAAAGTACTACTCACGTGTGCATCGGTTGTTGCCTTCTGGATTCCGCATGCCAAAGTATCCCACAGGACACGAGGGGAGGCACACTCCTATCTGACGGATGTCATTGCGCTCCAGGAAGATGAAGAGCTTTGGATTGCATTTAATGCAGCCATTATACTCAGAGCATCGGTCACAGCCTTTGGGGCAGGATGGTGGTCCCTCAGTACTAACTGTGGAAACATGAGAATAAACAAAGAGGACGGAACAGGCATAATGAGCCTACAGACAGTTAAAAATATGGTATTTGTCCACATGGGATTGATGAGACCAGGGAGCTTCTGTGTTTTTGTGTTAGACTCCCCCGATTGTTATCACAATGCCAGCATTATTAGAGTCCACAGGATTAAAGTTGGGTACTTTCCACTCTTTATTTGGGTCAAAAAACATCAAACTATGGAAAATAAAAAGGAGGCAAGAACTCGGTTGAAATTTTAAACAACTGGATCTGAATTTATCCAATCCCTAACATTTGGGCATGATGCACATGATGACCATAATGCAACAGCATCAGGAAGCTATGAAGCTTGACAGAAATGTTCTGCACTGTAAACAAAGATCCCCAACTACAAAGAGAAAAGTGCCGAGCCGATTGGCATTTTTATCACCAATAAAATGTCTAAAACATTCCTCTTGCTCCGACTTTTATTTCCCAACACACTTGGAGTGAACGAATGACTTCTTTCACTTCCTCTGCTGTCATTGCCAAACTATAACCATTAGTAAACGACATTGCTAAAGCAGCTCTAAATCAACATCATCATCCACATGGATCTCAGTTGTTTTGCTGCAGCTGTAAAGGAGATTACTTAAATAATCTCCTGTAAAGGAATATATTAAGACAAATTTGAAATTTAAAAAAGCAAACAAAATAAAAGAATGCAAATGGGAATATTCAAAAGAAAGCTGATTAGTAGCCTTAGGCTGACTGTGATTTTATCAGAGGTAAATCCAGTTGTTTTTTGTTTGTTTTTTTGTTTTGTTTTTTTGCTAGCTTGATTAAAAGCAAATTTAAAGCTGTTGTTTTATTATCTACACACTATATCTAAAGTAAATTTGACTGATTTTGCAGATAAGTCAGGATTGTAGCTTTGAAGAGGGGTCCAGAATCTAAATGAAAATTGACTAAATATTTAAGCACACTTGTTTAAGCTGCTACTATTTGTTTATTTCAAGACTGGATTGATGGAGAGCGCAAAAAGAGTTTACTGTGGGAAAACAAACCAAAATTGTGACTACCAGTCAACTCAGTAAAATCTAGAGTTTGTAAACAAACATTTCTGATTGATGTGTAATTGGTTTAGAAAAAAAAAAAAAATACAGCAGGTGTAAACATACTAATTTGACATACGTCCAAACTTGCAAGAAAACAAACCCTATTTAAAGACGCAACACACACTTTCTTCATCCCATGCTTCATCGTGAATCATATCCCTCAATCCAAAACAACAAAAAATAGAAGACAACGTACACAGTAGCAGTAACCTAAATCATTTCTAGAAAATGTGTGCTAAAGTGCATATCCTTTACTAGCAGTGTTCTTGGGTAAAAAAAATAAAAATGTCATCTGAGTTGATTTACTGTTCTGTTCTCTTTCAGCTCAACGTTCATGTGCACAGCAATCAATCTGCTGCGCTCCCTCCTGGAGACTAGAGATAAAGAGGGAAGTCCTAAGCAGCTAAAAGGTTTCTTCCAGGAACAGATTTCTCCATGGCTGAAGAATGGTAAGCAGCAGTGAGCAGTAAAAGTTCTAGTTAGTCTCTGTTACAAATTGTGCTATCGGTAAAAACTGTCTTTCTGATGTGACATTGTGGAAAACAAGCCGTCCTAGATATCAAGGAAGACAATTGTATACCTCCACAACATCAAAGGGAAGTCCATCCATGATAGTTGAGGAAAGAGGAGGCTGGTCATGGTTTGGTGTTAAATTTGTCTACGAACACGACAAGTAGAAGCAGTAGAAGTGAATTGGTAAGAGTCATTATTCACAACAAAACTGATACAGGACTACAAGCATTACATACGAGACAATGTAGAAACGATAAAAGTTGGGCCTATGAAAGAGATTTGTATTCTATAAGCTAACCACAGTAATACTTGTTGATTATGTGATCGGCTGCCATCAAAACAGAGCAAGTTGGAAGCAGCAAGGGAGGAGCTTGCTAAAAGGCAGGTGCAAAAATGTCAATTCTCTGGTTCAAGTTTAAATTAAACTCAATTTAATCACTTTACCTATTTTGACCTTAAAGTCTCTTCCCTATGGAGGGTTATCTAGTCTTTAGCAGTGTGGTCTTGTGCTTGTATTACAGATTCACTAACATGAGTGAAAAGAAGAGCGAGGAGCATCAGACTGGTGTGTTCAATGTTTGGATAAAACCAAGATATTGTGTAGCCTACTTACTGCACTGATGAATTATCCTTCCACTGAAGTACAAGCAGGTTATATACACATATTGTGACATTTATCATTTGTGCCACCCATCACTATTGGATGTGATTGTATACCATGTCACACATCCCAAGTGGGAATATGAGGAAATATTGAAGAAACTTCTCAATTCCTGAGGCAAGTGTTTCATTTGTCTCCGTCAAATGAAAAGTGACATAAAGCATGCAATCAAATTAGTTACAAATTGACTTAAAGACAACAAAGTATGTTTTAGAGAGGTCACAAAGGAAGTTTGTATATTAGATTAAGGTGGCCTGCAAATCTAACTTAGTTATGTCCACAGAATTCAGTCAAACTTCCAGCAAACTATTACAAGAAGATTGTTGAAAAAAAAACTTCAACACTCAGTCATACAGTTTAAAAGGTAATTTTTGAATTTAAAGATAACAAAGCATTCTCTTTCCAATTAAATGTTAGAGGGTGAGGGAAAATAAATTAAATGCCCAAGACAAAATCTGGTTTCAACCATAATTCACACGTGAGATGGAATGTTTTGAGCAGTTTTTTTCAAAAGATTTTCCTGATTATGTTATTTTTGTTTTTGTTTGATCCTTGAATTCAACTATGGCTAAAAAAGCAATATTTCTCTTTTGCTGAAGAAGGCAAATGTGGTCACCTTGAAGATAAGATCTATTGAAATGAGACGTTTAAATTAAAAACATTTCATGAAAAAACATTTAACGGTTTCCCTCTTGTATTTTGAGAGGGAAACCGTGAGCTGGCTGCGCCACTCCGGAGGGAACCTCCTGAGTATTATTAGTTGCTCCATATCTTCTGTTTTCATCACAGGATTAATTCTGACTCTCCCTCCCAGTTTGCGTGCTTATATTAGCACCACATCTGTTACTGGTGCTGGTCTTGGTATTATATGTATTCTGGCTTTGAGGAGTTGGGCGAGCTTGGCATCCACTGAAAGCTCCTTGTGTGTAAAGGAAGAATTATTTCAAAGCTGACAGAAACACCAGTGCAGAGAGATATGCTGCAAGTCGATCCGGGCGCCCCGTCTTTGTAGTTGCGTGAGGTCAGAAAAATGCTTACAATAATACTGGCTGCCTGGTCCAAGAGAGAGCTTAGAGCTGTCAGGTACTCACTCTGTTATGTGCCCACACAGCCAGACACAAAATGAGCAATGGCTTTGAGAGGGAATCCATCAAAAAAAACTTCTATAAACAACTTTAATACCCATAAAAGTTTTACATAAACTGAGAGAGGCATAATCTTAAAAGAGCCAGAAAGATGATCCATTCCGGGGGGAAACTCTGAACCCGACATAACCCGCCTTGGAAAAACAAATAAGAATCAAGGGAAAATAAACAAAATGTTATTGTTACTTTGCTCGTTAAATGTTTATAAGATGTCCACCGCAGTAAGTCAGACCACAGAAATGAAAGGGAGCATTGGTGCAGAGGAAGGAGACGGAAACCAATAAAACAAACTAAAGCGTTACAACTTACCCCTTCTCTGCCGTCTCGCCTCAGAGAGCTTGAGAACGTCACTGTGACCCATGGAGCTGAGAATGATCATTGCCAGCGCCACCACTCTCAGCTGCATAGTCCCTGCTGCCTTCCAGGCTATGCAAGGCCCCCCCCTTGCAACCAGATGGATCAGGTAAGGGGGGGGTTCCCCCTTCCTCTTTGGGGCAGGTGGATCCTTCTGCTGCAGGTACTGGTGGACCCTCTTCTCAACACGCAGTGCTGCTCTCCTTCCTCTCCTTCTGTTTGCCTCTCCGTCCCCAGGTCTCTCTCTGAATTTTTCACTCTACTGCCTGATATATCCACAAGTTGGAGATGTAAAATGTGACGCTGCGATTACACGTCCAGGCAAGTACGAGGCAAAACAAGTCATCATGTTAGCGGTGGCGTAAACAGATGGAGGCGGTGGGAAGCTAAAAGAGTTAGAGCAGGGGATGAGGAGGAGGCGTGGTGGAGTGCTTGTGGGTCAACCCATGAAGTTTATGAGGAGCTTTAAAAAATCTTAAAGTTCCCTGCTGGAGCCAGATTTGCTGTCGTTTAAGTATGCGTGCTGCTTCGGAGATGGAGGCAAATAATGGTGTGCAAGCTGACAAAACACGGATACAGGTTTTTCTTCCGATGTCTGGTTGAACTTTCGTTTGATGCGGTCCTTAATGAGCAAAAAAGGAACTGGAGAAAAAAAAAAAAAAACTTAGAATGGATTTTATGTGGAAAATACAGATACAGCAAATCACAGAAAGAATACTGACATATTTTAATCTTTTTAAAAACTTTTTTGTATCTTCTGGGATTGCTAAATATATTGCCTTTTCACAATGTCGTGCAAAGTTTTTATGCCCTTGAACTTTTTCACATTTTGTCACACAACAAAACTTCATCAAGTGTAAATGCTTTGATTTTTGGTGAATCAAGTCAAAGTAATTGATTATTGTAGGGTGAACGACAAATTATACATGGTTTTGATTTCAGATTTTCTTTTCCCCAAAAAACTGCCTCAGTTTTTTGAAACGTCACAGAGAGGATGCAACAAACAAATGGAAGAAGATGTTCCGGCTACCCGAGACCAAAACATAACTTTTTGCCCAAGATGCAAAATAATCGGTGTAACATAAATCAAAGTCTCTAACACATCATAGTAAAACCTGGAGAAAATATTTTTTCTTAGATCTGTTACATAAAATCCCAGTTCAATGCATTAAAGGTTGTGAATATGACATAAAAAAATATGAAAAATGTTCAAAGGTTTTGATTACTTTTGCCAGTCACAAGAATAAATATAAAAACCCTCAAAGCCGCAAACAAGAACAGCTGTCATTGGCACATTTTTTTCTTTTGAATCAAAAACAAAAGAGTCTTGTAAACGACAAACTGGATTATTTTCAGAGGTTTATTTGCTATTTATTGGATGATGTAAATCTTACCTAAATTCTTTAATAGAAACTCCCAAGAAGTTAATGCACCTTATAAAATGCAAAAGTGCTTTGAACCCATTTCTGTTTGTGCAAGGTTAACCAAGGCAACACATTGATAAAGCTGTTTCCACATATTTGTTAATCAAAACAACAAACTTAAAGGACATAATATACCAAAGTAGTGCACAACTTTTAAGTGAAAGAGAAATATTATTTTGCCAACGACTAGGTCTTTTCATAAAAATCTAGTGTGCTGTGCATTTGTACTCAGTCTTCTTTATACTAAAAAAATAAATGTTATCAGTTACCTATAGAAGTTGCCTAATTGCTAAAAAGAATTCACTCCTGTGAAATTTTATCTCTGAATGAATATATAAATTCAGCTGTTCTGTAGAGGCGTAATGGGAGAAAATATAGAAAAAAACTACTTTGAGAAGACCAAGGAATACAACAAACATCCCTGGAACAAACTTATAGGGAAGTTTAAGTCAGAACAACATCCCAAGATTTTAACGCATCAGCTGATGCTGTTCAATCCATCATCTGATAGGCAAGAGGCTAAATCAACTGCAAATGTGCCAAAATAAGAATATTCATCTACAGTCATAGCTGCACAATGACAGAATGAATCACACACAGCTAAAAGGCATGCAGTAACTCCAAAGGGGCTGCAGGGATCCTGAACTTAGATGTGACAGTCTAGGCAAAAACAGCTATTAGTTGGGCACCCCACAAACCTGACTTTTTGGGAAAAGCTGATGTTGAAAGAAACCCATAAAATAAGCCAAACAAAGTGTCTGAGTCACACGGAAGAAGGTGTACACAATACGCTTACAAAGTATTGTGTGTGCATCTTAATATTTTCTGATACGAATACGTGAGAGTTGTTTCAATCTCCTGTGATGTAAATGTTAGCAAATGGCCGCAAATGAGGCAATATTTATGTTCAGACTTTAAAAAAATAAATATTTCTGACTCATTTTTGCTGAGAAAAAAAGGTTTATATCGTTTTCTTCTGACTCAGTTAACTAGTGACACTAAATCCTAAACAGATGCAACAAAGATGTGTAATTTGGCTCCAGACTGTGTTCAGAGTGGTGTGGTGCTTACTCATAAACTTTAAGATGACTGGCTAAATGAAACAATCTATCATGCAACATGGAAACCAAATCCCACAAATGCTTTGCGTTCACAACACCTTAAGCTCCATTTGGCCCCGGATCAATAACTCAGGCGTGTTTATCTTCAGGAAATTTACTGTCATCTCTTGGAGGCGCAACACGAACCTCAGAACCTCGAAAGGCTTTTGTCATATTTGGTGCTGAGATCTTTCTTTAAGATAGTGTCATGTGCCGCCTGTATTTACAGCTCCCGTGTGAAGAGGACACACAGAACATGTTCGTATCTGAGCAATGGGCGGTCCTCCCTTGCAGCTCAATAAAGAAAAATAGAACCATATTTGGCCGCTGAGCTGCTTGTGGCTCTGAATCACGCTGAGGACAATACCATTTGGTGCGTCTAAACATTCCAGCAGGCAATATTGCATTTCTAGCTCATGTATAAATCAAAATTATTTTTTGAATTCCAAGCATTCTTAAGGTCAAAATGTCATGAGAATACACAATACTATTAGTGTTATTCAAATATATATATATATATATATATATATATATATATATATATATATATATATATATATATATATATATATATATATATATATAATATATATATATATAATTTAAGTATATACATACTAATGGATACTCCAGTGGAAGGCAAGGGTAGGCAAATTGTGTCATTGCTAATCATCAAAATTAAAATTATTCATATTCAGTTTGCTTTTGCACTTTTTTTCGCCAGCAAGCATATTACAAATGTACAATTTTCTTTACTGCCACTTTGGCTGTTGTGCAAATTGTGACTCAAGTAACCGGAAACTCGGCATTTGGATGAGTCAGAGTCAAATTTTCCAGAACTCACTCACTCAAACTATGGGCCAGAAATGATTTTATAATCCTGAACTTTGACACTGCCGATATTACTCAAAGGCTGAAATCATTTCTGAGCACAGTGATCCAAGGTATATTTATCATTTACTATAAAATATTATTTATTTTAGTATTTCATCGCAAACATTTGTATCCCAAGAAAATGTGGTTTTCTGTAAGCTGTTAAAAGTTCTCTTCACTTTTGCGCCGCTCCCTCTTCCATTACACTTTGTCTTTCCTCTCCCAGATCCCAGACAGCTCATTAAAAAATCAGGAGATTAAATTGCCTCCTTTGTAAGCCCTAAGTTTGATGTATCAATTATTCAGATGCCGAAAAGGAGCTGCCACTCTGGGAATTTATTGAACCCACAAAAGGTGCCACATCTCTGAGCACAGAGTTGCAAATGTCAGTGGATGAACTTTGTGCCTGTAATTCAACCTACTGGCATATTGGAGTGCTGAACAAATCTTCCATCCATACTGTGTTAGATTACTTCTGAAGCATGACAGTATAAAAGGAACAATCACGGGAAAAAAAAAAACAGAAAAACAAATCAAATGTTATATTTTTTTAAGTTTTCAAAGGAAAGCTTCAAAATTACCTTAAAAGATAAATAATGTTTCTGAGAGGTGATGCTCTCAGATGTAGTACTTTTCTTAACAGCAAGATTTTCACAAACCTCATTGAAAAAAAAAAAAAAAAAGAAAAAGAAAAAAGCATTGGTTGTTTTTGACGAAGAAACCTAAATCCACACCGTTGTACAAATTATTTATTTATTTATTTTATCCAAATCACTATAAGCAGCCCAGACCATTTGAAGCTATTCTGGGTTACTCCAGGAGAATCTGCAGAAGCCATAATTGCGCTTGTCAAGAGAGGTCAAATTGGAGCAACTAACATAACTTATCAGTCCAGGCAGCCAAGTGAAAGAATCCCTGCCATGTTCTCTGAGTCAAACCCCCACATAACTCCTGAGGCGTGCAGAGCTCAAGCAGCCTTCGGGTTGATCCTGCACAGCTCAGATCATCGCAGGTCAACTTTCCCCTCCAGACACTTGCACAACATGCCAGATTACAGTAAAGTGCATAAGACAGTTCTTTGAATATAGATTGAAAAAAACAACAACAACACAATTTTCATCTCTGCTGCTGGACACTGATAGTTTTGTTAAAAACTATGAAGTTTTTTTTTTTATAACATAAACCTCGACATAAATGTTGATTTGGTTTACCTTGAAAGAACAAAAACAAATCTGCACAAACCGCATTTTCATCCATTCATACGCAGTGTACTGGAACATGTAGTTCTACACCAATTTAGAAATATGTTTAAATTATGGCACGAAATAAAACTAATATAAAAAAATGCAGACGCACTGGAACTCAAACCTATTACTTTTACAGTTAAAAATATTTCCAATTAAATCGTTAATTGACAGCGCAAAACTAACAGTCATAATAATAATAATAATTCGGTTGATTTAGTTACTTTACTTTTCAAGTTTAGAGCAAAATAAATCCAATAACATAAAAGCCATAGACTCACCTGGTTATGTTGCGTCTGAAGTTGATCCCTCTTTTAAGTTAAAATCCTTCACTTCTTTAGCCACAAAGAGATCCTTTTTACCGGAAACTCACTCGCAGTATTTTCTCCTCTTGACTGTTAAAAAATTATATTAATATTCGATGCACACGACAATAAAGTATGAAATCTATACTATTATTTTCAAAAGGCACAAAAGCGACGCAGGCGCGCACAGTCCGCCGTAACAAGTCAGTCAGACTTTTGTTCTTTCTCTCAGTCGCGACGCGCTGCTTTGTTCGGACTCTCCTGCGAGGTGCGCTTTTTAAACGCGCTTTCGGGCTCCAACTGCGTCCAACTCCTGAGACTGGTTCCAAAGCTGTAGTATTAACATATAAACTGCAGTCCCTGCCAGAGGGCACTGCAGGGTCCGCCCCTTACATTCTCACCATGGGAAAATGAAAAACCTGCGCTTATAGATATGCTGCTAAATAAATATTTGTTCCCGTGCTTAGTGTCATCTCGGAATATGTTGTTTTTTGTGAGTGTGTCCGTGTGCGTGTGTATGTGGACTCTGACATAAACCTACAATAAAACAAAACCATATGACGGAATGAGATGCTATTGCACGTTGGGACAGCTGGAAGCTAAAGAATGAGCCTCTAGCATTTTGCAAGGGAGTGTATCTTCATTTATTTTTAATTGCCGGAATATTAATTATTTGAGGTGCATCAATCTAAGGAAATATAAGTCACGAAAAATAAACGTGATGTCCACATGCAATAACTTTTTATGATTATTTTCCTTGTTCCATATTTTTCTATATTGAAAACAGACATTCTTGACACATGCCTTCTTAAGACACCAATGTGATGAAAATTATCGGATAGAAGCAGAGAAAAAACAAATGACCTCTGGTCCCATGGAGTACTTTTACATGGGAAAGAAAAACAAAAACAAAGACATCATGTTTTATATTGCTCTGTCAATTGGCTTTGTCTGTGTTTGAAACAAAAGTGACAGACAGGTCACTTAGTAACTCTGTCAATAATTCCATTAAGGAAAAAAAAAACACTGTTAAACACAAAATAACTAAGGAGGAGACTTCCTAGAGGAATGATTGAACATTGTTAGGAAAATATACTCAGTTCAGATTACTGACAGCATCAATTAATCTTTCAGTGACTGTAAATAGAAAAAACAGAAAACTTAACACAGAAGCACTGAGCCATAGGTAAATGTATACATTAGACTTAATTAAGAGCACCAATGATGTGTCAAACAAAAAGACCGTGCTAAACAAGGAATCACTGGGGCAGAGGTATCTGAAGTGAAAAGACCAAAAAAAAAAATGAAAGAAAAATGTCACCTTTCTCTTAAATGAGAGAAAAAAGTCAGAAAAGTATATTTTGCCAGTTTGCACAAAAACTGATGGAACACACCAGAACTTTGCCTTTTTCTCCTATAGAAGTCTATAAGCAGCATTTCTTGGAAATTCACTACAGTAATTTTGCGTTTTTAGGAAGAAGATATTTCTCAACTGAATTTCAACCAGATTGGCTACAAACACACATATTTATTCTTCTGAAAGGGTTAGTGTGAGAACAGGTTTAGAGAGCCTCCTCTGTCTTTCATCTTAACGAAATGATAATCAGAGCCATGATCTTGAAAGCAGGCATGATCCTGTCTCTATGACGTCTAGTGATGCACTTGGATTCTTATGACGTAAGGAGAAGACGGGTGAATGGTCAAATTTAAACAAACCCATTCATTTTTTAAACACTTCTCTAGTAAATACATTCTGACTCAGGTGTCAGATATTCGCAGAATTTGCTGTAGCCAAATCCTCTGTGGAATTAGTAAGGGTGAAAGAAGCATTCCAACTGTCTTTAGTTTTGAATGTGAATGACAATAAACACTCCTTAAACATCCTGCTATCATTTATTCTGCAGTCCTTTTTAAATCATCCCAACTGCTCATTATGTCATGAGTACATCCACTGACTGCCAAGAGATGGTCCAGGGGAGCCCTAAAACAGAGCCAGACAGTAATTTTGTATCAGCTGTAAAATGCTTATGCATGCAAATATTGCAAGGTCAACTTTATTAAGGTCATAATTCTTCTCACGATCTAAAAGCCAAGGGTAGTTACGGACCATGTACCTTCTGGGTAGACTGAAAGCAGCCAGTTTCAAGAGAGCCAAGGGGTTTAAATGATGACTAATGATAGGTTTATGACTATTACACTATGACTCCACAGAACAGGGAGAACTTTGGAAAATATTATAAAGACAGTGGTTACATCAATCAAATATAAACAAACATAGTTTTATTGTCCCAAAAATTATGAACCAGACGAATATTATTTTAAAACCAATTATATGTATTGAATAGACTGGCTTACAATACACACCAGACAATTTTGAAAAGACAGAGAGAGAGAAAAAAAAAAAAAAAGATTTGGATTTAATTTGCTTGCAGGATGCAAATCTCACACGAGATTGTTTCTAAGTCAAACACCAAAACATTCGGAGGTCCGGGAAGTCTTTATGTTTGGGTGGGTGTGATGCAAAAAGACTCCAATTTGTTTCTACTGGTTACGTTGAAAGGCTGTGTTTGGGTCATCATACATCAGGGTGTTTTGTTTTGTAAATGAAAAACTGAGATGCACCACATTGCAGATGAAAAGGATAAAAGAAAAATCCTGAGTTAATAGTGGAAGCAAAGGAAGTGTGTCAGGACTGCTTTGTCTCTGAGTTTGCAGTCCACAGCTCGGTCAGTCAGGGAATCGTGATTTGTAATTGTTTGCTTCAATGTGTTAAACACCAACTAAACAAATTTATTTGCACCGATCATCAATAATCTTTCTTGTGAAAACTTTTTGCAAACAGTAAAAATCAACTGCTGTGCATGTAATGAAAGAAGAGGAGGACAGAGCTTTTTCACTCTAGATAATTTTCACATTATGCAGCCAGTAAACATTTAACTTGTGCAAGAAGTAGTGGTGAATGTACAATGTAGTGTTTAGTGAACAGTGATGTCATTGCAGACATAACAAGTTTACCTTTTTTTTTCTCATAAGACTAAACAATGAAGTGATTTGACAGTGACTTGGATAGATCTGACTAAATTAATCATGAAACCCTTAGAGACAGATGCTTTCCAACATTGCAATGGAACATTTAGATTGCAGCTCAGATTTTGATGATCTTACATCATGGGCAAGGATATTTAACTTGGGTTGCATAAATTTTAATTTAGCATTAGCTAACAAGATCAAAAATATACATACAGACTCGACCACATTAAAAAAATTCTAACTAAAATTTAAATAAATCTCCCTCAGTAAGGTGAAGAAAACTTTTTGTCACAGTCATGGCCATACATATTGAGGTCAGGGATATAATTGAAGATTATTGTTAGCTTCAAATTAGGTTTGAAGCTAACAATGTTGAAGTTTGAAGTTAAAACTTCTGCAGAAAGGAATTGGTTTGTCCATGTGGGCAACTGAAAGTTTCAGCTCTGTTTGATTGTGTTGATGTTGAACCATCAACATCTTCTCAGTACATTTTCATGCAAAACTTTCTTCACCGAGACCAATGGCTGGCGCTCCAACCACTGATTCCTGTACTCAATAATTATTTTTCAATTAGGTTCAAATACTTTAAACTCTCAGACACAAATATATTGTTCAAAGAGGACAATAATATAAAATAAAAGCGACAATCAGAAGACAGGCTGTCTTAATTGAATTGTTCATGTGTGATGGTTGCTTCTGTTTTTTCTAAATCTTAAAATCAGACAGACATCCCTGGTCTTGTAATTTCTTTAGCACAAAGAAAATAGGTGAACATATTCTAATTTTGACTCACTACTGATTTCCTTTCAATAAAATACAACTTCATTATAAACTAAGTTAAAGGACCACATTACTAAAGTTGTGAAACCCACATTTTTACAACTAAATGTTCTACCAAGCTAAAGCAATAACTTCCTTAGGAAAAGATCTCAAAAAATCTGTGCTTGTGACCTTCCACCTGAACCATTTTAATCTCATTACATCATTTCCAAACTTTTCATAAAGCTGCTGCTTGTCTTTTATTTGGTGTTAAACTTGTTATCCATTTCTAAATTTGAATACATTTTACGTAAACATTTATTTTTACAAACAACCACACAATCCATGTAGAATTTTTTTAAGGTTTCCAATATCTGAATTAAACCATAAAAGTAACAGAGCCCTTTACAGCAATTGTTCAAATTCTTTTAAATAGTTTTATCCAAGATTTTAAAATGTCTCCTTGAGAGTCATGTTTTTTCATGGTTTAAATTAGAGAAGTATTGCAAACTAGCTGCAGTTTATGCATCATGATCCCTTTCTATTTTTATTTATTTTGTGATTCTGTTTGTTTGGCTGAACTGTAATTCACGTTGGTCCACTTCATTTAAACAGCAGAAAGATGTCTCCCCTCATTGTGTATGTTCACCTTCCCCTCTGTGCTGCTAAACTGTGTACAGGCAGGGCTGATCCTTCTGCCTTTTCACTCATTTCTCCTCACAAGTTCATTAAGTCACAGCTGAAAAGGACCTGCATACGTCTCATACTTGGCCATCACTGAGGTGGTAGCCTCTCCTCCGCTTTTGCTGCTTACGTTATCTTTGTGGCTAATGCTTTTTTTATTTCAGCCTTTGTTGGATTAAACCTCCATCAAAGGGACAAGCTAACAATGACAGTCACAGTTGCAGGGAAGAAATATTTGGTTTTAGCAATAAAAGTTGTGCAATTGCTGGTACCCCAGGTTTTGTCTATCCCCCCTTTGTCTCCTAAAATGTTTCAGATTGGAGCATACACAGAGCTGGATTTTTAAACACTCTTCTTTGCATAATCTCCATAGATCGCCCAAAGTCTTGCATCCTCTCTTATGCTCTCATCTCTTCAATTCATCCCAAATATTTTTTGGGGGGGATTTAGTACAGTAAGATGGGAAAAGTTGATTTTCATAATTTCTTTGGATGGAAATTATGCCATCCAAAGAAAAACTACATTTATTTTTAAAGTCCTTTGCACGTTATTTTCTTCATTGTAAATAACTGATGCCTCTCACTTATTCTGAATTCTATTTTTGAACATTTTATTCCAGCAAATTGCAGACATAATATTCCAACCGTACGTGCTGAGAGACGTTTAAATAATGTGCCTCTATAAACCAGTTTGTTTATATTCTCATTTAAAGCACATCTGTAAATCAATCAAACCTTGTGTGGAAGAAACGTGAAAATATATGAGGATTACATGCATACAAAGTCATTTAGTTCATGATTTTAAATTTTTTTTTACATATCTAAAGGTGTAGACACTCATTATGCACCTTTTGAAAATTGAAACACCCAGAAATAGATTCTTTAGTTGATGGTTTTAAGAGAACAGAGATGGAAACATTTTGCAGCAGATACCAGCAATAGTTCTATCTGCATTCCTTCCATCCAATCTAGTATTTATCTAAGATTGCTTTAGCGTTTATGGGAAAGTGATAGATGAGATTAATGAAAGTCCTTTGACTATTTTTGGATTTGGAATATTGGAGCCTTCATCATTCCTTTAGAGACAAAGTGTTTATACAATACATCTGTAAAATTATTACTGTCTCAGTCATATTTTTAAACCATATAAATATCTGCATTTAACATTTCTGAAGTTCACTTTTTGTGTATCTTCACTGCCATGTTTCACATTTCTAACCTCAGTCCTAACAGTAATGTTACATCTGTAACAAAGGTATGTTTACTGGATAAAGGGACGTTTTCGTTTTTGAACCTGCAATACATTTATAGCCATCTGAGCAGATGTAAACATCGTGCACGCAGCTATTTATCAAGTCAAGACAATAACTCTAACCCTTTCTTTAACATCAACATTATGATTGAGAATATCTAAATAAAAGCCATCTTGTCAAGTGGACAGAAGATAGATGTATACCTCAGATGTTATGGGAAGTTTTTTTCTTTGAAAGCCTTCCCACTGCTTGAAAATAATGATTGATCATACTTGAAACAGTGTGCCAGGAGAGTTATCCGCTGCCAACATGTGTTTGCCATATTGGTCCTCAAATGAGCAACCCTAAAGACGAGGAGAAAATCACCTTATGTCAGAGAACGAAAGCTGTGCGGCTGCTCTGAAAGGATGTCAACAGTTTCCAGAAATTGAAAGAAATCAAATGTAGTATTTTTTTAAATCGGTTACAATATGTTGACATGGCTACAAATGATTTACTTCAGCCTTAAAATGCTAATAAATAACAAATAGGAGGGGAAAAAAATAGAGTAATCATTTGCAGTATTTTCCAAAACTGAGATTAGTTTTTTTATATATAAATAAAATTGTGAAAAGTGTGACTTGTATATGAATTCAGAACCATTCAAGTTTTACCCCTAAAATCCAAAGTAACCAGTCAGTTTTGGATGTCTCGCAATTAATAATCCATTTGTGGGTCATTTCATAGTTGTATTTACTATGATGACTTTAAAGGTCATTTAGAGGTTTGGTCACTTGTGAAAGTGAACAAGTAGCATAATGAAGATGAAGAAATACACTGGACAGGACACGGGTGAAGCTTGTAAAAAGAGATTGTAGGCGTTCACCTTCCATTCAGATACAGCAAGAGTGTAATGTATTATATAATATCAAAGCAAATGTATGCCTTATAATTTACTAGATTTAAATCCAGACTTAAATTAAACTGAAAATCTGTGTGAAAATGTGAGTGAGACCGACGCTCTCCATCCAATCTCAATGAACTTGAGTCATTTTGTAAAAAAACACTTGGCAAAAATTTAAGTTGCAACAAGTACAAAGCTGGCAGAGTCATATCCCAAATGAAATGCAAATGTAACTGCAGTGAACTGTAATTTTAATGCCATTGACTCATGGTGGCAGAATGCACACACATGCCACACTTTTCAGATTTCTAGTATATTAAAACACATATTCTCATATTTCCACAGTGAACCTCACTGTATCATATAAAATCCCAATGCATTCAAATTTTATGGTTATAATAAAACTATCCTGCACAATATAAACGGTATCAATACTTTTGCAAGATATTGAAGGTATTTTCTACAATAGAAATGTTCTGCATTTAAATTCCTCTTTGGAAGATCTTATTGAATTTGATGTTCCAAGACAATTTGAAGCAGGTGAGCTTCATGTGCTTGACAGGCAGAAACTAAACTAAAATAAATAGTTTTGTACTTATACTTAAAGTTATCTGACCTAAAGTCATATGATATCGATTATAGATTATATTAGTTGCATTTTAAAAGCATTAGGTAATGTTAAAGCTCATCTCTTGTCATGAAAATTTCAGTCATAAAATGAATCAGTCGTAGAGCAAAGGAGGCTCACAAATGTACGAGATAAATCACTTGACTACAACTAATGTCTGAAAGATCCAGATGTGAAATAAGATTTGATCAGTATATTGACTCACCTTTTTAAGATTATGTTCACATTTTTCAACTTACTAGGAACCAACAACCAAATAGTATCACCTCAATATTGTTCATGGACTACAGTTATGTTCAGTAAATTGAAAAGAGATGACACAAAAACATTAGAATTAAGCACAGGAATAAGTATGTAACATGCAAGCTTTTACAAACAGAAGAAAACTGAAGTGCTGGAGTAAGGAAGAAATGTTCCCTCTTTTCACATTGTTTCACCAATTAGTTTGGAAACATTTAAAACTGACTCCTGGGTTATTAAGTTTTAACTTTGCTTTCAGCTTTTGTTGTCCCTTGGGCCCATTTCAGTTCTAAAATACAAAATGTGAATACAAAATCATGTGTTGTTTTGATTCATTTATACATGTTTTGATGAGGGAATGACATTATGATATGATGTAACACTCAAAAAGTGTATTTTACATAAGACTGACCATTTAACAGATCAAAGTTTAACACAAAACAACAACAAAAAACCCCAACAAAATCTGAATTTGGTCTCAAAATTATGAATGTCATTCTTTACAACTTAAGACTATTAGCATTTCCAGGTCTTAACCAACTATTTAGCCACATATTACCTTTTTGTTGAGACTAATCCATTCAATAGGCAAAGGATTGACAAGAAAACCCTCACATCTGGGTAAAAATGCCACTTTCACCTCTTTATCACACCTCACAGCCTTTATTACTTTTCAACAGAGGCGACTCATGCAAGTCTTGGGTGGCTCTGACTTCTGGCTCCCCAAAGACATAAGACAAAAAACTAAAACAACTTTGCTTAATTTAAAATTTTATTATATTTATCATATTGATGTGATAATATAATGTGATATGTAGATGGACGTATGGGGACAAACACAAAAACATTATCAGTTGCAAAATAGTTAAGCACCTGATCATCAGCTGAAATGAAAACAACTGTGTTGTCACGCTGACCCAGACCCGAACCAGTCAATTACTGCTCTTCAGAGGAGCAGTATTATGTGCATTTGACCTTTTTGGGCTTTATATTATGTTTTAATGTTATTTTCTAATCAAAAACATACCTGGAGTGTTGCTTTGATTCTTTTTTTTGCATCGTTGAGAACTGCTTGAATCTCCTGTAGCTGCCGTTCAGGTATACCTCACAAGCCTCCAGTTTTGGCCATGACCTCCCATATTGTTTTTTTTTTTGTAAATTTCCCGTTATATAATATAATAATATTAAATAAGAATTTCTATGTGTGTCAAAACTGAATTAAGTCACTAGCCTCACACGAACTACCACCGACTGTAGCATTGAAGGCAAAGACTAGTGACTTAATTCAGTTTTTAGAGACCCATAAATTTGTATTTAAAATTATTATATTATAATATGGGAGGCCAACAGGATGTTCCCAGACTTTCTTACAAAGAGTATTTATATGTTTCCATGTAGATGGAAACATATACAATGCTAACACATTAAATTGTATTAGCATGGTCTACATTAGCACTTAACTCATGTGGAATATTAATCATCAGGAGCATTGGTGCTTTCATATGAATTGTTGATCACTTGGCACAGGTCTGATTAATTGTATGTGGACAAAACTACAGAAAAAGTGCTTTTTAGTTGGATTTAACCATCATAAAATTTTACTACATGTTGTTTCCACTCAACATGTTTCAAGTTGAGTGGAGTTACCCATAGGAACAGAAAAGGTTTCCATCATAAGTCATAACAACAGCTGCCTACTTACAGTTTACTGGGGAGGTAAAATGAAAATGGTGTATATTTGTGTGTCCATGTATGGAATGAAATCAACCTTATAGTTGCAAACAAATAGCATTAAACAACTTTAACACTTTTGACACTTGATTGCTGGGTCATCTTGACCTGAAAAGTATCTTTGCACAACAAATCCATAAAACACCCCATTTTCAATTTAATGGATTAATTATGTTTATTAAGCCAGGCAGAAGTTTGAAACAAAAAGAGTGATTTTAACTCTTTTTTAAACTATTTTTAAACATTAAAATGGGTATGTTCGACCCACAACATAACGAGAGTAAAGAAAAAAATGTGCAATGTGCTGAAGAGCTTAGAAACATTGTTACAGTTAAAGAACAGCTAAAATGTCACTCTAATGGTATTTATGTCCAAAACAACAAATTACAATGTTTACATCTTTATTTTTGTTTTTAGGCAATGGCTTCATGAGTCACTCTAATCAGATGTTGTTTTTGCATGTTTGAAAATAGTATCTCATAATGTGTGTCCTGGTATTTCTGTGTCTAAGCTTTGAAAAATCCAACTGCTTCAAAACCACCCTGACTTTATGAGCAGAAAAATATCTGGAATGAGTTTAAACAAAAACACAAAATGGCAATAAGTACAAAGTGGTTGGATATGCAACCACTTTGTACTGTTGCACCAAAGTACACCAGCTGTACACCAAACAGCTTAATAGACCTCAACATCTAACAATTAATTAAGATAATCACAAAGACTGGTTTCCCTGTCCTGCAGAGTATTTTAGAGGGAATAGCCTCAGGGGCGGTGATTCCCTATAATAAATTTACAGAATTGCAAATTGCAGGCATTGAGATATATTGTGGAGACAGCCATTAATTTTGTTGGCAAGTCTCTTTTTTGCTGTAGCCAACTGTGCTCACAACAGTCAATTAGTAGAATTGTTATACTGTATTGAAGGGGAAAATAATTAGGATTGACTGGAAGACTTTCTGCTCATCATTTAGGAATGGATGGTTCAGATAATTTGTCAAACTGTTAGCATCTGAACAACTGAAATTAAAGAATACTGACTTAACTCATGTGGAAAATTAATCATCAGGAGCATTGGTGCTTTCATGCATAGCAATTTACTGACATCATTGTCTATAAGCTTTTTCTGTTTTGATATGAATTGTTGATCACTTGGTGCAGGTCTGATTAATTGTATGTGGACAAAACTACAGAAAAAGTGCTTTTTAGTTGGAGTTGACCATCATAAAATTTTACTACTAGTCCTCCAGCTGTATTCTGAACGTATCTCTCTCCTACACTTACAGCTGGCTGGGGATATGAGTGCAGCAGATCAAAAAGCAGATCATATGACAAAGACAGCCCATCATTTCTCCTTGACTGTCCAGCATTTTAGGACATCTGAGTCTTGATTCATCAACTTTGTTTGCAATAAAAATAGCCCCCATGCAGTGAGGTCTTGGAAGCTATGGCGAGCTTACCTGAGTCCCTTACTATGAGTCTCCACTGAAGAAATTCCCAGACCTTGAGCAGTCCATCAGATGTATCTATTTGGATTGTCTTTTCTAATCCACACAGATTTGTTGTAGGTTTTTATCTAGGGTCAGTCACTGCATAACTCATCTACCCTTCTGCCCACTAATGCCCACATCTGGGGACAGCTCACATTCACAGAAGCCTCTGAACGTCCCTTCACCACATCTGCACCAAGTTACGCCATTCAGCTTTGAATCCTTAGCTCTTCACTCGTTCAGTGGAAATATTTACAAATGGGAAAGACAAGTTTTAAATACCTTCCCTGGGAATAGTGTCCCCTCAAGTGGCAAGTTCCACATCTATTGTTGAACAATAAATCTTATTTTTAATCCTTTTTAATGATTTACAGTTGTAATTGCTTAACTATCTTTTCATGTTGCAATACAGTTTTACAAACTGTGCATTTGGGAATAATCTGTGATTTTTAATATTAGACTGAGAGGGTTACATTTGATTGAGAGATTTAGTTTAGCCAGACAATTTAATGGGGGAAATATATAAAATATAAATTTTTTTTTTAGATTTACATCATAATACAATGTTATTCTCTCATCAAAAACGTGGCAAGGGGTGCTGTGGTGGCGCAGGGGCGAAGCACAACCCACATATGGACGTTTTAAGTCCTTGTGGCAGTAGTCACGGGTTAAATTCCTGGCTTGGCAACATTTGCTGCATGTCTTCCTCCTCTCTCATTAGCCTCTTTTCTGTCAGACTACTTTCAAATAAAGGTCAGTAGAGCCAACAAAACCTCATAAAAATAATAATAATGATAATAATTCTTGATTCTTTTGTGCGTGTTTGAAAAATCCATCCTTCTCCTCTGGGAGCCATTCTGGGTGAAGAAAACGAGTGGTGTAACTGAGCACTGCTTTTTCGAGGAAGCTCCTTCCCACAGCTGCAATCCCCAAGCCAAGTTTCCGCGTTACAGAGCAATCCTCCCCTGCAACTCCCTTACATCTCAGATCCTTCAGACTAGTGGCAGCAGGAATTTGCAAACACCTGGTGGAAGTGCACATTTGCTGAACTCACCTTAGGAACTACTTTGCATTGAAAGTGGTTAAAACATCTTTTAGTTTTTGATAGCAGAATATTGTTGGAATGATGTACCGAACGTAGAGTGTTGGAAAGAGGTTCTTAAAGAGACAGAGACCCACTTTCAAAGAGAAGCCAATTGTGATTTTACAGCATGCTCAATTGCAAAGTCAAAATTTCTTTAAATCTTGTTTAATATATACAGGCTTATTAAACATGATAAATAATGATATATGACAATATTATAAGTGGATGTGTATGATACTACCACTTTAAAACAGCCCTAATCAAAATCCTGATGCAATAACCAATAAGTACATCAAATGAGGTTACCCTAGTATAATAGTAAAAATAAAAGTATATGTTAGGTATTAACTGTAAGCTAAAAACTAAGTTAAAACAGAAAAAACAGCACAAACATTTATCAGAAAGAATAAGTCATCTGAGAAATGTCAAATAACAGTCATGGATCTAAATATCATACAAGTAGATGAATCTCCCAAAATTGCTATGAAACACTTCGATGAGTTTTGTACCAAAGCAGTCAAAACAGTTACAGTCCCATTTATATCATTTTGTATCCTATTCTTCTATTCTTTATTACTTTAAATGTTATTTTTTTTAACTATGGCAAATAATGCAAATAAAATAGCCATGACACTTTTGACAACTTTTTGAAAATGAAACATGAATGCATCTTTACAGGTTTCTGTTATCCCCTCTTTCTGCATGGTGCATAGACTACACAGCTCCAAACATGCTTTTTCTCTCTGCCCAACATTGTTTATGTTTCACTAAAGCACTTTTCTCCTCCCACAGATGTTCTGGAACTGTCCAGAGTGTTAATCACACCATCCTCCTCAGTGTGAAGGAGCTGGCGACACTTCACCATAAAACTCCTTGAGAAGTTTTGCATGTTTTTCTCACTCAGGGGCTAATGAGTTCATTACCATGTGAGAGGAGAAGCGGTTTCATGAAAAACTGTTCAGACTTTGTAATCAAGTAAGACGTTGTTGATTCAAGTTCTACCTGAGAGTTTTAACATTATCTTTTGGCAATTAATTATCTTTCTGCATGTGTCTGAGTTGTCCACATGTTTTCTGATCCCTTAATGCTTTCCATGTCATCTCTAAAATTATAATTTGTAAATTCCCAGTGAAACACCATGCTAAGAATGAATTCTTTTGCAGAAGGTTAGAGAATACCACTGTCAAATAAACCTACTTTTCTCTCAACAACCCTTTGGTGATTTTACTTAACTGTACTCAGATTTAGTTCTTGATTCTTGAAGACTGTTAATAAGAATATGGAAATCCTACAAAATGAAAAACAAAGAAGCATGTCAAGAGAATATCCCTCTTATGCTTCTAAGCTCATTTAGGTTTTGGCAGAAAACACTAGATTCCCACTGCAGAAACAAACTTTAAATAATGTCTCACCATGAGGCACCTAAACCTCAGATTACCTCTTCAGTAATAGCAGTTATGATGGTCATACAAAGAAAGACTGAATAGGTGATGTTCACTGACTTACTAGAATACAATTCCTTGAAACGGTTCGGTTACAGTTTTTAGCTAATAGGCCTTTTGTAATGTTACAACCATATACTTCAATGTACCTTATTGTGATTTTATGACAGATTAACACAAATAAGTGGTGAAGTGGAATGAAAATGATTCAATGATTTCAATTTTTTTACAACTAACCTGACTAGAATCAAGAAATTCTTATAAAAGAACATGTCAGACAACATAAAGAAGGATGAAAGATGTCAATAAGCAACATATCAACCCTGATCTTAGGAAATTCAAGAACAGGTGACAAAATACCAATACTGACAATGCATTTACAAAGCTATTCCTAAGGCACAGGGATTTTTTATTTTGTTATGTTTTTATTGAACATAATTTTATTAAAGGTAATTTCACCAGCAGAAAAACTGTAATGTTACTTAGTTCTTATGCCTTTATTTACATATCAAACTTAAACATTTAATAGGCATGGGTAACTTGTCTGCTCTAGCACCTCCCAGTGTCTGTCTGTGCATGCTCCTGTTGCCAATTATCACAAACACATGATAGCAGTTGCTTGCACAACCAGTTATTAGGGTTAAGAGCAATTACATTTTCTCAAAACCCCCTTTGGTTTAAACAGCTGTTTTCCCTAACAAATAAAATCATAATTTAATACTGATTGATATAAATATTTGTTTGATGGTGAAACATTGAAGTTTTGCAAATAAAAAAACAAGAACATAAATCTATAGGCAGCAAACATTTTTTTCACAAAGCTGTATCCACAGTCATTCTACTGTTCAAACTTGAAGTGCTCATCACAAGTAATTTCTAATTTGAAAAATGAATATGAACCCAGAGACCCAGAGGAATGAGCTTCTGTAAATTATTCTTGTTAATGCTTCAGCGCTGTCCTTGCTCTTCTTCGCAGAGGCTCTATTTTTATGGTGCTGTTGTGTGCAGGGCTTTAAATTTAGGACAGCTGTACTCTCTCAAAATGAAAGTTGTTTGATGTTGCATGAATCAATAACTCATTTGACATGTCTTAGTTTAAAGAACCCTGCTCCAGTTTCAAGTTTACTATGAATGGCATTAACTATGAATTGCATTCTACAAAATACAATATACATGTGTATGAATACAATCTATTTTTCTAAACAAAATGCCGCTATTTTTAAACACAAGTGAAGAAATTCTGAGGGGCAGAGAAAAACATAATGGTTACTCTAACCATATGGGGTTTGTATTTAGACCTATCCAAACTTTGTGCGGAAGCAAAACAAAATAAATTATGTTGTCAGACAGGATTCAAACTGGACGAAAGCCATAGTTTCTAAGACAAAACTAAATGAAAACAAACAGGTTTTCAGAAAAACAAATTAACAAGTTAAAATGGCTGCATCTTAGCCTCCCTCACCCCATGATTTATATATTTTTTAATATCCTGCTTTGAGCTAGTGTAATGTTAGTCTTTTTAGACTTTATTGTTGCTTAATTTTGCAATTTATATTGCATACCAAGATACTGCCATAAAGCAGTGAAGGGTTTCAGCCAATGTATTGCTAAAATCCTTCAAAACTGAAAAGGCTGAGCATCATTAAGACATAGTTTCATGTTTCAGTTAAGCTACCAGTGTACTTTCCTAGATGCAACACTGATTTAATTAAGTCAATTAAGTAATTAGTTTACCATCAGATGCCCTTTTGTAATAATGATAATAATAATAGTTACAATGCATAGTGCCTTTCAAGACACCAAAAGACACTTTACAAGAAAAAAAACAAGCATACACTAAAAAGTAAACAGATGTAGAATGAAAAACCTAACAAGAGATTACAATTCAAAGATCAACTTGAACAGATACATTTTTGATTGTGATTTGAAAGAAAGAACATCACTCTTGCAGATATCTGGAGGCGGAGGGATCCAGAGTTGGGGAGCAGAGTGAAAAACAACTCTCCTCCTCATGTTGTGGTGGTAGACGGAGAGAGCAGTCAGGTTAATAGAAGAAGAAGAATGAAGAGAGCTTGAATTGGACAGAGGGAGGGGAAATGTTATGGATGGCTTTAAAGGTGTGCAACAGAATTTTAAACTGGATTTTGTGCATGACCAGAAGCTGCAGTGAAGTTGCTGTAAAACTTTTGTAATATGAGAAAAGGAGGCCTAGTAATCTTATTGATGTTACTGACTTATTGATATTACTATCAATACAAAGTTACAAAGTTCTGTTGAGGATTTCAGCCAGGTTCTTAATTGAGATCAGAGTAAGCTGTAAAGTAAAACTGCCCTAGCACATGTAGGCATGTTTCTTCTTGTGGTATATCTGATATGCCACAACAAGAAATGAGACAAATGGTTTTGGAGATCCTGGATACTGTATGATGGTCTCAACCCAATGTGATGAGGGCCTCAACAATAAACACCTAGATGAAATCATGCTGTCAATATCAGGTTGGGAGCCAAATGTTATCAGCTGCAAAGCAGAAATTCTTGAAACCATAAATACAATTGTATCCAGATTTTGTTTTATTTTATTGATATTTAAAGATTAAGCACTTCACAAGCTTTTGGATCAAAATATGTAAGATCCTACAAAGGATCTTTCTAAGATCCTTTGAAATGGGACTGTTTTTTTTTTTTTTTTGCTTGAAAGCTCAGTTGTTAGTAATAAGGCATTGACAATGTTGGAAAATTGAATGGACAACAGTTTTATGAAAATTTGTTTTGCTTGTAACAATTACTTATGAACCACAAAAACTAAGGAAACTGTAAGTGTACTTTGTTGACCATAAAAAAACATTTCACAACCACATGCTGCCTAAAAAGATGACAGCATGTGCACTTTGCTCATTGTCACACTACAGGAAAGAACCCTGTAGTGATTTGTTTATGGTATAAAACTTGTTTCAGGAGATCTAAATCTTAAGAAATTATCAAGAGTTTATATGTTTCTGTGTTTAATCAAAGCGAAATAAAGTTTCTTTCTCAAAATTGCAATTACAGAACTTAACAGGTCTGACGTCAGTGCTGTAGAGTTTACCTGCCTTCTTCAGATACTTGACAATTTGTTAGGATTGGAGAGGCCATTGAGAACTCGGTCCAAAATAAACACATTTTTGTGAGTTAAGTCCTTCTCTTCCTTCAGCCAAAAACAGATGTTCAGTTGGGCTGATGAATTGCAAACATCTGAAACAACTCTTTTAGAGTTTGTTCAATAAATACACATTTCAACACTTTCACAGCAGAAACACCTAAGTGCAGGCTTTAACTCTGTTCATGTACCTGTCATGAACTATATTCCCCAGAGTAATTATAGTGAAGCTTGATTGACAAACCATGCATATTAGGGTCAGTGGGAGATGTGTTTTATTTTATTTGCTCAGAAGAATTTATTCATTCACCTGCTTAAGAAATTCCTTAAAATTTCAAACTACATCATGGCAGCTATAGGATTGATTAATAGCATCTACCAGCTAAATTTGTACACCATATTAAAATCCAAAATGGAAAGCTGGACTATCTTCTTTATTAGAGCCTTCAATTAACATAAATGACATTTGTATCCTGGCAAACTACAGTGTTAAAAAATAGTTATGAATTGAACTACTTTAGTTTGAATGCCGTGAATATTTCTGTTTCACATCCTGAAATATTTCTAAATGGTGAAATGTCATATTTTTGTAAGCAGTGAAAAAATGTGGGAGAAAAACATGCGGGAAGGATGGCACCACAAAAAAATCTGGCCTAGGCTTTCTTCTACCCACTCATTGAATTACAGTTTCAGCAGTTTTTCAACTGATCATTTGAAAATTGTTAACAGAAACTGAATTATACAACTATATCTTTAGTTACTTTGTGATTATGTGACAACGAAAGATGCCTTTTTTTTTACACATTCCTGTGTTGTAATGCTCCCAGTAAAAAGTTACTTAGCTTCACTTCGCTCCTTCTGAAGTTATTGAACACTTGTTTTGTTAATTTACCAAAGGTCACAACAGAAAAAGGCAAAGTTTAGAACTCATATCCTGTCTGATTGGGAAAAACAGTATCAAAATGGATAATTAAGGATGTAATTATTTGTAATATTAAAAATATATATGTTAACAGGTATTACCAGTGCAGTGATTTTAAGAAAAACAAAATATATAAATCACAAATATAATTATTGGTAGCAAAAAGTTTTGCATTGAAATTTTCTTCAATTATTAATGGGAGCTGCATGTTGGCTATCTAAATGTGTCAGTCATTAAATCATTGTGCTCCAATAGCAGTGACTTTAAAACCTCCATACACTCTTGCTGTTCAGAAACTTTTTCTCATAACCAATGCAGACATATGAACCCAAAACTGAGTTTTAACAAACACGCCACATGAGTCATGACAACTCCTAACTGACTTTGGAAAAATGACTCTGATTGCATTTGTATGTGATTTTGTAAGAGAATGGAAAGAAAATGAAAGAGGGAAAAAGGATCTGACAATATTCATGTGTCCCAAAAGAGTCTAGAAGTCAGTTAGACTGCCTACAAATTGTTCACAGCCCAACAATTGAGTGCAAGTGTTTCAGCAGGAGACAGGCCCAGTGGATGATCAAAAGACTGATAACTAGAAAAAGAAATTAAGCATGGCAGGTAACCTTTGCTGAAGAACAAAAAAACACATGATTTGTAACAGAACACATGGAAAGAATGGAAATTTTGTTTAACAAATTCTTTGTCTTAAATGAAGGTTTGGAAAACATTAGATGAAAGATAACATCAATGTGATCCCGATTTTACTTACACAACTTCAGAGGAACAGTAGAGGGAACAAACAACCTGACTACATTTTTGTCAGTTTTCGACCTCTGTTACAAACATGATCTGTTTTGACAAAATTCTTCTGAGTGACATGTGAAAAGACCACCTTACCCAGCACATCTGCATTTATCTGTGTCTCTTGCTGAACATAGCTATTGCTCCCTTTAACTGTGTACTCTTGTTATTTTTATTCCCGAGTGAAAGTAACCCTGGCTTAAGGCCACGCCACTTGACTGTGTCTCTTTTCCAGACAAAGTCATTTTTGCTACTAACCATGTGCCTTCTTTGTTTAATTTTTCCCATAGAACGTACTTCTTCCTTTGTGTTTCTGCTTTCTAGTATACCTTCTTTGTATTCTTGGTAGTAGAAGATAATTCTTTCTCTTTTCTTTCATCACTTTACTCCTGATATGAGGTTGGTCCAGTAGGATTCCATCTGTACTTTTACTCTAACATTTACATTATCTTATGATTAAGATGGCAATGGATGCCCTGGGTCCTGAACTCCAGGACCATCTAGAATGACATAGAATGTATACTGTGAGTGAGGCCTTCCTAACCAGCATTGTCATCTGACCTCCCATACGCACTTCTGAAAGACCCAAAAAAATCTTTTGGAAAACCTGAAAAGAAGAGTGGGCATGATCAACAGTTTATTAGACCATGTAGAGCAGATGATTAAATAGCTTTGGCAAAACACTTGTGTCCAATGGATATTAAAGATAAAAACTGATATACACCTTACACCTAAACATGCAGCTTCACTGTACTCCCAAACTGTATTAAATTTTCGACAGACAACTTTTTACTAAATGGTTCCATTTGGGCAACAGAATCTTATGATATTATATTTTGAATATGGGTTGAATTTGACAATATGTAACTGGATCTGAATCAGAATAATTCTACTGTATTGTAATTAACTGGGCTGATTGAAATTAAATTTAATACCAATGTGATTCCTCACATCGTCTTTTGAAATGCACTGATATATTTGTTGTAAATTGGCAACATGCACATAAAAGTGAATTGAATTTATTTAAATTTAATATATTTTTTTAGTATTTTCAAAGAATAACAAACACAATCTGAGAAACCAGAAAAAACAAATGATACTTCAGAAAAGCTGACTTACAAGTGAAAAGAAAAAGTGATAAAAATCCATCACTGCATTTTTTTTTCTTGTAGCAGTTTAGTGATATGCAGGAAAACACAAAGGGCTGGATTTAAAGATGACATTTTTCATTTTGGACACACAACCTATTTTTTATCCCCCAGGCCATTGCTGTTTTACTGTCAGTAAAACAGGAATTTTAAAAGCTCTGGAACCACAAAGCACATTTAGTTAATGACATAATCCTACAACACACACAAATTAAAACATAAAAATATCACATAAATCTAGAAACATCAAACTCACCACTGTCCTTCAAATATTGCCAAAGAACAGTGTCATGCTGTCATGCTGAAAAACAAATTTCTTGCAATCCCAAAAACCGAAGATCAATAACACCATGGTTCTTATTGACCTCACAACTGTTTTGAGATGATAATGGGATCAGGAAGGCCTTTCAGCACTTGTAGATGATATAGAATGGGGGAGAACAAGTACTCTAAAAAACTTGCAGCGGTGCTTTTAACTCTGGGGCTGCAATGCACATGGTATCCCCTGAGAATAGGAACAAGAATTTCATCAATCAGCTCCACAAAAAAAAAAAATCCACGATTTATCTGTAAAATCCTCAAACACGTTGGTGAGATAAATCTGTATATAGACCCATTCATTTACTTAGAATATTATTGAAAATTTTTATTTATTTGAGGATTTTTTTCATACAGATAGATTCAAATTATTAGGATTTTCCACTTACAACTACTACTTGACATTTAAAATTAGAATATTACATCAGATCGATAAAAAATAATTTTTAAAAACCAAAATGTGGATTTCAGGAAAAGTGTTTAATGCCTGCTTAAAGTTTATTTTCAAATCTTTCTACTTCACTCATCAAGAAGTATGTTGTAATGTACTGAATATGACTGTATGCTGCTCTCCCCATACGGCTCCCAGGTGCAGAGAGATGTATGCAAACTGAACCTGCCTCTAAGATGGCCCTAACAATGTCTATACCTGAAACTAAGTGGAAGTGTAAACATGTTCCATAGATATCGACAGTTTGAGAAGAAAAGTTACAGCAGATATGTAATTATAGGGTGGTCAGAAAAGCAAACGAGAAAAAAATATCGGGCCAGCAGTATACACAATTAGGTTATGTTTTCCTTCACATAAAAGAAGCTATTTTCCAACAAGTCTTGTATGGCGAACTTTAAATGTCAAAGGTTGCTGATTTTTGGCAGTTAAATTTTCTCACAGCTCAGCATCATATTTGAAGGAGCTTGTATTTAATAAAGGTGTCTTGGGTCTAACACCAACTGACTAAAATTCACATATGTTACTTGAAACATGCTGCACAAATTATTTGTGCTTTTGCAAAACACAATGTTTTTATCAAAATACATCTTGGGGATTCGTAAAAATGCAAAAACTTGAATATTTATTTTGGTGAGACAAGAACTGCCTACAGAGGTTTTCTTGTTTGAGTGACAGAGCTGAGCAGATATTATCAATGGAGAGACGGATATCAAAGGAACTTAAACAGAGAGTTGGAACTTCTGTGAAATCCCAGACTTGGACAAGAAAGAAGAACAACAAACAGTACATGGATCTTTGTTTTCTCTAAATTCTTTCCAGCTGTTATTTGGGGGGACCACATATTTTATTTCTAAAGCCAACATTTATCATATCAGGAAGACTTGGAGACCATAAAGACCTCTTACACATCACCAAGATCTGTACTCATGCTACTTACTGTATTTTAATAAATTCCTATTTTTAAATGGAAAAAATTAAGACATTTTTATTACTAAAAATATAGTAACAAGCAGAAATCTGTGCCAATATTATTTGGGTTTTCTGTAATAGACTAAGAAGTGTCCCAAGTAGTGTAAAAACAATGATACTTCTACTTTGTTTTTCATATGTCTTCCCTTTTACTATGATGCCTCTAAAAAAAAATCCAATCCAACTGGTAGTATGTAAAAGTCTGAGCTCAGAATGAAGTTCACCTCTGTGTAATTTCTTCCCAATATGAATACTGGTGTTGTGTGAAGGTCTCAGATGTTTGTCAGAGAACAGTAGTGAGCAAGCACCATTATAAAGACAAAGAGACCAACCAGACAGGTAGGTCTGGTAAGGACAAAGCTGTAGAGAAGTTTAAAGCAGGGTTAGGATATGAAAAAATATCTTACGATTTGGCCAGCTCATGGAGCATGGAACAACCCGTAATCTAAAAATGGAAAGAATATCAATCAGTCAATTTTATTTAGCACATTTCAGCAACAACAAAGCTCAAAGTGCTCTGCATCACTAAAACAAGCGCACTTACGCCCACAAACAAAAATACAAAGTTGTAAAACACACAGTCAACAATAGTCAAGTTCCATCATTAAACACAATTTGTCAAGTGCCATCGTTACACATCAAAATGTTTCATTGATTATGTTTCAAAAGCACAATTGGAAATATACCAAAAGGCGGACATGTGACTGCAATGTCAGTAGAACAAAAATAAGTGGTTGCTTTATGATTTGATGTATGAAGCTTCTAAGTGCATCTGGATGGATAAGACTAGGGTAAAATCATTTTTCATTAGACAGTATCTCTACAAAAAATCATACACTATTAGTTAATGTTCCATTAGAAAAGCATAACTCCATTGATCAAACCATACTGGAAGCAGTGCCGATGATTTCCAAGCTCCTGCAGTGCGCAGATGTGTAAATCACACATGCTAACTAGTCGTGCAATTTAAATATTTTTGCTCCATTTAAAGTGCTCCTTCATTTTTTACCATCTTCAGCCCTTCCAGCTGATCCTTTCCAGATGTGCATTGTGTGCGAGCTGAGTGAGGAAGTAGCAATTACCTTTTTCTGCTAGAAAATAAAAAAGCCAAGTGAATTACATTTAATTTCATTGTTTTCCTGAAGTGCTGTGAGAAGAACAGTTAACTTGTTTTCAAAGAAATAAAAAAAAAAACAGGAGAACGTATTCCTGCAGCAACTGAGTAACCACAGTCTGTGCGGCCAGCATAATCACTGTCATGAACAATACTTACATGCCCTTTTTTGATCGTTTACAGAAAACGTCTGGGCTTACTGCTGCATTCTTGAAAACATTCTATTTCAGCAGGCTCCCAATCAAATGAATAGTAGGAAAGTCAACCTAAAATTGGGATAGGGAAAACTCGTGGCTACAGGAAAATAGTCTTAAAATGTTCTGCCTGAGTATTTGTTTTCAAAATTCCTTTCACTGAAAAATGTTTTGTTGTAACAGCACATATAATAGAGTGGCCAGAATGTACTTCCTTTTTAGTCTATTGATGTAGCAAGGTGTAATCTGGCATGGACATCATGAAGAGGCATAGATGAGTGCAGGAATGGACACAGGGAAGGTTCAAAATATTTCTAGTTATAAAGTTCTTTGGCCTAGATAAAGCACTATACAAGTACAGGCCATCTAGTAATTATCACATCAAACTTATTATTGACCCTTGTTGCGAGGTTTAGCATAATCCAATGTCAAACAGCCAAAAGATTCCGCTGCACTTGTTGTATGTGTCTCTTTGTCTGTCCATTTTCAGTTAAAATTTTAAAAACATTAGATTATTTTCTGATTTTTAAAGATTTCTGGCTTCAGACAATTCCTCAACATTCATATAATGAAATATTTATTTAAAAGGTTATCAAGTAGGCAAAATGATTGTGAGTAGACAGTACTTTTCATGTTAGATGTAAGATTGACTACTACACAGTTACAGTTACAGCTACTAACTAGCTGTAACTTATGATCCACACAAGTCTTTTTTTTTTTTTGAAGTTCAGTTCACATCAGTGTATTACCACGAAGAGGAAACATTTCAAAACTACATCCAGAATTGAAAGAGTGGAAAGAGTGGTCAAAGAAATCTCACATCTATCGACAGCAAACTCAATGGTGCACAAAGGATGGAATGTTTTTGAAAGCAGCTGAGGCATGAAAGAGACCATAAATAGGCCATCAGGCACAGGATTTGCAAAAAGGTTGAGTGCAACAGACACAGTGAGGGGAAAAGCAGATCAAGCTGAGTTGGGACCTTACGCTTGATGTCAAAACTGCAGCTTCTGACAAAAATGTTAAAAACTAAGCCAGTTCATTTAAAATTTGAATACTTGAATGAACTTGTCAAAGCTGTAAAAGTACTCTAAAATGCATTAAGGTAATATGGGTTACGGATATGGAAGATGGATACATTCACTGAGTTTTCTATTAGATGCACCCTTCTATTACAAGGTTAGATTACCTTCTCCCATCACAGCTCCATCAGTTCTTAATGGCATAGATTCAACAAAAGATCGTCATTCTACATATATTTCCATATTATCATGACAATTGTGAACTCTCTTGATCCATCATTTCCCAAAAACACTTTACTGGAGCTAAAATTGTGACTGGAAAAGCCTTTAAAGGAATTCATTGTTATGTTTAAGGAATCAGGAAGAGATGATTTGAGCATTAGAACTGAATAAACTGCTTCAAGGGGGCATCAGGAGATGAATACATCATGCACATAAAACAAGAAAATGGTGATCAACAAGGTTTGTTTTGTGGGCTGTAATTTCTTAATGATACTCAATTTGTACCAAGTTACAAAATGATTCCTAACCACAGGATTGGCACCAGGTGTGAACTTCTACTGCTGTAGCCCATCCACTGGAAGGTTTCTGACATGTGTTTAGAGATGGCATTAGTTATAACTTAGCTATTTTTGTCTTTCTATCATCTGAGATAAGCCTGTCCATTCTCCTCTGACCTCTAAAATCAACAAGTTATTTTTATCCAGCTGACCGCTTTTTATGTGATCCCTTTCCTTTTTTGAACTATTTTTTTTAAACCAACAACTATGTTTATCTTTTGACAAGACACAGGGAGCAGTAGAGTAAGTGGTGTATAAAATACCCATATATTATATTCTATTGCATAACTTCAAAAAACAACAGATTTTCACCAGAGCACCATTAAAAAAAGACGTTATTGACAAGTCAACAGAGTTTTTTCAGGAGGTATGCCAGACAACTGTGGAGTCTGCTAAATTAGCATTAGCTGTAACTGTGTGGTCTGGTCAGATCAAAATAGGATTGAGAATAAATATTCTGGAGTAATGAGCAATCCTAGAGTATCAGGCTTACTCTAGGATTTTTTTTCTTCCAAATGCCCTTTTAACTTTGTTAGAGTGCTTGGCATCATGAACTATTTAAAATCTGCCAGCTAACAATTTGAACAAACATATCTCACATTTTGTGATGAGGTGGGACGGTAATTTACAGATCTTCTGGGCCTCAATGCCAAATTTGCACCCAGTGGTGAATTGTTCCAGTCCCTTTCGGTCAGGTCAAATGGAAACCATTCAAGAGGAAATACAAGCCACACAAAGAATTGATGTCTAAGGTATTCTTGGAAAATCTGACATTCTCAAGCATGTCCAGGTCAAAGTCATGGAAACATATTTTTTTTAACATCCTCCCAATAAACCAAACCAACAGATGTTCAGTCAGGTAGATAATGAACATGAATCTTTAAAGAGTAAAACCTGATTTGGCCAATTCAGTGGACCCAGGGAATAGAATCAAACACAAAGACAAACATGGAAGTGGAATAAAAGAGAGCCTGAAAAGCATGAGGAGTACAAGGGAACTAATAATCCCCTCACAATGGTCTATCCACGTGGGTTCCGATCTGCACCACAGAATCTCTCTAATATCTTGGACATTCCTAGAGACACAGGTTTAGTTCCTCCTGGAGACAGAAGCAGGTTGGCTGTTTCTCCTAAGACTCTTGTCAAAGCCAGTATTTCAGATCTCATATAGTACATGGCAGGGGGCTGACAGACAAACAGCTTTTAATGTCCAGACAACTTTAAAATTTCAGGGATTTCCACTAAAATGAGTAATTAAGATGTAAATAATATTAAAGGATTATTCACTCTTGAGGTTCTTCTCTGAAAAGACAACCTTTCCAATCCACTGAGCCATATGAATTTTCTAGCCACGTCAGAAGAAAGTCTGATGATTTTGTGTGTTTGATAACCATTCCTTTAGTTTAAGTAAAATAAAATAAAAAATACCCTCCAAAACCATGTTGAATTAAGCCTATTATATCTGTACAGTTATATAGGCCTTGCAGTCATAATTTTTATTTATGAAAATAATGACAAAGTCCTATGATGTGATGTTACATTACGCAGTTATGACAATTTCAGGGGTTTTGCAAGCAGTAGAGGTTACAAGAAATTTGACTGACAGCAGACTCCATTCCTTGATTAATTCGTAATTGACAGTGATGCAAATCACAGACCAATTAACAAATGATTAGCAGTGATGAACCAGTAGCATTGCAATATACTGGCGGACTTGCCGTCTGCGATCAGAGAGTGATGATGATAATGAGTTTAATCTAGACCTGTGTCATCTTTTGAAGTGATTTGGGACCACATCTCTTTTAAGAATGGATTTGCAATAAAGAAACGAGAAACAGTCAGCACTTTGTCAGATTGAAACAATTATTTTGACATGTTTTGCATTTAATCTTTGACATTTTAATTTAAACGAAATGAATGTGTGGATACTGCTTTAAATATTTTGACTGATTGATGTAAATTCTAGCCTGGCCATTGACTTCCTGTGCCACTTTGCTTGAAAAAAGAATTTCGCTTACAGCATAATCTGGGCTTTCTCCACTTGACTTAACACATTTGGGAAAAAAAAAATATCACCTTGAATATTTAATTAAGATTTGATATTTGGTTTTGCTTTCCACCTGCTCTACAGTCTTATAAAATTTGAATTTCATACTGGTGTGGTTATGTCCTGTAACTCATGCTGCAGAAAGGAAAGATGGGTTTTTGATAAATGACTGAAAAAGGAACTCAAGTTTATGATCAAGGTTGTACATATTTAAATCATAGAGGACAACTCCCTGTTCATAAAAAGGTGAAGACCAGGGCTCAGACCTCACTAAAATAAACAAGTATTAGAACTATAAACAATTATTTTATCTTGCGCAGTCCCCATAAATAAAGTGCTAATAATGTGAAGTGGAAACTTAACTCTATTGCTCATTCAGGCAGATTGCTCCTTTAAAGGTAATCCTTGAATCAAAGGGACACTTCCATAGACAAGTCTAGCAACTACTGGGGACAAAGATGATTAAAGACCTGAGCTGGTGGGAGACAGACATTAATGTCTTTTTCCAATGGAATCTTAAGAGGGTATTAGGAAATAAGTTCCAATAGTGTGCTGTAAAACAAACGTAGCTACATTTTGCCAAGGTGTCACGGTTGGAAGCAATGGAAAAAGGAACAAACAAAATGATTAGGTCTGAACAATCTTACCTTGATAGGGTTTAGGTACACTGACTTTGTCCTAGAGACAAGCAATTAACCATTAAAGTTTAGTAAATTTCCAACTACTCTTCAATTTCCTTTGATTAGAAACTACTGTGGGAAGATTTTATGCAATTTTATGTATTTTCTCTAGAGTGGAGAGCACAACTGAGATGTAACATATTGTGATCCAGGGAGAAAAAACAGAAGTGGATGTAGAAAAAAAATGCATAAAGCGTAACATATCCAGTGTACAAATACACTGACTACTGAGTTCAGTATGATAAAGCACATTTCCATCATGTGTTGATATTCACTGAGCTGTTTTATCTTGCTCCAAGAGCTCTGAATTAACTTGTACATGAAAAATTGTCTTTTGATATTGAGACTCAGCCACTCTGTGTTTTACCACAAATGTCTCTTTTGTAAACATCTGGTTTTGCACAGAAGAGGGGTACTGTATCTCCCAAGCCACACCATTGGCTCATAGACAGAAATTAAAATCAAATATTTTATTTATTATTGCCATAACCCTCATTGATTTGCAGAATTTCCCAAATTGTGACATTTGAACAGCTAAAGCATTTACTTGAATTTGCCAGTGATTTCAAGAGACTTTGGAAATACAATGAATCTTTGTACAAAATGACTAACCATTGTTTTGTTGGTTGGGTATAAACAGTAAGGCTTTGAAAACAGCAGACTAATGATGAGAAACATTGGAACAGTTCTTAACAAAGATAGAGCAGTCACGGTAAAAGACAACTAACCGCAATTTTACTTCTTGTGTAAATACACCAAGGTATACTTTTGGTATTCCATTATATTGTATTATTATACAAGAAAACCTATTGAGACTTATGGTTCCATATGCAAGAGAGACTTTTGTAAATACATCATCAAAAATAATTACAGACAACAACAATACAATCCACCAAACACTCAAAAACAATACCATACATTGTCAATGGAAGTGCCCACAGATGTGTTAAAATGATCTGTTTTTGTAGCAGCCTTTAAAATGATCAGAATCCTCAGTCCTCAGGATCAGTTTTTGATCCTAAGGAGAATAGTATTGTGTCAGGGGTTGTTGATAAAATGGAAAGTGGACAAAGGAACTCAGAGGTACAGGAACAGTGGATGACTCAGGTTTTTCTGGGGCGTATTGAAGAGCTTCGAGTTGGATTGGAGCAGGGAGAGGAGACTTGCTAGAAACAATAAACCTTTGGAATCTAATGGTCTGAGGATTCAGTAGATAGACTGGATAAGATGTTCTTTAGGATCTGAGGAAACAAATAAGACATAAGTCAAAGGAAACATGGAGATGCAATGTTTGGCTTGATTTTAGAATAGATTGTCCATCTGCCACTGAGTGGTCAACACAAAGCTCCTTATGAACCCTGGCAGAGGATGTGGATATTATTCTCAGATATGAGAGCAATCAGCTGCCTTAGACACGCTGACCTGTTGCTGAAGGCAGAGATAAAAGATGGCCAGTCACACTCCACACTATGAAAACATTGACATATTTTTCCAAAAACGATTAAGCCAGAAAAGAAAAGCATTTTATGAAAACCTAAGCATATATTATGATTCAACAGGTTTTAGAAACTTCATGTTTGCTGTGATCAACATGACTTTATCAGTCACAAAGTAATAGAGGAACTATGACCCGCCAGTCCTTTTATCATCACTTCAGTTTTTGGGGGTTTGTGGGAATTTATTTAAGCTCAACTCTCTTGAGATCTTTAATGGAGCTTTTGCAACAACCTGGTTCTTTAACTTATATGTTAGTGACTCCGTTGAAGATTTGCTCAGGGAGGGGCCTTGATTTCAACTGTTTGACAGATGACCTTATGTTTTTGCCTCTAGGATTTTATGGTCTACACAATGACTATCCTCAGGTCCTTTGGCTGCAGGTTGTCTATGTTGAATGTGATGTTTTGTTTTGGGTTTTTTCAAGAAGAATTGCACAGGAAGGCAATGCCCAAGCTAGCTCATCACTTTGATGCCCTGATACTCAAAACAAAAAGAGTTTTCTTACATTTTGCCCTAAATGTTAATGCTCTAAATTAATGACAAAAAATTTAAATAATGCATATGGTACCAAACATTTACACTGTCTATTTGCCAGTTTACAACAATTTGATTCATCTACCTTAGCAGTAGATGAATGCTGTTAAAGCGGAGCTTGAGTGAAAATGCCAAATATCTGTCACTTACTGACCTAAGAACTGCTTTGTATAGATCTCAGTATTTGGTGAAAATGGTGACAGTCCAGTTAAACGATAACTGGACTGTGCACACATTCAAACTACTTTCCATTGCAGCCTACATTTATCCAATCTTCACACATACTGTTGACACTGACGCACAATACAGTGTCTTGCCCAAGGACTCTTTGCCATACAGCATACATGTGAGGAGATTTAACCAAACTTGCAAGTTTCCAATTATGACTACTTTCTGCTGTCACCAGTTTTAAAAACAATTTTTAATTCTATGAACAATGATTATACACAATGAATATGCTGATTGTTTGTGTGAGTGAAACGATGGCTTTACCCAGCTTTCAGGGCGGTCTTAGAGGACCTACCAGGATGTTAAGACAAAAGAGTCCAATTGTTAAACTGTGGCAATCCACCCAATTTATCACTTGTCTTCTGGGGCAATGGTAGAGTAAAACTAATTATTCGTGAGGCCAAGCTTTCAGTGTTTTGTTATACAATTTGTTTTTGAACCAAAGCCTCTTCTACTTTCTCAGCTCCTCATCTACTTATACTGAAACATCTCACTAAAAGCCTAGAGAAATCAAACTGATAATGAAGGAAGTTCTTCAGTAATGCAGCCACTTTTCTCACGAAGATCAGGATGGGAATGATCCTGTAAAAGTAGCTCTTACTTTTACAGGCCAGGTCCACTGCCAAGAGGAGTTCCAGGTGGTCTCCAGGCTCCCTTTGATCCCCCACTAACCAGGGTCCCTTGAACATATCAGTCAATGTAATCACTTGTGTTTCAGAGTGCTCAGGGGAAACAGTAGTGCTCCATTTCCCTTTCATAGCATGACCTCAACAGTGGCAGCCACAGTCTTGAGGTGGCACAGACCTCTGTCCAAATAGGCTTCTCTGTTGTCCCTATCTAATTGACAGAACAGCAGATAAAACACAAGAGACAAGCGGCTTCAGTGAGCCACATGAAAAACTAGAGAGAGGGATGGTGCTGCCTACCTCCAGTGAACACTATTTCAATTGAAGGAAAATTTTGGCAGAGAAAACATTGGCACAGAGCCTAACCAAAACTTGCCATACAACATTTATTTATAGCTGACTCTTTAGGTTTACATTGTTGGCAACAACAATGTAGGCCAAGGGCCATGTTGGCATGGATGTACCCATTTGTGTTGATTTCATCCTCTTCAGTGAGAAAGATTTTGATTAGTCAACCAACACTGAAAAACTTAGTTGTAACCCCTCAAGAAGGTGAAAGGTGTGTTGTAACAAATGTATGCTGACCTCAACAACAATTCAAAAGCACAGTTAATGTCACAAATTAATAAATCATCTAATCAGATTCTAATTTTATGCATCTTAATGAGATATACTACAGATAAGCAGTATGTATCACGACTGAGAATGTAACAGCAGTATATTATGCAAAAATGGTGCAAGATTAAGTTTTACAGTTGGAACAATTGCACTTGATAGCTGAAATTATCAAGCATTAATACTTATTTACTAAGTAAGTAAATAAGTAGTAAACAAGTACTGAGATCACAACACCCTCTGTGCTTTATTTTAACCTTTTAATGCACACCATATTGTTTGAGTCTTAGTTCATTCTGTACTGTGTGTTCTGTAAAACAGGAACAGTAGTAGGAGGGAGTGTAATCCAAGCGTCTTCCTACAGACTTCTGTTCGATTAAGATTAACCCTATGCTATGTATTAAGTTGCACTTATTCTCCTCAGATGAAACATTGATTTTTGAAAAGAATTAATAGCTTTGCTAAAAGAAAAACAGCTATGATCTCAGATTAGAGAAATTACAACTCACATATTGGTACATCATTTTATGGTGAACATCAACTAATCAGCATATGATATTGTGATTTCTCCACATTCTCAAACTATAATAGAACAATCCATTTTAAAAATAGTAAGTTCGTCTTCGAACAGTTTTAAAATCATAGAAATATTGAATTCAGGTATATTTTAATGTTGCAACTGTGAGACTAGAAGATTTCTGATTAACACCTGGCTTATTGTTCCATTGAACACTACGTAATTACTTGGATTCCTGACCTTTAAGTGCAATTCTATTATATGTCCATATTTAGCTTTGATGTCCCTTTCCCAGACACATTTAGTGGAAACAACAAGATATAAGCCTGCTCCTCACTAAATGTATAATGGTTTTCCATTGCAGCAGTTTTTAACATCTTTCTAATAAACTTTCGTTAAACAGTGGTTACTTAGACATTTAATTACTATGTGCCAGTGAATGTTTCCATCTGTTTAAAAGAGATGCAAACCTTACAAATTAAAAAAAAAAAAAAAAAACGACAATGCGAGACTATTTTTGTAATTTTTTTAAGGAAGAGAATCCAGTTTTTCCATGGACCTCATCAAGTGACTGACTTCACCTGAAGGTCTGGCATAGAAATTACTTTTTTTTATTTTATTCAGAGCAGAGATTATTTAGAGTTAAACATAAACTTTGATATACTTTTTTCCTGTATTTCAGAGCTTCCTGAGAACATCAATAAACAATAAGTAGGTCGGTCTCTCATTTAGCTTTTTGCTAAAAGTTACCAGGAAGCCAGATTCACTGAGGATGCCTGCTCAGAACAGTGAGAGATCCATTTTCACCTTATTGCAGCTTATCTCTTCCAAAAACGCTGGTTTACATGCCACAGATTAGCACTCATAAACACCATTCATTAGAGCACTCCTCCCTCAGGTCGCTGCCAACAGATTATGCATGATTAATGTGGTGTGAAACTTGTGGCCATGACAAGCTGTGAACAAAACAAGTGAACAATTTAGGCTTGGTAAAAATAAACAGAGGATATTACGCATTAGTGAAGCATATTTTGTTAAAAAGCAACAAATTCCATCATCTCATCTCTGGCTCGGTTTTTCTAACATTGTCATTTATCTGTTCTGCCTTCGCTCTCTCTCATATTATTATTATTTTCTTTGCCATGTAAATTTTCTGAAACTGGCAAAAGCATATCTGTGTCTAAATGAAGTGTGGATGCTTTGTGATGACAACGTCCCCCTTAAAAAGAGAGCTTTGGCTTTAGGAGTCAAAGCTTTGGCATTAAGCTGTTCATATTTAAAAATGTCATTTCTCTCTGTGTTTAGGTTTTATACAAAACTAATATTTAGAAAGTTTCACTGCTTTTAAAAATGGTAGGAACCACAGTTTTTAGATTGAGTCTGACCGCAGACGTCATTTTTTAAAAGTTAGCCAGGGTGGTTTGTTGCATCACACTACTTTTCACCACTGACTGAAAACAAATTAACTTAAGAGAGGGCCAGACAAGAATGGCTCCATGATGTTGAGTAAAGTCAGGTTCACATGGTTCAATCAATGATCGATTGATTGAACCGTGAGACAAAATCTTTCATCATAAAACAACTGTTAGAAAATTGCTGGTCATGACCAACATCTGTAAGTGTGAGAAAGTTTCTGGGAAAATGTTAAAATGGTGCACAATGACTTATGCTGTCAGACTGCTTCCTTGTCACTACACTTAGTGTTAAAACATTTGTCATTAAGGTAAAAGATGATGGCAGGCATGATTTATGGTCACTATTTCTGTCCATATTCAAGACAACGCATGTGGACTGGTCGTATGGTGCTGAGTTATCTTTGTGGTTAGAGAAACATTAGAGTTCCACTTCCCCTTTCGACTGCTCTTCTGCTGAATATAGGGAGATTGTAATTGCAGTTTCATCCACTGAGATACAATAGTTTAGCTGAGCCTCAAGCAAATGTGCAGACAAAGATGGAGAATTTAAATGAGAAGACATGAATGACGTATTCGCCTGGGATTAATGCAAAATGACCTTTGAGAATAACAAATCATGGTTAAATTGTAAATCTAAAAATTTAAGCAGAAAAAAGGAAGTTGATGAAAATGAAAGCTATAGTGCTATTTTTTAAACTACAATTCATAACATTGAACAGAGAAATATAATATATTCCTCTATTAGTATGTAAACCCCCTAATTAAATGTTTCTCACCTTATTTGTTTTCAAGAATAACAAGCAAAACTGCAAGTGGCCGAGAAAGGATTTATTTGAATGGATTTAGATGACTGATAGTCCAATTGAGTTCCTTTGCAACAAACCATTCAATATCAACTATTTCTATTATGAAAAATGTAATCACATCTGCAGTCATCTGTTGCAGAAGCAGAATGAAAGGCAATAAATTGAAAAAAATAGCTGGATTATCTGATAAAGGAGGCTGGTACTAGGCTGGTAAAAATCAACCCTTTGAACTACACTTTGCTTCATACAGAGGCATTATCAGTTATTGAGAAATGCTTGCCTCCTTGGAATTAAATCCCAGTACTCCAGCTAATATTACCAATACTAATACCAATTATTACTGAAATATTGTCATTTGATAATTTGGTGATTTGACTTCATTTTAATTTAATATAATTATGTTTAAATAAGTGTTCGTTTTTAATTAACTAAATACAATATATCACAATGTTGCAGAACAGCAGTAATATTCTCTTTTTTTATTTTCTACTACACACTATTGTTCGTTAAGACAACTGAGTCTATGACTGCGATATGCATGTGACCTAAATAAGAATATTGCCTTCCCTTCAATAGTTATACCATAAAAGAGTTATTACAATCAGCCATATTTATATCCTGGCTTTGAGGTATATTTACTGAAGTTTAACATGTGGAATCCAATCTGGACTGGTTTACATTTGGTTAAGAGATTATTCCCCCTCTGTTGAGTACTAAATGTGTGAAACTGGTCTTAAAGGATGCTCTTAAGCCTTTTTGTTTCAACTCCTTAAACATTTCTGAAAATGCTTTTTAAATTTCTTAAGTGCTTCTTAAATCCTCTGAAAAACACATTGACTTACGAATGTTGAGCTGACCAAGGACATTTTTCTGCCAGAATAGAATAAAAGAAATAGGCTCTTGTATTGTCTTGAGTAACATTTACAATAAATCCCCTGGATTTCTTCCACAGCATTGAAATGCCACTAGATCAGGCTGCCACCAAGGAAGTTTTTTTTTACTGATATGTTTGTGTGGAGTCAGCATATATTAGAATATAGGTCAGTGTTGAATAAATTAGTTTGGCACAGAAGTGTTGCTTTAAAAGCACATGTATTCAAACTGGTCTTTGGACTTCGGTGCAGCCCGTTTTCTGCAGTACCTCAGGTTTAACTAAAGAGCAGCTCATGACACAGCAGTGGTTAGTAGCCCTCCTTTGAGCTATGAAACACTCTAAGCAGAACATTATCAACAGTGAGGCTATAAACAGGAGCACCCCTTAGGCCTTCATCAATTTCTTTGTTTTTGTTTAGTCAAGCCCCTGGGCGTCTGCGCTCCATCATTTAGCTCCTGTATTCTAACTTTGACTTAGCGTTTCTGCTCTCGAGTAAGCCACACTCACATATTATTCACAAATGCACAAGTTCATGTGGAAGCTTCAATGCTTTATTGTTGAGCTGTGAAGCAGCATTTATCATACTTAATCTCTTTTTACTGATTTCTGTCTCATTGAATCACTAAGTAACTTTAACCACTAAAAATCTTCTTCATCTGGTATTTCTCATGGAGAAAATGAGTTTGTAACTTCTGCCACAGCATATTAAATCCTTTTTGTGAGGAAATAATGACCTGATTGTATTGTTTAAAGTGAAACTGTGTTCTTTTTGGGTGCTTTAGTTTTACTACCAACAGCAAATTGGCTTCTGTTGTAAGATGTTTTTCTTTTGGTTTTCCTAAAATTGTATTCTAAATTGTTAGTACTTCTAACATCTCCTTATTCTAAATAAAAGTATAACAAGTTTGTTTGCTGAGATATTTTTTTTGATAAACTAAACGTTCAACTGCAACACACTGGAAAAGGTTGCTGCAAATCTGTTCTCTGATTTATAGTTGATGAATTGTCAAATATCTCTTCATTGGTATCTTCATTGGTCTTATTTCAAACCAGTATATTTTCACAGTAAAAATGTAATCCCTCACTAAATTCAAAGAAATTGTTCAGACATGCTTAGGTTATCAATCTGTAATAAAGCAGATATTCTGTTTCCTACAATAACATCAACATCTTGGTTACAAACTGTAATGACTGGTGAGATTTTTGTTTGCCAGCTGGAAAGAAGGATCAGCTGACGGCTCCATCTAGACAAAAAACTCCAAAAGAAAACAGATTCTGAAAACTACATTTCTGTGCAAATCATTATTTTATGCATTTGAAAACTTCTGGTTTAATTCCCTCACAATGGTTTGCATTTTAAAGCAAATCTTTAAACACACTGCTTCATTGTATGACATCATGAACAAATCAAGAGAAATGAGCCAAAAACTCAGGAACTGAATTATGGACCTACACCAATTTGGCTCTTTTTTGCATATATTTTACATATGCCTGAAGATGAAATATTAATTTGTTCAAACAATAAAATTCAACAGCATGGGAATGTCCAGGTATGATGATGTGCAAGAGGTGAGTCTATTTTGTTAAATATTTTGGTGCAAAATGTGAGTATTAACTAAAGAACAAAAGAAAAATATATTCCATAATCCTGAATCCATCAATTCTGGATGAGTTGAGAGTGTCAGTATCAATAATTAACCCAGTCATTTACTGGCCACTCAGAAAGGAAGAAGCCATTCATTGAAAAAAACCACATTATATTTTGGAAAAGCACACAAGTGCCACTTCTCTGCGGAGGAACTGGCACTTATCTGAAGGCACAGATAAAGCAATCTGTTGTGAAGAGCTTGTGGAAGGAGTTTAAATTTATTAAATTGTAAAGTTTATAAGCTTTAATAATTTGTGGCTAAACAAAGCAATTTATTTAAGTTGCATCCTGATAACTTACCAACTTTTCAAATCACAGTGCGTTGTTTAACTGTACAGTTTTGTTCAAACTATAATCACCTGGATTATTTTCAAGGAACAAGTTTGTTTGTCTCAATTCTGTAAATTTTCAACACAAAAAATTAAAATGAATTTTGTGATTAAAACTTTTAACTTTTGAATTTGTCAAAAGTAAACACTATGAAGCACTTCTATAGCAGCTTTTATTCCAACGTTTATTAAATTGACACTAATAATGCCAAAAAATACCAGACAATTCTTTAAATAATATTACAGTTTGGTTAACCTCCTTGATTCCAGACTGAATTTCATTCTAATCACAATAATAAAATACATTAATAAATAATACTAATAAGTAATCTAAAATCAACATTTTTCATCTGTTTAATGATCAGAAAACATTCCTCCATCTCCTTGCTCTGTGAAGTGAAAACTGGATGGTGCCTCTCTATGTTAGTTGTTGTTAGCCTGCACAAAGAACTAAAAAGGTAATTCATAAAAAAAAAAAAAGTATGTTACTGTATGTTTTCTGTTCGATATTAACGTAAAAACTTCGGTAATGCCAAATTTATTTATTTTCCAAGCCAAACTGTCTTTTACCCTTTAAACCAGCATGAAATGTCACGTAAAATGCTCTGACATAAATGGCATTGCGCCCTCTTCTGGATAAAAATAGTACAGCCAAATCCTGCTAATATAAGAAGTGCAAAAACGAAATACGCAGCCTAATAATTTATTATTAATTAAATACAACTATATATTTTTAATATTGTTAATAACCGTTTGCAACCGTTTCTTTTTAATTTACGGTTTTCTGATTGGCTGGTTCCATCGCTTCCTCCTGTCATGACGTACTTCCTGCTTCACCAGAGGGACACGTGCAAGTTCTAACATCTCTGAGTCGAGGGGGACGGCTGCAAGCTTCAGCTATTATACTATCCCGATAGGTGTACAGTTTTGATTTTCTTGTGAAAGGCTTTACCGAATAAGCAGTCAACATGGTAAAGCCTCAGTTTAAGGGGAAGAACTCGATAAACCCTTCTTCATCCAGCACGAACCCCGGTAAGCTTGATAGTTTGTTTACACTTTAGCTAACTGCAGCTAATAGCTTTAGCGTGCTCTTCTACTCACTGTATCCTGGATATAAATGCTGCTGATTACTTCTTAAAGTAAATATTTAACCCAACATTTCTCTATGAGAGTTTAACATTTTACCTCGCAGCCTTTTGGTTGTTTCATTGAGGTAATTTATTCCAAGTTGTAACTTCGCCGTGTCTCCCATTCACATGTACAGAGCAACAACATATAACTTATGCAGATGTATTTGCAGGGAGTTATTCATCAAGCATTCCCTCACAAGGTCCAAGAATTACATTAAGACATAGTTAATTAAGGTTCTTCATCATAAAGTTGAAAAGAATGGATACAAACTATTGCGATTGGGTTATTTTAATTTTATGTTTTTCTTTTATTTATTGTCTATGCTTTTTGTATATGTATAGTTTTAATCTGTATAACTAAACTGTCTTGACCATTGGTTCCCCAGATCGAGCCAAAGGTGCAGGGGGAAACAACATGAGGGACAGAGCCACCATTAAGCGTCTGAATATGTACAGACAAAAACAAAGATGGTAATGAATGATAACATATTCTATGTTTGTAACAGGATTGTTTGTAGCTTTCAGCTGAAATATAAACATAAGTGCTGTATTAACACTGATGGGTTGGTTCTATCTACAGTAACAACCGAGGGAAAGTTATCAAACCTTTACAGTACCAGTCTACAGTAGCACCAGGAACAGTTGCCAGAGTTGAACCCAACATCAAATGGTTTAGTGAGTATGTTTTCTTTCTATTGCTGCTTATGATGGGGAGATTATTATTGTTCTGGCATTGTTTTATTCTGAATATCATTCATTTGTATTTGTGATTGATATTGAACTCAGAATGTATTTTCATGTTACATTTAGAATTGTTTCTCTGCTTATGTGATTTTAGTTTTACCAAAAAAAAAGAAAAATATTCAAGTAAAATTTCAGTCGAGATATACTTGACTAGCATCATTAATGCAATGCATATGGTTGCAAGTAAATATGCACCTATATTTTCAGGTATAAATAAGATTTACTTTCTTTCTTTTATGGAGCATTAATGGTATGATGATGATGATGATGATGATGATAATAGTAAGGGTGAGAGTTCTTGTCAAACTTGTAGTGGTTGCAAAGTTATAGGCAATATTTTAATTTCTGACAGGAATAAATTTTATGTGTTTGGTAATTTTAGATAAAGTTGTATTTAAATGCCTCCGTAAATGTGATTAATTGCAAAATATCTGAACCAACTGGCCTTAACTCATGTTTGGGTCTCATGTGTTTCAGCAAACACTCGAGTGATAAAGCAGTCAGCCCTCCAGAAGTTTCAAGAAGAGATGGGAGCAGTACAGAAGGATCCATACCGTGTGGTGATGAGGCAAAGCAAACTCCCTATGTCTCTTTTGCATGACAGAGCCAAAGCTCATGTGAGTAAAGTTGCATAGTCATAACACAAAATCCATCTAACAGTTGTTGTTTCGGTTGTTGTAACATTTAGTATAATCTCTTATGAAAAATAGACATATTTTCTAATACACTAAAGATACCTTTACATCATCTTAAAGTATTCATACCCCTGGAACTTTTTCACATTAGAACCAGAAATATTGTTGCTTTTTACAGGGGTTTTGGGATGAACACAGAGTCTTCATTTTCAAAGTGGAAATAAAGATGCACGCTTTTCAATTGTTTTATGTTTTCTAAAGGAGTAATAAAAAAAGTGCATCATGTATTCATTAAGGACAACAGATGAAAAATTTGCTTTTGGCATTTAAAGAAATGTTAATGTGCCTTGTTCCTGCGAAATAAATTAATTTAAAAAAATTATCAACCCACCTGCCTATAATATTTCTATTAGCTTTGCATATTACTCTTTACAAAACACCTCAAGCTTTGATTTAAACCACTGTAGCTCTGGCTTCAGCCTCCACCCCAATCTAAAGTCTTTTGCAAAAAGGCTAAAAGGGTTTTATTAAGATCATTGTCTTTTATTTAGCTCTATTTGCACATTTAAAACCACACTAGTTGAATCAGAGTGTTATAAAACATCCTGAAACAGTAAAAAATAGTACAATGAGAAAAGAAGTCCAAACTTGATTTTAGAACAGCACCAAACTGTCAGCAATATTGTGTTATAAACTAACTAACCATGTTTTAAATTTCTCTGCAACTTTATGATATGTTTCTTGGCATTTCACTTTGGAATTATGGACTACTTTGTGTTGTCTATCACATCACTCTAATGTGATTAAAATGTGAAAATCTTACAGATATATAAATGTTGTGTCAAGGTGCTGTATGGATTTTTTTCTTTCAAATGCTGAGTTTTTCCTGGAAGCTGTTGCGTTTCCATTTTTATATAAAATACAATATTTGTTTGCTTAGATGAACTAACTTGTTCCTCAAAAAAAGTCATAAATCAAAGGATCTTTGTGATTTCTTTTTAAGGGTCTTTGTTTGGGATCTTGGCATAAGTATTTTCTGGCAACGTCTGTAACCCTAGCCTTCCAAAGAAATGTTGCAATAGAGGCATGGCTTTTGTTTCAGCATCACTGGAAGATTTGATTAGCACTGGCATGGTCTCAGGGTGTTTTGTTGACTTTTTTGTTACATATTTGGGTGTTCTGTTTACTATATACTTTTGTTCTGTGTTGTCTTAAAGCCTTAGAGGGCTGTATTGAAAATTTGTTTAAATTTGGGGAAAGGAAGAAAATATCTTTCACCAACAGCAAAATCTTTCTCATGTCTCATCACTTATCTACTTTTTATTTTACAGCTATGTGAAATGCAGTTTGTTCATTGTACAATACAAGTATAAATACATAGCCATGCTCTTCATATAAAGCATTTACAAAGGGGTTGTAAGTTTAAGGGCAAATATAATGTATGCACAATACTATGTTTTGAATTTGAGACTTTCAGTCTCAATTTCAGAACAATCAATGGTGTTAATGTGTTTTCTATATTCCTGTAGAACTCTAAGGTGCACATTCTAGATACTGAAGGTTTTGAGACCACATTCGGACCTAAGGCTCAAAGGAAGCGGCCCAATCTCCTGGTTGGAGATGTGAAGGATCTTGTAGAGAAAGCTGAGGCTTCAGCGTTGAACTACAGTGCCGACAAAGACACAAACCTGGTGACAGAGGACACAGGTGTCCGGTAGGATTTTTACTTATTCTAATCACAAAATAGGACTTTTTTAAAGACTATGTATAGTTACATTTGAAGATAGTCACAGACTTTTGCAACAGGGAGGAAGTACGTGAAGAGATTTTCAAAAAGGGTCAATCGAAGAGGATCTGGGGGGAACTCTACAAGGTAAGACTCCTGTATATTTGATTATTGAGTCCAGTATTCAAATATTGACAAGTATTTAAAAAAAAAAAAAACTCACTCCCCCAAAAAAGTGGTCACTTTGTAAACGTCTTTTCACCATCTTGGACATTTCATGTAGCTTTTCTGTTTTCCCATGCCCAGGTACTGTTTTCTCTCCAAGTGCTGAAACATGTTTAAATGTTTCTTGAAAAGGGAAAAAAGCAAGAGATGGAGGCTTTACCTGCTTTAGAACATATTGCCCATTGACTTATAGATTAATTAGGTTGCATTGGAATAAAAAAAAATCTATCCTCTGGCAGCATCATCATAAGCCATCTGATATAAACTTCAGAATATATATCCTCGTAATCCGAGGTCATTAAAACGGGATGGCGAGGTGTTTGTGTTTCATAGTCAGTGGTCTGGAGTTAATTGGATTCATTCTGAATTTGTGTTTTAAAGGTGATCGACTCATCTGATGTCATAATCCAAGTGCTGGACGCTCGTGACCCAATGGGAACCCGCTCCAAAAGCATTGAGACATATCTGAAGAAAGAGAAACCTTGGAAACATCTCATATTTGTATTAAACAAGTGCGATCTTATACCTACCTGGGTCACGGTGAGATGTTTAGAGCATTTTCACTTTGTTTTCTGGGTTGCTTTAATTGCCATAGTCTTTAGTAATTTGTCTTCTTGACGGCCTTTTTCCCACAAATCAGAAACGGTGGGTTGCAGTTCTGTCCCAAGAGTATCCAACTCTGGCTTTCCATGCCAGCCTGACCAATTCCTTTGGTAAAGGTTCTCTCATCCAGCTCCTCAGGCAGTTTGGGAAGGTAAGCTAATGCTTCCAAATGGAAATCTACTTGACTTTTCTTTTGACGCATAAAGCTCAAATGAAAGTGTAAATGAAGCTAAAATCTGCATTTAATTCAACAAATGGTCTGAATAATCTAGTCATGGCAATACAACTAAATAACTAGTGAATACAATTATTTAAACTTAATACATCATTAAGTTTAAGAATAATAATCTTGATAGTTAAAATCCAGATTCAAAAAATACTTTATTTAAAGTTTGTTGTTTAAAACATGAATTATTTAAGATGCTTTCAGGTTTTTAAGATGACTGTTCAACAAGGGAGGGCTTTCTTGGAGCAAACATTGCCTCAGAGAGTGTAGTTTGTTGTAGTAGTTGTATCCAAATCCCCAGTTTCAAATACTGGGCATTCAGATACAAGTACATCTGATAACTACATGCAGTCTCAAATACAACTTTTGTTGTTATTTGATTGGTATATTAACAAAGTTTGGAGGTTTACTGCAAATTTTTCATTTAAGATCAATTCTTCAAACTCAGTTTTGTATTCATTCTTGATTTTTATACGTTTGATCTTATGAGGTTGTCACATTAGGTTAACTTTGAATAATGATACCATCATTTCAGGATGTGTTTACAAAAAATGAGAATGTCATATGAAATCTTATGGTGTTTATTCCAAAATAGAAAAGCAGCAGTTATTCCTGTTGCTATGAATATAACATATACATTATTATGCGTCTTAGATTGTTTACCGGTAACGTTTGTTCGCTATTGCAATTTGAATGTATTGATAGTTAAAACGCTTAAATAAATACCTCATGAGTCATCAGTAGCGTTTACAAAAACTTGGAAAGCAGTTTAGTACACTTCAGAAAACCATATTTTTGTGTTTAAATCACCTTATAATAACTTTTACCTGCCCCCGACTAGGTTCTGCTTCTAACATGTTACATAAATGAAGTGGGATGCTTTAAATTATGAGCTGTTTTGCCATCCAAAGATTTTAGTTCCAGGGAGCTGACCTTATATAAACACTTTTAAGACCGTGTTTTTTATGGACATGTTGTATTTGAGCTAATTTGTCATTGGAATCAAAATTAAGAAAATTGTTTACTAAATTGAATTTGCATTTAAGACAGTATGAAGAGCAGTGTTGAAACACTTCTGTATAATTTTGCAAGTTTTGTTGTGTTTTTCTTCATGTGCAGCTTCACACAGACAAGAAACAGATAAGTGTGGGTTTCATTGGCTACCCAAATGTGGGAAAGAGTTCAGTTATCAACACTCTGCGCTCCAAGAAGGTCTGCAATGTGGCACCCATCGCTGGAGAAACAAAGGTAGAGTGGACATTTGATCGCACGTTTCAATGGTGTTTCTTCTTACTCATCAAAGTTAGCATTCAACCTATATCTCCCACAGGTGTGGCAGTACATCACACTAATGAGACGCATCTTCCTCATTGACTGCCCCGGTGTCGTTTACCCATCAGAGGACAGCGAGTCTGATATAGTCCTTAAGGGAGTGGTAAGTGATTTTTTCTTTTTTTTTTTTTTTTTTTTTTTTTGTTGTAGTTCTGTGAGAAAATTCATTTATCTGTGTTCGGAGTAATGATTAAAAATAAACAATAAAACAACTTACACAGAAATGACAAATTTATTTAGAATACAAGTCCAAGTATACACAAGATTCCTATGAAGTCTAGAAATTTTTAATTTGATTCATATTTGTTACAGACAGTATATTTTTTTCATTATACTCCAGTAAAAAACTGAAATGAGCTTCAAAATGTATTAAAGCAGAACACTCTTATATCTGTTGGAACTTTTAAAGATATTCTAAGTATGATGTCTGAAACCTGCACATGATTCATCTCAAATATTTCATGTCAGTTTTAGCCTCTGCCTTTCTCTCAATATTGTTTTATAACCTCCACAATGTTGTTTATTTACTAAAATAGTGTACTGCTGGATCTTCCTGTTAAGTTCCTGCCAGGTTGTTATTGTAAATATAAATTTGTTATTAATAATTAACCTGTTTAAATAAAAGTTACATGAATCAATAAATGTAATTGGCAGTGTCAGTAAGATGATTAACTTAACTTTGAGACTTCCAGAAATATTTTTAAAGCACAACACGTCCCATGACATAATGATCCATAAAAGCTAGGACGGATAAAACAGAACTACCTTTCTGTGTTCTGTTTTGGTGTTTACTTGTGGAAGTGTTGGTCTCTCAAATCATAAATGAATCACAGACATTGATCACAAAACGTCTCCTTTTGAATAGCTTTTTAAATGTATCTGCTTTTTTTTTTTTTTTTTTTTTTACTTTAATGTGAACACATTTCTCACTGAAAAAAATAACTTTTATTCTTTTTATGATGTGCTTTCACTGCAAATGGTGTTCTTGGTAACTCTTTGTTGTTGTGTTTACTGATCCCAAAACAGACACTTTGCGTCCCGCCTGTTAACGGTCAGGGAGAGTGAAGGTGGAAATTTTCTGTCTGTTGTTTAGTTTTTTCTCTGCAACTCTGCTTTTATTTTTTAAAATGGAGCAATGGAGATCACAAATATCTGGGGGAAAATCTTATGACATAGACTAATGAGGACCCATCCTCAGCAGTGTTGGTTAAACGTACAGATAACTAAACTCAGCAAATATTTTTGCAGGAAAAATCAAGCACCTGTTTAAATTGTTTTGAAAGGAAAATATTTACAGTTTGCAGTGGAGTCACTATAACTTAAAGGTTGTACCTTCATATTTTACATTTCTTTTTTTTCTCTTCCTGGTAAGGTTCAAGTGGAGAAGATCAAAAACCCAGAAGAGCACATCGGTGCGGTACTGGAACGAGCCAAACCCGAGTACATCCAGAAGACATACCGGATCCCAACATGGAGTTCTGCTGATGACTTCCTGGAGAAGCTGGCATTCCGCACTGGGAAGCTTCTAAAGGTTTGACTCTTCATTTCTTATAAGATTTAAACATGGGGTACATGCAGGTGCCGAAAACCCTTGAAAATGCTTACATTTCAATGAGGTGTTTCGATGGCTTGTAATATGGATATTTTTTGTAAAAACTCTTTGAAAGTGCTTGATATTAAAACTGAAAAGCTTTGTAAAAAAGTGCAACCTATCATGTTGCACATCAATTAAAGCTTACATTCACAGTTGAAACCAAATATTGTCATACACCTAATAGAAAGAGGCACATTTTTTCTCACTGTCTGAAGTTATGTCATACCAAATTTCTATTGTTCCAAGTCAGTCAGAATTACAAAAATTATTTCTATTTGCGAAATGCTAGAAAATCTAACGAGAACATTTTTAGATATTTTTTAAATTACTTTTTTGTATATTTTGTTTAAGAAATTAATTTACCTTAACACAATTTGCTTGGACTGTTTCAATATAATGAATAATTATTATTATTCTTAATAGTTCGGTGACTTATTAATAATCTTATATTTTATATGTTAAAGTTATTGACATTGATGGATTTTGTGTTAAATTTGTCTGGTGTATTGTTTGTGAGAGAGAGAGATACATTGTAAAACATAAAATTTTCTATGTTTTAATTTACTTTGTAGAATGTAGAATAGTACCAATAAAGAATTTGTATTTATATCTACGTGCTGGAAAAGTTTGAAAATGTATCTTCAAACTGGTTGAAAAGTGCTTGAATTTAAAAAGTGTATGAACCCTTCAAACATATTTTAATCTCTATATATTATTAAATAAAGATCACCTTTGCACATTAAATGTGTGGATGTGCCAAAACTTTCTCCAGCTGAACAGAAGCAAAACTGAAGTCATTATTTTTGGACCTAAAGAGGAACGATCTAAAGTCAATGCACAGCTTCAGTTATTACAACTAAAAACTAGCGATCAGGCCCGAAACCTGGGAGTGGTGATGGACTCGGACTTGAACCTTGCGAGCCACATAAAGACAATTACAAAGTCAGCCTTCTATCACCTGAAGAACATCTCCAGGATTAGAGGACTAATGTCTCAGCCAGATCTAGAGAAAATCATTCATGTGTTTATCTTTAGTCGCATTGATTATTGTAACAGCGTCTTCACAGGCCTGTCCAACAAATCAATCAAACAGCTGCAACTGATCCAGAATGCTGCTGCTCGCGTTCTCACTAAAACCAGGAAGATAGAGACATAACACCAGTTTTAAAGTCCCTCCACTGGCTCCCTGTAGCTCAAAGAATAGATTTTAAAATACTGTTGTTAGTTTATAAATCAATGAACGGTTTAGCACCACAATACATCAAAGATCTGCTGTTGTTGTATCAACCTTCCAGACTTCTCAGGTCTTCTGGTTCTGGACTGCTTTGCATCCCCAGAACCAGAACCAAGAGAGGAGAAGCAGCTTTCAGCATCTATGCACCAAAACTTTGGAACAAACTTCCAGACAACTGTAAAACAGTAGAAACCCTGACTTCTTTTAAATCACAATTAAAAACACACCTGTTTAGAATTGTTTTTGAAATGTAATATGTAACAATGTATTGTCTATTATATGTTGTATGACTTTGTATTCTTGTGTTTATGATGTAAAGCACTTTGAAATGCCTTGCTGAAATGTGCTATACAAATAAAATTTGATTGATTGATTGATTGATTAAAAGAGCTGTCAGGTTTTGGTATTTGAACTATAAAATACACTTTTTTCTTATCTGTATTTTACAGGGAGGTGAGCCAGATCTCAGCACGGTCTCCAAAATGGTTTTAAATGACTGGCAGAGGGGACGGATCCCCTTCTTTGTGAAGCCTCCTGGACCAGAGGGAGATCCAGAAGTAAGAGTTTGCAAAATCTTTTCCTTCTCCTTCACCAGCCTGTTCTCTTTACGTAAATTACTGTGACTTCTGTAGGATGAAAAGCCATTGCCCCTGGAAGGACTACCGGCCGCAGAGGAGAGCGTTCAGGAGGAACAGGCGGATAAGCTGGACGTCGCGTCCGGAGAACAGGAGGAACAGCGGCAGAAGGAACAGGTCCAGAAGATCCTTGCTAATGTCCGACAGAACTTTGGCAAGATCAACGTGGCGCCTGAGTTCACTGAGGAAGATTTGATCCCTGTGGAGATGCCAGACTTAGACTTGTCTGATTTTTCTGACTCTGACGTTGATGAGGACAATGACAAAGACGAGAAAGGGGAGGAAGACGAGCCTAGTGCAGAGCCAGCTGATAGAGATGCTGAGGTCTCCGAGGACACACCATCTCAGACTGACAGTACCAAAGGCAAAAAGAGTTTACGGAAAGTGATCCGTGAGCATGATGAGAAAATTGCAAAGTACAAGCAGTTCCTGGACCGAGCCAAATCCAAGCGCTTCTCTGCAATCCGGTAAGTTTTGATGTCCAAATTTCTTACTGCATATTTCCTTTGTATTGGACTGGACTTTGTGTTTTTTTTTTCTGTTGTTGTTGTTCAATTATGAGATGTTGGCAGACAGAGAGATGCCAGGCACATCAAGGAAGTCCATAGAAATCAAGCTTTAAGGACTAACAGCTGTCATTTTGATTAATCAGTAGCCTGTTCCCAAAATGTATTTCATTGAGTTCCTTTTCCTTCTTTCTTTCTTTTTTTGAGCCCACAGACCAAATTACGTATCACATCCAAACTCTTCAGTTAGTTTTAGCCCAATTTAGTTTATTTCTGCAAATCCCTGAAGAAATAAACTGTTTGCTTTGCTTGGAAAACTTAGTAGTTTGCTATTTTTCATCTGTTTGGACAGAATACCAAAGGCACTTTCTGACAAAGTGTTTACAGACCTCAAGACCAAACAAGAAGCAGCTAAACAAGCACAGAAGAGAGAGAATCCGTCAACAGGTACGACCATGTATTACTCTGAGTTTGCTGATGGATTTAGAAATTGAGTCTGATGTGGTGGACATCCAGACGTTTTCAACAGCAAAACTCTTTGACTCAGTCAGGCTAACATTTAAATACTGATGGCTGTTTTTTTTTTTTTTTTTTATCCGACTGATTTCAGCTACAAACCAGAAGAGCAAGAAGAGGAAAAGTATGGAGGATGATGATAAATCTATTCCACAGCACAGGCTTACATCTAAACAGGTTTGCAGCTTTTGTTTGTCTTGTTTCAAATAAAGGATCTCGATAAACTAGTCACAGGCCTTCAACTTTTTACGTTTTGTCACATTACAAAACATAAAGATCTAAAACGAAGACATTTGTGAACAAACGGCATCCTGAAGATCACGGAACAAGAAAACATTGTAGGGAAACAATCTTACAAATAAATAGCTGTCCAATCAATCTGATTAAAAGTAACCAAGAGGCCTGTGCTAAATCTGACGGAGCTGTAGGCAAAGTGCAAACTTAAAGGAATTTGCAGCAAGATATGAACATTCCTGCCTGCGGATGGCTAACATCTAACCTGAATGACTTTGAGGTTTTTAACTAAGAAGAATGGGCAGGAATTTCAGTCTCAACATGTTGAGATTAAAGCAAAACAATGTTTTGCAGTTTTATAATTCCTGCAGTATCACTCATAAGAAACTGCCTGGGCTGCAGTAAATATTTGCTAACTAGCTAAGTGTTATGCATTGATACTCTGAGTGTATATTTTAAAATTCCTTGAAATTTGGTGTCAAAGTTTAAGGGGAATTAATATTTCTGTGCAGCATTATGGGCTGGTCTGTCTGATATATATAATGTTAAAAACTATTTAATGTTTTTGATGTCCTTTTTTGTTCCTTTCTTTAATGTCCACAGAGAAGAGCAATGGACCGTGCTAAGAAGGGGAAGAAAGTTGGAGTGCGTTACTATGAAACGCACAATGTGAAAAACAAGAACAAGAACAGAAAGACTCCAGCACCCCCTGCGGAAAGTCATGGGGCTAAAAGATCAAAGCACTAGACTGGGAATAAACACAAAATTATACATTTTTAAACTGGCCAAATTGGCTGCATTTTATTGAAATGACAAGCTAGGCAAAATCTCGAAGCTAAACATCGACGTGTCTTTTTTCCGATGGTCATGTGATACTTTATTTTGACTATAATCACCCTCTCAACTCTTGAACTACATGTAATTCCTCTTTCACAAGTGAGCTGCTCTCTTGACATTCAAGAGAAATGTTCAGTGTGTTAACTGCTTAAAATGTAGCTGTCATGCTCTACAAATAAAATGCTAAATTTCCTGCAGCTGTCAACTCATTCATTTATCATGTGGAGGAAAAAAAACATCTTGTATTATATCTGCTATCTGGTGCAAGAGGTTTCACTTCTTTGGATTAATCATCCCGTCCAGTTGTGTCTGAAAGCAAAAAAATTATATCCTATTAATTTTTGGACATTCTACACATCACAACACATTTGCGTTGTTTTACAAGGGATAGATAAATAAAATCACCTTGAGCTGTTGATTGGTTTTCTTCAAGAACTGAATTTCCTCACTGAACTTTCTTTCCTCCACTTGTCTCTTCTCAGTTTCCCTCTTTTCAATTGCATCACATCTTTCCTTCTGTTCATCCAGTTGTCTCATGAGTTCCTGCTTCTCGCTTTCCAGATCTGAAATCTACAAAGGTGATTGATGGAAAAACACAGCAGGAAGTTTCCAGTCTTTTAAATATCTGTAAAGAAATGGCGCTCTCTGCTGGACTTGTAATAATTGCAATTTAACAGTTTAATCAGCAAAAAGGACGAAGCTGTTTGAATAGTGTTTTTTTTTTTTTTTTTTTCTGGTCTAATAACTACAGATAAGCTGATGCCCTTACTTTTTTTTCTATGTCCGCCTTTCCCTGTTCAGCCTGCAGTGCCTTTCTCATGCCAAAAGCGATGCTGCTTTCGTACAGTGTCTGGTATGTGGCAATGGTCATTTTAAGCTCGTCTCTGACTCGCAGCAGAAGCAGACCCCTCTCAGCACAGATGATGGTTACCTGTCTGATTAATTCATCTTGGAAGAAAAAAACAGATTTAAATCAGTTTGTGAGAACCTGTCTGTATAAAACATAATACATTTAAAATCCAGCTGTGTAAAGCTCTAAAAATTTATTTACCAGAAATGTCAGGGATGTTGTGACCTTACGGTCGCAACATCATGATGTTACCTCACCCATCTGACAGATAGTTAAGTATTTTGAGATTTTCAAGCCTCGTTTGCCTCAACATTGTGGCCACAAAGCTCAGTTTTTGTCTCATCATGTAGGCAATATTTTCTCCAAATCGCATTTAGTTTTTCCATCCGAGCATCAGTATATTTCATTCATACTTCAAAGTGTTGATTTTGGAACTGGCTCTTGTTTTTCATCAGGACCTTCCTGGTCTGCATAGGCCATTTCCCAGTTTAGCATGCTTTGGCTAAATATCTAAACCAATTCATTGTATTTGGGTCAGATAGTTGAGAATTAAAGGTATTCAAATAGGACAATGTTCCTGAATCGATAAAATTAGCATCAGAAATCTAACATTAAGCTTCCTGAACATCTTCTCTAAAGTCCTGTCCTAATCTCTCATGAACATTTTTAAACTTTTTTTTTTTTAATTGATTCCATCCTGGAAAATCTCATATGTTCAAATGTACACTACCATTTTTGCCCAGAGGACTGGTCAAATATCCAGCTGGAATTATGCTTGAAGCATGATGTCTTTAAAATGTGTGTGATCAAACTACAATTTACTACATTCACCCAATTATTAGTGGAGCTCTATCTACATGTTTCTGAATAATTCTGAATGAAATATTTAGTAAATTCTAATTTGAGCACTCAATTCTGGATATGAAAATAATTCAAGAGGATACATAATTTTTCCACCCAGGGAGATCATTTCAGTTCCACCAATAAAGGACAACAATTAATACAACCTATATTGATGATAGTCTCATATTCACGGCCTTCTTACCAAAGCACTGAGAATAAAGCTCTCTGCGGATAGGACAGATGCCTGTGTGTCTGGCCTGTCTCTGTTCCAGCTTTGTGTCCAGTTCTTCCTTCAGATGAATTATTTCTGGCCTTGTACAAGGTACACTGGATACCTTCTGCACCCACAGCTGGCTTCCTTCTGACCATTCCCTACAATATTGATGGTTGAGAAGGTTGAACTTAATGAATCAGTTAACTGAGTAAGATGATGGGTATACCTGGGTGGAAGGATAGCATCCAGGATCTCCTCGTTTTCCATTTTGCTGACATCACTGGTTGTAGGTTTTGATTTAGGAGACGGTGGAACTGGTGTGGTGTCAGGGCCCTGCAGAGGGATCCTTTTTATTTGGCGCACCTGGTAAGAGACATATTCTGCAGTGAGTTCATTATTCATGATGCAAGAATACTTTTATTATTCTGTTGTAAATGCAGTGATATAATACATGAGCCCACAGGATTATAAAAGGCACATATCTTTTGCCTTATGGTGTCATCTCTCCACTCCTGCTTTGTAACAATTTTCACTTTCAAAATCCTATTAAATACTTTGAAATATAAGACAAAGATGGGCATCAGTCAAGTCACCAGTGGGCACCAATTGTTTCAAAATCATGTTTTATGCCATTTTTGTCATATGCATCTCAATTATGTCATCAAAAAGCACATTTACATAATGCCATTTAGAACAGTAATGTTATGGTGTGCTTTATACAATCATGGGAAAGATTCCTAGCTTTAATGTTTTCCACAAGCTGATGGTCCAGAGTGTTGTAGGTAAGCAAACAGGAAGTTGAATGGAAAGACAATGCGTCCTCGGTAAAGACACAGATGTATAATTACAACCTTGCAATAATTGTGAGTCTCCTACAGTTGAGTTCCTTGTTTGCCAATAAGCCATAACCACTAAAATGAACATAAAAACTTAACGTAGGTATTTAATCATTATTAAAGATCTGTTTGAGCATGATTCAAAGTTTTTTTTTTCCAAATATTTATCTTTCCTTCTTGTATAGTTGCCACTTCCACTTACCTTTGGAGATTTCTCCCCCGAGGTTGTCTTGACCAACATTGGAGTGTCATATTTCAGAAGAGAATCCGCTGGCGGAATCATTGTTTCTCTTTCTTTTTAAATAAAAAATAAAGTTATTTTTTGCCTACAGACACGGAAATATCGTTGCTCGTTAAAACTGTTGATCATGTTGCCATGGGAACACTATCCTCGCGTTCTTTCTGTTCAAGTACAAAATAGTTTTGAAATGGTGTAAAAAAAAAAGAAGAAGACAACTTACAAAGTATCGGATTTTTACAATACAACCGAATTATTTTTGTATTTTGGAAAAGAATTAATATCGGATCTTGTTGATAAGGATTTCGATGGGTAGACGATTGGCTCCGTAGAGCCATAGAAACGACACGTTAGAGCGCGTTCGTCATCTTGTGAGTGGCAAATTGCCCTGGAAATAAAAAAAAGACAAAACTGTTTGTGTTGATCTAATTTTAGTTATATTGTTTACAGTATTGGATGTTAACTTTTAGCATGAGTAATTCTGAAAAGATTTGCTTACGAAATGTACCAAATCAATTAAGTTAATTCAGTTTCAGATATAATGTTTAAATTGCATTTTGTCATTCGTTTGGTCAATGTACAAGTATTTGTGGATTGAAACAGTTTAATTTTGTTTTTCACGTACTAATAATATAATTTTCTATAATGTTCCCTTTTGGGCGTACTTTAGCTTTAGGTTATAATTTATTCATCTACTTTGTTGGGACAAAGTATATGAAACAGAACAGCTACGTAATGATATGTTACGATCAGCGTCATATCGCTGACGAACTTACATAACTGTTTCACTTCTATGTCATAAAAAAATGCCACTCACAAGATGGCGGAGAAGCCGACGTACGATCCCGACACTTTTGCGTTTACACCGGAACTTAAAAGGAAAGACGCTGTTAGCACACCACCGAGATAGATTCTTTGTGAACCACAGGAACCGGAAAGGCTGATCACGACACAAGAGCAGAACTTTAGTAGGGGTTTGAAGCTGTGTTTTTTTGTTTGTTTATTTGCTTCTGAGAAAAGATGTACATTTAGTCGCGTTAGAATCGGATTGGTACATTTATTTTCTCTAAAAAATGACCAAAGAGAAACGACACCGAAGAAGGGAGTCTCCGACGAGGGAGACCGAAGTAAAGATAAAACAGGAGAAACTGAGCCCCAGTAGGCCACAGAGATCACGGCGTTCCAGGTCCAGATCCGCCGGGACATCAACTCCACCGAGAAGAAGAGCGAGCAGGTGAATGTAATAAAGTTGTCATATCTGGTTGTGTACGGTAGATCGGAGGTGCGATGGTCCCTTGTCTTATATAAACTATATTTTAACTTGGAGATCGGCCTGGATCTACCAGGACATGGATGTTGATGTTGCTCAAGCAGGGTTTCATTCATGAAACTATGGATCAATAGTTAATGATCAATAATTCACAAAACCTGCTGCTTTGGTCACAGATCAATAACACCGAACATATCTTTGCGCTTTTTTGTAATTGTATACAGAATTGTAGGAAACGACGAGTAGTTCTGTTCGTTACCTGTTGCTACAGTGTGTGCTGCAGTTTGTTGAACCCGGTGTCAGCACCAATTACTCTCAGATACTTCAGTTCTTCTGGCTCTGAAACTAAGATATTAAAATCAGATGACTAAAATTACTGTTCTGATGCTCAAGCTCACAAAAGTTTATCTCCCCTTCTTAATATTGTACAGAATGATACTTGAGATATCCGTGGCCATGAGTCATAGGTTCATGATTGAACAAATTGTGATTTCTGAGTGAATTATGTGTCACATGTTTGATAAAAAGACATTAAATTGTTTAAAATCTCTGTAGTATTGCTCAAGTGTCTGTTCTACATTTCATACAGATCGCCGGCCAAGGCAAGGCAGCGCTCACCAGATAGAAGAGAAACCTCTCCTGTTGGAACAAGCAACAGATCTCCCAGAAACAGAAGAAGTCGCAGTCCTCATCGTGGCAGCGATGCCAAAGTGAAGCGGGTAATTCGGTTTGAATCATCAGATCAACACTAAATCGGGGGTAGAGCTAGGCTTGAAAACTTATAAACCAGTTGGTCTCTAATAATCAAACCTCATGATTACTATGATGGGTTGTACACATAAGTGTTCACATCCTTTGACCTCTTCCATATTTTGCCACAGAACAAATACAAACTTCAACGCATTCCACTGGAATGCAAAAGTGATGCATTAATGAAGAGAGAAAAAAAGGATTTAAGGTATTTAAATGTTTTGCAAGTAAAAAGCTGAAAGACGTGGCACATATAAGTATTCACCCCCATTTAAAATGAAACCTTCCAATAAAATTCATTCTAATCAGTGCAATTTGTGGGATTAGTAAATGGAGTCCACCTCTGTAACATGTCAATATGAACCAGCTGTTCTATGAGGGTCTCTGATGCTTTTTAAAAACGTTAATAACCTTTTGAATTTTGTTGTTGCAATGAGACATAATATGAAAATGTGTTTGACATATGAATACCTTCACAAGGCATTGCCACAACATATATGAATGGTAAATGCAAATGACAAGCACATTAAAATATGGAAAATGCCTTTTCTTTCCATTGCCTGAATGTCAGCTGTAGTTATTGAGTCACAAATTGAGTAAAGGTGTCACAAGTTGTTTAAATAATTACTGTTGCAAAACTGTCTTTCTACTATAACTCATGTAATTTTATCACATTAGTTATATCTATGTAATGAAATTACATGACATGTGTGTATTTTAATGAAAAAATGGTAAACTGTGTTATGTCCCATAACACATTATGACCACATTTCAGTTCTTAAATATGGTGATGATAATATATCGCAACACAATCATATTTGCTTCGTAAATGCTTTCTTTTAAAATCCCACAGGAAAAGGAAGAACAAAGGGGGAGTGGCGATGAGCGGAGAAGAAGGAATGAGCAATCAGAGGACAGACGGAGCAGGTGGGAATCAGACAGGCCGCGGGACAGAGAACGCAACAGAGACAGGAATCGCGAACGAACCGCTCTGGCTTCTCAGCAAGAGGAACGTCGGCAGCATGATGACCGACGCAGGGAAAACCGTCAACGGCGTGAAGAAGAAGGCGAGGAGCAAAATTTCGGACCCTCTGACGGAGGGAGTGACGACTCAAGGCCGCCTCCGGCTGAGAAAGAGAAACCCAACTTTGAACTGTCAGGCGCGCTCACGGAAGACACCAACACATTCCGGGGCGTGGTGATCAAGTACAACGAGCCGCCCGAGGCTCGCATCCCAAAGCGCAGATGGAGATTGTACCCCTTTAAGAATGATGACCCCCTTCCTGTCATGTACATCCACAGACAGAGTGCCTATCTATTGGGGCGCCAGAGAAGAATCGCTGATATCCCCATTGACCACCCATCCTGCTCCAAGCAACATGCGGTATTCCAGTACAGGTGGGAAACGCAACTGTTATTTCTTGTTTTCTTAAGATTTTTTTGTCATATTTTTTCTTCCTCTGCTGTGGTCTGTTTAACGTTAATGATGAATGTAAATGTTACTCTGTTCTATGTTTTGCAGATTGGTAGAGTATACTCGAGCCGACGGCACCACTGGCCGCAGGGTCAGGCCTTACATTATTGACCTTGGTTCTGGGAACGGCACCTACCTGAACAATCAGCGGATCGAGTCCCAGCGTTACTATGAGCTCAAAGAAAAAGATGTTCTCAAGTTTGGCTTCAGCAGCCGCGAGTATGTGTTGCTGCACGAGTTCTCAGACACGAGCGAGGTGGATGTGAAGCAGGAAGAGGAAGAGGACGAGGGACTTGATGAGTAAATTATTCCCACATACTCGATTGTCCGCATCTATTCAGGCAAGATCACTAAAATTGTTAAAAAACGCAGAGCTGTCTGCTGAAAACGGACTTGCGACCTGGTAAAATCAGAAATTAATGTCCCAAAAGTGAGTGGAATTGTTGTATATTTGCTGTAAGTATTGAAGTCTTGCTTGGATCTGCCACAGTTGTCTCAAAGTAGACCTCCTTTTCTCAGGTTTGTGTGATGCATGATTGATCTTTCTGATCTCATGTAATGTGTCAGGGTACATAACATTACTGCGGTGTGATCCCTGGACCCTTAAATAAAGATTTCTTATTGACAGAATAAACATTGAACTACAGATTAGATTTATTTTTCTTTTGACATTTTTGTAGAGCAAGCACAAGGAAAATATTTGACTTGTGCATTTTTGCACTGCTGCAATGTGTATTCAAAGACTTGCCATTTCTTTTTTTTCAGTTCAGATGCATTTATAGTAAGTGTTAATTTTTGTACTGTAAATAAAAGCCAAAAATTTAGATTAAATAATTGTTTTGTGGTGATTATTTCATGTATTCCCTACATTTCTGTCATACATTAAACAAGTATAATTGTACATATTCTGAGCTTTCATTTCCTTTTAGCAATTAAGGAAAAGCCAATTGATGATGTCATGGATTTGTATGCTTCTGATCAAATTACATCAACTGAGTAAAATTGAGTAATACTGGAACACAGATGGCATCATGAGAAAAGAACATTATGATAAAATATTGAAGCAACATCCAAGATATTTCCCAGGAAATTAGAGCTTAGGAAAACATGGGCCTTCTGAAAGGATATGCGACCGAATTAGTGCATAAGTGACTCTTACCCTTACTGCTTAAGGGTAACAGAGTAAATGTTTTAAAATGCCCTTTAGTTTGAAAACTCGTATGGATTCGCTCCTTATGCCTAACATATTCATAAATTAAGAATCCATTATGCCTAACATATTCATAAATTAAGAAAGCTGTCAACACAAATTTGTGGGTATTTTTATCAGTTCCGACCAATGCTTTTGAAATAATGCAACAACATAAGTTGTAGACTGACTAGATAAAAAATATCTTCTGCCAAATCAAAAAATATAAATAAATCACATTTTTACTGATTAACAACAAAAATAATAGACTTAAAGGACATCATTGTATTTCTGTCCAATTTTGAACATATTTTAATGCCCACTAATATAATGTGGAAATATCACTTGTTCATGATGTGCCACAGAAGTTTGTAATTGTTGTTCACATCACGGTAGTTTCGTCGCATAGACACTAGGCGTCGCAAAAGGGGCCACAAATTCTTCAAACCTTCGTACTTTGCTCGCTCTTTCCACGTGTGGCCCCGGGATTGTTTGTGCCTATGTAGTTTTCTTAACTTCAGCGTACGACAGTTTTGACTAGTAAGTCCACGCAAGTCTTTGCTCATGAGTGGCGGGTTCAGTTTCGGTCTCAGGAGGAGGGGAGGAGGCCGGGCCAGAAGGGCGGATCCTGTGGTGGGAAGCACCAGGAGTGCTTGACGGGATGTGGGACGAGCGAAGGCGGCTGCGGCACACCTGGGAATTTACAGGAACAAGCAACGGTGTCTTCACTTTTCCTCCACAAAACTCCCAAAACCAGAGCATGCACTGACTTTCAGGCACATTCGACTGGAAAATGTACACGACGGAGCGCAGGCGGATGAGCCTGCGTGACGGGAGGAGGAAGGATCCCGTGTGGGTGTCCGCTGGAAGTTTGTGGCAGGACTCTTCGGTGCTGGAGATGACAGCCAGCAGCGGCGGGTCGGGCAAGCAGCTCGTATCCCCGCGGAGTCGCAGCAGAGCGGTGTCCGTGGCTTATATCGTCAGCGAGGACGCGTCTGGGCCGCAGACAGAGGAGAACTTGTCGCTGAAGTGTTTGAAGGAAGCCTGCGCAGACGCGCACGCCTCTTTCAGAACAATTTCATTTGGTAAAATTTCAGTGGGAACCACAGATATCCTGGATAGTTTCTACAATGCAGGCAAGTGCAGGCACGCAGTCTGAGGGGAATATTATCAGTTAAACTCACCCTGCCTGTTGATCTCTCTGCAGATGTTGCAGTCGTGGAGATGAGCGACTCTTTCTGCCAGCCTTCTCTTTTCTACCACCTGGGAGTGAGAGAGAGCTTCAGCATGACCAATAACATTATCCTGTATGGTTACAAGCAGGACAGTGATCTGCAGGCTCTGAAGGTAACACGTGCATGTATGTAATGGTTTGAGATCCGGATAAAACTTTAACTAGAGCATGCAGCCGTGCTGCATTACAAAACTGCTGGCTGGCTGTCAGACAAGACACGTCAAGGAAACATTGTAGAGTTCATGACGATTGGATCTTAATGAATGTAAGCGCAGGACAGTACATGCAGTGTGCTTTGCGAAAACCCTAATGATTATTTACTGGGCCATGATTTGTGGAGGGTCCAAAATCCAATTATGCCCATTATGTATTATGAAACAACTGAACAATTTTTTTTCTAGAACATGTCTGATAGGTGTGTGTGCCACAAGTGCTCCTCACAGTGCTTACTGATGCCTGTTCTGTTTGTTTAGGAACAGTGTGGGAGTTACACCTTCATCCCGTACGTGGTGTCACCTCAGGGCAAAGTGTTCGCCTGTGATGCCGCCATGATGACCTGCATCAAGGAGCTGATGCAGCCCAGTTTGCAGCTGGAGCCCCTTCTCACCCCGCTGGTGGAGAGGCTCGTGCACCTTTTGAACAACGTGCACATTCAGTCCAGGTCATTTAAACGCCACAGTTCTCCAATTCCTTGTTTCATCATGTTCTGGCATGCACTGTCAACCCAAATCATTAATCATTACTAAAGCCACGTATGGTTGAGTGACTGCACTTGGATGTCTTGGTTTGGCTAAATTAAAAACCAAACAAATCAATCTCTGTTTACATAAGGTATTACGTCCAAGATAATGAATTACTAAAGAACTAAAGGTTTCAAAACTGTTTATGAGTAATTAGCTCAACCATTAACCATATACGTCAGTGATTATCAGTGTTTTTTACATATGTTTATCAGTAATTCTTACTTGTGTTTATCAGTAATCATTATTCTGTATGACAACTGAATTTGCACCTTACCATATGTCGCTAAACTGTCACATCAATATACTGACCTGATTTCCCCACTTCATCACATTAAAGTGATCAGCAGGGAACCCATGCAACCAACTGTCAGATGAAACATGAATTAGGCTCGTTGATCCTCTTCTTCTTTGTGTTGGCAAATGATTCAAATGTGCATTACTGATAAATCCCTCCCAAAATTAGTAAAAACATGCAAGTGAGAGAAGTCTCAGCTAAGTGCAAATACTACAGAAAATACTTGTTTTGCATAGTTTACAGTTCACATTTTGTTTAGTAATGATCCCGCCTTTTTTGCAAAGTAATAAAAAGATTAGTAATTAGTAAGTATATGTAGAATACAATTTGGGTGTACAGTGCATGAACTCCCTGTAAAAAACAATTTTCCAAACTTTAAATTCCACCTGTTTTTGTTTATTGAAGGTCGTGAAACAGTGGAATGGTACCTGCTTTCCTTTGTGTCTTTGCCAACAGTGAGTACTTCAGGGAGTCACTGAGGCAAGAGATCCGCTTGGCACGGGAGCGATTCAGTGGAACAGCTCTCAGCGAGGAGCTGAATCGCATCCAGAGTCGCCTGGATAGTGTAGATCTGCTCACGCCGGATATAGTCATGAACTTCTTGTTGTCCTACAGAGATGTCCAGGTGATCACTTTGTGCTTTGTCTAGTTTTAGTATCTGAACAAATTAAAATGGTTTTATTTTGTTCAACCATTTTATTTGATAAAACCATTTTGTAATAATAACAGAGGAAGGTCACCATGTCTTGTGGAAAGACATGGTGACCTAAATATTGAGATTTAACTGATCATAAAACCATTTTTCTTAAATTAGAAAAGAAAGGCTTGTTATGAAACAGTTTACAGGTTCTTAGCACGTAGTGCCCAAATTTTGTCTCAATTTTGCAATTGAGACAAAAAGACACATTTTCTCCTTAATTTTTGTTCCTACTTTGTTACTTTTCTTTAGGATTATGATGCCATGATCAAACTGGTGGAGACTCTGAACAACTTGCCCATGTGTCAGGCAGCAAGGCATCAGAATATCAAGTTTCATTACATCTTTGCTCTGAACAGGTACCCACCTGTTTGTGTACTCTACATAATTAAAGATTTGTAATCACCACCTCTCTGGTTTCAGCTATGTGTTTGGCTGTATTCTTTGCACATGGCTTTTGTTTGTTTTGTTTGCATTCAGCTTTGACTAAGTCAAAGCTGCCAGGCTGCAAATATAATCCCTTTATCCCGTTGTTAGGAGGAATCATCCTGGTGATCGAGCAAAGGCTCTGAAATTAATCTTGCCCATTGTGGAGTCGGGGGACAAAGTGGCATCAGACATCTACTGCCTGTGTGGCCGGATCTACAAAGACATGTTCATGAGCTCGGACTTCACTGACGCATCTAGCAGAGACCAGGCCTGTTATTGGTACATCCAGTTTGTGTGACTTTGGATCTGGCTATATACTGGTGCTTCTCAGAATATTAAAATAAGAATACAAAATTGAACTCGGTTAATATAAAGAATCACTACAAGAGAAAGTAATGTATTTCAAGTGTTTATTTATATAGATTTTGCTAAAAGTAGCTCACAGTTAACAAAAACCCAAAATTCAGTTATTAAGATAATGAGATTATTATATTCAAACTAAAATTTTATATTTTAAGAAAAAAAAGTAATGCTAAGGCCAGCTAAATAACAAAGAGAACTGCTGATTTGACAGTTGTTGAGAAGATTGTTTTTAGCCACCTAAAAAAAACAAAGAAGAGTAGGTCACAAAAGGTCACTGGTAATACTGGATAATGACTGACAGTCAAGAAGGTTCTATTTACAGAGATGAGTGGAAGGAAAACTTGTAGAAAAAAAACAAACCAAAAACAAAAGCACAAACACGTTTTGATAACTAGGGTGTTACTCTTCATACTGCACCACTTAGATACAGCAATTATGTATTGAGTGTCATATTTATTGGTATGATGGGGTTTCTCTAAAAATGCTAGAAAAAAAATATTTTTCTGTAATATTTTACAATTCAAACAAAACAAGTTTGGGGTTTTCATCCATGGATTTTGATGAATCCATCAGAATCAAAACAAAAATAAAACCCTTGAAGTTTCACTCAGTGTGTATCAAATTTGTAATATTTTGAGAATCATGTGTAAGAAATCCATATTAGAAGTAGTTCAATGTTTGAATTATTTAGTGTTTTCCAGTAAAACATGTACTCCCAGTTTGAGTTCATAAAAATATTTCATTCATCCCTAGGTATGGGAAAGCTTTCGAAGCAGAGCCAACCTTCCACTCGGGGCTCAACAATGTGGTCCTTCTGATGGCAGCTGGACATGAATTTGAGACCTCCATTGAGCTGCGCAAAATAGGTGCAAATCTACTCATTCTTAAGATTGTTTTAAGGAATTTCTGAAGTTTTTTTTTTAAATAAAAATATAGTACGATAAATGACCTAAAGTTTCTACATAAAAACATTTAGGTGTTACCATAAGCACGCTGCTCGGCAGAAAGGGCAGTTTGGAGAAGATGACAGAATACTGGGATGTAGGATTCTACCTCGGAGCAAACATCCTCGCTAAAGAGTTCAGGAAAGTCATCGAAGCTTCTGAGAAGCTCTACAGACTCAAGGCTCCTGTTTGGTGGGAATTAAGCAGAAATTCTTGAACTCGTTCTGTTTATTTTTTATTTTTGTTTTGTTTGTTTCTAAAGCAGCGAATATTTCAATTGTAACTCCATGTGGACTAATCATTGTTATGCGTTTCCTTTAGGTATTTGGCATCCATTATGGAGACATACATCCTGTACCGCCAGTTTGCCAAGCCTCCTGAGGTGCGGTCTCCCAAACAGGATACGGTGGACTTCTGGATGGAGCTACTCCTGCAATGCTGTAAACCCACCGTCTCAACAAATCATTGCCCAGTAAGAGAATACAAACACCTCTACACTACACCTAAATAATCAGCAGTGAACACAAGAGAAATGCAGTAAAAATGAAATTCTATAGGGTTAAATATCTTTTCGAAGAGAAAAGTGTGTAAGCTACTTGTAAGTGTTTTTTGTGCTACTGTCAGTAAAAACTTATACTGTTAGCATATTAGCTAATGAAAATCTCATCCACCTCAATAAAAAAAAATCCCTTTATGTCTGAAGCATGAAATTCAAATTTCTTAAAGCACATATGTGTGATTGATTGATAAGTAAAAGGTATGAAAGTAGGAAGGTTTTGTTGTCAAAACTGAATTTGAAGAGTTTAGCCTGGCAGGAGATTGAATCATGCTATAGTTTTAGGTGGAAAACCAAAACCCTTATCAATTTTAAACTGGAATCTTATAAGAAAAGGGCAAAAAATATTAAGAAGTTGAATTATTTATTATTAGCCCATCTAAAGTTTCAATGACCTCACTTGGTGAAAGTAAAGGAAAAGCAAAAAACCTCTAGAGAGAACAAGATGTTGAATGATTTGAATGATTGTCTCATTGAAATCTACATGATTTAAAAACTTTGTTTACAAAAGTGTAGTTAAGTAGCAAAGTTCTCAGTCCTTGACTGAATTTGAATTTGTGCTCCAGGTGCTCATTCTGGAGCCTAGTAAAGTCTTCCAGCCATCTATTGTGAGTGTGAGCAAAGAGGACGAGAGTCGCACTGTTCAACTGAAACACGTCACACCTTTGAAGGTTGGAGCTTCTCCATATGTCCTTTTGTTTGTTCATACGTCAGAATACTATATAGGTTATGCAGTGCTGCTTTTATTACTAAAGTTATTTAGCTGATTAATGTTGGTGTGAATGTTGACATTAGTGCAGTGTATGGGTGTGTGCCTATAGAGCAAATAGATGAGAGAAAATATGACTTTTCTCATGCCACATATTCCACACAGATCTCTTTTTCTTCCATTTTTGCCTTCATGCAATTCAAAACTGATTTGCAACATGTTGCATCAGCCAACCAGCTTATTTTTTTCTCCCAATATTTTCCCTTTTTATAATTGATCCTGCAGAAAGGCTTACACCAGTGGACTTTTCCAGCAACTAAAATCCGAGGAGTGAGGTAAGGAGGAGCGCTGTGCCTCTTAGTTGGATGTGTTGTTGTCAGGGGAACCCATAACATGGAGGTTGTCTGGGGAAACTTTGACTCGCCGTCATATTTCTGTTCCATCAACATGGTTTCAGGCTTTCTTATTTATTTGTTGATTTTCCCCTGTGGCTACTGATCGGTGTCACAGTGCTCTCCAGCGTTATCCTATGCGCTAATTTAGGCCATTTTGAGCTAACACAGCAGTGAGCCGCCGAGCTGGTAATGATTTCATTAGGTTTCAGTGTGATGTGGAGTGATTTCAACTGGAGTTGAACATGACAATACCCAGCCTTCTCCTTTTGCTTGAAACAACAAAATATTAACTTTACCCATTGTCCAAACAGGGATTAGATAGTATCCCAAATGCAGATTATATTAGTGTGTCATAACCTATGCAAAGAATCTTTTTTTATTTATTTGAATTTTACAAGTAAAGAACATATGTTTGTATCTATTTTCCCTAAAGTGCATCAAAGATTGATGAGCGTAGCTGCTTCCTGTATGTGCACTACAACTCTGATGACTTCCAACTTTGTTTTCCATCAGAGATCCACTGCAAAGGGTGAGTAGTTTGTTTTATTTGAGCTAAACAATGACTTGCTTACTGCCAAACTGACTTAACAGGCTGCGCAAATGAACAGAGTCACCGACACAAAACGTTGTAAGGAGATGTCTTGTGTCGCTGAGTTCAGGCAGTGGCCTGAGGAGGCGATTCTGATGAAATCAGTTTGGGTGACTCATGTTTCCTTTGTGCCTCCTTAAAAACACTGATCCTTTCAGTCCTGCTTCAGATGCGTAAGCTCCCGATGAATGTAGGAGCACACATTTTGTTTTAGTTAGAGATAAAAATATTTGTGTCTTCTCAAGAGGCCTTAATACAAAGACGTGTTTGCTAATGCTCATGTTACTTGAGAAGGCTTTGAGTTGAACTGCTTCCAGAAAACTTTGATTGAAACTGATTCTTTTTCTATTGTTATTTTTGGATGAGGAAGGTCTTAAATGCTTTGGGATTTAGTTTTATATGGATTAACTTTTTTTTTTATTTATAAAAATGCTACTAAATTGCAAAATGGTGATTTGGTGTTTTTTATTTAAAAACTTGTTTTGTATGCATATTATTGTAACAATGATTAAATAGAAGCCAAAGCCTGAAACTTCCCTTTATATTAGTAAGCACTCCTTCCTAGAAGTGTAAAGTAGACAGCAGGAAGTCAACTGCTCTCGGCTAGAAGTTGAAGCTTGTTAAAAAAGACAGGATCTTCAACATTAGCATGTCCAATAGAATATTGCTGCTTTTATAATACAGCGTGAGGAAATGCTAGCATAATGTTGATTTCAAGCTGTTTTGACAGATCTCTCAAATAAAATCTAAAACCTCAACAAGAACAAATATTTGAAGGTGCTTTATGGATATTTATTTCCATTTGTTTATTCATCTCCATAGTTTTTTTAGTAATGCACTTGGACTCCTTGGCCTTTCTCACTAGTTGTTGTCCAGCTAACAAACTGTAATGTATTTTATTGGATTTATATATGATAAACCGATGCAAAGTATTACATGTCTACAAAGTGGAAGAAAAAATTAGCACGGTGTTTAAAAGAGTCTTTAAAAGTGAAAGTGTTTATTCACTCAAAGAAACTGAAATATAAAAAAAAATAAGAGCTATTTTATTAAGATGTCTTTATCTGTTTAATGTTCTCACACTAGTTTCTGCGAGTTGGTGAACTCTTTGCTTCACCAGGCTGAAAACCCCACCCAGGACCCCCAACTTCTAACACAGGGGATACTTGAGGTTAGTCACCGTCTGCACTTCTTTCCTCTGACGCAATGTTCTCTCTATTTTAGGCCTTTCCTGGCAGTGAAACAAGAAAAACAGCAGCAGTTTCCCAAAAAAAACTTACAGTGTGACTTTTCCCAAACATGTTGTGCTTGTGTGCTACAGTTAAAACAAAGATTCTAGTTAAAAACTCTCTTTTTCATTCCATACCTGTGAAATTCCTCACAGTCCTGCTTCTTTTCGGTTCTGTATGTTTCAGTTTATCTATGAGACCGATGACAATGGCAACAGAGTGGTTCTTGGGAAGGGGACGTATGGTGTGGTGTACGCCGGTAGAGACCTCAGCAACCAAGTCCGCATTGCCATTAAAGAGATTCCTGAAAAGGACAGCACGTAGGAGATCTATTTTCTTCTTTATTCACTTGATACATTTAGCATTTTTTTCCGTCAGCTTGTTTTGCTGACACAAAGTGACAATATTTTCAAATGTGTAAGACATTATAATGTTTATTCTGATGCAAATATGAGACAAATAAGTTGAAGTGAATCAAAAACCTTTTAGGACAAAGTTTGATAGAAATTTTGTGCACCTAATCCCTCTAAATGAATATGCTTCCCGACTCCGTGACTAAAACCAATATGTAACATGTGTTGATGCATTTGTGTCACTCAGGTACTCACAGCCGCTCCATGAGGAAATAGCTCTACATAAAAGGCTCAAACACAGGAATATTGTCCAGTATCTCGGCTCCATCAGTCAGGACGGTTTCATCAAAATCTTCATGGAAGAAGTCCCAGGAGGTACAAATTCACAGAAAAAACTTATGATACTCACAAAGCAGCCTCTACACTTATCAGGTCTGGTTAAAATTTGTATAAACTCTTATAATAATAAATTAATCTGATGTTGTGTCAGTGTAATTTATTGAGGGCATCCTTGAAAATAAACCTGGATATGTTAATAAATAAGCCGAATAAATCCTTAATTGGTACCCCTGCTGTCAATGCTGTCACTACAATCTATGTCTCGGAACAGTCTTTTTTTTTTTTTGTATTATTATATTTGACAAAATGAACCAAACAGAGGGAGGAATCTTTGACCAATCCCAATGTCTCCAGCCATTGATCATCTTTTTTGCTCTCTTTCCTTCCGCTCACCCTACAGAAAACCTAAATACTACAGAAAGCTTGTAGGATTTAGTTGTAGGGACAGGGATGGTCATGAAAAAGGTAGATTTTAGTATCTGGTTTACCCTTTTTTTTCATATGGTAATTTTTTAGATCATTATCCCTCTGAAAGACCTTGTATTTGATATTAAATACTAGATTCCAATGTTACTGGAAGAGAAACAAACCCACAGCATCGCAGATCCTCCACCAAAGCCAACACTGAGTATGAGAGACTTTCTCACACTTTCATCCTTGGTTTGATGCCAAACCTACCTGTGGTGTTTGTTGTGGAAACATTCAACTTTAGTCTTATCTGAACAAAACAAACCTGCCAGCTAAAGGTCTAGCTGAGTTAACAAACTCTACATGTTTGTGTTGGCTTCCTGGAATGTGTCCCAAACAACACTGGTTGGAATGTGGATAATAATAAATGTTTTTTATAGACATTTTGCTGCAGTTTGCAACTTTGAGCTGGAGATGTTTTTTGTACCTTCATCCTTCTCATTGTGCAATATGTTAAAACAAATATGGGTCCTTGTTACTTAAAGTTCCACCTGCTTCAGGATATTTATTTATTGCTATATATGATATGAGCAAATTTGTGAAGCCTCATTTATAGTGTTCAACACTCAACTCACACAATTGACACTGATATTAGACACCCTGCGGGCTGCATGGTGGAATAGTGGTTGACACTGTTGTTTTAAAGCAACAGGATTTCTGCATGGAGTTTGCATGTTCTCTCCATGCATGGGTGCATTCTCTCTGGAAAAGTTTTCTCCCACAGTTTTAAAAACATAATTGCTGGATTAATAGGTCCTAGTCCTGTGTTGCTTTGTAATGATGTGACGACTTGTTCAGCGTGTACCCCACCCCTCAGTTGGGTTTCGAAATTGTTTCAGCTTGAGATTATGCTATTAGAATAAGAAGAGTATGGAGCACTCTGTGCCAGACAGTAATATTTAGTCATTGTGGGAAACCATTTACTCTGGAGGAGCAGAAACTTGCTGCTTAGAAATTTCAAGAACAAGCAGAGCAAAGTGCTTGTTCCAACTCTAGCTCTTTTCTTTCTTTGACGTGTTGTGTTTTGATGGATTGGTGCCTGTCAAGGATATAATGTGTTCAAAAGAAGAAATGCACGTGATGAATCAACGTTCAGAGAAAACCTGTTTTAAAGCTATTAGTTGTTCTAAAAATATCCTTCAAGAGGACAACATTTTCAAACAATGACATAACTAAAGACTGAAAGTAAACATCAGACCTGTCTGATTGGACACACAAACAGTTCAAATGTTTAAATTTGTGAGTTTTCAATGGAAGATTTATCCTCTAAAGCAAATAATGAAGGTTTTTATGTTTTGCACTTTTTCAGGAAGTTTATCTTCTCTCTTGCGCTCCAAGTGGGGTCCTCTGAAGGACAATGAAGCTACGATCATTTTCTACACCAAACAGATCTTGGAGGGACTCAAGTACCTTCATGACAACGAGATTGTCCACAGAGACATTAAGGTGAAAAGTTGTTTCCTTTGACTTTAAAATAAAATAATAAATTTAATTTTTTATATTTGTGACTCCAGCTGCTAATGGTTACAAAAAAAAAAAAGCAGCCAAGTATTGTACACTTTCTTTGTTTAATTGATCATTACAAAATCCCACCTAGCCAGACTGGTAAAACTGGTGCAAAATGTAACTATTTCCTCTGGGTTGTAAAACACTGGCAGTTTAATCTAAGACCACTGGATTATTTCAAATTTGCTTTTCCTGATAAGTTATTTCCCCTGTGCTGCAGGGCGACAACGTGCTCATCAACACCTACAGCGGCGTGTTGAAGATCTCTGATTTTGGGACCTCCAAGCGATTAGCAGGGATCAACCCCTGCACTGAAACTTTTACAGGCAAGAATCATGGGATTTGTAGGTTTTCTAGGAACTAGTTAAAGTAGAGAGGTTTAATCACTGGCCTCTTGTTTTTGTTTTTTGTTATTTTAAAGGAACACTTCAGTACATGGCTCCAGAGATTATAGACCAAGGGCCTCGAGGTTATGGGAAGCCTGCTGATATTTGGTCCCTAGGGTGTACTATCATAGAAATGGCAACAGGCAAACCTCCTTTTCATGAGCTGGGAAGTCCTCAGGCAGCCATGTTTAAGGTAAATAACAAACACATGTTTTCGTTGCCGTTTAGCGGTGATAGCGGTGCAGACATTATACACAATATTGAATATTTTCATATTCATTCATTTGTGAATTGGATAAATTAGCTGCTGTCTCACTCTCCTTACTGTATGCTCAACAATGTGATGCTGTTTCACTTGTCCCAGGGAAGGTGCTTTTCCACTTATGTTTTCAAAACACACTTCCTGCTACAACTCACTTACCCTGTAACTTTCAGGTGGAACTTTTCCTTTAGTAAGACTACAGCTAGTTTTCAGCGCCCTCTAGTCATCAGGGTTTTTAAATGAAAACTACACCAGCCAGTCTTAGCTCTTAGCAGGTATGCTGTTTTTTGTGACTTCCAATTATGGTGCAGCATTTCAGTTTTTTGTTTGTTTATTTGTTTCATCTTTATATACCACTTGTTTTTATGTATTGATGTTTTAATTTTTCACTTTTTAGCTTTTAGCTTTTTAGACAATTTCCTTTAGGTTAGAAATGTCTAAATTTATATTATGCCAGCAGACGCACACTAAGTCCAAGTGACGTCAAAGGTTTAAAAAAACGTTTCAATTGGGATAACCGATGAATACTTTTCTTTACTTTTCTTTTATTCTCCATTTTTAAAAAAAAAATTAATTATTTTGAAGCAGTATTCTCATCCTCGATGTCACGGTTTTATCAGCCATAGGCAGAAAAACATCCCAATGAACAGAAATGACCGTGAGTAATTAACCAATATAGTTTGCTTCACATAGTGAACTGCATATTGAACAATAATATCTAACTTATAGAATATTTTGGTACTATCTATTTGCCTGAGGGTTGGATTGTCATCATATTTCAGACTAAATATCAAAGAAAAATATCTTTCAAGGATCTTCTGTCACATGTGCTTGCATTTTGTTTTTTACAGAAATCAGATCAGAATCTGATTTGAGGGATCGTATCAATATGTTGCATTTTAACATGTTAATCTTGAATTTAAATCAAAATAGATCTCTAAAATAAATAATTTTACATCTTCTGAATTTATATCATCTATCCAATTTTAATGTTTTATAAAAATGATTAACTCTGTGACTATCCCATTAAGGTGGGCATGTTTAAAATCCACCCGGCGGTTCCAGAGAACATGTCAAGTGAGGCCAAGGACTTCATCATGAGCTGCTTCGTGCCAGACCCGGATAACAGAGCCACGGCCACAGAGCTGCTGAATGACTGTTTCCTCAAGTCGTCCTCTAGGAAGAGAATTAAACCCCCAAAGGACTCAGACGTGAAAGATTCAAGTAATTCTATTAAGGCTTTATCTGAACCTCACACATTTGTCTTATTTAGGTATGAAAAACAGTTAATTCCCTTAAATGTAACCTTTCTCGGTTTTGCAGCTGATTATTATCGCAGTTTATCAATGCCAGTCTCCATCCTGGTGGAGGACACTGATTCGGACTCGGTTGGCTCGGTTGACCTGGCGTCTTCCCTGGACATGAGGAAGTACTGGTCCCCCCTCAGAGTGACAGAAATCTCAGAGAGTCCGCCCTGCACCAGCGGCTTCCTGTCGTGAGTGAAATTTTGCTGAGCTGATAAAACCAAGTAGTAACCTCAGAGTGGCTCCATCAGTATCGAGCCACTATGAGGTTTTAATTTTAAGTTCAGGCCAAGCTACTTTCTTTTTAACAGAAAAAAAAAAACAGAAATCTTTTTTCTTAAATCCTACAACTGTGTCACAACTGTGTATAACTTTGGAAATAACTACAAACCCCACTTTTTTTTTTCATTTCTCCAAATGTCAACATCGACTTTATTTCCACATCCTGTGATTTTTTTATGATCTTCCAGTGATGTAGTTTTATCTAGCTGACTCATGTCCTTGTTCTGCTATACAGAACACCGTATGACTCTTCGTCAGACATGACCAGTCCAGCCTCAGTGGAAGAGAACGTCGGCCTCTTTATGCTGCGAAAGGACAGTGAGAGGAGAGCGACACTCCACAGAGTCCTCACCGACTACATCAGTTGTGTTGTCACCTATTTACAAGAGTCAATACTGCAGGTGTGTGGAGCAAAATTCAGACAGAAGATTAAAATGTTTACAGATGAAGTTGTTATTAAATGTATGCACATTGACTTTTATTGTGATGTTTATCCTATGCAATGTTTGTTATAATTGTGATGTGGTCAGCCTCTCTATTTTCCATTGTCCAGGTTTTGTAATGTCATTGTGGTTTTCTTCACTTGTTAATAACTGATTTATCAAGTGCCATGGTATATACACAATGTTGTGGTTTTTATGCCCTTCTTTTGGTAAATTAAATCAGTTACATTTCTTTCTGTGAGCTTCTGCTTCAGCAAAACATTGCAAATTAGCTAGTGTCAGAAAAATCTTAGTAAGGCAGTTGAGTTTTCTTATTTGTTCATATTTTAGAATTATTGGGACTAAAGAGTATAAATACTTTCCCCTTTTGCTCCAATGTTTCCCTTCTCCTTTAAAAGTTGGATGAGGGATCATCACTTAGTGAAGACCACATTATCACACTTATCGCCTGCCTCCGTGAAAACATCCGCTCCCCAGACAGAAAGCAGCTCGCCACCGGCCTTCTGGAACTTCGCTCAACTCTGTTAGCAGCAGCAATACCTCTGAACAGCCTGCAGACGGTGCTCTTTAACTTTCAGGATGCAGTAAGTCACTTTTTCTGCTTGTATATGCAACATAAAAGGTAACTTCACAAACTCATACTTCACCATTTGCTGTGGGTGTAGGTGAAAAAAGTGTTGAAGCAACAACAGGTGAAACCCCACTGGATGTTTGCTCTGGACAATCTGCTGAGACAAGCTGTGCAGGATGCCATCACTGTCCTGCTCCCAGGTAGAGGACTATTTCACACTTAATTTCCTTATCTGTGTTTATACAACTGCTACTGCATACACATTTATTCGCAGCTCTGGTGATGATGTTCTTCATCTTTAAAATGACTTGAACTCTTGTCATGCTGAACACTCAAAACGCTTCGAGACTACAAGTCTCATTTTTCCATCTCCACTCACTGTTCACACTCCTGTACATCAATATGCAGGTCAGTTGGCCACCTCGGGGTAATTAGCTCATCATTATGTGATGGGAGGGAGTAAATATCGAACTCACCCCTTTCCATTTGTAAAATGAATTCTCCTGCCTCATAGCCAAAGACACCTAACCGGCAACATGTAGAAAAATTTTACCGCTGTACATTTATTCAGCTGGGTTAAAAAGTTAATGTTAAAAAATAATGCTATAGTTATTTAAATTATTCAGATCTGTATATAAAATAAATGTAACAGGAGCATTTTTTTTTTACCTCAATCTAGGAAATTATAATCAAAAAGCTGTAGCTCTGTTTTTCCCTTGGGTGCAAATGTGATGTGAATGAAGATGATTTTATGCTCTAAAATGCAAAAGACAGAAGAAAAGACATGGAATCTGAGTTGACTTCCATCACTGTCTGTTTTGTGAGTTTCGGGTACTGTCCAAAATACATTTTTATGTGTTTGTAGCAGAAATAATAGAAATGAAGAGATTTGATAACTGGTGGACTTCCAACATAATTCAAGTAACCCCTTCTTTTAGCTACACATGGAGGAAGATATTAAGGAAGTCTCACCAAATATCCTACAGAAAGAGCTTAGGGATCTTAATCAGTCTGCTGGTTGTGAAATGTTATGGAAGAGATTTTATTTTATTTTTTTAAATTAGGATTGCTGTGATTATGCTTTCTACTAGACAAATTTAGCAGTGCTATGATGCTCAGATCATGTCCTATTGGTTTACTGGGTATCAGTTTATGTGTCACAAACATCCTCTGCACGCAGTGATGCACATTAAGGAGCATTTAATGCTTTCACCTGATGTATTTCCTTTCATGTGCGTTCACTTTTGATCTCCTCGCCTCTTAGAGCTGAAACTCCATCTGCAGTTGTCGTTTGAGACAGAGGACAGCATCCCCGAGGAGCAGTCTGTTGACCCAGACACTCCTGTAGTTCTTGGCCCTTACCAGCCGATGGCGCCAATAGACAATCAGCAGGCAGAAACCGGGAATGAGAATGTAACAGCAGCCAGGCTCGGCCCCCCAGATGAGATCTCATTCGACAGGAACTGTACACTCAGCGAGAAACTGAAAGACATGAAAGTAGAGACCAGGAGGTATCCTTAAGCTCTCTCCACTTTTATTATCGAAACAAATATAATAAGAGAGAATTGTAATACAGTAGAGCAACAGTGAAAAACCCTTCCAGGTTTTCCAATTTGGCAGAGGGGAACATGAAAAAACGTTGCATGTTTTTAGTGCTGATGGCTTTTTGTGTCATGTGTCAGACTGCTGAATGAGCTGAGTGAGAAGGAGAGAGAGTACCAGGAGCTGCTGAGGGGCTCGGTCCTGAAGAAACAGGAGCAGATAGATGAGCTGAGGAAAGCGTTCATCATCGAAGGTAAAACTTGCTATAACTACAGAGACCAATGCATTCAAATTGATACTTGTAATGTAACCCTTGTAAGTAGAAGATGAATTTATTATAAAGCTGTTTTGCAAGTTGAAATCGAATTAGCTTTAAAATATCAACCCCTGGAGGAGCTTTGGACTAGTTTTTTAAGTGGGTAACTGCCTTACCCATTTGAGTTTCTCTGTCACACACAAACAAAAGTTAACTGATAGTAAGCATGTCATGATAACACATTTTGTCCAGAAATTATTACAGAAAGCAATATTGAGACCACTGTTGACTAATGGCATTAAAAAACATAATAATGCAAGTCTATTAACTCATTTCTAAAGAATATTTATCACAGGATCTGGAAAACATTTTAAATATCAAAAAAAGTAAGCAAACAAACAATAAATAAAATGGATTATGAAGCCTCTGTAAACACACATTCAGTGAGGCCCTTCAAAATGTATTTACTCATTAGGTTCAGAAAGGAAAAAAAGGCAAAAGGGCCAGTTGGGACTTTTTTTTGAAAAAAGAAAAGAGTAAAACTCGATACTCTGTACTGGATGTCAAATGTTTACAGCCTTTTTTAAAATTTATTTATTTATTTTGTGAATACTGTCTTTTCAATGACATCAGAGGGCAAGCCCCTTTGGTCATCATGAGTGTTGCTTCACTGCTGCAGTCTCTACCACGCCTTTGTTTCAGGCATGTGGCTGCCTGGACTGGTTTCCCTCTGAGGCGTGGGCCGCAGATCAGCAGCTTATATGCCCAAACGTGTTTTGGAAGTTTGACAAATGATTATACAGTCTCGTTGCAGAGGCTAAAATGTTATATTTAGGTGGAAGATTACACCTTAATACTCCATGAATCTAGTCTGTGACAGTTGTATTGATAATCTAACCGTGGTGCAATCTCTACCATACAGGAAGCGATTTGAATTCAACTGAACGCTCTAATGCAGAGACTAAAAGTTTGGTTTGCTGGCTCCAATCTGTCCCTGTGGATCAAGACACCATCAATAAAGTAAATCAAGTCAGGGTTTTACTTTTGGGGTGTAGTCCTAAGGCATGTCAGGATTACTCATCTGCTCTCCGTTAATCTCATCTATCTGCTCTCGTGTTTTAGCTGCTTGCTCATGAGTTCACCTTGGACTGTCTCCTTCACATGGCCTCCAGAGATGACTTGGTGTACTGTGGATTAAGGTAAACGGTCTCTGCACATCATCCTCACACAATCTGTCCAGGCAGAAACAGGCACACATCATGCATTATTCACAATAACAGTTTTTGTATAATAGATGCCCTGGGCGAGCGCATACTTCTGGTGCCCACAAACAAACACACAACCACACACGCACGACTAAGCATGTTCTGGATTTTTTTTTTTTTTTGTCTGACTTCTCCATATCATTAGGAACTAAAACCTACTGAACTCATAATCATTGGAAAAATTGGTAGAAACAAATGGACAGGCATATTGGTTATTTGCTTAAATTAGGATTTCAATATATTTTTTTAGAAAATTGTAAACATGTTTTTTGTTAGACAGGTTCATTATGATAATTTTTCAAAATTTGACCAATGCATGCTTTACTATTCTCATGCTTGCCTCAGTGTAAGGTGTTCTTAATGCTAACAAGTTTTTCTTCTTTGTGTTTTCAGGGACAGAAAACTAAAGATGTGTTTTGAAAATAATCCTTGTTCAGTGTAGATTGAGACAGTCTGGCCGGTCAAAATAAGTAAAACCTAGAGCCAGAGATGATCAAATGCAATTTAGTCTCCTTAAAACATTAAACTTTATTTATTGACCTTTATTTAACTAAGAAAAAGCCCATTGAAAATAAGGATGACCTGGTATTTAAGCCAGTGTCATCATCCATGATGCTGGTATAGTTGCATTATTTAACAGCAATTGCATTATGTCCACAAAATGTAATTTTAAAAAATTTGTTTTTTGTTGTTGTTTTGTTTTGTTCTTTTGTGCTGGTACCCTCTCTAGGCTGTGCTGCCCTGCTCAGCCATAGTGTCATACCATAAGTGAATATTTAGTTTGTCTGGATCTGTTCTAATTTGTCCTACGTTGCTGTTTCAGGGGTGCAATGTTGTGTCGACTCTGGAAGGCCATCAAGTGTCGAAGGAAGACTCCTCTGAACATGAGCATCAAGGACAGTGAGGACACTTTGCTTTAATTGCTGCTGATGTTAAGCATCAAAGGACAGTTTTCCTGACAGGCTGGGCCTGTGTGACCAGGAGTTACAAGCTGCTGATGTAAACAGATTTCAGTTACTGTGAATTTATCTTGTAAATACACTGATAATGTGTCTTTGTGCTTGTCTGTAGAATCTAATGTTCTTTTATGTTTTATACATTCTCTCAGGGCTTTGGTGTATGGAATTTATTTTGAAGAAAATGCAGCCTAGAGGAGCATTAATGTGTAGGGAAACAGTCAAACTTATTTTTTAACTTTTTCAGACATATTTTACTGTTTTACGGAAACTAGTTAAGTTATTAACACTTTCAGGACAAACACTCTTTATTTGTATTGAACAGGATATAAAAATAAAATTGGAAAATAAACAGGAGCATCTCTTACTGTTTTCTCTGCATGCAGATGTTGATTGGTTGTTTTCTGTGAGTGATGTTGGATGGAAGAACTGAAACGGTGAACAGTCATGGCATTCCACGTGTGTGTCCTCATCTGTTTTCTAATGTTGACATCTCCTTAGAAACAGCCACATGAACTTTGTGTTACAGTTGAAACCAATGTGTAGTCATATGCATGTTATTTCCTGTGTGCAGTAGGTCTTTCTGTTTCAACATCACTGGTAAATGCATACATTGTACAACAATACAGACGTTTATAGGTTTTATATATTTGTCATTAATAACTCTGTGTAGAATATAATCAGAACATTTGGTGTTTTAGGGCTCTTAAAACTGTAAAAAGACATTTTGTGCAATAAGGATGTTTTGTTCCCCAGTCTATCTTCACTGACAAGTGACCTCAGACACCTTAAACTGATAAGCTAATGTTTGGCCACATGTATGTAGGCTCCAGTCTTTGTCCATAGGGAGATGACTTCATTGAGGATGTGGGTTTGGGGTTCGCTTGTGTGAACAATGTCCTACACTGGCATCCAAAACCTTGGAATGTTTTTATGAAAGTATAGTTTCTGCATCATTGGGAGAACAGAGCAACATATTTACAAAACCTCTTGGATGCAAAAGACCAGTTTGAGAATTTTAGTAGTTGATGGCTGCTGGAAACCTTTGTATAACCAAAAGGTTTTTCTCTCCAAAACTGAAGAATAAATAAAACAAAGCATCTGATTTATTACATGATGCTTCCTTGTATTTCAAAAAAGAGCTTTGGTGACTGCCATCTATGTACTATGTTCCTTTTCTAGAAACAGACACAATGTAATTTTATTTTTACATAAATATAATGGAATGGCTGATTCAACCATGGGGAAGACTTCAGACTTTGCATTCCTCCAACAGACAATCTTTCACGCCCTCTGCATGGAGGGCAAACCACAAAAGGCTATTGCTGAATGTTCACAATGTGCTGCATCCAAGATGATTAATGAAAAAATGAGTGGAATAAAATGTGTTGTAGAAAAAAAGGACATTCTGAAGCAAAGTTGAGGGAGGTTAACATAACTTAGATCACAAAAGAAAAAAAATTATAATGTTGCTTCTCCAAAACACTAAGAACAAAAAAACTATATATAACAAGAAACTATAACATCTGACATGTCATAGATTAGTATAGATGGCTAGACAAACGCATGGATATATTGCATAGTTATAGATTTTAAATACATTTGTGAGAAAATAGGATAACACTTTATTTGACAGGGTGTGCATAAGATTGACATGACACTGTCATGAATATGAAGGAATCTTTATGAATTATCATGAAGTGTCATTCTGTAGGTAATCAGACTTTTAATGCAAAGTTGCATGGAAAAATGTCCATTAAAAGTGCCATCTTTACATTAAATTGTCATTATTTACAAAGTTATGCAAAGTTTGGACTTTTAAAGCAACTTTGCATTAAAAGTGTCATTATTTACCAAATGACACTTTGTGACAACAGTTAGACATTCATAAAGACTCTTTCATGCTCATGACAGATTTTGTCATGTACATGACTGTCATGTCAGTCTTATGCACACCCCGTTAAATAAAGTGTTACCGAAAATAGATTAAAGTATTTTGTCATAGTAGAATAACAAATTCTGCATCTGACCAGTTATACATTGCTCTTTTAATGCTTGTCTCCGTCTAAGGTGGTCTTCGTGCTAAGAAAAGTGTATTGTTTCTGTTTCAAGGTTTCAATTATTTTTTCTCTTGTTTTTTGGAGAATAATTCCCTCTGACCAGCTATGTGCAGCTTTGAAGAGCACATATTATCAAATACAGTCCAGACTCCTAAAAACATTAAATTAAGCCTTTAATTCAGACCTAAATCACAAGATGGGAGTCAGAGACCAACTTCAATGTCACCAGTCATTTTTTGTTTATTGAAATGTAATCTGGTAGCATTTGGTGGGAGAAACAGGACTCTACTCCAAACTCCCTGCAGATGACGGTGCTTATTACACTGTCTCATGGGTGAGTGACTCCAGTCCTGGAGGGCTGCTGCTCTGCTTGTTTTAGATGGCTCCCTGCATGAAAACACCTGATTTGAATGAATTGGTCATTAGCATGTTATTGCAAAAGTTGGTAGGAAGCCAAAAAGACTATTCTGCCATTTAACTAAGATTATGTGGGGCAAGGACACATCGAAGACAGAAATTGCTCACCCTATGGAGAAAGCTTATTCCAGCTAATTTTATCTGTCAACTGAGCTACACACTGGACCAATACATGAGGGTGAAAACAGATGAAGGAGTAACTGGAGAGCTCTTCGTTTGTACACATACTCAAGAGTTTGAAATACTTAAGATAGGTTGGGGGGGACATATGACAAGAGTAATGTTATACCGATCCAAATAAATCAAATTAATTAGACATTATATTATCATGCAGGATTCCTTATGTGATCGTAGGCCTTTAATAGTATAAAATGGCTGTTTTCCCTTCTGAGGCTAGTCATGCTTTGCTGATTTATTTGCAAAACATCTAAAATCCCATCTCACCTTCACCTTGAAGCACAGCTTTAATTCTCACATTTAGTAGTTTATGTTCCTGAACGAATCAGGAGGTGTCGCCATAAATCATGTCAGACATCATGCCCCTTGTGTCCTTGGAGGGTGTCGGGGAAAAAATAATAATACTTAGATGCTGCCATCCAAATTCAGTTTGGAATCATCAACTCCACTCACTGCAGTGGCTTCTTATCTGCATTTATGTTTGATAAGAAAAATGGAAGATGAACAAGCATAAGTTCTTGCTGCCTATGGCTCAAAGCAGCATAAAACACGCTCTGTTGTCAGATTTCTACATGTTGAAATTAGAATTAATTATTTTGTCTGTAGGGTCTTTTTTGGGAGAGGTTTCTATGGGGTAGGGTGACTAAATTAGCTGCTGATGCTTGTCTACAAAAATAACTGAGTCACTGAGCCTACTGCAGTAATGCTGGAAAGAGCTGTCAACTCATATTTGTTTCTTGTTATAAGTGTATTAGTTTAATCTAATATGTATACATTATGCATTTTCTAGTCCCACAGTTGTTCTTAGAAAAGGAAGTCCCTATGCTTATGAACAAAATGGTAACACATTTGGTTGAATCAAACCTGAATTATAATGTCTACTTGAATGCTGTCCCATTTTCAACAATTTACTAAGTCATAGTTACATCACAAGTCGCCAGTTACACGTTTCCTAAATAACAGCCGGAGCCCAGCACAGAGTGCAATAAAACTCCTGTATATGCCAACAGTCTGTTTGATCTCCAGGTACTACTCTTAAACAACTTCCTCTCCTCTCTAGACATTACAAATCACCATAAAATAAAGATTAAGCGGGGGACTCACTGCTTTTGTCTTGCATGACCTTTGAGTTAAAGACAAGGCTTTAACTCAAAAGCTTGTCTTTGAGTTAAAGCCTTGTAAGCTAGTTTACTTACCTTTTCATTTGGTCTGAAGTATAACATTTCAGTCCAGAAAGAGAGAATCCTTTTTATTTATCTATAGATTAATGATATGGTACTCCAGTACTGGTACTCCAATATAGACATGATTAAAGTAACGATGTTAAGTTGAGTTAGTACAGCTATTAATGTTTTCCTCTGTGTATTTATTTACACGTATCAGTTCTTCAAAATCCTAAATGAATTAGGATTATAAATTGTAATTCATTCAAAATTTCTTATGACTTGTAAACGAATAATGTTTGAAGCAAATTTTAATGCCTATTCAAAAACATTTCACAGACATAATAATTTTGACCATAGTTCAGTGTAACTCTGAGAATTTATGTGTTTGTGGGAGTCCCCTGGTGGTTTGGGGTCCCTCTGCAGCACTTTAGTTTGCCTACGCCTTGGGGCCAGCACTGCAGGAGTTCAGACGTTACCTTCCAGAGGTAACAATTGTAACCTGAAAGACAGACATTCCTGCCATTCATTTTCTTTTACAGAAACATAAACGAAAGCAATATGATCACATGACATGTTATCAGTGCAATTGTTGTTACAGAACTAGTTGCTGCTAATAGCTACTTTCAATACATCAATGTATTGGAAGTAGATCTGTATCTAAAGACAATGTTTGAAATACTTTTTAAATTATTTTATGTGTGAATTATTTTCATGTTCTCATGTTTCTTTGAGGTTAAGTTGTGTAGTGCTGTTTGGATTTCACAGGAGAGTTTATAAGTTATCTTTATTGCTTTTGGGGATCCAAGGAATTCTTTTACAAGCAATAAACTGAAAGGCAATTGTTTTATTTGTCTTTCAGTAGTTTTGCATTTGGCTTGCAAAACTATATCTTGTGAGCAGACACTATTTCCTTTAACATTACTAACGAAATTGTGTCGCTTAAAGAAATAGCGTAACTGCTGTCTACCTTTCATGTTATACGACTATTCCAGTGGGACAGAACTTCTCCAGTTCTACGTAGAATTATGTAATCTATGATCTTGAATTAAAAAATAATCCCGTGTACAGTTTTGTCTGTATATTACCATGTTTATGTGTTACAAAGCGACTGGTTTTTGACCCGAAAGCCTTTTTAGCTGTAATCTCTGTTGTTGTGAAGCCACTCATCGGTCATGTGCCACAAAATCAATGATTTCTGCAGCAGAGAAATCAACCTTTAGACCTCACCAGACATGATTAAGAAAACGAATACATATATGTTCTTTTAAGAGTCTATGTCTTCAATTAGCCACCAGGCAGACATTACAGAAAATACAAAGTTGTGCACACACACTCAGTCCTAATTACAGTTTAGATTAAGAAATTAATATGAATATTTTTGGACTGTGAGTGGAAGCTGGAGTACATAGAGATAGCCCATATATGGACTGGGAGAAAATGAGAAAGGAACCAAGACTAGAAATCAAACCAATTCATGCAGCATTGGTTAAATTTAACCTAATGAAACTAGTTTCATCAGTTCTCTATCTTTGACATTTCTGCTCTTTATTATTTCTGCCAAGCGTTTTATTTAGTTAGATTAATTAGTGTTGTTCATTTTCCACTTTCCCTTGACAAGTCTGGATTCCTGCTGCTGATGCTCTTGTGACTGGTCAGTTTAAGCTCAGTAAAACTTAATGAGATGAAGTGAAGGGTTCCCTTTCTACATATCCAATGAAAGGTCAAGGCATACCACTACCACCCTCTCATTCTATTTTTTCTGTCTCTGCTATTTCCCTCTCCTTTTATTGTGAGTTGTCATGGAAATGAAAGCCCATAAGGATAGAGTGGGGGTTGTGGGGGCATCTATTCTTGAGGCAGTAGTGGGGTTGGTAGTGGGCTGGGAGTTGTAAAAACAGAGCAATTCATGCACTTATAAACAGAGAGTGCGACAGAGCAGAAGGGAGGAGGATGGGTTGGGGGAGGAAGAGGGAGAAAGAGTCCAGGGAAAAAGGAAAATAGTGAGAGGCCCTGGGGGGTTAGCGGCGATAGGAACCGACGCCACGTGTTTTTGGCCCTGTTTTCTTACTGATAGCACAATTCAGAAAGATTACATCATGGCTTACAAGACTCTGCTATTTGAGACAGACTGCAGAGGAATCGCACTCTTCATTACTGACTGCAAAATGAACTCCTGGTAATGCCACCTGTTGTCAAAAATTTTTTATTTATTTATTTATTTATTTATTTTTGTTCCATGTAAACATTAGTCATTGTATTCTATTTTGAAACTATGCCTTTTTATGCCAGTATAGTTTTTGGGGGAGATGATTTAATAAATAAATCAACAGAAGCTTACCCTTAAGTCTAAAGGAAAATTTTGATTTTGCAGAGCTATGGGTTGCTGCTGTTGTTTGGAATGCAGTTTGCTTGCTTTTCCCTGAAACTCATTTGCTTTATTGAAATGTTTATTTATTCCTTGATGATACATAAATTGGTTCCGATGTACCATCTCCTGAAGATGAAAAGATTTCTGTTTCTGACTTCGATTTCTTCATTCAAAACAATGAAATCTAATTATAAATGGTGCTGGACATGCTTGGACTGTTTCACTTTTTGCCACGTCATGACCAACATTTTCAATATATTTTATTGGGATTCAATCTGTTCAGCCAGCACAGAAATACACCTCTGTCCCACATTATTTCTCTAATCATCTTTGCAACAGCACTTGCAGACACAATAAAAAGCAGGACTTGGATCTTGAAACTTAAAATCGATGAAAACTCATTCTTATATATGGTAAGTTAGCTCAATTGGTCAGAGTGTGGTGGTCATGGGTTCAAGCCCTGTACTGGCCAATTTAAATCCTAAGGCTTTCAGAAAAACAACACTTCAAAATAAAATAAGGTTGGAGAACAAAATTGGCACTGGAAAGTAAACTATTAGGCATATAAGTTGTTGTTTTTTTTTTAAATCAATGAAAACTCAATATTGTGTATGGACGATTAGCTCAGCTAGTCAGAGAGTGGTGCTAATAACGCTGAGGTCATGGGTTCAATCCCCATACTGCCCAATTGAAACATAAAGGTTATCAGAAAGTCAACACTTCTAGTTAAAAAAAACATGGAAAATATGCCTTTACGCAAATTGATTTTGAATAACATTAGAATATGACTACTTTTACTTATTTAAACATCAGAAAACAAATAATATTACAGTCAAAAAATCATGTGAATCTTTGGGCTTTTCTACAGTTGTTGTTGACGACTTGTCACCTTGTTGGCAGAAGCCAAACACCCTAAAATTGCTTTGTAATTTGCAATGAGAAATGATGGACCTTGCAAGTGCACACAAACATTTCAGCCAGAAAGATTACATCATCCAGGAACTGAAAATAGAAGTCATTTTTTGTTCATTCTTTCCTGATCCAGTACGCTGTTCATGCTGTTCATGCTGTTCATGCTGTTCATGCTGCTCAACATGCAAAATTTGCTCAAGGGAAAAGATTGTGTGTTCAGTTATCTATACCATAGTCTGGGTCAGCGGTCCAGGGAGATTCTAAACATTCCAGCTATTGTTATTTCATTACCAGGATGAGCGTCAGCCTCGCCATTCACAGCAGCTGACCTGCAAACTGACTGGTGAGGGCACTACTGGCTGTGGCCTGAGATAAGTCTGTTATTTTTCGATTGATTGTCAGAGGCGGGTAGTAACTCGTTACATTCACTCAGCTACATCTTCCTGAGTGACTTATTGGAAGAAATGAACTTTTAGATACCAGAAACATTGAGCCAGAAGAAGATTAAGTTAATGGCAGCAATTATTACAAAGAGATGAAGAAATGTAGACTAGTATGAGAATGTGATGTAGTTGGAAAAATTGGTCAGTATATCCTCCACTAGTCAAAGCTCAGTATGGAAATGGATCAGAAAAACCTAAGCCACTCTAACTACAAGCTAAAAAAAGGAACTTTTTTAACCTAGTCTTAAAAGTAGTCTGTCTTAAGACTGGTTCCAATGAAAAGGAGCCTGAAAATGAAAGATCTGCCTCACACTCTACATTTAGAGACTGTAGAAACTACCAGTAAGCCTGTGAGTGAAATGTTGTGTTAGGAACACAGTTAGAGGTCTAATATATTGGAACTTCAATATTAAGAGCTTTTATGTTTGCAGGAGAACTTAAAATTATATTCTGCATATAATAGTGACTAACAAAGAAAAGCATCATCTCTTACATCAGAACTTTTGGGCACACAATCTGGGCCAATAAAGTTGATCCTGATTCTAATTTTATTTCAGATTTTGATTCTGTTGTTCAGATACTCTGGTCCAAAGATGACAATATCTTGTCTTTGTTTAAAGTATGAATCTTAAAAGTCATCCAAGTTTTTTTTGCCTTTGTGTGGTTTAATTTACTGATTGAATAAATCAGTCTTTGTAGTTCATGTCCTGAGTATCATCAGCAAATTTATCCCACATTACTAAGAGGAACCATACATATAACTTAATCAGTACACCACTTTTCTTAGATATAATGATCACGATTTGATTAAAATTAGTTTAATCAGTAGTTTTTTTTTCATATTAGATCACATTTAAAAAAGTCATATATTCATTTGGAAATTGTTTTAGTTAATTAGAACTAAAGAGGTTGACAACTAATCATAAAATATTGAGTGTAACAGATATTTTGGTATTGAAACTGCTCATTTCTGTTTTGTAAGAGTTTGAAGTTATAAAACTTTCTCATTTTTTAAAAATTTTGTTTATTTGGTAATTTGAAAATTTGTACAGAAAGAGAAAAAACGTGCTCATTTTTATCGTCAAAATCTGCTGCTTGATGCACTGGGTCAGAGGAGAGGTCAGAGGAGAGGTCAGGAGAGCTCCATGGGGTTAACAATGAGCAACAGGTGGAAAATATCTCGCTTTCTCAACAATATCTTAATTCTCTCATTCAGTTAAATCTTCTCCAGGGTTCTTTCACTGACTCTTCAGCCTTATTCCTTCTTTTCAAGATATCTTCTGGACATTGATATCTTCATTCCCTATTTAATGTTTTCTGTTTACTCACTTATTTTTAGAGACCATAAGATCACAGACTTATTTTGGTTGGGAAGAGATGGAGAGGCTCTTCCAACAAGCAGTGAAAAGCCCCAGATACACAGTGCTTTTAAGAATTGAAAACACCTAATTTAAAGCAAAAGCCAGTAGAGGAAAGAGCATAAAAGCTCAGTGACCAATGCTAATACCAGTTTACTAAATTTTCTAAGGTCATGCAACATTTCTACACATCTAAAGAGAATTTGGGTCCCTAAGAGAATTAGGGACCCAAAAAACATCTGCTGCTTTGCATGCTTCACACTTTGGATGCCTCATTAAAGAAGATTATTTAACCTAGGGCATGCTTCCTGACTAAGGCATGCTTTCTTCCTGTGCCCTTTAATTTTCCTATCAGACTGATGATAGAAAGCTTTACTGTTGAATGTTCAGGGCCAGGTTGTAATACTTAATACCACAGAGTTTCTATGAATTCTTGAAAAGTAGGAAATATGATTAAAGTAGTTTCCTGGTCTAGGAAATGATGGGGAAAGAACAGATTATTTATGCATCTTTGTATTTCCATACTTTATTTCTCTATTACTAAATATAGTAATATATCAATGACACTGGAATCTTCTATGATAATCTTATGATGTGATTTTCTGATTCAATTGACAGACATGTGATTACAAGTTGAGGGAAACCCTGAGACAAAAACATGCTTTAAAATAATTTTTTACTTTAAAACCAGTCAGGCACACACCCCAAAACTCACCCAACCCCCAAGAAACCTCAGCTATCTTCCACAGTCCAGTTGCAACAACAGGTGGCTCGTGGGGGTTTGGGTGAGCGCGACTCAGCAGCTGCACAAAAGGACCCAACCAGTATCCTTTAGATAGGGTGTCCCCTCTCAAGCGTGCCGAGGCGCCTCTGGCCCTGCCCCCATTCACCCAGGCAGATGCTCTGAGTGATCCACAGGTGGCAGATGAGAGGAGACGCTGGTCTTCTATTACGTAACACAGATCAGTTGAAAGGGTAGAGCTTTTGGAAGTGATTTTATTCACCTTAATAGAGAAAAAGACTTAATGAACCAACACAACATGAGCACCAGGTGTCGAAAACACATCAAACAATAAAAACCTGCCAAGTCATCCATGTGACCCATAAAATTCCTTCTCTGGCTTCCTTTTAATTACAACCAGGTTCTAGTTTCAGTTTTCGCATTGTTGTTACTTTGCAAAAACATTTTGCAACAAACTCACACACTTCAGTGTTTTTAACTTGGATTTTCTGTGCTAGACCAACACAACGGAGTGTGTATTTGTGAAATGCAAAGAAAATGATACATGGTTTTCAAACATTTTTCACGAATGAAATAATCTTGATGCCCTCACTAAATCTAGAGACTAAAATGTATGCCAATTCTTCTTTGGAAAATAATTCTCTAAAGCATCTATTTTCTGGTATTATGTGAATAAACATATCTAACAGGACATTGTTGCACCTTTGCTCTTTCTTCTCATTTCTGTATGAATTTACAGTTGCATAAGTGGTGAGCATAATTTGCTTAAATTCCACATGTGCAGCTTCACAGTTTCATCCGTTTTTTGTGCGTACGCAAATAATTCAGCATACGCAAGAATGTAGTAGAAAATGCTCCAAAACTTCGCGAAGATTTTTAGGCGAAAATGCCAAACTGAACCGTGGGGGGATGTGATGTTTCTTTAAATTAGAAAGCAATGGACTTATTCTCATTTAGATGCGCCTTTATGCAATATTTAGGACACATATAACGAGTATGTGTGCGATTTGTGTTTTACAAAGAAATAAAAACATGGTATATGTTTAATAAATGTCATGTAAAAGCAGCGGACTCCCCTCTGTTTGATAATGGTAAAGTCCGACGTGAGGCGCAGAGAGATCACAGCGAGCGGCGCATCAGCTGTGCGGTTGTCTTGGACTGGGGGACTTCTCTCACCTCCTCCTGTTTTTATTCCCCCAGATTCCCTCGGAGGACGCTATTTTCAGTCTCAGCAGCAGACTCAATTACCAGTGTTCAACTACAGACGCGTTCAGAGTGTTTATCATCTTTCTGGGCTCATTGGGAGAGGATTTCCTGGCTTTTTTTTTTTTTTAACAAGTGCAGAGACTCGACCAAGTTTCCCCCTCCTCCGGGTTTCTGCCTGAGGAATGAGAGGACTGCCGGGGAGGAAGAGCCGAAACTCTCAGGTCTGAGCGAACAAAAGGACAGAAACGGAGGGAAGTGGTACTGAAAATGGAGGAAAAGACTCTCCCTGGAGCAACACGTAAGTCTTTCCTCACGGGCTGGAATTTGGTCAGTTTGAACGATTCGGTGACTGCTTTGTCATTCACCCACATTTCCACACTGAGAGGAAATTTAAAGTTATAGAGGTTCAGAGATAAGATCAACAAAACGCTTTGGTCGAAAATAAACCTGTTAAACGTCATTTATAAATGCTAACTCATTGGGGTGTCATGCTAGCGCAACATAAGGACCAACATTTTTGAGCAAAAATGTTTTAACATTGATACTTTTTAATATAAAACAGCAGTTACCCTAAGCAACACACCGTCCTTCTCAGCCCTTTAACCGCTTCGTGTGGTTCTCCATTCATTGCGCAGAAAGCCATGGAGGTTATAATAACACAATTTGCTGTAGATGAGGTAATCTCACCAGTCCCATCCCATCCCCCTCCTTATGTTAGGATTAGATCCCCACTAACACGATGCAGTTACAGACTGGGCTCCATCTCTGTGCAGAGGATGTTTTACATATTCAGCTGTGCACAGGTGGAGACAAGAGGTATGGAGTGCCAGAAGTGCCACAGTGACTTATTTCGTGAAGAATGTTTCAATTAAAATGCATTTATGTCATCTGGAATTTATTACATTAAATGTGAAGATATTGTATATAACAATTATTTATTTTTTTTTATTTCACTGTTTTAGTGTGCTGCAGTACAATGTGAAATAATTTAAGCGGCCCTTGTAACTTGTCAACTGGACTCCAACTTTTACCTGATCAACCAGCACAACAAGTGAAGTTGGTATGATTTATTTGAAGCAGTGATTGCTCTGCTCCCTGAGATTTCTTAATGCGTTTCTGAATTCTTGATTAGTTCATCAGTCCAGACCAGTGTCATGCTCCTCATTCAGTTGTTGCAAATTCCCTGGATACTTGCCAGTTTGAACTCTTTCTTCATAGTACAACTGCTCTTTTGGTGGCATCAGATGTTTGGATTGAAGCATTTGAGCACTGAGATGCTGCCTGCTTCTGGAAATAGCACAATGCAACCTCCTCCTACAGACAACGAGAAGACTTCCTTCCTGGTGACGGGTGGGGGGCTTCATGGTGGGAGGCTGGCTTGTTTTGGCTTTGCATCAAGTGGGAGGTTAGACATGTTCCACCCTGTTATGTGAGAATCCTGAACGGCAGCCTGCATGGTGAAAGTTCTGAATAGACATAAAACCTTAAAAGTCTTTAAGGTCATTTATCTTATTATTTGACTCACAGCAGAGAGAAGGATACTTTAACCCTTCAGTTTCATGTAATGTATAGTTTGCCAGTCATGTTTATCAATGTTCAATGTGTTTTCCAGGTTTTAAGATGCAGTGTATTAAAATAAAACTTTTTACCTAATAAACTTGTTCACATTCAGTCAGATTACAACCCTAAATTTAAATGTCTTTGTGAAAGCCAAACACAAATTGTCCACTACTTGTGTAGTGGAACAAAGCATTGTTTTCAAAATGCACAGGTAACGGCTTAACAATTTGTCATGCATTTATCAGTCTCATTTACTTTAATATCCTCAAATGAAATACATTGCAGCCTGTTGTCTTCAAAAGTGACCAATTTGGAAAATACAACCAGCACTGAGAGGTTTGTTAGAGAATTGTTGCAAAAAAAAAAAAGAAAAAAGAAATCATTTTTATGGAATTTAAGTAACACAGTAGACATTGTCGAGATTAAGCTGTGGAAAAGTTTAAAGTAATGTTAGGTTACATGCTTTTAATATCTCTCTGTGCACTTTGCTCACTGAAGCTGCAAACTGAGAATCTTTTGACAGGCCAGTTATGAGTTGTTCAAATCTTGACTTGCATGATCCCTATAGTGAAACATGGTAGTGGCAGTATTACAGTGAAGGTATGCTTTTCTTCATTCCTATAAAGATGGGCTACCTGGTTAGAGTTTGTATGAAGATGGACTGAGCTGAAAACAGATCAGTTCTGGAAGGATCATGGAGTAGTTCAGAAAGCATATTCATGCTACAGAATTGCCCAGTCAAAGTTCAGACACAAGACTAAGACTTTGAGATCAAACTTGAAAACTGACATTTTATCCTTTTCCTACCACTTTGATATCACAGTTTTTGTCACATAAAAGCAAAATAAACAGTAACATTTGTGGTTCTAATGTAAGGAAATGTGAAAGAGATATGATTATATGTTGACACAATGCTACAGCTGACATTGTTTATACTTTGTAAATTTATTTTATCGTAAACCTTTTGAAGCTTTCTCGGCTATAACATTAAGCGTTTGACAAAGGAGAGCATAGATGTGTTTTCTGAAAACTGTTGTCTTAGCTGTGTGTTGATCACATAAGACATGCTTGAGCAAGAACACCTGGATTTTTCCAAATAGTTGGGCTTGGCCTCCCTATCCACAAGATTGTTCATTTTATCTCCTCCTTTGAAAGGCTTGTCCTTGAACCTGAGCTGTTGAAAGCTCCATCACCAGACCTGAGAAAATGTACTGTAAGGATTTTTTTCCCCCAAATCTTCTAATCCATCTTTTTCTGTTCTCTTTTCTGTTCTCTTTTTTCCCCTAAATGTTTTGTTCTGCTGCTTTTATGACAACCTGCTCTTTTTAAGTGTATCACCTGAGTAACCCAGGCACGACAAGCTAAGACAAGCAGGGACTCTACTTTTTCCCCTTATGTATTTAGCATCCTCTGAGAAATTAATGCTTTAGTTAAAAAATAATTCACTTGATTTTGAACCCGCATCGCCACCCTTACGGTGAAGAGTAAAGAAAGGGATGATGGTGTAATCCTTGTCTGTTTTGTAATGAGGGAGAATCCACCAGCTTTAGCAGTCAGAACTGCTTTAGCTGTAAACAGGATCAGTCAACTATGCTTTTTCAGCCACAGAAGTTATGTAATTCGGAGAGGGGGGAAGCATACAACATTGTCCCATTTTTGGAGCAGCTTTGAATCTCTTTGTAAAGAAATAATAGTCTGGATCCCACAGACCCTCCTAGTTTTACGGTCTAATTATAAATCCTTATAGCAACAGAAATGAGTCTTTGTTTAGCATTGAGGCTTAAAAAGTAAGCTAAAACTAGCAGTTTAATACATGCCAGATTAAACTTTTACAGTGTATATGAGTTGTATGGTTTAAGCCATTGGGCATGTAGCATTAACATTCCTTGACATTGAGCTTAAAATTTGGATTACTGTATTAAAAATGTGAATAAAAAAATGCTTAGAATATGTATTTTTTCATATTCATCTTTTACATTTTAAAGTGTAGAAGATGAAGTATGTTTCTGGATGACATGTAACACATTTCATGCACGATCAAATAGGTTTTTGTTAGATTAACATTGAACACATCACAACTGCTCATAAAGTACCTGTAAAACCTACATATTGTCACCATAGCTATAGCGTGGTGTTCATCTACAAATGGGTTTCTAGTTCCCAGCTGTGCAGATGGATGCAAAGCCCAGAATCAGCAGATTTCAAAGTGGAGCTCAGCTGTATAAGCTGTAAAGAAACAGACGTGAGAAGATCAGAAACATCCGTCGCAAAGAAACTGATTGAAGTCACTCCAACTCTGTTGCAGTGAGGCCTTGGTTTGAATCCACAGCACAGTTTGTGGACTGTGACGTTCTAGTGTTGTTTATGCTGCATTGTACTGTGTCGCACTCAGTTGAATATGTTGACAAGGAAAATTTTGAAATACAACCATAACTTTATGGTGTCTGTTTTTTATTTATTTTTTTAAGCTTTGACCAGTTATAAGGATTTTGGTCAATTCAAGTTTCATTTTGCAAAAACGACTTGTTTGTACCCAAATGTAATCACCTTGTAGTAGAAGCACAAAGGATGCCACACTGTGTGTGTCTGAGGGAGCAGCAGCAGCTCTGTTTTTCTTTTTTTTTCTTTTTAATGGATTATGTTTCATACTCTCAAGGCACAGTAACAGTTTCAACAAATATGTAAAAGACATGTTTGTTTACAAAAACTAGATTATGTAGTTTTAACCGATTGAGAAGTCAAGAGTGTAAATACATTGTCATAAATTTCCTTTTCGGAGCCAAAAATGATCTAAATAATTAAAAGATTTGTTCAGTAAGCAAATCTTCCAAAATATTTAATTCAGATTATCTGTTATATCATGATTCTTATTTATCAATTTTTCTATATGATTGTCTCTTTCTAAAAGAGAAACTGCTATGTAGAGTTTTTAAACAATGTGACATAACCCAGGTTTAAGAGAGTTGCATCAAAAAAAATTTATCCAGAGGATAAAAATGTTCTGAGGAGCAGGCTGTGAAGTTCAACTCCCCACATAGACGAAGGGTCATGTCAGTTCTAGTCCATTCTATAACACCTACCTGGTGTAAATCACACCAACATGATGTTGACCTATCATAGAGGGATAGAAGGTGGATCCCAGCCTGCTGGAAGACAAACGGTGTAGCAAGTGGTTTCTATTAAAAAGTGGTCCTATTGTGATACCTGCTTAAAGAAATGAAGAAGTTCGAACCTGAGTTTAAGAAAGAGGCAAATAGGAATACTTTTATGGTGGAAACATGGGTCATTTTAAAGTTAGCTGGCCCACATTTGAACTTTAACCCTGGCAGCTCAAATTCAACATGGACTCTGCAAATAAACCCTTCAGTATTCCATATGTTGCTGTTAATCCTTCTGAATATATAGAGGTTACAGTGTTGGCCTGTGTGCAGTTAAGGTTTTTTACTTCACTTATTATGAGAAATTTATTTCTTCTTTCACTCTTGGCAAGCTCTCCAGCTAGCAAGCTTATTAAGCCAAATGTCACAGATTCTTGCAGTGATATTAGAGGCCACCAGACTAGTTATATCCTGCCAATATTTATTCAGTGCAGCAAAGCATAATGCAATCTGAAAGACAAACACTGAAGGTTGGTTCAGTCACTGAGCTGAAAAGAAGAACTATAACCTTTCTCTTTGCGTTCACATTTGAACTTTACTAGTGATTGACTAGTCAAAGCTGCTAATAATGTTTTAGAAATAGCATTAAAACATGCATTTGGTAATTGGAAGGTTATTCAAAGTTAAATGAGCAAGTTGTTGAAATGAAAAAAGGCACATGCAGTTGTTGGAAGGCGTCTTTGTGGTCACCCCTTATCTCTTGTGTTGATGGTGTTGCTGAAGTTTGCAGTCAGCTGCCTTGCTGCCTCCTTGGAACATAGAGGAAGTGGAGGTAAAAGGAAGTCTTGATTTGGATTGTCGCTTGTTTCTGCCACCTCCATTGAGATGAATAATATCCAAGATGTGCCTCTTCTGCTCTCTGGTCATCTGAAAGTTCCAGTCACCAGATCTATCTGCTAATATTAGACCACTTCCTCCTCAGTTAAAGGCCAAGCATCCGATGTTACAACCATGTAAACAGATCATTTCTTGCACATGTTTCTTTTCTTCTTCAAAATAAATGCTTTAAAAAAATTACAACTTTGCAGGAGTTACTTTTTTTTCTTCTATTAGTGGAGCTAGCTGACATAAAGAACCATGAGGTGACGTTGCTGTCTGAAAATAAACTCTGGGTTTTTATGTGGGGACACAAAAATCCTCCAAATGATGGCTCTTGGTTGTAATTGTATGGTGTGAAGAGTTCTGCTTAGATTGAAGCCTGAGGTATGTTTGTGAAAATATCCACGTTGTCCTTGAGTGTATAAAGCAGGTAATGCTTTAGTGTATTTATTCCCAAAAAGAGTCTGAGACAAACATGCTGCCGTCTTTTTGCTTATGATGGCAGGATATTATAAATGATGTGCTTTATACCGTAGTCGTCCTCTGAATACCACACCGCTCTGATATACAATGTTTTATCAACTTGAAAGAAACTACTACAAGCAACAGCATTTGAGTTGGAAGTTTTGTCATTTGTCATAGGTAAGGTTTAAATGAAATGATGCAAAATCCTGATGTGGAATAAAACCATGTAACTGACCTGAAGTCTCTAACATTTACTTGTGCAGCTATATGTTATGTTTCTAAGATAAGCACTTTTGGGTTAAGGTTTTTGTTTCGTCCAGGTTCCAATTTCGTTTCACAGAATATGGTGAAGGTGCTCTAAACTTTTGGTATTTTCATTCAGGTTGGTGTTTTGGTTTGGGCCAAAGCAAGCCAACTTGCATAAAGAACAAACAGGATGAATGAAACTGAGTTGTCCCATACTTTAAGTAAAAATCCAGTAAAACACAAATCAAATAGTCTTCCCAACCTCTTGAAACAACGTTTACATCACTTCCAGTTGATGTGGCAGCATCCGTGACCTAGAAATCCCCCTCGTCTTCTGATGTCATTGAGCACAGCTTGTATATTCTGCACCTTGACTCAGTTTTCCTCCAAAATAGACATGCCATCTAGGTTGGGTCTTGGTGTTTGTTGGGGCATGTTCCCTGGCAGCAGAAGATGCTGGGTCTGTAGAGAGCTGCTGCTAGATCAGATAAGCAGATCCTTTCATCAGCACAGTGTCTTTGGCACACACACACACACTGGCTCAGAGGAGAGCAGCGGCTAAATGCCTGGCATTGTCATGGGTCCGGGCCAGGTGATGAGAAGAAAGCTGCTGCAGCCATTCGTCCAAACATTAGTATTCATAGGTCTGGTGAACAGCAGTGAAGGAATGCTGGTCCTGTCAGCCAGTATGCACACCTACCTGAATGGATCAGTCACCATCAGATTACTGAAAAAGGAACAAGCTACTGCCTTGTAGTGTGGATTGTTTTCTGTGTTTAATCGGTCTTAGCTGGGTAGTAATTGATAAATGTTAATCTTGTATATTTTTGATCATATACTGACAAAAGCAATTGATTAAAACTGTATTTCTTAAGATATTTTAAATAATGGCTAGACAGTAGGTCTAGGTGATCTTGCTAAAAATAAAATCTGATTTTTTTTTTTTATGCCAGATGCGATTTTAATTTATCTCTGTGGTGATTACAAGAATATAGTCATAGTGTTAGCAGAATAAAGATATAATTTTACGAGAACATTTTAAAATTCGGAGAAAATTGTTTTGATAAAAAAAACAAAAACAAGGATCATTTGATTTTTGCTTTTTTTGTGCTGAAGTTCCATTAAAATTACTACGTCAATCTCAATATTATGACTTTATTCTGGTAATATTAAGACTTTATTCTCACATTATTTTGATTTTAATGTCATGTAGCTTTATTCTTGGGTGTGAAAACACTGTATAGAACTAAGACAGTTCAATACAGTTTGTAGCTTTCTTTTCTCAGTGATGACTCCTATCAATTTCTATCTTTTAATGCTTTTTCCACTTGTAATCATTACTCAAACCTTTGGTCTGAAAACAGTGGCTCAGAGTTCAGTGTGGCTCAGTGCTGCTGCTTGTTTACTCTGCGCTTCCTCTGCGCGTCTGAGCCCCTGGCTCTCTTACGTCATTCTTTTGGAAACTAATGAACACAACCGGGTGCGAGGGGTGATGTGTTGGAAGTAAGCGATGAGGTAGTTCATTTGTCCCATGCTCCATCCCAAATGAGAAGCAGATTCGTTGTGTGTTTCCCTGAGTTCCTCTTCTTCCTACTCAGGAAGAAAAGAGGAACTCTTTCCTGTTTCCTTTGCACTGTTTTACTCCTAGACTCTGTTTTCACTATGTTCAGTATGTTTCAAGTATGTTTTGTTATGCAGTTTGTATGATTTAGAATCCTTTATAGCAATCCTTTCTTTCATGCTATAGTTTATTTCACAAATATTTTTATGGTACAATTACTCCTTTTCTACTAAATGATGCTTGGCTTGAGTAGAGCTGCTTCAGAGAACAGCTCGTGGCTTCATAAATATTACATCTGCTGCCCTATATTTTTGCTTTGCCCTGTATCTTGGCACAGCAGCACAGATATCTGGATGCTATGAAAAGAACATCAGGTGCACTAGCACAACGGTAGGTCTGTTACTGGTTAAAACGAGCATCAGGCTGTTGCTGGTATCAAGCTATACAAAGATTTTAAACAGCTATTATTTAAAAAAATTTACGTCTTGCCATTTAACCGTTTAAAGTCCTTTTTTAAGATGCTGGAGAAAATCCCAGACTGTTCAGGGTTTTTGTTTATCTTCACGGAGCGCAGAGTTATGCATGGCTATCTGTTCACCACCTGTTGATCAGATAGTTTTAATATGAAATCATCTGATATCAGCTCTTTAGATTCAGTGTGTTACTCCATTAAGATCAGAACAGCCGCATAACATAATGATCTTCAGGTTTCTTTGAAGTCTGCTTCTAATGTTAGCTGCTGTTTATTCTTAATGTTTGCCTGAGTCTATAAAATATATTTATGGTTTCAGCTCTATTAACCAGTACCTTATGCTGCTTGCTGTAACAATGACTCCTGCCTCTGTTTTTAAATCAAAGCAATTGGGTCATAATCTAGTTTTATATGAATAATGTAAAACTATTGTTGCTAAAAGATTTAAATCAACATAATTTCATGCATTCCTGGAAATGAGACAAGTTTTCTGTTTGTATTAACACACATCAAACATAACAAGACATGGCATGGTTCATAGAAATATGTTATAAATATAATAGTTAAAAGCAAAATTCGAACAACATGGATAATTTCCTTCCGAGTTCTTTCTGTAAAAAAAACTTCTAAACGGATTTCTCACAACTGGGGAATTTTCAAAAGTGAATACTGTTCTGGTAATATCTATAATCAGACTAACAGAAATTAGATCAGTACAATAAATAGCTTCAGGGCTTCAGATTATGTCATTGTGTTTTTGAAAGGCCTTTGGTCTCTAAAACACAAATAAAAGATCTACCTGCTGAAAATGCTGATAATGCTCCAGCAAATCTGTGTGCAGTTAAATTTAAGTGCTGTACTCCAAACATGAGCACAGCACTTATAAACACATTCATACCCCTTTGTTACAAAAACAAACAAACTTGAAGGCTACTTATTGACTGCACTTAGGAAAGTAATATGTGGCAAGGGATACTACATGGGGGAAAAAAGTATCTCATGAGTGGATATTTATAAAACGGCTCAAAAAATTATTAAAGCGTGAAATTGGATTTCGGCTGGAGCCCGTTTTGTGTCACAGGATTCCTAGTCGTCCCAGTTTTAATGTGGCTTTTTTTTTCACCCCAAATCTCCTTTGTAGCTAAACTACAAAGTGCTGCACTTTTGAAACACTATTAAATTAAAACAAATTAAATTTCATTGTCAAATTGTCCTTACATTATTCTATGATTTTCCACTGGTCCACTTTACAGGATGAAAATGTCACTGACTTGTGCTAATTACCTGCTGATTCCCAACCTGTCACTTTGCTGGCTTGCTGTGCTCAGGCATGCATGACATCCACACACCTCTGCATGGGTTCCTTTGCTCCTTGACTCGACTTGAGTGTCACTTTTACACTCTAATGGACTCATTTGTATGTTTCCTTGCCCGGTACCTGTAGGGTGGTAACTACATAAAAAGGGAGAGCTGGAGCTGCTGTTAAAGGTGATGTTCAATGAAGCGGTTTCCTGAATCTTCTTAAACCTAAATGTTGTTTTCTTGCAATCAGTTTATCTAACTGGATCTTGTGTATTAGTACTTTTAAGCTGTACACTTTTGCACCTCTTTGAAAAATAACCTTGAAGGAAACTTATTCCAAGTGCACCTAAGAAAAATGTTTTTTTTTTTTTTTAATAAACCCTTTATTTAAGAGCACTGCTCTACTATTATTACTGCACAGGTCAGATCATTCAGACTGTAAGCAACTTGTGAAATATTGTTTCATCCATACATGTTTTTCAATAATCTGCATTAGATGCCTTTTCCTTTCACAGGCTGTAGAGTTCAGCTTATCTGAAGAAGTAGATGTGCTTTGATTCATAGATCTAAATAATGTAAAATGATGTCACAGGGGAGTGGACTAATGGTTTTTGGCTGTAGTTCTCCTGTGGTTGCAGTTTCTTTGAAAAGCTTGAAGATAAAACTGGCTGAATTACAAAGTTCAGAGACTCTGCTCTAGAGTAATAAGAACAATAAAATTTGGTTGATTATTCTTATAGCTGTTGTTTTTTTTTTTTTTTTTTTTTGTTTCAAACTGATGTGATGCATAAGTACATAAAACAAGAGTTTAAATAATCCATTGCTTAGTTTCAGCTTTTCTCTCACCTCTTTGTCTTACAGCAGCTTTACCAGCCTTTATGTGCACTGAGGAGAATGCTTATGCAATATTTCCACAGGCACTACTGGAAGTAGCCAAATCTCTTAGTCAAGTCATCTACCATAAACTCTCTCCTCCCAGTTATCTGGCTCTACAGGCAGGAGCTGGCATCAATCAGCCCTTGTTTTAGTCTCCAGCTCTGCAGAGGCAGTCCTCCCTCTGATCCCATCTCATCTTACTCTCAGAGTGCATCAGATTTCATCGGTATTCATTGTCAGCAGCACCTGCATTCCAGAGATTGTGTTGCATTTTCATTCTCGTCATCATTGGCAACATAGTATAACCAGTAACTAAAAATCCAGTTCCCACGTGTCTGAAAAATAAATGTTTGTAACGACTGCTCTGACTCCTGTAGCCCTTGTTACCCTTGATGCCAGATTTGTCCCTCAGGAACGGTGAGGAAATGGTTCTAAATTCCAGCACAAAGCTCCCATGATTCACTACCGAAGGTGTTGCAGTAGATAAATGCCTGCAGTTCTGTTGCATCACTCATTTGCATAAACATTTCAGGGATGTGGCTGTGCCAACTCGTGAAAAGTTCTCCGACACACAAATGCAGCTGGAAAAAGGTCAAAGGTATTGCTTTGCCCTGTTCTTTTACTGCATTCTTGGTTCACACAATTTCAATTATTAGCTTATGTTTTTAGAGCTTCCTTTTGTTGTCCTGAACTGATCCCAGTGTTCATCTTCTGCTCGCGGTTTATCTCATTACCATCCCCCTCTGCTTCCTCTCTCTTCTCGCTGTCATTGCAGTGTTTTGGCTGCTGTCCCGTTGCCATGCAGAGACCTCAACAATGGCCCCTCTCTGCCTGGGAATGCTTATTCAATTGTGGCAAACTTGGACAATGGAAACATAATGTCTCATCTCCCACCTGAAGTCCTTTATAGACTCTGAGAGGGATTGCTGAAGCTCATAGTCATCAGCAACTTTTCCACATCCCAGACTAATGATTTATTATTTCCATACCTGCCTAGAGACCTAGAGACCTGCCTGTTGACATTGAGCATGTGTAGATCCTGAATCCAAACTGTCCAGATGGACAGAAGAAACGGTCAAAGAAAAATCAGCTCCCTTTGAAGTTCCCTGAATTGGCTGCTCATTTGTTTTCTACACAAGCGTTTAAACAGCACGGCATCTGCAGAGTAAATCTTCAGTGTTCCAGTGTGACAGCCCCCTACTGTCCGAATCGTTTAAGCCGAAGTCTGAATAATGTATAGCATGTTGCCCCAGTGTTTACCCTCAGACTATACAAAAGTGAATGTGCCCCAAAGTGGTTCCACGGGAGTGAAGGGAATACAGTAGTGGGCGGACGGAGCCAAGTGTCCCTGCTGAGACCGTCTTTCTTTGGCAGTCCAGGCCGAGACAAACTAACGTTTGAGACGGAGATAAAAGTTCAGCAGACTGCCAAAAGTGAGTCATGCTGTAGTTAAAGTCCCAAACAACCAGCCTGCTAGTTATCTACAAAATATTTGAGATCTTTGTCATTAAAAAGAACTGTGACTGTTTCTAAATCAAACATTTGTCTTTTATGTTCAGTTGCTGTTTCTGCCATTTAATCTGTTCATTAAATTTCTGAATAACAAGATGAACCTTCAGCTTTTGCTATTAAGCGATAATCTGCTGTTACGCAAATAGATTGTTTCGATTGTGTTCCATTATTCTGTTAAAAGTGCTGAAATCAACATTTCGAAAATGTTGAAGAGGGGATTTCTCTCCTCTGAGCCATGAGCTCCACCTAATCACCGCATGGTTGACGTCACCCACGCCGATCTGCCTCATGGTCTCAGCCGCGAAAGGAATGAAGAGAAACAAGTCGAGATCTGTTACTCAGGTTGGCTTTGCTGCCCTCAGTCACTCACCTGTTATTTCTTTGTTTGTTTCTTTTCAACCAGCTCCCTGCTCTGCCCTAAAAACCAGCTCTCTGAGGCCTGAACCAGAGGGAGAAAGCTGCCCCCTGAAGATGGACAACACCCGGCGGACGGAGTCTCCGGTCAAAAAGGACAGCGATCGAAGACCAACGACCCCCATGAAACCCGACATCTCTACATCACCTCGCTCTCCTGCTTCACCGGTGTCAAGGTCAAAAAGAGGTAAACCAGCAAGAGATATTATTGATGGAATCTCTGCATCAAAATGTCTTATAATCTGCCTTTTTCTTGCACTTCAGACTGGTTTTATTGTGTCCAACTTGTCAGATTTATTGGACTAATTGAGTCGTAGTCCAGGACTTGCCAAAATATTGATACAAAGCCTTTTTGTCCAAGCAGTTCAACAGTTTTTGTCAAAAGCTTCAATACAACAAACATGATTAGACCAATATGTGTTGAGATGTATCAGACATACTAACACATATTGGTGTTAATATGTGTATTGGCCCTGAAATTGAAAATAATTGTGGATTGGGTATTGGTGACAATGTGCCCAATCCATAAGAACAGATCTATTCAGTCTAATTCGATGCTTTGCGCTCTGAGCGACTTCTTGCTTAATTATTTATTTTAAATTATGTCTAAAATTCCTAATTGCATTTTCTGCACCATTAGAAAGAAGGTTTGATGTTTTTTTGTTTTTTTTTTACATTTGACCAAGGTAATCAACCTATTGTTTTTATTATTTATTTTATGTTGACTGTTATATTCCTAATTGCACTTACTGAACAAATTAGAGTTGTGTTGGTTTTACATGTTTGTAAAACACCGATAGTTTTCAAAGCAGAGTTGATCAATAACTTTGTAATTGAGCACATTTATGTCTGTGTTTAAATAAACAAACAACTTAAGCCAGTTCAGCACTGTCGTTCTGTATCGAATCCGTATCGACCGATGCAAAACCTTCGGTATCTGTATCGATATCGGAAGTGAAAAACGTGGGTCTATTGACCTGATGCGGCTCATGACTCCCTTCAAACTTTCAAATTGCCACATTTTTATTCTGATTTTGTAGTGCCAGATGGTTTATGTAACCGTGCTGCTGACATATTGAATGAATAAAAGTAAGATGATCAACATGCATTACATGCATAATCCCCAATCTGGCCAAACTTCAGAAAATGTTCAAACTTAGCAGAAGTTTTGGAAAAGTTCAAATAAAAAATGTAAGTGCTGTTATAGTAAAGGAGCAGTGAAAATATGCATATGTGGCAGTGCTGCTGTCTGTAAAAGTTAGATGCCCCATAGAAATGGATTGGTCTGGCTAGAGGTCTGTTGTCTTGAGTTAAATCTTCTGTAACATGATTTTGCTTTGACTTGAGGCACAGTTTTGATTGCTATGCACTTCCTTCTGCACTCTGCTTGAGTTTGATCGGCTCTCTTGAGGCAGTCTCCAGGTTAAAATTGACCACAGGCTTTCAGACAAAAGAGTGAATCCAATAATAATTTTCAGGAAGAAGAACAAACTTTAATCATGTTGTCAGAGACTCAAGTTTTCCAGGTTAAATCAAGTTTGTAAAGAGAATGTCTCCCTAATATGAACAAATATCCTCTGTTGTGAAGTGGATGGCTAGTATGGGTAGATGCCATGTGCTTTTTCTTTAATAATGCGTGGCATACGGAGTCCCATTTCAGTCAGTTTGACCTAGTGGCTTCGTCAGAGTTGTCTCCTTAATGGCTCCACTTGAGTTTCAGAGTTTTTGAAGTGTAAGCCTCTTTTATCTCCTCAATAACAATGAATCATATTTGTCTTTGTTTCACTTTTCATCCACCAAACTTTAGTTTTAAGTGCTTTAAAAATGTTAGTAACAGCTTGATTTGTTGCTGTTTTTTTTTTTTTTAACTTGTAAATGTTTTTATGCAGATGCTTTTGTTTTAATTCAAGACAGGTTTGATCTAATTTAACATAATCTGAGAGTTTCCAGATTTCCAATAATGGCCCCCTCGTCTTTCTTTTGATTCGTTGTAGCTGTCAATTTTCTTTTCCCAGTTCTCCTGTAAAGCTAATTTCTGTGGAGGTTTGGACCTCGACCTGTTTGGAAATTAAAGCGCTTTCTGAGCCGATGATTAGTGAAATAAAAGGATAAGGCTTGTGGTTCAGCTGCTAGCTACTGCCCATGGTGTGCTTACACAAACTTTAAACCATCAAAAGCATTTCCCTAAAATAGCAAAATAAAACTCCCCAACACTACATTGAATAGTGTTGTTGCCCCCATAAGTCGGAGACAAAAAAATAACACACTTTCCATTTTTAGAAGGGCATGCATCTGTAATTTAAAACCCATATACTACCCACCCACATTTTATAGGCGGGCCTGTTTTTGTCTCTGAAGCTTTATACTCAGGATTGTTGTGATAAAGTGGCTGGGAGGTGCAAACAGCGACACATCACTCCAACCAAGGCTGCGCACATGGACTTTCCATCTTGCTATAAATATCAAAGTGGGTCAGCGGTTGTTGTTGAGAGGCTGCAGAGCAGATAGTTTCTGCATTTCAAGATTCATGCCTCACTCTATCAGAGGAGTTCCCACTTCTAAGACTCTCAACATCTGGGCTATGAAGACCGAGGGAGATGATGCAGCATTGCGATTCGAACCAGGTCAAGAACGTTATGTATCTGTGCCGCTGTTTCCCAAAGGACCATGTTATTTGCAGTCATCACATTAGCCTGTTCTGTAATACGGAGTCTGGTTTTACAATGCTGTTTTATGAAGTGGTGATTTCAAATGACCTCATTGAGTTAGAAAATAGGTGACCTATATTTTTATGTGAGGGATTTAATTATAACAGGAGAGATTTTAGAGTGAGTGCTCAGACTCTGATAAACTTTAAAGCTGCAATAGAACAAAAACGTACAACAGCTTCCGTGATGAAGGTTTCCAGGATTACAACAGATGAGAAACATCTAAATGTTCTTCTGACTACATCTTTTACTCAGTAAACTGTCCATCCATCCATCCATCCATCCATCCATCCATCCATCCATCCATCCATCCATCCATCCATCCATCCATCCATCCATCCATCCATCCATCCATCCATCCATCCATCCATCCATCCATCCATCCATCCATCCATCCATCCATCCATCCATCCATTTTTGTTAATTTATGTCAATCCATTTTTTTTGTTGTTCAATGTATATGTTCTTCAGTCTGTTCCTCCATTCTCCCTTTCATCTAGTTTGTAGTTTTTGCTTATTTTATATTTAAAGTCTGGGGTTAATAGCAATATTTGTTGCAAATCTGTAGGGAATGTTTGTATTTCTGTTAAGGATGGCATCAAAATAGACTAAATACTTTAGAAAATTGTTGAATTTAATAGAATGGCATTAATAGTTTGCAAAGCTTGTGTTTCTTTTATTCTGTTAACCCTCTCCAGGCAGATGTTGCAGATTTGCAACAGCTCAGTGCTACTTAGGTAGTCTTTGCAAGTAATTTGAGCCTGAGAGGGTTAACTTTATAAAATTTCTTGTAAAATAAACTGATGTAGCCCTTGAATTTTCAGCTAAGTTCTGCATGTTTAAAAGTTGCAGCTGGATAAACACATGGAAAGTGTGGCTGTGATTAAATACAGCATTAGCCACATTTTTTCTCTGGAAAGCTCCTATTAGTTTGTGGTTTGAATTCTTGAAATAGTTCAGTGTCTTTTGTTGCTTTTCTTCGTAATCGTCCTGAACTGAGTGCGTCCTCTGTGTTATTTTGGAATTTTATGTGAGGATTGGTTGGAGATGCGAGTGTCCTCCTCCAGGCGTTAAATATCAAATTCAAACGTCCATTCACATGAAGCTAACATACATTTGCTGTACCTTCCTCCTCTCTTCTAGAGAGGAGACTGTCTGCTTTGCACCATTCACTGGAATTATATTTTTGTTATTATACTGTTCTCTACGTGGATTTCCTTGTGGAGACATATATTCTTGGCTTTGATTGTTGAGATGCAGAAAAACACAAATGTTGCCGCTATTTAGTAGATACTGGACAATATAAATGGAGAGTTGACTAAACTACTGGTAGGTGTTTTCTAAATGAAGCAAATGACTGACAAGTTATGTTTTTTGGCTACTTTGTACTTGTGTTTTCTTGTTTGATTATTAGTGGAGTGTTGGACTTGCAGCTGTTAATTTATGCTCTCTGTACACCATGCTTTGCAGTGTGCACAGTATATTGTATTCACATTTTCTATCATAGACCAGCATGAGTAGTGCATATTCTTGAAGTGGAAGAAAAAAGATAACCTGCTGCATTTTTCTATACAGTCCAACTTTGATCCTGTGTGAAATTTAGTCTCTGCAGTTCTCTAAAGTCCTCAAATGTTTGAGACAACATGACTGATCAAACAGCATCATAGAAACCAAGAAAAAGTCCAGACAAGCTGTGGCTGAAGTTGTGGAAGTGTTTAAACCTTGGATAAAATCTAAACAACAGCCCCGGCTTTGAACATGAAAAGATGTTTGAAAGAGTGTGGCGTAACAGCAAACCTACCAAAGCATGGTCATCCACCTGTCCTGACAGATCAGACAAGGAGACCATACTAATCAAAGAACAACCGATCTGGCCTGTTTGGATGTGCAGTTAAAGGAGGTCATTGTTTAATGGAAGGTATAAGAAGTCATGTTTTCCTTGTACAAGACGCTGCAATTATGTGGTTGAGACATTGCCCAAAAGGCTTGAAGCTGTAATTATGATAAAAGGTGGTTCCACAAAGTAATAGCTAAAAGAGTTAAGGGTGGGGCTGTAAACAAATGCATGTCACACTTTTCAAATAAAAAAAAAATAAGACCATGTATCTTTTTTTCTTCCCTCTCTAGTAATGGCACAAACCTTTGGTCTATTACACGTATTTCTTGAAGTATATTGAAATGGGCAGCTGTGATATGACAAAATGAGAAAATATACTTTAAGTAGTATGAATATTATTGCAAGCCAAAGTACATAAAGAGATTAAAAACAATTTATTTTATTAATGTTGAGTAAACTTGATGTAATTCAGGGTTGTTCCTTTCCTTCACACTGCCTTCTCTTTCTCGTTGATCGTCCTTATCTCAGATGTTACAAAGTCAGAGGAGAGACAGAAGCTTGCAAAAGAACGGCGGGAGGAAAAGGCCAGGTATCTGGGTAAGTAGGAACAATGAGTGGGCAAATATGTTTGTTCCATTTGATGAGAGCTCCCCCTTGTGTTGGCATGGAGGAAGTTCAGTTTGTTTTTCTGCACTGGTCTGGCTGCGGAAGACATGCACATGCTTCGCAGACACTTTGAGAAAATGAGAGCATGTGGAGCTTCTGCAGAAGCAGAAAATGCCAACTAAAGAATATCAACCAAGTGGGCCTTCATTCTGCATGTTTCTGCAAGCAGCATTTGCTGAGATTGCTACTTAGCTGCTCACCCGACTGCCTGTGTCTCGACCAAGTCATATGAAAAGATTCTTCACATGCATGATGGAGAAAAAAATAACTTGACAATAAAAGGACACAGATTCTCTTTAGTCATTATATCTGGAAGTTTCACATCTTTGAAAGACACAGCTCTGCTGTTTATTTAGCTAGAGTTTTACTTTTGGCTGATGCGTTTTATCACCCAGCTCCACTCAGCCTCTCACTGCTTTGCATGATTGACAGTTGCTCCTGTCTTCTTTCCTCCTGCAGAAGAGCTCAGCAAGTTGCAAGGTAAGCCACTCACCTGCGTTTCTGTGGTGGTGATGGCCTCCTTCCGCTTTCTTTCTTTCATTTTTTTTTAATCATTCAGTTTATGCACTTATGATTTTCATCTGTTTAATCTAGAGCTGGGTAATACATCAATAAATACAATTGACACTAGGGCTGCACAGTATTAAAACACCCCATGAAATTATAGTTTATTGTTAAAAATATTTCATTATGACATGGGCCACAGCATTTTCCTTAATATTTAGCAGCTTGTTCAAAAACGACTATTGTCAGATGCGGGTATTCAAGAGAGTGATCATCTAAATGGCCAAATAAGTTATTAACAAGCAGGGCTTGAATGCAAAGTCAACCAGATATTGAAAGCCATTCTTTGCAATTGAAATTCTGCTTACATTGATTGTATTTCAATATATTGTGCAGCTCCAGTCAACACCGACTACAAGAGATGGAAGGTTGGAAGACATAACGCATCAGCTTGTTCTTAAAATGTATTTGATTATTCTCAATATAGATATGTTTATATATTATGTCACAAAAAACTGTGAATTTAAATTGAACAAGCTGTTGTATATGTTGGTGATCTTGCCCAGCCCTGGGGTATTTTTTTCTTCCATTTTTAATCTAATAGTCTTTTTTTAGAAAACATTTTTGTCATCTTTTTGACATCTTGAACCTGGCTATATGTCTCTGTGAACATACTCATATTTGTTTAAAGCAATCATAAAGTGATCATTTAACCATCGTCCATATGAATGGTTTAATTTAATGCACAGAGCCTGCAGAGTAACCTGCCCTTTGTGTGAACTTTGGTCATCATCAGGTTCCAATTACAGAAGATAACATGTTAGAACCACTGATTGCCATCTTCCTTGAGAAATTGAAGGTTTTTTGAGACACTTGCAGCTTCTTTTGGCTTGTCTATGAAATTATAGTTTTAACAGCGCAGCGTAGCCAGATAGGACGTAACATTCAATTTACCCAAAAAAGAAAAAAAAGAGCTATAGCATTTGAAGTAAACATATTTAGCTGCATAACTGAATGGCTCATAGACTGTGCAGCATAAATACATAATACTGATTTGTTCTTCCGCATTGTAGGTTTCCTCCAAAACAGGTCATCATTTTACTTGCAGTAATGTGTTATCCTTGTCTAATCCGTCTTAGTGTTTGAATGTTGTAAGATGTGTTTGACACAGTTGATGCTGTGGATCAGTGTAATTGGGCGATCACAGGGGCATGCCAGATGGTATGGGTCTTATCTAATTCACTGTCAGACTGGGATAACAGAAGAACTCCAGCCAAAGCTCTTGTTGACATCGTCCGCTTAAAGGGAGGTATTGGTTCAGCCGCACAAATGATGGTGTTTCTAGTAATAAAACACAAACAAGTTTACTTGTGCTGCGCTGTTTATTCAAAATATTTTCTCCTGTGATTTTAAAATTAAGAAAAGGAATAAAAAAAGTTTAGATCAAAGAAGGCATTAAAGAATAATAGCAAATGACAAAAATAAACTAAATGAAAAATGGAAAAACAACTGAAACAAAATGAACTGATATTTTGGCTTGTATGGCAGATTTTCAATTAAATTTTATAGATGCCATCATAAATATCAAATCTAATAAAAAAATCTTTTTTACTTTATCCTGTTAATCATTTGAAAAACATAACTGACAGAGTTTCAATAAAATTGACATGCGAGTAGTTTACTTAATTCTGGTTTTTAGGTTTCTTGAGTCAAGTGGATTAATTATCTTTGACTCAGTATGCAAAAATTCTCACCCTTCCAATCACTGATATGACTAACAGCTTTATTCTTGAACTGCAGTAGGAATCAGTAATGTAATAACACAGATAAAACATTGTGTATCATTGTAATGCTTTATATAATCTGAACTAGGCGAAGCATGTAGTAGATATTAGAGTGTTCTGAGCCTTGAGGAACCTCACATTTCATTCACCCAGTTTTTTGTAATTACCATGAGGCTGAAAATCATATCAGTCTGCAAATAAAATTAACCAGAGTATCACAATACCAAACTCTTTTACAACTATGACCAGTTGAGGAACTTAGTGGCAATAAGACATTTTTCAAAATTATTTTATGTATGTTATCTTGCAAGTTGAAGTGTCTTTTGCTGTAGTTATAAATATTTAAAGTTCCAGGTCAAAGCTCCTCTCTGGCTTTTTAATGACCTTACTGTAGTCTGAATCGATGTTGATTTCTGCTAGGAAATGTGTTTACTATGCACCAGCTTGCAGTTTCAGATTTAGACATCTGTTTAAAATTTAAAGCCCCAGAATCAAAGTGGATAAATATCAATAGCACTTAGCTGCCATCAAACTAACTTCAGTTAGTGTTTGGCTGAAGACTGAAGCTAATTTGTTGCTTATCCTTTCTTCCATCCAGAATCTTTGTTTTGATGACAGCAGGAAGTCAAATTCAAATATTCAAATCAGAATTCCCTCACATTTTGTATTGATTGTCTTCATTTTAAAGTGTCCATGTTAACGAGAGTGAATGTTATTCAGTAATAAAAAGGATATCTTTAATGTTTTGGGTGGCGTTTAGGGTTTTTAGTTTTTCTGCATTCCAGATTTTCGTGAGAGGAAGAGCTGATGTCTCTTCAATATCAAGCAGCAATGAACTGATCTGCACTGCAGCAGTCATTTTCTTTGCTTCACAGTGCTGGCAAGCAGAGTCTGTGCATAACTCTGCTTTTTTGTTCCATTCTTGCATGAAAGATAAACTGTCTTTAAAACACTTCAGTTATCCATCACAGTCTTCTGTTGTTTTATATATATATATATATATTTATTTGTATTAGGACTAAGCAGCAGTGATTTTTATTTTTATTTTTATTGAGGCTTTCTCTAGCGGTTTAATAGAAAATGCTGACAGGAAAGAAGTCTTCTTAAGTCACGATTCTTAAGTCATCTATTTTCCCAACAAATGGATAATTTCCATATCAAAGTGTAGCTTTAGTGTTGCTTGAAGGGATTACCAAGATATAAAAATGTCACCTCGATGTGTTTCATTTGGCTGAACTTGCCATTATGCAGCACTCTGCCAGATGTTTTTAAAGATATAAATTTTTTGAACAAACCCAGAAACAAGTGAGTCCTACAAATTTAGAGCTTTTTAAAGCCAAACTGCAGATGTGAAAGAAACAAAGCACAACATGTAGGAAATGTCATTTTTACTGCAGGCATAAAACCCGTAGTATATTTGATTTATTAAAAAAAAGCCAAAAATCATAGTTTCACAGAGCACATATGAAACAGTTTTCCCACTAGAGAGGGGGTGAGGAACAGATAACCTTTGAGAAACTTTTCCTTCCCTAACCATGCCCTCTGTCTGATTATAGCAGCCAAAAAGAACCAGTGGCTGGAGAAGGAGGAGAAGGCGCGGCAGCTGAGGGAGCAGCAGCTGGAGGAACGGCGCAGGAAGCTCGAGGAGCAGCGTGTCAAAGCCGAGAAACGACGAGCCGCCTTGGAAGAGAGGCAGAAACAGAAACTGGAGAAGAATAAAGTATGTTTGAATGGAAATGGCAGCGATGTTTGTTTGAAGTAGCACATTTAGAAAGTGTTGCATCACCAATCTTCTAATAGTTGAGACAATAGTTCTTTGAGGAGTGAGAAGTCAAAGGTTTTTTTTTGCTGTAATGGAGCAGGAAGTGAGTCAGCTGCAGATGGAAAGATTTAGTTTTACTCAGACACATTTTAAAGTGTCTGAGTCAGACGTAGTCCTTGAATCAACTGTTCATCTGACTGACGTCCAGCAAGATAAGTTCTAACAGCTTGCATCTTTCCACGCATGTTTCTCAGGAACGCTACGAGGCAGCTATACACAGATCTACTAAGAAGACTTGGGCGGAAATCCGCCAGCAGAGAAGCTCATGGGTCGGCACGGGATCCCCAAATTCCAGCCAGAAAGAGAGTGAGTTCATGCTGCACATCTGGATCAACATTATAATTCAGTCTGGATGAGATGAAATCAATTATATAAACAACTTCCTATACAATTGTTGGAGAAATATTTAATTATTTAGACTGGCTACAAATTCTGACTGATGGTGGTTCCTCATATTACTGCTTTCCAGGGCTGTGATCTGCATCCTTATCCACATGCAGCATTTTGACAAAACAAATACTGATTCAATCCATAATGCACAAAACTTTTCTAACGTTGACCAAATAATTTTTTTATGGGGACCTAAATGTAGCATTGATAATTTTGTAAATAGAAACCTTGAAGGAGGAACATGTCACTATTTTTGAAAAGTACTGTAACTGCCAAAAATGCTAAAATGTTTTCATAAAATGAAATTGTCAACGAATATTACCTTTTTGCAAAAAGGTAATGAAAGTGGCAAAAATTCTACGTAAAAGTTAGAATTTTTACTACTTTGATATTGTTTTGCTATTAAAACAGAAACAATTATATTGGACTCATTAGCATTAGTGAATCTAAAGAGCAATCTGTTTTTTTGTTTTGTTTTGTTTTTAAGGTTGTAAAGCTTTTCCAAACTCTGCCAACATTTCCAAATCTAACATACTTCATGACTGTAAGAGATTGAAAGCTCAAATAGTTAAAACGGAGAAAGAGCTGCCTGAACGACTGGCCTGCTTGAAACCTGCTCTGTCTGGTATCCATAGATATTAACATTCTCTCTCAATGGTCGTTTCTCAGATTCCATATGCATGAACTAATTTACAAATTAGTAAAGTACATTTACTGATTCTTTTATTACAGTCAGTGTTCCTGCAGATTTATTTTATTTTTTTAACAATGATCCATTAATTTATGGCAGACTGCTGATTAATAAAATACTAGTGAAATGGTGTTAATGTTTTGTTGCTACTGTCCTCTTTGTCTCTTGAACAATTGGGTGAGTGTGTTGTACATATTGTGCTATTTAACATTGTTGTTCATGTATTTAAAACAGGTTCCTCTTGAAAATGGGACTTTGTGTCTCGGTGATCTTTACTTGTTTGAATAAAGAAGAAATGACAACAGCAAAACTAAAGGAGTTACTCCTTCAAAGAGTCAATGTGTCCTTGCAATAACTCATGACACCTCAACCGCTCCCGTCTGTTCTTCTCAACTATGTGACCTTTGTGAACATCTGTGTGGTGCTCTCTTGGCTTCTTAGGCAGATGCTCTGTCTCTGCGGTCAACCTGCCCAAACATGTGGACTCTGTTATAAACAAGCGACTTTCCAAGTCCTCAGCCACACTCTGGAACTCCCCCAGCAGAAGTAAGACTACATCTGGATCAGCCTGCGCTTGTTTAAACCTCTCCATCATTCAGCCACTGGCGACACCCACGAGTCCTTCCATCGTTGTCCCTTTTTTTTTTTTTTTTTCCTCTCAGTCGCTCCCTTTCACTGTCTGATTTCAGCACCTCTCCTGACCCTGATGGTTGACAGTTGACCCATTTCCATCCTTCAAAACCACAATTATTATTTTTGTTTTTTGACACTCCAGACTTGGGTTTTTTAAATTGTTCTGCATGCTTATATGTTTTATGGGATTTTTTTTTAACTGTCGTTTTGGTTCTTTCATTGTCTTGTGATGATCATTACATTTCTGATGGGTTTTGCACTGTCCTTATTGGTTCTTTTATGTTTTTTCTGATCATAATTAACTGGATGAGGGACATCTTTGATTATGTAATTTGCTAAAGACATCAAATTTGTGGAATTAAAAGGAAAATTATTTTTTATTGATGTTTCAAAGGTCTGTTGAGGTTTAAGAAGTGATGCGAAGGTGGGGAAACATTAGAAGCAAAATGTTTCAGTAATTTTTGTTTATTGTTCATCTTCCCAGAATGATTCCTCTTCAGTGTTCATGCAAAAAAACCCTGTCTTTCCATTTTACCTCAACAAAGAGTGATCAATAACAAACACAGTGCCTTTCAAATGATTATGTAATTACACTGATTGATTGTATAACACATCTTTTAAAGTATTTTCCATCAGAATCCTTTCATAATTGTGGGAATTATGAAAGAATTCTCTTCTTTGAATCTCTGTTGTGTTGGGTTAAGGAAAGATGTGGTTCTGAGGCTCATTTTAAACCAAACTTTATATTTTGTTTTTGTTACTTGCAGCTCGCAGCCTTGCACTGACTCCATGGGAGAGCAGTATAGTCGACCGACTCATGACGCCCACCCTGTCGTTCCTCGCACGCAGCCGCAGTGCTGCTAGTGTCCTGAGTAATGGAAAAGATGGACGTAAGTTGGGTTTCATAGAACACATGAATTCTATGAAACGTTTTATAAATTCATAAATCTCTTAACTCTCATCCAGACTCTTCTCTGTGCCCTCGTTCGGCCTCAGCCAGCCCCCTCACCCTGTGCGCCCACCAGCCACACCACCGCTGCTCTGACCGCTGGAGGGTCACATCCAGCACACCAGACATCACTCAGCGGCAGCACAGACGAAGCTCCACACCTGTAAGTTAAAAGCAGTAGGTGCATTTTACTAGACCTGATGAATAAATAATAGGTGAAATTGAAACTACCAAGAACTCTTTGTCAGGATTTTTGTTACTGAAGTGCTTTGCAAAATCGAACATCTTCACCAACTGCTTTGATGGGACTCAGATCAAGTGCTGACAAAACACAAGACGGTTTCCTATTACTTTGAACTTTATAAATTGTATGAGTAGTGTTTCAACTCCTCTAGAGGTGCCTCAGTTCTTCATGAGCAGCTGTTGAGAGGACTTTTGAGAACAAAGATCAGGTGATGTGACAGTTAGTTTTTTTGCAGCAGACAATACAGCGCCTGGTTTCCTGTGATTAACATTTTGCATGTTGTGAACCTTAAAAAGGGTTTAGATTTTTCTTTAATTAGCTGTAGAAACACTCTCATGTTTGTTTTTAGAGATGCATCTGACATAATATCCCAGAAAGTTGACAAGTGCTGAATATCTGGAGTCGAGTTTAGTCAGGGGGGCTGATGAATGTAGTTAGAAAAGCCTCGATTGTGGTGTAGATCCAGTATTTGGGATTTTTAACATACTTTGATTTAAAATGTATCCTGATCTGCAAACTGTTTTTTCTAAACTTTTCAGCTTTATTTCTAGAATAAAAAACTATATTAAGCAAAATAAATACTAATTTTGATTAAAAATCTTTTTATTTCAGATGGATAAAAACAAGAAGGAAAAAAGAGACAAAGAACGGGAGAATGAGAAGGAGAAAAAGGCCATCAGTAAAGAGAAGGTGCTGAAGAAGCGGCAATCCCTGCCCAGCATGAGACACCAACCTGACCCAAGGTATGTGATGTATTTTTAATATTCTCAACTTAAAATCTGTGGTTATGACTGTTAAAACACAATATTTCTTCACACAAAAACTTTACCTGGCTGCCAGAGTAAGACCAAAAACCAATAAGCATTCTGAGTTGGTACAATAATATGATCTTTTAAAACTTATAAAGAAACATTCAATGATGCTCTAGAATAGCTGAACCATGATGCCCTCTGGCTTGTTTCTGCTTACTGAGATTTGTGTCCGTGCTGGTCTGACCTTTCATTAACCTGCTGTCATATAACTGATGGAGTCACATGTTGACTTTCTATTTTCCCAGATCACACAAAATGTCACTTCTGTAACAGATGGATAGAGTGAAAGGGGAAAATAAATCAAATTCCTTGAGCACAAGCTTGAATGGGGAAAACATTTTAAGGACAGGAATGGTTCACTGGCAAGTGTTTGTGGGGCAGCACCCATTTATTTTGCTGTCAGACTGCAATTATTCAGAATATTTATATATATATATTTTTATCTAAACAAGCTTTTTTGTATTTTTAGTTTTCTGTCTTGCAATCATTTTCTTCATCTTTCATATTTTCCCCCTCATCTCTCTCTTCCAGTCCAAGTCCTTTATCTAGACAGCGACCAGCATCCCCGGCCACACCCAAGGGCAGAAATACCTCTCCAAGCCCTGCTGCCTCCCCAAAGCCCTCATCAACCCGTGGTACCCCAGCCACTCCTAAAGCCCGGCCAAAACGAGCCAGCACCCCGGCCAGGATAGACCACCGGACTGCTTCCCCTGCTCCACTGGAGAGAGTGAAGGAGCCCCGCAGGCCCACCACTCCAGAGAGACGGAGGAGTGAGTAAAACTAAAGCTGGAAAAATGCTGCTTTTCTTAAGTTAGTGTTTCATTATGTGCTTCTCTAACTAGAGCCTCTATGAATTAAATGTTTATTGGGAGTGATAGCTGGAAGTAGACAAAAGCATGGATACAAATGGATTTGATTTTTTTTCACAGTGAAGTGTGAACTGGAGTGAAATGTTTCAGACTATATTATTGCAGTGCAGGCCCATCTCAATAAATAAAATAATAAAAAGTACTTGCATTTCAGTAACTCAATATAGTTGTGTCAAGCTGCAGTTCATATCTTATAAATCTCCATTGAGCTCTAGAAAGGACTTGGCTTCAGATTTCTGTAATAACTGCAGTTATACCTGTCACTTGTTCATCTTTTCTGCCAAACCTTTTCCTTCCACTCAACTTTTCATTTGTAGGCTTGAGAGCTCTTCTTTAACAAGTCTGTGTGGTTATTGTTAAATAACCACAGAGAATATGGTTATTTAACACATTAAGTCTTTAAAACGACTTAATGTGAAGTCAGTTATTGTCCCCAAGCTTTTATATGCTCTATAACAAGATTTTTTAAATTTACACCAATAAACACATGAAACATGCGACTCTTTGTGCAGTGAAACTGAGTTTCAATTTTTAAGCAGAACGACTGAAATAGATTAACCTCTTAATGAAATTCTGAATATTGAGAGGAATTAGTCTTTTACTTTAACTACTTTTGTCCAGCTTAGCTACATCTTAGTATAATTCACCACTAACATTCCTATGGTATATCCGCTAAGCTAGTTTTTAAGCTGATGTTGATGTTGTTGGATAGTTTTCTCAGAAGAAAGCATTTGGGTCTGGGAGTGGCATCCCACCAAGCATTTTAATTTAGTATATCAGACATGAAGAAGTATAGAAAAAATTTGCAGAAATACATTTAATGTGTTAATGCACACATTAACAGATTAAATTTATTTAAATAATTGCCCTAAACGTTCTTCTCTTCTGTCTCGATATGTGTCTATATCTCGAAAGAACAATAGGATAAATGTAAAATGTCTGTGTAATGTTTTTAATAAGCAATAAGTAACAACAACCATCTGTCATATGTGACAGATGGTTGTCAGATATGACTAACTGTGCTGATTAACTTGACCAGTTAGTCAATTTTTATGCTCAAATTCTTAGTATTTTTATTTTATTTTTTTTTAAGAAAAAGTAGCTGAAAATATCCAAATATTCCACAATTAAAACTGTTGCTTCTCATTTTAATATACTTGTGTTTCAGGTTCTCCTGTGGCTCCTGCCATCATAGTTTCTTCTGCTGCTTCCACGCCTCAAACTCCAAGCATCCCCAGTCTCGCTTCCACTCCTTCCCAGCCTGAGCCAGTGGCTTCGACCCCGTCTGCACGTGCTGTGTCGCCTTCACCTTCTCCATCAGCCAAGCCCTTGGCTGGCACCAACGACCCTGAGGAGGCGGCCCGCATCTTGACAGAAAAACGCCGCCAGGCCCGGGAGCAGAGAGAGAGGGAGGAGCAAGAGCGGCGTGAACAAGAGGAGAAAGAGAGGTCAGTCGGTCTGCGGAGAGTAGATGTGCAAATGGAAAGGTCTTGATTTGATTTATAGAATGGTAGTAAGCCTTTACTTTTTTTTTAAATGGATTTGACACATCTGTCAAATATGTACTTTCAAATGAACTGCAACCAAATTGCCTTTAGAAGACACATTCCACCTGTGTGGTATTTATTGTCAGTATAACCCTGCAAAAACACAAAATCTTACCAAGTATTCTTGGTGTAACTTTTAGTGCAAATATCTTAGTACACTTTAAAATAGAACACAACTAACTTACAAGTAACTCTTCAGCAACACACATGAGCTTGTTTTAAGTAACAATTTCCTAAATGTTCATTAAAAAGTATCGGTTCCACTGGCAGATTATTTCCCTTATAACAAGTGTTTTTTTTCCATGTCACAAGTAAAATAATCTGCTAATAGAGTTAGTTCTTCTTCAGCAATATTATTAAGTGATTGACTTGACACATGCTTCTGCATCTTGCTGAAAAATTACTTGTAAGAGCTTTGATACTTGCACTAGAAACCATACCAAAAATACTTTGATAGGCACTTCAAAAACACAATATCTTACAGCCATATACTCCCCAAGTGTGACCTTTTAGAAAACTGTAAAGAAGACAATGTTGAAACAGTAAGATAAGCTGTCCTGTTTTCTTTTTGCTACATGCAATATAAAGTAGAATTTGCACTAATCAGATAAGGCATAAAAACTTTTTGATTTATGTGCAAGACTAATAAACCAGAAACACTGCAAATCACTCTGAACACAGCGTCCTCGCAATGACATATGGTAGAGGGAGCATCAGGATGTGGGGGATGTTTTTATTGCAGCAGGAACGGAAAAGACTACAACATAATTTAGTTGAAAATATATTTGTGTTAGGACACCCCTGTCAAATTACAGACCTAAGGTCATGTAGCTCTAAAACTGATTTAAAATTTCCATGTGGATCAATCAGAGTTGTGATCAAACACATTTAAGAGTGAAAGTCCTCATGTAATTTTAAGTCCTATTTTGTCCTCGTGTGATCCAGGGTCTTGAGAGAGGAGCGAATAGCAAGAGAGGCAGAGGAGAGACAGCGCAGGGAAGAGGAGGCGAGAGCCATGGCCGAGGAGCAGCGGAGGAGGGATGAAGAGAAGCGGCTGCAGGAGGAGAAGGAGGCTGAGGAGAGAGCCAAGGCTGAGCAGGAGGAGAGCCTGCGCTTGCAGAAACAGGTTATTTGGATAAACTGTTTAGAACAACACAGCTGGAGTGTGTGTTGTTTCTGTGGATGAAACTAGAGAGGAAGTGTGTTCAGCTAGAAACAAACTGAAATCAGCTATAAAAAACACTTCTCAACTGATTTTATATTTTGTAGACACATAACATGATTCTACTGTGGTGTCATGAGCCCAAACACTTTACTGCCCTCTTGTGGTCATTCCCAAATATGTTTTTCTGGCCAAACATGATCCAGCATTCAAGCACAGAGCCCATTGTTTTGATAATTTCTCTCTTTCTTTTTTTTTTTTTTTTACTGTATTGTCTTCTTGAGGACAGGAAAAGTCCAAAAAGAATCTTTTTTTTTTTTTTTGTACAGGAAACTATCCCGTTTGTGGTTGTAAACAGTAACAGCAGGGAACAACCACACCCTTGTTACGTTAAGAAAAAAAAACCATGTTTTCTTGGCTGCAGTGTTTTTCCCCCCTTCATTTGCCTGCAAAGAAGTTGTGGTTGGATTTTCATGTGTTTGTGTTTCAGAAAGAAGAGGCTGAGGCTAGAGCTAGGGAGGAGGCGGAGAAGCAGCGTCTCGAAAGGGAGAAACACTTCCAGAAGGAGGAGCAGGAGAGACTGGAGAGGAAAAAGGTAGGGCTGTACTTCTGCTTTCCCACTGCTGTTCTCTCCACTGGATTGTAACTCGAGTTCTAACAAGATATTCACCATTATGGGTTTAAAAGGAAGCATGCATCCAAATCCATTATTCATTGAAACAAAAGATACTACAAGTTAAGAAACAAATTAGCTGATGCAAAATCTTCTTTACTCCCCCATGAGAGGTGCAATAATATTCTGGGTTATGTTCGCTCTGAGGCCTGGCCTCTGACACAACAAAAATCAGGCTGGAAAGCAGAGTCCCTGAAACCAATACGAATGATGTTTTTGGCTTATCCTGGAGGGGCTGTCTGCATACCATGATTTAATAGACCTTGGCGTGCCTGTATGTTTTAGAGTGCGTGTCTATATATAAGTCCTAATATTGGCAGGCTAGCTGCCCCAATCTTATCTGAGTGGATTTGTGAAGATATTTTCACATGTATAATGATACTTCTGTGACCTTTATGTTCATGTTCAGCAGCCCTGGGTCAGCCGTAAGATCAGAGGGAGGACAGAATGGTAACTAAAGTGAAACACTTGGGGAGAACGACCACAAACTTCCTCTTTTAACAGTGTATTTTTTGGGGGGTTGTTTCTGCTGCAGTACAAAACAGCTCATAGGAAAATATGGGTATAAATCATGAAGTTAAAGATGTTTTCAAACCTGTTCACATATCTAAAAATGCATGGCGTGCATTTTTATTCAACCCCAGTGTAGCAAACTGCCTTTCAAAAAGCACCAATTTACTTTAAAGAGCCCACCTGTGTGCAATACAGCCCCACTTCTGATCCAACAAGTTTTTAGTGAACATAAGTGATCAAACAGCCTCTTGAAGAACAAAGGAACACACCAGAACAGTCATAAATAAAGCAGATTGTGTTTCCAGCTTTAAAGATTGTACTGGACTCTTTTCATTTAAACTTAAAAATGTAGAAGATATGGCACAACTTCAAACCTATGTAGATGCCAAAATTGAAAAGCTGGCAAAGCAAACCATTAATTAAACCAACCATGAGCCCCATGGCGGTTTTGAAAAGCTGCAGAGATCTATAACTAAGGAAGGAGAATGTGTTGACATGTTGACTATTAGTGATTCACTCTAATGTTGCTTTTAGTCAAGAGTGCCAAGAGAGGAGCAGTTTTAGGGAAAAAAAGTATAAGAATCTTTCTTATAACTTTCAACATGCCATATAGGAAGCACATTCAACATGTGAAATAACTCAAATTCTTTTAAAATGCGACAACATACAACATACATCAACCACAGAAGGAGAGATGTACTGTATTAGATTATAGCTACAAATGCTGATTTTGACCTGTAGTCCCCAAAACATACAGTAATATTAAAACCACATGTAACTATACAAAACATGAGGATAAAGAAAAAATAAACACATTGTTCAGTCCACAATGAGGGCAATAAAAAAACAAAACAGGGTAAGGATCAACAGTTATATGGCTCTCTGGTCAAGGAAAAACATAATTTTAGTCCCATTGAGACAGCAAATGGTCAGATTTGTGTGGATAAGATCCAACACTGATCATTACCCTAAACATTGAATAGAATAAAGGATCAATCAAGTGACCTTAATGTCCGCATTTATGATCCGAGTATAGAAGCGTGACATATCCCATCCATGTTCAAACCTGGAGAAACCCCTTGGATGAGAACAGTAAAGTCTTCAAGAAACAGAAATCCGATCTTGTTTTTAACATATCCGAATATTTCCGTTGAAAGCAAGAGTGTGTTTTTTTTAAATTTAATTTATTTTTCATCTGACTCGTTTTATTTGGTGTTAATAGTTCCTCCTCCATTATCTCAAAAGAGCTTTGTAAGCATGCTGCCTCTTCCCCAGCAGGCATAGTTCTGCCAGGCTTCACTAAATCAGCAGGACTGAGCCCACAGGAACATCTCGTCCTCCACAAAAAAAAATGCTGTCTTTATCCGCTCTGTTTAGACCGGCTTCATAAAGCACACAGGTGGCTCGAAGTACCAGTGGGGTTCACACGGCAGCATCAGCAACTTACTAGGACAACAGAAATCTAGAGTGTGGAAGCACGTTTTGCAGCTAAACTAGATACCAAAGCTATGAGTGTCTGAGCTGTGTGTGAAATAATCCCGGATCTTAAAAATGACTCTCTTTTATGAGCGGCAGCTGCGGTTATGGTGTAACCGCGTCAGATGAAGATCAGATCTCGTGTCTAACTTCAGTGCATATATGTATGTGAAAAGCAGACGGGTTTAGTTTTTATTAAAGCACAGCCACACCATCACCTCCCTGCTCACTTGTGCAAAATTTAACCAATACTTGTTTGATTTTTTGCTACAAAAAAAAAGTACAAAACAAAAAAAAAAGAAATATGACATAGAAAGAATAAATAGAAAATGAAGCATGAGACTGAAATTGTAAATTAAACAGTCTGAAGCTCTGATTGACTGAGTTTTTGCAGACGATTCCCGTCAAGTTTTCAACCAAGTAGTAACCATCATCAGAATCTGTGTATTTGCACAAAACCCTGAAAGAAAAATGCTTAACGGTAATTTCTTTTTTTAAACAAGAAAAGCAACAATTTTGCCTCTACTGAAGTAACATTACTTTGACTGTCATAAAATTAGACATAGAAAATGTTACTTTGGTGCCTAACTGTGATTGTAGAAAACACAGTTTACTTGCTTTCAGGCTGTTTTTGTCCCATGTTGTCATTCTGTTCACAGTGTAGCAGCCATGTAAGTTCCTTAAAGCTGAAAAGCAAAATTACTCATGTGTTGCTCCTGCTGAAATAACATCATATTGACTATTCTAAAATTAGCTATAAGTGTTACTTTGATGCCTCGCTTTAAATGTAGAACACACAAAGTTTACTAGCTTTCAAGCTGTTTTGTACCATGCTGTCATTCTTCTGGTCAGAGTGTGGCAGCCAGTTTTATGTTTCCTTTAAAGCAGAAGAAGCAACAATTATTCTTGTTTTGCTCCTGCTGAAGTAACATCATGTTGACTATTCTAAAGTTAACCATAAAAACATTTGCTTTGATGCGTAAGCATAAATGCAAAATAAACACAAAGTTTGTAGCATTTTGTCACTCTTCTGTTCAGAGTGAAGCGGCCAATACTGTAATAATTTTTGACATTTTAAATGTCAAACAAGCATAACCAGCATTCAAAATAAAATATTTGACAATGCAGTTACTGTATCAAAAAAAAACATATTTAGGACTGCATTCGGAAAGAAGCTGTTAGTGCAGTTTCCTGTTATGATGAATGGCAAATTTTTTATTTTTATTATTTGTTGCCCTATTTCTCGATTTGTAATATTTTAGAATTGCACTACTGTTGAGAGTGAACAGTGGTCGTGTATGTGTGATATTTTTATAATGTTCAAAAACTTTTACCATTTGACAAGCTAAAGCAATTTTTGGTCTTATCATATTTAAAATGACACTACATATTTTTATCAGTTTGCAACAGAGATTGGCATCAAAAAAGGCTGGTTTAAAGAAAGAGTGAAAGAGTTTCACAGTAAAAACCGTGATGGGTGATACTCTTTGTTTCCATGCCGTGATTGTCTGAAAGTTTCACTACCAGACTTACTTCCAAACAGCTGAATTTGCCCTTTTGTTTTTTTTTAAGCTAAGGAAATGTGTAAGCACTTTGTTTCAACCAGTTGACCAGCCAGAAAAAAACGAAACTTATCACCGAGCCGTCTTATCAGAATGACAGAAAATCTTTGCTAGTGTTGATTATTAACTGACACTTACCTAGATTAGACTATTCATAGAACTGAGACTGGTATCCCGGCTAAACATGGACAACTATTTTTATACTGTCATGCATTGCTGCAAAATACAGCTATGCATTACAAAACGTTAAAGTACAGAATATTCTGCAAATTAAAAAAATGGATCAAAATAAAAAAAATTTCCCTGAGTTTATTCCTTCTGGGTTTTTTTTTTTTGTCAGCGTCTGGAAGAGATCATGAAGAGGACACGCAAGACTGATGGAGGTGAAAAGGTAGATTTAAACTTTCACTTTTTTACTAAAACAAGAAGCAAAACCCTTACTGTCCAGTAAGTGAGCAAGTTCCTCTTCCCCCTTTACAGAAAGAGACTAAATCTGCTACAGTCGCTTTCTCCAATGACTTGCAGGGAGAGACCAGCAAAGGTAAGCAGAACATTGAATTGGATTCCTCTGACTTCTGAGGACGGTCATTAATCAATTAAAATAAAACATTGTTTCCCCATCAACCTTTAATTTGCTGAAAATGACCCTTTTGGACTTAACTTGAAGACAAAGTGAAAATTAAATTGAAGACTTTGGAATGGTTTTCAGAGTCCACTAAAAGATGTTTACGACCTCATTTAATAAACTGTAATAAAAAGTTCTCTTGACTCATCTTGTTGCACGTTAACTGATTTTATTTATTAAGCAGTGCCCTTGAACAAATGTTCCATTCCAATTTGTGCAGAACTAAACAAAAGCACAAATATCTACTGCATCTTCACTCCATCCTCCCCTATGAGTCGGATTCACCGTGAAGCTTGTCGTATTAAAGGGTTTTTAGATGATATCTCTGCCTCATATCCTGTGCAGCTGCAGTCGGGCTTGTTTTACCCGGCACAATGGGACCATGTGTGCTCACTGCTTGTTGAATCCCTTAGCCTGAGGGATGGGAGTAAGAGTGGGCTAATGGCAACAACCTGCCGCAGTTTTATACCCATTTTTTATACATGACACTTTTGTGTCAACCCGTATCTAAAGGGGGGGGACAAAAAATGTGTTCTTAATAAATGTTATCTGTAAGTATTATCAGCAGATTCTGTTATGTAACAATTGAGTTGGAGGCGGTGAGTTCTCAGAGAAAGGCTGCTGGATCCAGTTTTGTCTGAATGAGGAAATCGTTAGCCAGGAGCTGATGTGGTTGGAGGTCTGGCAAACTGGGATCCGGTTTAATCAAGGTCTGCTGGTGCTTTGTATTAGCCACAACCAAATGCTTAAGAAGCTCAGATTGGGGGGTCCCTGAGTCCTTACTAAAGATGCCTGAACAAAATTAAACCTTTCATGATCTACTTATGTTTATAATAGTATTTGTTCTGAATTTTTAAAGTTAAAGTAAATTAGAATACCATTGAGTATAGTTCAGAAATTAAAACATTTTAATTCATATCAGCATATTAGATTCATGTTATATTTCAAGATATTGAATTCATTTTGATACTGATAGAAAAAAAATTCTGTTTTTCAATTAATCAAAATATTACAACAGACTAATAAAAAAGATTTTAAAAACAAAAATGGAATGTTATGGCCTACACACAATCATTTGTAAGACAGCTCATTCTACAGCTATCCAATAGACTGCTATAAAAGGTTGTGACTAAAAACATGACCGGTGAGGTGCACCAATCCCTCAACTTTCCATATTGATGGAATTGACCGGCACTTTCCATATTGATGGAAAGTTGAGCAGAAGGAAAAAGTGTGGTGGGAAAAAGCTGTACCAGGTGTGGGATGAGGCTGGTGTCCAGGTTTTTACTGAACCTAATGTAGAAATGGTGAAGGCTGCTAAAGCTTCCTGGACTTCCTGAACCCTTCTGCAGAACCACAGGCTGATTCTTTACTTATCTGATATATTAATAAAATTTCTTGAAACACAGATTGCCCTTTTTCATAAACTGTTAGCCATAATCATCTGAATTACTGGAAATAAATACTTGAAATATATATTTCAACTTGTGTAGATGTATCTTTATGGTGGAAATGTCTGATGTACTATAAAATCATTTGTAAAATATTTACTGCCAGTTATTTACTATTTTGCTTCTGTAACATGTAGGAAAACAATGTACACAGTCTCAAAACATTGTGTAAAAGAAGCAGCACAGCTTAAAATGAACCTAAAATCTGTTGTTTTATGTTGAACTTCAGTAGAAAATGTGGGTCAGCTGTAACCACTACTATTTACTTTGTGTCACTTTAGTATCTGCTGACAATCAGGCAAAACTGGAGGAGAGCCTGCCCAACAACAAGACAGAGAATGGACAGAGTAACCTCAAAGAAAGGTGAGGCTCAATTCTTTTTGCTTACAAAGCACCAAGCGTGGCGCGAAGCTTGCCAGGAAACAAAGGTGGAACATAACAACCGAACACTTGTAGGAAATTTGTTGGTTTTATTGGTAAGCAGAAAGGCACAAGGATCAGGCTGTCAGTAAACAGTGTTAATAGTTGAAGAATTAATCGATTTCCTCATTTTCTTCAGCAACAGCAAAATGACTCACTCTGATCTGAGTCATGTTGGCCAACTGAGCTGTTCTCCATGTTTCCCTCTCTGTAGCCTCTCAGTGGTTAATGGGCTCCAGCCGGTGAGGCATGAAAACGGTCTGTCCTCTAAAGGAGACGCTGGCCACTTCGAAGACTTCATCCACCTCACAAACCAGGACAACACGTCCAATGGAGCCCGGGACAACTCCGAGACCGGCACGTCCGCTGAGCCCATCCTCGCTTTTGAAAGCGAGGAGTCCTTCATGAAGAAAACAGGCCCCATGAAGCCGCAGCACGTTGCAGGTACACAGTTTGGAAAACGTTTTATGACACAGAGAAAAACTGGAAACAAAAGTATGCAAAAATGAACAATTTTATTAATTGGTGCCACTTTGGAAAGAAAAATCAACTTGCGAGTGATGATGTGGAACAGCAACTCCTTCACTGCTCATCAGTGGCAGCAGTCTCCATTATATAAATGTTTGGCCTCTAAAATCAGGATTTAGTAGAATTAGCTCCCTCTTTCTACAGGATATTTTATGTAACGTAGAATTCAATTGTTCTAGAAAACCCATTGCTCCTTGGTTGACGTGTATTAGAAGTAGACAAAGCATGCTTTGTCTTTAAATATGGGTGAACTGTCCCTGCAATGAAGCTGCTCTCAATCTAACATGCAGTTCATCACCCCAGTGAAAGCGAGAAGCCCCCCGAGAAAAGGAAGGTGCGGCACGAAGAGTTCACTTACACTAAAAAAAGGTGGAGATGAGATATGGAAGCAGTGCTGAAGGAAAAGTCTAAGGGAAGCGGGGGTATCTTTATCCTGTTGACAGCTTTTATTCACCAGCTCGACTGACTCGGACATGGGCCGAGAGAGGAATTCCAGAAGCAACGAGGAGCCCCAATCCACAAGTGCTGCGCCACCGGGGGTTAGAAACACGACTCCGCAGCAATTAAGCACCGTGCAATGCTGCGGTCGTTTCCCTCCCAGATGCAACGTCAGCAGCCTCCCGCCCCCCATATCTGCTGGATTTTAACTCTCACCTGTTGCCATAGTACAAGCCAGAAATCATAATTCGTTAGCCAGGAAAATGGATCATGACTTTCTTTGGCATCGTCTCGATCTGTTCCCTTTCTCTCATTCTCAGTCCTGCTCATCTCTTTCTGTTAACTCCGTCATAAAACCTAAACATATTTGGCTTCTTGTCTTCACTCGTAAATCTGGATATGTGAGATGACTATCTTAGCAGGACTAATACACCAGGCTGATCTAAAGTCACAATGTAACGTCACATGAGGGCAGTTTATATTCAGACCTGAACTTAAGGTGAAGGTTTAAATCTGACCTGATCTTGACCCCACGTCTTAAATATCTCTAAAACAATGTGCCCTGCATTTCACATCTTAGCTGCTTTTCTCTGCAATGTGTTTTAAGTTTGGAGTCTTGCTGCCTCTTCATTTGATCCTTGTAAACAAGACGGTAAAGATTTATTGGGAACCTGCCCCCTGCGGCATGGTTCGCATCCTTTTGCAGTTAGTATTGTCAACGGGTCAGAGGTTTGTGCACCACATCGTTACCCTGTTCAGTGATACCAACCAGTTTTTGGCAACGGATTCAAATCTCTTTTCTGTTAATGTGATGATAAAAAGTTGCATCTTAATGAACTTAAGTATCATCGAAAAATACAATCGTTGATTTTAGTAGGTTGAAAAGTGAAACATATTCACTAGACGTATAGTTGAAGATCTCAAGTACCTATTTGTATTCCTTTTAAAGAGTTAGGAGAAGATTCACAAGCTGCAGCTGAAGTTGGTGAAAAAATGTTGGATTCCTTATAAAATTACTCCAGAGACCATCTTGACTTGGATAAAATCCTTAAAATCCTTTTGAAGTTGTGGCTATCTGTGATGATTCTCCACTTGTTTCCTACATTTTCCTTCCACTTACCTTTCCACTAAAATGCTTTGATACAACTCACCTCAACTTGAGCCGACTGTAACATAACCTTTCTGAAATAAAAAAAATATATCTATATTTTGCTTACTTTTGAAATATTCTAAATTAAACTATATTAAGAGTTTTAGTTGTACTCCACAATCCTGAAATATAAGACATAAAGGCTTGAAATATGTCACTATGTGCTGAATCTTAATGAGTTTCACATTTGAATTGAATAATTGAAACTAGCTTTCCCATGACATCCTATTTTTTTGATACATCTGGTATTTACCGAATAGCTTTTTAATTTTTAAACTTTCCTTCTGTTCCTCTCTTCCAGAGGTCCTGTGACTTCCCCCCGTTGGAGTGATCATGTCGCCTTAGATTGTCCTGAACCCTGCCAACGCTCGCACAGCGAGCCCTGTGACCTGTGCCAATCATAAATCTTCATCCAGCTTTCAAACTGGATGAAGTTTGACCACAGATGATAGCCCATCAGGGGAACAAACATGACACGGGATGAAGCATCGCATGATGCATCAGATCTTCATGCCACATATTCAGGCCTCTTCAACACTCAGCATCATACTTCCAGCTGACTAATTATTTTACAGAATAATGTTTTATTTGTTCTCTAGATATTTAACTGAAAGAAGTATATGAAGGACTGGCCATGTCTTTGTGAATATTGTACATGAACTTTGTGTCAGAGGAAGGAGGAACCACAGAATTTTAAAGCTCTACAAAAGGGAGTCTCATCAGAACCCAGCTGTTCTGCAGCCTGGTTTGTATAAAGCTACATGTAACAGTTTTGTAAAGTTAAATAGAAAAACATTTTCAAGTGCAAGCTAATGAGAAACTGCTTCTCACTGTCTATTAGCTTTGAATGATTGTATGCAAACCCTGGATGTATTAATGAAGTATCCGTCTCTGTTGCTGTAAAACAAAGTTGTTTTCCTACAGGAGGAGTTTCTCCTGCTGTAGTTTTTTGCCCTCCCACACTTGTTCAAGCATGACAGTTTTCTCTCATTTGCATTGAGATTCACTGAACTTGTAGGTGTTTTTGAAAAGCTGTAAACGCTCCGATTTTGCTGTGTTGTAAGGTCAGTGGGAGTATCCAAAGTCTTAATAAAGACAGGCAGCCTACTTTGGAGTCTCATCTTTCTTTTCTGCTATTTTTCTGGCTAGCTATTAAATTTACAACAAAAATAAAATAAGCCCTCATCTGCATCCAAAAAGGATCCTAAACTCCATCCAATTATCTTTTACTTGGGCAGCAGAGAAGTCTAGATTTCACCCTCCCCAACCACTTGGACCTGACAGGGGATTGAAGGAAGCCAGATAATAAAGACCATGTGGAAAAAAAAAATCGAATGCTGCTAAGCTTAAAATTTGAAAAATGTGCTGCGAAGGAACCCAGAAGTTTAATATGCCAATCTGATTCTGAGAGGACAAACGGAAAACCGAAGATTCAGTGTTTTATGACTAAATAAAACATTTAGTCAAAAATTGTTTTTTTTTAGTCTTAAATTTTGTGATAAACATAGGCATAACATATTCCACCTATGTCATTACCTTGTCATTAAAAGACTGGTCAGCTGTTCAGCAGACAGTCCACACTGAATTGAAATACTCCAGGAAGCCCTGTAGCCTGTGCAACTTTTTCTGTCAAGCTTTTTTCCTCCCATTCAACTTTTCCTTAATGATTCAAAACAGCACTCTGAACAGCCATTAAGTTTGTGAATGACCTTTTGTGGCTTATTCTCCACTTTTGCAGACTAACGTAACATTTCCATATTTGTAAGATTGGTTTTAGGTGTGGAAAACCGATCCACCTAAAACCCGATGGTTTTAGGTGGATTCTCAAATGTTCTGAGACAAAAACATTTGAGTAAGACTAGCCTCATTACTGTCCCAGCCAAGATCCAAGCTAATTTGAGTTTAAACTATAAGGTTAGGTTAAGTTTTAAGACTTGTAATTACAAAATACTGTAACGAATTATCCCAAATTAAGGACTAGATCTCAAACGGGGCATGAGATTAAACAGTTTTCCGTTTTCCCCATTTAGATATTTTTTATGTCGGAAAAACTGGAGTTTCTCTACACAGTTTGTAAATAAGGGAGATTGATGTCTGATGAATAACGATCTCAACGGGGTTGGTGGCCTGGAAAGTTTGAGCTTTATTGTAAATGCTTTTGATGCCTAAGGGATCAGTTGCGTGAATATACTGAAATTGAGCAATTTGGAAAACAAGCTGACATTGATCATGTGTTACAAATTTGTCAGAGGTTTTAGTGTACTTTGGTCTATTTCCGTTTAGTGAGTAGTTTGCATTTGAAGTGTTACCACTTGGATTCATTGTGGAGGAATCTTGCCTACCACACAAAACCAAATGCTGTTAAACTTCATGAACATTGTAAGTGCATTGGCTCAGCTGTTCATTTCACTTTGGGCCTTCTTTTTCAAAATCTTCACGGGGGGGAATGTGACGCTGCGGCTCTGCCCTTCCCATTCCACTTTATTTTTGTGGCCACCGGCAAGCCTGGCACGAAGCTGGCTGCCTGCTGCACAGCTGACGACATAATTTATGTTCCTTCATGCAATCACGAACAGATCCCACACTGATAATCATGTAGAACTCGCGTGATTTGAATGCCTTAAAGTGGCTGTGAAATATCACCATGGTGTTGCCCACTCGAAAGAGGACCAAAGCTTGTTCACAGTTTGTGGTGAGATGATGTTGCCTTAACTCCTTGTTCGATGCCTTGCTAAAATATTCATATCTCTGGGACATTTTCCAAGTCAAAAACATCACATTACTGGGATTTGAGTTCATAGACAAACACAAAGTGGTGCACAATATGTGGTTTTAAGAGGCCTGAATAACTAAAAATTCGGAAACTATGGCATTTATTTCTTTTTGGCGCCCCAGGAGAACACTTTGTAGATCCACATGAAAAGTGTAAGTTTGTTGGTTTACATCATTGCTCTATACAAAGTAGCTCAAGCTCAGTCAAGTTAGATGGAGAGTGTATGTGAATGTCATACCATAGATTCTGAGTTGGTTTTAAAACTGGACATTGAATGTTTTAGAAGAATCACATTCCTGTAATAGATTGGTTGCTGGTATGTCTAGGGCTGTTTCCCTGCTGGAAGGTGAAACTTCTATTTATCTTTTTCTTTTTCCCTGCATTATGCCATATTTAGCTCCATCCAACTCTGATTTTGTTTTCCTTTCTCATCTGATTTAAACATCAGTTGATATTACAAATAAAACTGAAAATTTGTAAGAAAAATGTAATGAATACTATGTTTTTACTTCATTCTGCTTTTTTCTGAACAGTCTGTTCTTCCACATTTGTTGTGTTGCCATGTCTTGTGCCAAAATTCTTGCCCTTCAAAAATAGCTTTTTTCTTGCCACTCCTTCACAAAGGCCACATTTGTTTTGAGCACAGCTTTTAGCTCTCTTCTTGACAGATTCTCCTACCTCCGTTGTTGATCTTCATAGCTTCTCCAGAGTTGCAATGGGCCTCTTGGCTGCTTTTTTCATTAATTCACATCCTTCTCATCCTGTTTTTTTATTTGGACTTTGTCTTGGTACATCTGCAGTTACACTAAACGTTTTACATTGTTGATTTTGAAATGATCCATATGATGTCTAAGATTTAGAATATTATTTAAGAATCTCACCTACTGTTGAATGATTCAACGGGTTGCACTGGAGTTTATGTAAGAGTATTAGACTAAAAGTAGCTGAATTAATGGCTTTCACACCTTTCTGATTTTTATTTGTAAAAGACTTGACAAATAAAATACTTGAAAAACAAATAATTTTCCTTACACATTTTCCCACTTTGTGTCGATCCATTATAAAGTTTCAATAAAATACAGTGCATTTTGGTAATGATATAGCAAAATATGAAAACAGCCAAACAGTGAATACTTTTCCTAAATGCTGTCGAACCAGAACATTTTTAAAAGGAATAACTTGGTAAGAAAATCAGATGTAGTGAAATTAGCCCAAGTTTGGCAGATTTGAAGAGAATAATTTGCAAATAAACACATTTAAATGAATTAAACTTTTCTGGTGTAATATGATCTAAAATCTGTGTGTACACTGATCAATTCAATTGAAAAATTAAAAAAACAGCTATTTATAGAAACAATTTCCTTGAACATGATGTAAGCGCTTACTGACAAGAGTTGCAACAACGTGATCTATCAGCTTCACCCCACAAGAGGGTGTTGCACTGCATCAGTGTTGAACTTTTCAGGATTATACCTCTAAAGTTCTTTGCATTGGATATGTGCACACGTTTAATTGGCCACGTCACGAAACATACACAATTCATTGAAATTAAAAGCAGAAAAAAAAAAATGGTGAACCCTCTTCTTTGCTAGAAGAGGGTTCTTGTCAATCCCTGGTAATGTGTAGCACTTCTCAGAGGGGGTTTAGGGATTAGTGGACACTATTTTTAGGGAAGTGTTGCAGGGCAGTGCACAATTACAGGTCAAGTAGTGTCAGGGTTTTAAAATAAGTTCTCACAAAAAGAGATGAAATCAAATGTAGGCCAGAAAAGTGATCCAAAGCACACCAATGGTAACGAAATAAAGGAAATTTATGCCGGTTTGTAGTGGCCAGATTCCCTGGTATTCTTGCCTCCCCAGTCTTCTCCCATTAATGTCGCCTGCTGTGTTCCCTCCGCTTTGATTTATTGTGTGCATTATCTCTTCCGCATGCAAAGAACCAAGAAGGTGTCGCCCTTCTAACTCCATTTCTACTTCATGCCAAACCAGGAGAAGATCTGCCTGTTGAAGTTGAAATAAAATGATACAAAGAAAGTGAAATGATTTCTTTTACTTCTCTGAATGTCAGAACTGTTCTTTTGCGTTTCCAGCCAGGCTCCTCTGGGACACGCGCTCAGTGCCATTCCTGTCATAAATCTCCTCATGTGAGGACTATGAGGAATCCTGGAAATGCTTTAGAAAAGCAGTAGCAGAGTCTGTTCAGTTACCTACACGATGAAGGGGCCCAACATGTGGGCGTAAAACCTCCAGATAAGACCACCACTGCTACAATTGAGCCTCTATCACAGCCATCAGAGCTCAACCTCTGCTCAGTGTTTAGTCTCACTGCCGTCTTTATCTGCTCAGCAACAGGCTCTTGTCAAAGCTACTCTCAGATGGCAGCGCGTTAATGAAAGGCCAGAGAATGGACGGCACTCTCAGTAAATCCTGGTACGCCATCTAAGCAAGGCAACCTCTCAGCTATTGTGACAAGAGATGGCCTGATTAGAGAGTGACCAGAAACCCCTCAGGTTAGATTATTTATACCATCTACTGGATATGGCTGCTCTTTTACTAAGCTTTTCCCTGGTGTGTATCATGTTTCACTAAACCTTGAGTATTTAAGGAGTTGGTGACCTCTCTGATGCTTTCTGCACTCATCTAATAGTAAATTGTAAACTCAAAGATATTTAATGTAAATAAAAACAAGCATAGACAAAGTGGAAGGACATTTATTGGACAGTTAATTTATTTTATGAGTGCATTTGCTTTTGACCCTCCCTGTCTGAGATTCTTAACAGCTAATAAAGCACATGTCCAAATATCTGTGATGCTAACAGTCAACAGTTGATGCTGTTAAACTCCTTTGAAGTTAGCAATGGACCAATCAACTGACCATTTGTTGAAATCAGTTCTTTTTATGGAGACCTGCAACTAGTGAGGTCTAAAAGCACCTTTCCAACCAACATTATCTTTATGGAGGCGTTTATCAAGGTATACTCCTTGATGCATATATAGGTACTTATAGGTACTTGCAGATACTTTTGAAATCCCAACATGTTTTTAAACTTGATCCTCTATCGTCACCATTTGCTACATTTATTTATTGAATTTGAATCCAGAACTTATAACTGAAAATTAGTATTATCCCTCAAAACTTGATTTGTGAATTGCTGTAAAAAAAAAAATCAGTGTCTAAAAGCAGAGCATACACGTTTTACTGACTTTTCAAAAGCAAAAAAAAAATAATTGTCCAGGATTTATTGTGGTTATCTATAATACTACACGTAACATGTTAGCCAGCATTCATCCTGAAACATTAGTTTGGAGGTATAAGTCTGTTTAACGCAATTGCAAATGATTTACAAATCATGGCATTACAAATATCAGTGTGCAACATCTGGTGCAAAAATATATATTGTGTAAGTTGTCTTGAGCAGCCTCACTTTTAGCGCTCTAAAAAAGAACTAAAACATATTTCCGTTTGGATATATCCAAAGGGAAACTTTCAATCCAAAGTTTCCCTTTGGATATTTTCTGCTTTCTGTACAACACTGAGTATTTTGCGGTGGACCATGACAACGTATTGTAGAGTGAGTGTGCATTCCCTTAAAAACTGTGTACTGTAGATAATCAGTATGTGAAAGTCAAGTCTTTATGAAACAAAAAAAAAAAAAAAAAAGGAAAGAGTATCTGCGAGCTCGGATCTGACCAAGTAAGGTTGCACAGGGTACAGTGTTCTTGGAGGCAGAACAGCCGATAGTCAAATACAGATTAAAGCTGACCTGTCTGAAATATTTACTACTGATATTCATCCCGAGGAAGGAAGATGGATTACACATACACCCTCAAATAAAAGTGTGCTGTGTTGAAACCTCAGCATAGCAACTTCTCTGACTCCAACTGAGGGGCCAGTTATGGCAGCTAACATGCTTCTACATCCTGATGCTGTTCAACATATCTGAGTGAAAAGAGGTTAACAGTGTTAAAGGCAAAATGCTGGGGCCCACTGGAGCCATTCGCCAGAACACAGCGGGTTACCATAGAGACATTGGTTTTGGGGCCAGTGGTCTCAAATTTCAGTTTTAAAGAGCCGGTGTCCTGCAAGTTATAGTTCTCCCCCTGCTTCAGCACACCTGGCTCCAATATTCACTCATTAGCAGAGCTTAACTGCTTGTTAGTGAGGCAATTTAGCCATTTAATTCAAGTGTGTGGACTCATCTGAAAGTTGCCGTACGGTGGCCCTCGAGGACTCCAGTGTGAGAGCATTGTTTTATATCGGCAGACTGACCTTGGTGGTTAAGAAATTCTTGGGCAAATTTCCTCTTTCCTTTTGGGGGCCAAGCCATTTGATTTCATACACCTGAAGGCAGATTTATGTGCCTTTATATCTGCTAGACAAGAGAAATTTGACATTTCTCTTTGCACACTCTGGCTACTTTACTAAGTACACATAATTAATTTGTGGTTAACAGAAATGGCAAAGCAAACATTAACATGGCAGGAATTCAGTCGGTTTAAAATGATTTATTTCCTTGAACATGGCAAAGCTTTGTAGAGAATGGTTTGCTTTTGTTTGAATCAACTTGTAAACAAAAAGGAATGGAAAAGGGTGTTAAACCATTGCTGTGACATGAAGTAAAACAGCATTTGTATTTTTTTGCTTATAATTCTTTAAGCATTACTTTGTGGACACTAAGACACAATGCTCAGTTGTGTCATCTGTGCTGTATTGTATAGTTAACTCCTAAAACAAGGCTGTTAGAGTCGTTTGGTCTAACTCTTTCCCTGATGTTTTCTGTTATAAGTACAGACTCCACTTCCACATCCCAATGAGCTGAAAAATCTTTAAGAAATCAAACAGAAACCACTTCATACTTTAAAATGTTGCAAGACAGCCAGTCTCCTTGGAAAATTGAGAATTAGGGGCATGACTCAGTAGTTTTGCACGTTCCTCCATTTTCTTTTTTAAAGTACCAGAAATGACATGCATGCCGATAGGCCACAAAAAAATGATCAAAGCACTTTGGTTAAAATAAAAATAAGAAGCTATTAGACACACTCAGATGCTTTTCACAGAAGAAATACTTGACTTGGCACAGAACAACAGATTTCTGCTGAACGGGATCACATACACTGACAATGATGCAAGCCGCACAACATAAATACTTTCCTCCATTAGGAATGCTGCCATCGTCAACACACCTGTGAATATCAACAGAGGACATGCACGGCCAGTTTGCTTCCAGCTCACAAGCTTGGCTATTTTAGTTGGTAGGGGGGCAAAACTGAAAATGAGACCCTGTTGGTTGCACCCTGGCATCTTCATTTCAAGCATTTGGATCGCTCACTTTTCTTGTTCCAATTCAAAGAAAACTCCAAAAATGGAGCCCTTAGACGGTAAAGAAAAAGCCATATGAATGTACATCTGAAGTTTCAGCTTAACTTTTTTCAATGCATTAAATTGTTGCCTCAGCAATGCTTGATGGCTGCATACGTTCTTTCAATCTTGGACCGACTGTAGGTATGTAGCCCCTCACTGTGCTTTTATGTCATTTCTTAATGGCTGAAACTCACTGGAATATCACAGCATGAAGCCCAGGTAAATATTTCACCATAGTGTACTAATTTATGATGCCATAAAAAGAACATAAAATTGTTTGAAAATCACAACACTGCTATACATGAGGCAAAGTTAAGTTAAATTTATGTAGTACTGCTTGAGCACTTTTATCATTTTTAGGGTATGTGTACATTTGCAAAAAAAAAAACAAAAATAAAAATGAGGAAATTAATTAAATACAAATGCATTACTAGCTGTTTTCATACTTGCTGAACTTTAACAACGTTAAACATGGCTGGGCGTGAAAAAAAAAGAAGTGTTGGAAGGCTGTGTGTGTGTGCTGCATGAAAACAGCCGTTGGGACCCTGGAGAGCAGAGAGCGAGCAGAGAAAAAAAAGTATGTGAGGGAGTGGGGGTGCGAAACTGCTGTCCGCCATGCAACAATGACCCTGAGATGTCAGTGCAGTCAGAGAGAGAGAGCATTCAGGTAGAATGCTCTCTCTCTACCTGAATGAAAGGGAAAGAAAAACATCTGATACATTTCACAAGGGAAAAAGGTCAAGCACACTCATGCCTGCTGTGAGGCAGTATGTGAAACAGAGACCGAAATGTTGAGATATTTACATAAAACACTTGTGTTTCAGTCATGAATGCTGGTTCTGTACCATTTCTGATATGCTTAAGTTGCTTGTTCTCATTATTACTGGTAGGTGACTAAAGTACATCTGGGTGAAACTAGATACTTTTTCACAATATTTGTGAACTACTGCTTTTAAAATGATCAGTAGCAATAATCCTTGAGCTAGTGCATCACTGTGTTTTTTTATATCTTGCAAAATGCAGTTAAAACCAGATATATGCATACACTCTGTAAAAAGGCAACCTCTTAATTTTCTTTGTTTGTATTTTTGATCAAACTAAACTTCATGGTTTTGGACAGTTAGAATTACCAAAATTATTTCCATCTGTTTACTGTAAACGCTGTGCACTCATGACAGCACTTCAGGGAATCAGACTGTGAAACTCCTGAGGTTGCAGATGAACCCGGTGTCACTGGTCTGGTTAAGGACAGTCTGCATGCAGACAAGAGGTGGATCAGCTGGTCCACTGTTGCGGTCGAAACCAGCTCAAGACTGTGGAGATGATGGTGGACTTTCGGAGATCACACCCTGCCTTCCCTCATCATCTCAGCGATATTGCATGTACTGTGGATCACACAGCACCTGTGTTTGAACAAGACCCAGGAGAGACAACACTTCCAGCATCAACTCAAGAACATCTGGCTACAGGAGCCCCTGGTCATCTTCTACGTTCCAGTTATTCAGTCTGTTCTGAGTTTGTGTGGTTTGGCTCACATGACATAAAACAACCAAGTCTACTGAGAAGATCCTCAAGGCTGACATTCTCTCCATCTAGGACTTGCACAGATCTCTGCAGACCTCACACATCCCGGACATGAGTGATTAGAATCTTCACCTTCAGGTTGGTGCCACAGAGTACTATTTACAGGAACCAGCTGTCACAGAAGCAGCTGGTTCTTTCATCCAGTCTGTCTCTCTGATGAATATTTAGCAGTCAGAGTTCGCAACTTCATATCATGCATATTTGCACAATATCTGTCCAGAAAGAAGTCACAGCACTTCATGTTACAGTCTTATTCAAAATTATAGTGAATTAGTCTGCCCAAAATTCTACACACAAATATCCAATTATCACTATGTGGAAAATTGGTTTTGAGACTTTTGCTTTAAAAAAATGTATTAAAAATAGAAAACCAAGAAATCACATTTACATTAGTATTCACAGCCTTGGCATGGCGCTAAAAATGAGCTGCTTCCACTGATTATCCTTGAGATGTTTCTGGATCTCAGATAGAGTCCACATGTAGTGATTTGGAAAGCCACACACCTGTCTATGTAAGGTCCCACAGTCTGCATGACCTCTGGCATGCACAGTTGCCAGTGCATGCCAGAGGTCAAACACAGAGAAATTCTTTGCACACCTCAGAGACAGAATTGTCTTGAGACACAAATCTGGGGAAGGATCCAGAAGAATGTCAGCTGTTTAGTAGCAATGAGCTCAATGGCCTCCATCATTGGTAAATGTAGAAACTTATAACCAATAGGGCTTGTCGTGGCCCTGGTACAATATCTAAACTGAACAATCAGAGAGACGGGCTTTAGACAGGGAAGTAATCAAGAACCCAACTGTGTCTCTGTCAGATCTTCAGCATATGTTTGTGGATAGAAGACAATATTAAAGAAGGACAAACATCTCTGAAGCAATCACCTATTCAGGCCTGCCCATCTGGAGTTCACCAAAAGGCGCCTGGAGGATTATAAGGTCATGAGAAACAAAAGAATTTGATATGATCGGACAAAGATTGAACCCTTTGGTGTGAACACCAGGGGTCATGTTAAGAGGAAACCAATCATGGACCAAAACCAGACAAATACCATCCGTACAGAGAAGCATGGAGGTGGCAACATTGTGCCATGGGAATGTTTTGCAACAGCAGGAAGTGGCAGATTAGGCATGACAGAGGGAAAAATGAATTCAACAATATACAGAATCATCCTGAATGAAAGCTTGCTCCCAACAAGCCGGACCTCAGACTGGGATAGTTCAGTGGAATGGTTAAAGGAGTCATCCTTCAGACCAACTTTAAAAGAAAACAACAGGAATTGTGATACTGATAAAAACGAACGCACATTTTGTAGAACATTCACACTACAATCCCATCTGCTTTGTCCTTTATTGGTGTTTATTATCATTTGATATTAAGTGCTAACATTTGGAAAGGCACTTAGACATATATATTTCTATAAAAAACAACATTCAACATGATGCGAAGGACTAATTGAAAATACTTAATGTTAAGATTGTCTGTGATATTAATAATAAAGGAAAACTGATTGTGGCTAGAAGACAATTTTCTACAGCTGACTGATCCAAGAAGTTATAGTTTAACTAGTAGAGTCCTGGGGTCAAGCTGGATCTCATCCAGAGAAAATGGAGAATCACTCTGTGAGCTTTTTTGTGCTCATCTTTTTTTCTTTAGTTACTCCCTCCTTTTCCCCCCCATTAGCAAAGAGGAAGTGAGCTTGAAGTCAGTGTCAGCTGTCTTGGTCCTCAGTTTGGCACTGCTGGGTGTGATGTGGCTTCATGTTTTCTGCCAAGAGTCCTTTGTGTGTATTTTATTTCCTGGTTGTCAAGGGCTCTTTTAGAAAAACGGAACACTTTAGAGTGCTTGCTTTCACCATTCATTTTAGCTGGGCAACAGATATAAAGAGGCATAAAAATGTAAAAGTCTGACTTTGAAACTGAAAGAACATTTTCTTGAAATCAAAGGCTTCTACAGAAAAAGAACAAAAAGAGATCCGTGTCTTAAAATAATCAAAAACTAAAGCAAGAACCATGGAAATTTGTGAGTCCACCCAATGATTCAGCAGCAGACAAAACCACATTAAAAAGCAAGAACTTTAAATGATCTTCTGTATGTAATTAGTTTCACACATCACTGAGGAGACATTCTGACCTTCTTCACTACATATTCTGAGTTTATTGAGGTTTGAAGGCATTTGTTTGTGTGCAGTTGTCTTGAAAGCCCGGTTGCCAGATTTCAACAAGTTCTGGATTTTAGATGAGTTGTTGCCACAACCTAATTCTTTTTTTTTGTTGTCATTCTGTTGTATGTATGATTATGGTCAGAAGGTACTTTTTTTTAAGATTACCAAATTGCACAGACTTGCGTCAAGCAAACCTTCAGGGTCATGATCGGCTCAATGACTTCAAGGTTTGCAGAACCTGCAGCTCCAAATTGGGCTTAATTTTTAATTTTTTTTATATCATCGTACTCTGCTAGGCAACAGCTGAGCAACAGCTGAGCAGAGTCGCTGATTCACCACAATTAAACCATAGCCAGGCAATTTAGCATGGCCTCTGATGACGATGGGTAAGCAGTTTTTCTGGTGACGGTTTCCGCCATTAGCACACCAAAAATTGAGGCAGCACGTGCACAAGCTTGATTGACAGAACCAAGACCTTCCTCCTGGCTCTGATTGGTTGTTTCTGACTGGGTGCCGGGCATTTCTGTAGACAGTCGTAGAACCACTAAGAGTAAGCAGAGGAGCTCAATTTTTTCACAGTGCCTCATGACACACTGTCAGAACATAGTGAAAATTACAAGTCTGTAAAAGAAAAAGTTCCATACTTTAAGTTCCATTTCTGAGAAATAAAGTGTTCTGGTAACCATTTTCTTTTCTGGCAAACCTTAGGAACAATCTTATTATGGAGCTCACTATCTGCTATTCTGAAAAAATATCAGGTGGGCTGAAAAACCTCCTACTAAAACCCAAAGTATTTTTCCCCTTCATCCCTAGACCAGCACTAAATTAAAAATAAGCAACAGCTGCATACACGACGCGCTCACGGTTACAAGATCGGTTTCAACCTCTTTTTGCATTTGAAAGTAATTTGGTAAAGAACAGTATCTCCGTAGATGCAGCCTCACAGCGGGCTCCTGACCAGGTCATCTATTTGCTCCCTGCTTCTGTCACCCCCTCTTCCTGTGAAGATTCTCATTTCAAAGGCATTTGCTCATCAGTATGGCAGCTGACCCAACACCTTAAAAAGTCTATCTCTCCTACTCCATCACTTTTAAACCTTCAGCATTCTGCTTAAGCTGTAAAGCAAGTTGTACATTGCATAACCAACTTAGGTTTCCCAGCCTGCTTAGTTTTAATGAGTCCTGCAGAGGTCTGTGTCTTTGCCCTGATGTTACCAAACAAGGAAATATGGTTGGCTTTAATAAGGAATAGAAGCTGGCATGGAAAGTGTAAGCTGGTCTTGGTTAGTGAAAAATGGCGCTGGTCTTGAATTACTTTGCAAACTTGCATAACTCTAACAAAAAAACAACCATGCAGCCAAGAGAGGCTGCTTTGAGCCAACGGGCTGCTCCTTCTACCCACATTATCTACGCAAACATATTCAAATGTGCCTCAGAAACAGATCCAAGGTAAATTCCAATTATAATTGGTTTGTCAAAAAGAAAAAAAAATAGGGGGAGTAATATAATGCGCAAAGTGCCTGTCAACAATTTTTATGTTGATTGCGCACATTGCAGTAGACTACTCAAGCAGCACAATTTGCCACCATATGTCACTAATGTCTTGCAGAACAGGAAAGCAGGCATAATGTTGCAGCTTTTCTTAAAGCTTTAAACAGAGAGTGAAACACTGAGACATTATTTCCATTTACAAAAACCACCAAAAACATTTGCATCCACGCTCACAGTGAGTCAGAGAAACTTTGTGAAGTATTTAACACATGCAATTTGATATCCTGTAATTCAACATGGCATCTTTCAGCATCATGTCATTTGTTATAAGATGAGGGATGAAAGTAGGGGATGTAACTAAAATCAAATCAGACAGTGGCTCACATAGTGAGATGAACAGAATTGCTTCATGAGGATTGTACTTAAATCACATAATTACTTTCAATTTCTACTTTCAGATTTTTTTTTTTAAGTCTTTCTGAAACCTTTTGAAAATGAGGGAGCAGTTGCTCAACTTGCTCAGCTGTTTTGATGGCTATTTCTTCATCATTTCCACACAAATGTGTGCAAAACCTTGTCATTATGTTGCTGATGTCAAAATAATGACAACTTTGCAATTGTGGTGTTTCCATTAAATAAGAAATCCAATTAAAATTACATGTGAATAAGTTTTTTCACATAAGTCAATAAAAAATATGCAGTTCTTTGATCCTGTCCTTTGAATATATGATTGTTGCACAATACCGACAAACTTAGAGAGATAAATCATTATTTTCTTCTGTTCTGGGCTGGAAAGAGATTTTTATTCTCTTTAAACATGATTTGCCAAGTGAACAGGCTGGTAGAAGACAGTAGCAGACAAATGATTCATCTAATCCCTCGCCAAGAATTTTCTGAAAGTTTCTGCCCTTTTCCCAAACAGTTTCCACTGACCTGATTCTGAACCACAAACTACATCACATGATTGTATAATGGTACAGAAGAAGTTGTCAAAATTCTTTTTTTTTTTTTTTCACTTATTGGTGGATGAAAAATATTTTCAGTTTTTTTTTTAACTATAAAAAAGACTCAAATTGAGAAACAAAATCCATCAACATGTGGTCTTCATCTGGTGTGAAAGAAGCACTAAATCATCAGCTTGAAGAAGATCCCAAAAGCCAACAGAGTCGTGGGAGGATGAAAAAAGCAAAGTGCATCATGGAAACGGAAACCTGAAGGTTTAGTGCCAGGGTGCTTCTTTAGTACCGAGTTCCCCTAAGGGCAAGAGCTTTTTTGCACGCATTGATCATAAAAACCGATTTCCCAGAGCAATCATGCAAAACACTTGATGGGACTCAGACAGGATGTCCAACTTGTGCAACATCTCAGGTTTCAGTAGAGCCCTGGGAGAACGGTTCACGCTTGAGAACTGGAGGAGAACCAGAATCATATTGATCTGCATCCATGGAAAGACAGAAATCTCACACAGTCTCTCCTTGCAGCACATTTATGAGATGTTTCACAGAGGAGATTACTGTGTCACATTATGAGTCTTCTTTCCAAAATGCAATTACACCAACTATGAATATTTATTGGCGGTAGCTAAAAAAACTATTAGACAACCATTTCACTTATGGAACCAAAAGAAACTCCAGCAACATTTGATTGTATATCTTAAGTAGCTGCAGGAATAAGATTATAAAAAAGAAGCTTGTGTCCTTTCAACAAATCTGACTTCATCGTTCCGAGCTAGTAGATGTTTATGAGGGGACCAATCCCAGAGTGCCTCACGAGTTTACAAAGGTGTTGTGTTTCCTTATTGCTATTCCTGAACCTTTCTGAACCCCACAGCCTTGGATGCAATGCCAACATGACGCTCACACACTTCCTCTGCCCCTCAGCAGTGATTCCACTCCACTCTGCAGCAGCAATCACTAAAGAAATGCTCTATTGTGATGCTCTGTTGTGTGTTTGTGAACTGGATAATGCTGTGTGTGTGGGTGTCTCAGTACACAAGAAAGGAAGTGACAGAACCATGTCTTACAGCGTGTCTGCTCATTGCATTATGTGCAGGGACAGGCCATGCATGTGTCCGCAGCACAGATCAGACGGAGACAAGGGGAGGGAAAAAAGGAAAGGGGGAAATACCACTTAACCAAACCTTGGAGTTCCACCAGAAGCCACTAAACGAGCTTTGAATCCAGCATTGTTCAATCTGTGAAGACTGAACAGGACAGAACAGAACAGTGGTTCCATTCACAGTAGTCTCCTTTTTTTCCTTGCATCTGTCTAGAGTGGGTGTAAAATGAGACTATATTTATTGCATCAAAAATGTGAAAACAGAATGGATTTTTTTTTTCAAAAGCAGTAAGGATTCTTTTCCCTAACAGTTTGATATTTCTGAAAACAAAAATCATAGTATTACCATAAAGTACTAAAAGTGAATTTGTTTGGATTAAAGCTTGATGGGGGCTCAGATTTTCCAAGTAGATTTGTTTCGCCTTAGTTCTGGAGGAAACTGGTGAAGTTTCCATCACCTGAGAGACACTGAAAGAATAAAATAGGACTTTTAACTCAGTCTTTCTTCTGTCACTATTACTTTCTTGCTCGAGGACTGAACGTGTAAATATTTGACTGAGCTGGCCTGCTTTCAAAAACCCAAACAACAAACAAATAAATTGATTCTGCAAATATCTTCAGTAAAAAGAAAACACGTAAAGTTGAGGTTGAGGAAAACCACATTATATTAATTACAAACATACTGTGATAATAGTTTTAGAAACAGTCTGATTTTGGTTAAACAAAAAAAGTTCTCACAGTGCTTTGGATAAGAAATTGTTGACCGACTTACAGTGAGTCATTTTATAATAGAAGGGTCGTTTATCATCTTTGCTTCAATGAAACCTCATGTTTAAAGTCACGGAACAATAAAACTCAGAAGAAACCCACTCTGACAGTCCTTAATAAATAAGCCTGAAGGTGCTGAAGAAAACTAAAATAAAAAAAGGGCTTTAGAGCTGGAATTATCTGCATTTACATGGTGATTCAGCAAAAAACTATGCAAATTTCACATGGTTTAAACCTGCAAATTGAATATATTAGTACATTTATTTAGAACTGGATCCGGTCAGACTAGCTGTCAAAATTGTCTTCAACTTTGTGTTTTGTTTAACTGTAAAATAAGTTTGACAGCTCTGTAGAGAGCTAATAATCTCTCTACAGAAACCTTCTTAAAAAAAAAAGTCAAAAAGTCAATTTCCATGTTTTGTTTCTCAGTCAGACAGGAATATTAGAATCCCTAGTATAAATATTGATACAGCATCATGCTTAGTTGGTTAGTTGGTTAGTTGTAACTAACATTGATCCAGCAGGTTTCTCATATTATGAAAACTCAAAAGTGTGAGATTATCAATGTGGGCTCACAGTAGTGGATAAACAAAACAGGTAAGATCTAATGTTTTCCTCAGACACAATTAAATGGAAAAAAAAAACATTAACTCAAGGCTATCCTTTAAAAAGCTTTAATAAACATTGTGATTTTCTTTTCTTTTTTTTTTTTTAAAAAAAAGGGCAAATCTCTCATTTCATAAGGAAATATAAACAATGAAGAAAACGAGTAGGAGCAGAAAATATGGTAATATTTGAAAGTGAATTATTGATGATCCCATTCTACCTTCATAGATGTTGCATAAGGCAGGTTTTTGAAATCCTTCTCATCTTATGTAAAATATTATTTGAATCTACTTTGCATTAAGAGCAGATCTCTCAAAAATTATTTTCAGCAAAGTAACAGAGTGTGAGAGGGAATCAAACCCAGACGGGTTTCTGGCACATTCAATGTAGATGAGAGCAACGCCAGGAAAAAGAAGTGATCACCAGAGGTTTTCTGTGTTTGCAACTTGCAAAACTTTTGCCTGTTCTCAATTAGAGGTAGCTTGCATTATTGCCATTTATCAGGTTTAAGTACTGATTGTTATAATCCTTGCTCTTAAAGCTTTCTTTTGTTTCTTTTATGAACATTCAAATAGCTGTCCTTATTTAACCAAAATCCTGTGGTATTTTGGAAACCTTCCTGTTTCATAAAATGAAAAAAAAAATAAAAAAATCGAGGCCTCCAAAAATATGTCATCTTTTAGTGCTCTGCATCAAAAGATAAGTCTGACATTTGGGTATTTTAAGCATCATGAGATAACTATTTTTGAGAAAGTTTCCAAACAGTGATGAATGCATAAATGAGGAACTTGGCAGTTCAACATACTATTTAATGTCAAATCAGTCTGAAAAAATTGGCATTAACTGTTGTATTTTAAAACCAGTTCTTTGGCATCACAAGAGGTCTCCCAAACAGAATAGAAAGAAAATCTGAAGGACAGCCGTCATATCGACAGAGTACAATTCACAAACTCGACCACTTTGTGTAAGGCATGCAAACATTTTCAACTTTATATGCCAAGGCAACACAAATGACAATGAAAGAAGAGTGGTCAACATTTCCAGAAAAAATTCTGGTCTCCTTCTGCATTTCAGCCTACATGTAATTTTTTTTGACTGAGGATGTTTTGAAATAGCCTACTGAAAAAAAAAAAATGCAGGATTGTGCGACCAATTCTTGATTTGTGCTTCAGTATCACTGAATTTTCTGAATAAATCATCAAAGTTTCAAAATTGATAGAAAATTAATGTTCATGATGAATGACCATGTCCAGAGACAGATCAACCAAGACAGATACATAATGGAGAACAAAAACGCTGGAAAAAGCATATTTACCAAAACAGCAACTTTCTAAAAACAACTGAGACTTTGTGTCCACTGTAATTAATTCAGTCTTCCCGTTGTTGCATGCACTTGATGTTTTTGTGACTAATAATGTGATAAACTCAAAGATTTCCCAACAGACTAATTAAAAGTTAGCTCTAAGCACTGTCATTCATCTAGAGGGACTTTACTTAATGATGCAAGTCTATACTTGTTCTAGTGCTATGGTTGGTGCTCACAACTTCCAATCAGCTGTTGTTTGTGAACTACTGGAAGTTTCAAAGCCGCTAATTTTTTTGTTGCTCATTCGAAATGTTGGAAGTTAAAAGGAAGGTGTTTTTTGTAGCTTTGTTTAACTTGTTTTATATTATAAGTATCGTCCTAATTAAATTTAACTAAATACTGTATTGTATCAAAATGAAATTTGCAAAACAATAAAGCAAAGGTTACTCAATGATATACATGAGTAGTCTTTGCTTTGTTACTTCCAGCTGACAAATATCAAAGCACATTAAGCTTTGAATGAGCATTAATATTTGTTAGCTGCAAACATGAGCTAGTTTTTCAAAATGTTGATCATGTTTGCTTCAAAACAGAACTTTCATAAAAGTGCAAATGATGATTATGTTTTTTTGTAGCGAATATAAAGTTGCATTTGTTTTCACATTTAACCTCTTTCAGCCCCCATAAACAGCTGACTGATTACTCACAGAAACAGGTTGGGAAGGAAAAATTAGTATTTTTAGTATTGAAATTCATTGTATACAGACCAAATTAATGAGCAACGAGGCAATGCATGTTAGGTTGTAACGGCGGCATTTGTGTATTGATCTGTGTAATGTAATAGTAATCGGTAGCATGCAGAAGTCTTTGACACAAAGGGAAAGAGGGAAATACAGAGGGAATAAGCTTTACAGTGACAGAAACTAAACTAATCTGTCAGTCATTAGATCAGCAAAATAAAGATAAGGCTGCAAAAGACAAAGAACAGAAGAGAAAAAAAAGATAAAGGTCAAAATTTGTATAAAGGTTCTTCCTTTCCTGAAAGTGCAGGAACAAACAATAATGACCACAAGTTACATTTCACTTTCCGGATTTTGTACTGCACTATGTCACGTGTGACAGGCACAGTAATTAGAATATTTTTGTGCTCAGTTAAATGATTTTAGTTTCTCTGAGAATCTTTTATGAAACTGGGAACAACAAGAATCCCTTTTAGTGTATTTCACCATGTGGAGTTTTCTTGTGGACCACAAGCAATGAGCCTCCGAACAATATCATGTATTGACAGCACAAAAAAACAATCACTTTAATAACTGGTTTCATAACCACAGAAATAATCCACCTGGCTTTATGTCTATATGGGAGAGACAAAAAAATGTGTAAACCTGGCAATTAGAGTCACATATTGAGTGTAATATAAAACAATTAACCAAAATAATGGTCTGACATGCTTCCATAGCAAAAGGACCCAGCACCTCAAATTATGGAGAGTAGTGCTTGCTTCATGCAGCCATATGACAACAATTAAAGTGTGTTTTACTCCTACAAGCTGCAGCTGAAGCCTTGCAGAGATTTCAGTCATCAGTAGCCAACTCAAGGCTATATGAGGTCAAGACGACTAAGCTGAAGGGACTGAGGGAGGTAAATAGTTCCTGGCACTGAAGAATATTGAATACTTTTTTTTATGAGACTAAAAGACTGTTGAGAAAATATTGTGTTAGTATTCAATGCTGCAGTTTTCTTTTTCACAAAAGATCCGATCTGGCAGACCTCAAACAAGCAGTTTATTCAGAACAGATTTTATTTTCTCTGTTGACTAAAACGATGATTGTTTTGTTTGTTTCTCCATCCAGTATTCATCTTCAGCTTATTGCTGAAGTGGTGTTTGAAGTGTAGTGTACATCATTATCCTACACAACTGCAAATCTACTTTTGATGACTTATTGTGGTTTTCCTATGTCTTCTTCTAATGAACCTAGAAATTAGTTTGCCAAATTTATAAGGTTTTGATAGTAATGAAGGACTTTCAGTACTGATGTGATGTTTATAGACCATTTTATAAATATGTCTTGAGGGTGGCTCTTTCAACCGAGTCAACAAGAGCTGATGTTACTTTCACTGCAGTTGCAACTTGTGCTCCTGCATAGTTCAGCAGATCTCCCTGCATCCCATTAGACCCTACATGTGGGTTTGCGAGCATCTGGGTGCTGGATCTTTCAATTGGCTGTAAATGTCTGGGAAGAAATGAGAATGAGCAAGATTTTCCATTTCTACACCAGCTACTGTTGACATGTGCTCACATGCCTTTAAGAAGAGAGCTTTACTGTTCTGCTACAGCTGTTGAACAGGAAACAGTCAAAGGCTGAGGCTGTGGCACAGAGCTTGACTTTAATTTTATTACTAAATATTTTCAAATAGGACATGACTTGAAAGGAGTACCTGTGCAGAGCAAGTCTTTCTCAAAACACGGCACGCATCAGTCACACTTGCATTTACATATTTACAACCTGTAAATTTTTTATTTATGTGAATTTTGTTTTCATTGCTGGAAAAGTGGTCAGGTTAAGTGCTCACCTCAAAGCGAATGTTCATGCTGCTGATTTACGTAAAATTGCAATGGTAAGAATTGATTTTGTCCATAAATGTGTTCACGAGCAATTTTTCTATTGGTGCCATTGACCTTTTTTTAATAAGTTTGAACTAGCAACGTTAGTTCAAACTTATCAAACTTATCAACGTTAACTGAGCCACATCTTATTACTGTCACTAAACAGAAACACTGAGAAAAGCTTTTACTTCTTAAAGCCTAAACAACTTGCAACATTTCTCCTGAAGGTGGGAGGTTACAGACTATGGAGTCTGTTCATATATCTAAGTGGAGTTCTGGCCATTATGCACATACATCTACCTTTTTGTTGGTGAAAACATATATGTGCCTCTTCTCTTGATTTACAATTAGAATAAACTGAAGGTTTGTGTTCTAACTGTCAAAGCCTTTTATATCAAGCTGTTTTTGCAGCCTGGTACAACTGTTGCCGTGTGAGAGCCTGCTGAAGGCAGGGAGTGACTCCAGGTGAATATTAGTAGGCACAACAGAGAACATGTTGTTATTTCTGGCCTCCAAATAGTCAAAACAGGAGCAACGCCTTTCACTTTGAGCTCCTGTACTGAGAATGTTATTTAAGCAGTACATCAAAGTGGTTGTACTTTAAACAAAAAGTCAAGGAAATTGTGCACTTTATTTCTTATATGAATTGACGAATAAATGAAAATGAACTCCTACATTGAATGCCACTTAAAATATTGTTTTGATGAACTCAGCAAATCAATTACATCTTAACCTGTGAAAAGGGAAGTGGTTAAATTAAGGGTGGACCTGCCTGGAAATCCGTTGGCAACTATAAATGAAACAGAGGCGTTTAAGCAAATACTTATTTTTGCAGTTGTAAACTATAAACCACTATAGCCAAATTCAAATGTAGCCAAACTCAATCAAATTATAGAGTGTTTAAGAAAATAAGTGGAAAGGATCTACATAGGTCTATGGTGAAGGGCAGTGAATACATCAGCATTTTTCCACTGTGAATGTATTTGTATCGAGATATTCAACTTCATTACTTGCTTTGTCTGTTTTTCAGTATGTCACCTGTCGCAGTGACATACTGTTGTCTTTTAACTAATGAGAGTCACTCATATGTCCGGTATATGTGGATTATTTGGGCTGTAACAAACATTCAATTCAGTTTTATTTCAATTGAGTTTATTTGTCTTGCTCCAATTCAAAACAAATGTTATTTGACATTAATTCATGTCAAATCCTCTTTTACAAGTATATTTTTAGAAGAATGTTACAATGTTCAATACTTATCTCCCCTGCTCTCTGTGAGTGTGCATGGGTGTGTCCTTCCCTACTTCTTAAGCAAATGTAGTCAGCATTATCTTTACAACATGGAAGTGTTTTTGATAATAAACCTTCTTATTTGACTGTTAACTGTCAACATCTGAGAAGAGCTCAGGATTAAAGGCATGTAAGTGTGAAGCTGTTCTTTCTCTGTTGAAACACACACACGAAGCATCAACTAAACAAAATGTGTGGTAAGTTTTAATTGGTTAAATGAGTTTTCAAAATACATCTTCAAACTAGATACTTCAAAAACTAGATACTTCAAACTATCATTTGTTTCCAATTGTTTTTCTTTGTCAGCAAAAATTGTCTGTATGTTCCAGCTCTTCATTATTGCATTTTTTAGCACAAGCTGTAATAACCAAATACTCTTATCTTGACGATAAATGGAAAAAGTAACTTGTTTAGATGATATTGACTTAAGTGAGACTTCAAGCACTGACCTGCATGTCGTGTTAGAAAATCACCTAAGACCTGAAACCAAAGTACAAGAAGCTAAAACTGACCATATTTGCACCTGCAAATATGGTATATACCTGCAAATAGTATATGATTCTCCAGACGGAGTATGGAGAATCATATACTACTAAAAATGTCTTGTTGTCAAAAAGTCTCCATTTTCTGGCCAGAAGTAATGTCAACTTTTAGGGCTCCAGGTGAACTCAATGGACGGCAGCAGCTCAGGGTAACATTGTACTTTATGACCATCTCCGGTGTTCCTGTTGGACGTGCTTTTTCTGTTTAGCATGTGCTTATATGCTGACTATGAGATAATAACAAACATAATTAGCATTCAAGCTGGTTTCTTTTTTCACAAATTCACTCATTTTGGAAGTTCAAAAGCATTATTTTATCCCTCCACTTACTCATAGCCTTTCTGCATGAGATGCTAGATGCAAAAGGAACAAGTTTATTCTGAAGATTTTTTTTATGTAATTGGGTGAAAATAATTGTTTTGCATTCCTGATGTTTGATACCATGGTCCTTCATAAAAACCTCTACATCAACTTGAAGTATTTTTGTGGAGCTGGTTAAAGTGAAGACCAGCACCAGTAGCATCTGCCTTTGTTTAGAAATACTTAAGATTCATTTGTATTTCTTCCAAACTCCAACGGGGCGCTGCTGTTTTCATGCAGTGGGTTGTGCAACATTTGAAAAAGCAAAAAGCAGATTCTTTGATCTTTCTCCCCGAACACAGCAGCAGGATTACATGGCAAGAAGAATGGCTCCACCATAGTTTAAAAATACATTTTGCTACAGGGGACAGTTGTAAACATGCTTACTTAAACCAAACAAAGTCTTAGGGAAAAAAACAAAAAACATATCCATTTCATCTGTTACCTTAATTTCAGTACAACAATCCTAGATGCTTTATTTTGTCCTGCCTCCAAATAATTTGCAAAAACCCCCAAGGATTAATTTCTGCAAATGTCCTACAGACTCTTTTAAAATCCATAAACGTATTAACACAGTGCATCACAATTGATCAGTTTGGGTAGTGTGATGCACTGTACACAATAAATAATGAGGATATATTTTCTTGAGATGTTGCTGCAGGGTTTGAACAAGGCATGAGGTCACCAAGGTCAAAACTTGGGGTATGTTTGTTTTCCCCAAGGAGAAATACAGTTGGTGGTAATAAATTAACACTAAAACATAAACAGTTTTGCACATACTACCACACATGTATGCACACTTTATAATAAGAACATAAACCCTGTTCTTATGTTTCCAATGGCCAATGGGAATGCTAACTGTAAGCAAAACTGTTGACAGCCTGTAGCACTGAGTGACATCTTAGAAAGATAAGACACTGCTGGTTGGGTGGATTAGCACGCATGCTAAATTTACAAATGCACATAGAAGGCATGGTGATGATACTTCACCTGTAGTATGTTTTATTTTCCCTTTACTTGATAAGAGTCTTTCTTTCTCCTCTGACATGCACAGGTTTGTGGAGTGTAACTGGGGCGAGGTGAGATTGGATTATTTTTTTCCTGAAGTAACAACATGACAAACTGCCCCTCAGTGGGACCAAGCCAAGGTACAGATGGCTCAGAGGAGAGTGGCAGCCTCAGCTGCTCTCTTTCATGCAAACCATCCTTTGGGCATCTTTTTGTCCTCAGGGACACTTGTGGATTTGAGAAGGTGAAACTTCAATGAGGTTAGTGTGTTTTTTTTGTTTGTTTGTTTAATGTGGACCAGAAATACCCCGTGCATGATTCATCAGCATGCAAATCCAAATCTGGAAAAGGCAAGTAGATTACGTGTTTTTGATGCCTTAGACATGATTAAAGAATGCACGTTCTAAAGGAAACACATTACCACTTCAAGACAATAAGGTCCTGTTTTTGATCTGACAATTTGAACCTGCTGTTAAATTTAGTCTCAAATCCTGTTCTCTAGTCTATGAAATGTTATGGAGGATGACATGTGTTAGTATTATGTGACCTTAAACCTTTAGTTTACTTCCTGCGACTTCTGGTTGTTTGCATGGGTTTACCACCTGCTGTCCCCTGCTGTGGAGTTAAGTTACTAACGAAGCTGCAATAAATCAATTCCCATTAGAGATAGAAAATTGGCACCAACCATCAGCCAGCCCACTATTTTCAAAATAGCTTGTTTGGCAGTTCATGCCTCTCATCTATTTGGCTCTCATTTTTAGCACAAAACTTTCCAAATCCCCCAGGTACTGATTCATCAAAACCATATAATAGGAAACCCGACCAATGATCTCCCTTATGACGCAGGATGCTCTTAGATGTAACTTCATCTAAGTGTGCTGCTGGGCTGCATGAATGAGAAACAGACAGGAGGGGTCTATCTTCATTTTCAGACTGTTGCTCTCGTTCATATGAGTAAAAAAAATAATGGGACGTCTAGTAACCAAATTCAAAATAAGAGCAAATCTTTTTGCTCTTATTTGTCTAAATAATAGAGCACCTTCAGCCAGAGACTCATTTTGCCAAAGTGCACCACAGTGCGCCACAGAGAATCATTTCTGCTTGTTGCCATCAGGCTTCACAATGCCCAAGTCTGTGATAAATGATTACATTTTTTTCTGCGCTCATTTATAGGTTATTTAATGATTAATATGTTGCATGTGATTGCTTGTTATTTATTTATTTGTTTGTTTATATTTAGTCATTTTGAACTTATCACTCTTAGGTTTATGTATATATTTTGCAAACTTTGTATTTATTACCTACAAATAAGCAATTTCTACAAATAAGCAATTTCCCCTGGGGGATCAATAAAGTATATTCTATTCTATTATGTTCTCTTCTCTTCTGTTCTATTTTATTCTAATGTGAACCTGGTTGTTGTGCAGAGAAGTGTGGTGTGGAAAGAGAAGTCACATTCATATGTCATATGACTCACTGATGTCTCCTTTGCCAAGCATTCTACATTTTATTAGCTAAATGTGTGTTTTTTACTCGGTAACACACAAGCAGTATCAATCCAAATCCTGTGATTTCACCCTGTCATTTCGATTTGCTTTAACTGGGGATGTTGCATCCAAAAGATGCAGGAAAACCCTATGAGCTACAGACTCTGCCGCTTTAGATTTTGTGCAGTTTCACTCTGATAAAATAAAAATAAACTTTGAAAGATAGGTTTCCATGAAAGAAGCTGGACTGAAAAGTGGACATGTGCTTTCAGTACAAAGGACATCTTTAAAACACAGAAGCTTTATTGTTCTGACTCACAGTGTGTGTTGGGTTGTTTGTTTGGGATATTGAGGTTTGCTGTTCTATGTCACAGTAGAACAAACCAGAATTCTCTGCATATGTTCTTGTCATGAAATTCTCTGTATCTCTCTGGTTCTACTTTTAATGATTTAAGCAACTATCATTTGGACATGTGACATGATGTCAAAATATTTACTGCATAGTGCCACAATAATATGGCCATGTCTCTTCATCTAATATTAAAACAGTGTTTGGGATTAAAATACTATTGTCAATTTAGTCTTAGATTCAAAGAGTAATATATCTCAAGCATTTATAGAAAAATGTAAAAGTAAAAACTAGAATTTTCATGCATAAATATGTTATAATCTATACAATAGTAGGGAAAACTGTCAGTTGTTGTACAGCAGAGCATCATTAACAAAAGAAAGAATCATTTAGCAATGACACTTTAAATGAACGTGTCATTGCTAAAGAAAGTGGTTTAGAGTGTTAAATCTAAACCATATTAAACATATAATTTAAGGTTGAGTGGAAGGAAAAGAGCGCTAGAAAGGGATAATTGCAGCCCACATGGAGGCACATCCAGGATATTGGCTACAATTGTCTCAATGTTTGTGCAATGCCATTTCTGTATCTGAGACCATATTAAAAATATATGTCCTGGACTAAAGACAAAAACACCTCTTTTTAGATGAAGAAACATTTTAGCATTTCATTGGGAAGTTAAGATTTCAGAGTTTGGAGAAAGACTGGGATTGGAGAGGCATTGGATTCAGATTCACATTAGCTGCAAGCTGTATCCATTGACTAAAATGAACACTTAAAGTATGCCTGTCTTTGTCCCAGGACTGTATAATTTATTTATTAAATTTCAGGAATTTAATAAAATTCCTGAAATAAATTGAGTTTTTATTAAAGTTTTACTTCATTTAGATGCATCTATATAAAATATGCTAATTTCTTCAACTGGGAGAAATCAACAACCATTACTGCACCTGCCTGTAATGAAGGAGCGGCCAGATTTTAACCACTTCTGCACTGGCATAAACCAATGCCTTGTCTTATGCTTTTTGCTTTGCTCAGTTGGTCTGGACTCTCGGCTATTCAGAAAGTATTGCTTGTAGTTGATGTTTTAAATTTGATCTAATCTCTAATGTTTTCCCATAATCTGTGTTTTGTGCTAGTTTGACGCTATGAAGCTTACTGGAAATTACTTGATCTAAACAACCTTCCTCCAAGGCCAAGAGAGAAGGGGAAGCTCAACAAAGTGACTGTTAATGTAAATTCAGTATTTGGAAACGTGGCCCACACAAACTGAACATCTTTATTCTTTTCCTCTATTGCCATTGCTAAAACTACAATTATAAAACAGCACAGAAAAATAAAAAGCCTTTTTTTTCTGTTTGCTGATTTTAGAAATTTCAATCCAAGTCGATGGAACAAGTACAGTCTAAGCTGGGTAGTGTGATTTTTATCAAGCGGAACTGTGCGGGAAGGCAATCGCCAGATGAATGCTGTCCAAGCTTAAGCATGAGAACTTTTTGTCTTTCTTCATTTCCCTACTAAAGGCACTTCATCCTGTCTCATGATTTGAACTCATGATAAATCTTCTGAGCCCATAAAACCTTCATTGGTTCCCACCTTTCTAGCCTTCTTGCTGACACTAGAAACATCAAGAAGGCGATAATAGGTCCCAGGCAGGGGTCAGGGAGCCCCTCTGTGGCACAGGCAGCTGTCATGCCTACATATTCATCTTCTCTTCTCAGACTTAGTTGGGTCGGCTGTGTTGACAACAAATAGGACAAGATGGGAGAGACACAGGAGAGGTGTCCGATAACCTGACATTTATGGTTACACACAAGACAGTGCAGATTGGTGGCATAGTGAGTGTCTTTTCACTTTACAGCCAAATAGGAACATTTATATAGGGACATTGCTGGATAAGAAAGGATGTAACAGAATGAACTGTACATTGAATCCTAAAATATAATGATCGTAAACACTTCTTGCATTTGACAGGTATAATCGTGCAGCTGGATTTACAGCTGCTGAAAACAATCTTTCATGAACCAGTTTTACTGAGTGATCTCTGACACTCAGAGACCACTCTGAGTGTCAGAGATTCTGCCAACAGAAATCCTTTTTCCCTTAAAGAAACTGATGAAGTGTAATCCACTAACACTAAGCTCTACTTAAAATTCTTCCAATTTTGATGTCCCAATCAACATGGCGAGACAGAGTTTAATACTTTATTAAATATCAGTGCCATAGATATACCTAAAAATCTAATTCAACATGTTAAATAAGTATAAAATGGTATGTACTTATAACTATGCCCCTTTTGTGAAGAATCATGTAAATGTGGAGTGCATTACTTGCCAGCAGAATTCAAGTTGTGCAAAGCAGGGCTCTCCTTTAAACGTAGCACTGTTGCAATGCATGGGTATCCAAAACACATCTAATGAAGCTATGTGCCCACTCCAGACAGGTACACTTAACACATGGGGATTACTGCCAGGTGCTGCATAATTTTACATGCATCAGATTTCACTTATCACTCTTTGGACAAGTCGTCCCAGGGTGGACAGAGACAGAACAGATCAATGGATCAGACAGATTTTAGCTGTAATCGGTAGTTTCATTGTTAGAATCTGTGGCACCTGCTGAAAAAATAAACTAATAAATAAACTAAGATTGTATGATTTTACTTTTCTTTGGTTTTAAATATTGAGGCTGCAAAGTCTTATATTCTGTTTTTAAATTGTTTTAATTTTACATTGAATATGCCGGCTTCCGTGTATCTTTAAACTACTGCTGGTACAACTTAATTTCCCAACTGGGATATTTCTTTTATATTCCATTCTATTTTATTGTATTCTATTATCTTTTATAGAAGCGTGTACCTGTGAGTCAGCTTTGAAGTAATTTTATTTTATTATATCTCATTATCTTTAATGCATGCTGGCATTTGTTTGTCAATTTGCTGTTAATAAGAATACATTTTATCACTTAAGGACAAATAAAGTATTATTCTATACTGGAATAAACTGTTTCAAAACAGAAATCTGGAACATGCAAAACATAGTTTTTTAACGATGTAAACAAGGATCTGCTCCCGGCAGATAAATTCCAGCAGTAACCTTGGTTTGTTATGTTGTCTCACTGTTTAGCATCAAGCCGTAAGCTGATTGATATTTTCCTCTGTTAACTTGCACCGCAGCAAGACAGAGCATTGCAGGGATCAAATGTTTTTAAATTGTTCTCAAATTAGCCTTGTCTTGTTTCCGGAGCTACCAGTGAAAAGTGCAGCTAGCATGTGAAATCCTTTTGTGCCTTCCTTTATTTCCCTTCTGTTGCCTTGTTGATTTAAACAGGTTGCATCTGTTTTGTTTTGGATGTTGGTTTTAAACTTTCACCAACAGGTCATCGGGGATATAAAGGACTATTATTGCAGTGCTGCTGTCAAAGAAAATGCAATAATTTGGGCAAATGTGAATGATTCTGTTTATATTGATTTCCATGCAAATTAGTATCTTTGAATAATTCATTTTTATAATACCAATTGTTTTCACAACCCTACCTGAAAGTCATGGTTTTTTATTATTTTGGATACCAAACCATATTTACCAAACCGTAAATATGATACCATATTTAGCACTCTAAATATAGAATGTGCAGACAGAACTGCACCATAAGTTAAACCTTTTGTGGATTGTTTTCTGTTGCAGAAGAGTGCCAAAGCAGTAACAAAACATTTTATAAAAAAATATATTTTGTATTTTTGCTGTATTGAACACAATTGTTCATTAGTGGTTGGATTTCTCCAACATACTCAGGGTTTCAAACAGATCAAAGATAGAAAATCTTATAAAACAGTATTCTTGAGAATTGACTATTACTAAATATAAAAAAAATGTCTGTCCATTAAAAAATAATACTGAAATTTTATTCACATTTTTACTGTGTATATTTGGACATTTACTAAGAAACAAAAAACCAAAATATACTCCACCACTATCTCAAGTAGATCCAAACAGTGATTCACATTTGAACTCCAGAACTCTTTTACAAAAAATAAAAAGAAAGATTTTTTCTCTTTTTCTTTTTTAGTGGACCTTTTAACCTAAAACAAGCATGAGTGAAAATGTGTTTTGCAGGAGAAGGAAGGTGATTTACAGTTTTTGCAGTACATGCAGACTGAGGTACAACTGAGTTTGGAACTAATGGAGGATTTGATACAGATTCATCCTGTTGTGCAATTCTGAGTGAGGCCCTGCTTTTTCAATAGCCTTGACATAATATTGCAGCACACAAAGGAAACCATATGGTAATCCAATTTATGGGGTTTTCTGAAATATCTTTTTTTTAGTCATCCAAACAGCATTGCTTGGGTCATGGAGTTGATTTTTATTTTGTCAAATTGTATCCTAAATAAATAGCAGCTAATGTACAAGATGGTTTTCACTGTATTTGATGAAATCACAAATGGATTTCCTCAGGTAATGCTGCATTGCAAAAACACCAACAGTATTTTTGGTTTAGTTTTTAAGTTTCTAGTTCAACTATCTTAGTACTGGAACTAGAAAGTACTTGAAATAGTACTTACAAGTACGAGAAATAAGACAAAACTAACATAGAAGCGACTTTTCAGCAAGATACAGGAACTTGTTTTAAGTCAATAATTCCTTAATGTTCATTTAAAAAGAGCTGAATCAAGCTTCTGTGTCTTGCTTAAAAGTTTCTTTTGAGTTAGCTTATCTTATTTCAAGTGTACCAAGATATTTGTACTTGAAACAAGACAAAGTACTTGGTGAGATTTTGTGTTTTTGCAGTGTCTGAAACACTTGCAAAGAATAGTTGCCTTAGCAATTTTCCTCAATCAGTATATTTTATGTTCAATGAAAAGATTCCAAAATTAAATAAATAAACACATCCAGCATAGGTAAAGTGAAATCTTTTGTGTTGGCTTAAAAAGTGCATCAGTAACACATTGCTGTTGATCTTCCACAGTCCTTCACCTCAGGGGATTTAACATGCAGTTATTAGAACCAGTGTTGAAGATCTGTGTGTTCAGGCATGCAAGCAATGAGACAGATAGCTCAACAGGTGGGGAGGTTATAAAAGTGGGGGCACTCTGAGCTCTTTTATCCAGTCACAGAGGGAGAAAGTGGTGTCAAAGGGATTACCCGAAATAGCCCAGCCGGTGTCTTGACAACAGCGATATGATGGAGAGTTACATGAGAGACGGATGAGAAGAAGGCAAAAGGCATGTTCCAAAGCAGAACCTCCCCATGTCAGGCTTTCAGCAGACATTAACAAGGGGTTGCATGAAAGGAATATGCTTAGTTTCAATGCAGAGATATTTAAATGTGTCAAGTATATGCAGAACCTTTTGAAAATATAGATATTCCTTTAACTTTCAGTCACATTACAACCACAATGTACAAAGTAGTATTTCAGACATTTCATATGATAAACACAAAGTAAATCATACTAACAAATGAGATGCAAAAAACATTACATGTTTCTTAACTAAATTTTGAAAAGTGTGATGAGTAGCATATGCTTGTTTTCCTGGGTGTGTCATTAAATTACAGTAGAAATACAGTTGTCAGAAAACATTTAAGAACAAACAGCAGCAATGAAAGCTGTTAAAAGCATTGCTGGATATGAAGATATTTCTAATACTTTTTCACCCACACACAAAATGCAAATGTGTTGATCCGATGGTTGGAGAATGAATACAAATGCATTCCACACTTTTCATATTTTGAAACTCATTTATCCTTTCCCTTTCATTTCACAACTGTGCTCCTCTTTAAACCCTCTATGAAATAAATAAAAGCTTGTGGTTGCAATGGGACAAAAAGTAAAAAAATAAAGGTTGAAGTATATGTGAGACAGGCTGCTAGCCATTAGTAAAAACAGAAGCTCTACGAAGGGGGTTACAGGTACTACTCTTGTGGAGGGGATAACGGACTTTACAGTTTGTTGGGATGCACAGTGTAATTGTTTCATTGCTGCATTGAAAACTGACACGGAATGCTTCCCTTTTCAATTTGGTAAAACAATATGACATTATGGGATGGTTAAAGTTGAGCTAGTTGAGCTCTTCTCCAAAAAAGAACAGGCATGAAACGTTCACCATTTCTGTAGTTCTCACTTTTCCTACATTACCCACCACAAAATGACAAACACACATTGTGTTTTACTTCAGCTTGTTTGATATGTGCATAAACAAAGCATATTCTATATTCTATCTACTTTTTGCGTAGAATGTAAAGTAGGTATCTTATTGAAATATTTTGTAATTAAACTATTTAAGTACTGACATTATCCTTTTTAAAATATACTTGACAGTATCCAAATAATAATAAGCCAGACTGGTAAATTACTTCAAATATTATAACATCACACAAAGCAAAAGTCTCACTAATACTCAACTTTGCCTAATTTCTCATTCTGGTAGCTTTATTTCATTAGTTTCCTGGAAGTAGTGAACTGTGTACCTTTGTGCTGAACAGGAAGGAGGTGGGAGTTATAAGTATGACTCTTTTGATAGGCATGATTTCCAATATACACTACTGCAGCTTGTTATTGATACTCTGTATTACCAATTTATGTTGAGTTGTTTCCTTAAACTTCAGGGGGAAAGCAAAATGGAATGAATGGAATATTTACAGAGTACACTATGAGTTCAGATGAGCCATTTATGTTTCTATGTATTTTTACAACCATTAAAGTGTTTACAGTATTCCACCACAGTAATCACAAAAACTGCCACGACAGTTGTATTCTCGATCATATAATGCCACTGCCTGTCCTCTGACTTTAAAAAAAAAAAATGCTAATGTCTTTCAGTATTTTTTCCCAGGAAGATTAATTTTGAATAAATAAATTTAGCAGGACATCTTGTATGAAAGAAACTGATTTCCATTGCAAATGTTCACTAGACAAAGGAAACCGAGACTCTTTTCACCTGCTTTTTGTGTAGGAAAAAACTGCCCTGTGTCACGATCCGTGTTTTCTGTTGTGTTTATTTGAGTTTTCTGTGTCCTGAGTTCTCCTCGTTGTCCTGTCTTCCCCTTGATTGTCCCCAGGTGTGTCTTGTTCCCTTGATTACGCTCAGTGTATTTAGTCCCTCCTGTGTCCTTTGTTCCTGGTCGGGTCCTTGTCGTATTTTGTTGTTTGTTTGTCGTTGTTGGTTGTACCCGCCTGTTAGACCAGTTGCTACCGGTGTGAGCCCTGGCTTCCGCTCAGCCATGCTGCCTGGCTGCGGACTACCTTGTTATTAAATTACCACCATTCACCTTACCTGGGTCTCCAGCGTCACCCTCACCACCTCCACCTCACCACTTCATGACACCCTGCTTGGCCATTCAAATAAGTTTGCTATATTCTATCTACTTTTTGCGTGTTAAATTAGCTTCAGTTGCAATTTCTTGGTTATGCCATGTCTGAACCAAAATAAGGAGAGTTTATGACTCCAGATACATGTAATTCCTCTCTGCTGTAAAGTATCATGAAAGACGTATTTAAAAACTATATAACATGTAGACATTTACAATGATGATTAATTTTTGTCAAAAGTTCAGAAATCTTTGTTGCAAATTTTACAACATTCTAGTAAAATTAGTGGTTTGGTGCTTCAACTCATGGTAGTTTCTCCATTTAGCTGCATGCAACATGCAACCAACATTCTGGCTGTGGGCACCCCCTTCAGCTAGAGGCACATCGGTTCAGTGTCTTTACTTACTGATTTTACTGCCTCTCTGCATGGTGTTACTTCTGTGGTACTGTTGAAAAGTTAAAGAAGCCTGGATTGCTAACTGCAGTCTTGAGCCCTCTTCCTGGTCGGGTCTTCTGTCTCATCTTTCTATTGATGACACTCCACAGATTATAGTTTACTGTCCAGTCAAGCACAATGATACCATGGTTATGAATCACGGAATAGGTACTACTGGCAGTGTAGACAGGTGCTAAGTCCAACTGGAAAAGGAAATCAGCATGCAGAGCTCTCATATTTCTTAGTAGACCTATTTTGGATTTAGTAAAACTCAGTAGACGCAGATGCAGAGGCTACCCAAAATCATCACTGATTATAGAAACATTACAATGCCTATCTCTAGCATCTTAAATTTCTTGGCTTTCCACCTCAATCTTAAATGCAGAAGTAGCATTACTATTTTTAATGAAAACAAACAGTCTGATCTGTCCAGGATATACTTCACCTCTTACCCAATGACCTCTGGACCACCTTCCTCCATACAACCAAGGATAAGTAAATATATAAAGTGAATGGATGAAACAGTCATTTTATATTTATTTAAAAGTATTTTAATATTTTATTGAAGTGCTGACTGTATGCAGTGACTGACTGACTCAGTCACTCATTTACTCAATTTTCAAATAAATGTATGGGGATACAACATTATGTGCAGCCTGCTTATTTCTCAACCTGTGGAGTTTCCTCTGTGACTTATGGACACTGTAAAGTCACCAGCCTTCTCTATTAACATCGTCATATCATGACTTTTTTGTATCCAGAATCATTGTTCATATCAATCTCATTTAATATTCACCAGGGAACCTGAGTTTAGGGGTTTTTAACAGCTGTCACACAGAATCAAAAAATGAACGTAAATAAAAGCTTGAGGCATTTCAAGTGTGCAATAAACCTATTTATTCAGTCTCTCATTTCATATTGAATTGCCTACATTCTTTCAGTGGTTTTCTGATTTGCTTTCATGTACTTGTCTTATTTAAAAGGACTGATCAATTGGGAGCTCGTGGCTTACGCTCGTGCCCGCTGTGCTGCCCAGGTCGCGTCACGCCAGTGAGGTAAAGAAAGGCGAGGTGTCGGTCTGTCGGTCAGACGGAGAGAGAGCGCGGGTAAGGCGGAAGGAAAGACGAACCTACGAGCAGCAAGGAGCTGTCACTGTTACACCCCCTTTTTTACTTTGAGCACCGCAGACCTCAGCCGAGTCAGACACACCGAGAGGTTGGTTTCAGGAGCACAAACTCGCCCAGAGACGGAAAGAAACGGGCTTTTTACACATTTCCACCATTCTACCATTTCCACCAGGAGGGCTGAATGTGAGGCGGCGGGTGCAGACCGATAAAACGCCGACCGGTTGGTGATATTTTATTTTCTTTACTTCACGAAAGCGAAATATAATGTCTTGTTACATATTAGGCTTTACTATAAAAATGGATATCGCGCTATGTTTTTATCATTCATGCAAGGTAGTGATGAATTTTTGTCAGTTTATTTGGGGATGTTAGATTTTTGGGACAACTGAAACAACAAAAAGTTGAATCTACCATAGCAGAGTGTGTTTATTTTATGTACACGTTATGACAGGGTGTCATGGCAATAATTAGCCTCCCTGGACACCAAAGAAGAATTTTTGAGGCATTGTAAACCATTTATAGGTTTTGGCATGCCCCCTAATACGATTCATTCAGCAGTTTCCACAGCCTGATCATTTGAGGATGCAGTTGAGAGCTTCAAGAAAATGGGCTGTTTATTTTAACTAGTTACATGCCTTTTGTTCTTGGTGGTTAGCCCAGTAAAGAACGTTGTGATTACAGGCTTCAACAAGTTTTTCCTCCCCCTACAGTGAACAGTTTAAATCCTTAACCAAGCCAGCCAGAAGAATTGCATAAAATGCTCTTCTTCTTGGGTTTCCCCGTGTCCAGGCTGAATCTGCTTCTGGAGGAAAACATTTGAAAGCTTTACTCATCCTTATGCAGCAGGATATGGTCTTGAGGTTGATCCTCGTTGGCAAACATCATCTGCACAAAAAGTACACACAGAGGCACTATGAAAGGGCGTGCCTGGCTCCAGTGAAATGGCACAACTCATTTAAGTTTCTTTTTTTTTTTTTTTCCACATATGCACTTTGGAAGTACATGTGGAATATTTCAGCTTGAAAGGGAAACTGGTAGAAGTGTTACTACTGTAGTATTCACCATATTTGTGGTATTCTTTGACAATGTACCAATGAATTCATTGGAGGTTGGAATTTTTTTCTTGATCAGTATATTGGATTTTAGTAAGATTTTGCAATGTGGTACCATGCTCAAATACAAAACCAAAAATTGGTATCAGTCAGTAAAAGGCTTAATCTCTTGCCTGTTTTGATATGTTGTCTTTTATATGTTGTCTTTGTTTTAAAAAAATATAACCAAATTAACCAAAGACCTCAGCGATAACTTGATATTAGTATCTTCAAGGAAAGATACTAAAATCTTCTGGAAAATGATGACTGATGCAAACAGCTATTTTAGAGAAAATAATTACATCCCCTTTTCTTTTTTCAATTATCATTGCGGGCCTTTCGTAACACAACATGTTATCTCCTTTATGGTGAAGGAATTTGGTTAAATACTCAAATTATGCCACTCCTAAACAACCATAAACAGCTATGATGTGTATCTGCCATTATGCAAAGACACCAAGCCACATGAAAGCAAACAACCAAGTGTGCTTTAGAAACATATAGAAGTCATAAATTTGACAGACTGTTCCTCGCAGACCAAAATAGATTGGACCTTCAGCCGATGAGCTCCACCTTCTGTGCAGAAGAGGTCTGCAAATGTGGTGCTGACAGACAGCTTAGGGGTATGTCAGTGTAAGGATGCCTCTGTTACTCTCATAGGGGCTTTAAAAAAAACTATGTAGCAGCAGTAAACTCTTGATTATTGTCATAAAAATGAAAATAGATTGTAAAAGATCCGCACGTCTCACTGCAGTCAGAATGTTGCTGAGGTAAAGGAAGATTCTGACTTTTTTTCTTTTTTCTTTTGACCGACACTCCTGTTGATCTCCCAGTTGTCTATCTTGAAACTACTGTAACTCCCTGAAGAAAAGAGGATGTTAGCTGTTCTCAGAAATCATTAATTTCCAGCCAAGGGAATGATATTGTGCCACATGCAATGCTGCCAGTGGCTTTGTTATTTATTAACCGCTCCAGCATGTACTGAAGTGTCTTCAGGGAATACCAAGAGTCTGCTACATTTCAACAACTAAACATTGCGCCAGTGACAGTTGCTGTGGCTTTTCTGAAATAGCGAGCAGGGTGTCTCAGGGGCACATATAGATAGCAAATGTGATTTCAGCTGCCACTTTGGCATCCCAGTCTTAATGATAGGCTGGCTGATTGAGTGGAGCGTTTCTCCTCAAATGCTTTGAGAGGCGTATCGGGTTGCAATGTCATTGTTGATCAGAGCTGTTTTTGCTCTTACATGAAATAAACAGCTGATGGGGATTACACAGCTGTTCTTGTCTTCTCTGAGGGGAGTCCTAATTAACTGTGCAAATATGTGTGTTAGTGTATCTTGCAGAAAGACTTTTCTTCAGATATGACATCCCTGATTGCGCATTGCTTAACTAGCCATTCTGTGCTTCAGACCTGCTTTTCTAGTTTCATACCTTGTTCCTGTAAAGTTATTTGTTCCTGTTTTCCATTTGCACGTGGCTGTATCTTCCTTCTATGTTTTTATAGTATTGATGACAAATTCAGAAAAACCACCCAAAAGAACCTGGATTGAAAACTTGACAGTCAAATTCCACTTGTGCTTTTTCTTCAGAGAAACAAATGATACTGGCAGGGGGACAGCATTGTGATCTGAGTTCGGATATGGGAAACATTTCTCCTAAAATTAGAAAAATGATACTCAATGAATGATTCTCAGACATGTAATACAAATAAGTTAAGTAATTCTATGTCAGTGTGCTTATTGGTTTCTGAAAATGAAGTTGTGAGTGATGAAAGACCCAAGCTATCCACAGCCTAAAATCTCAGTGACCAGACTGCCGACCACACAGGGAGGAGCACCAAGACAGCTGCAGCCTGTTATCAATGGAGCAGTCGGACTGAAACACTGACTGACAGACTAAAACAAGTTTTGAAACCTGTTGCTAATGCTTCAATTGGCATGATCAAGTTAATCAAGTTTCCACACAATTTGACAGCGTTGACAAGTGAAAAAATTGTTATGTTGGGTTATAAAAGTTGTACAAGTGGACAACCTTATTGCACTTGAAATAAATTCAAAAGCTTTTCCACCTCTGCTCTATGCTGACTGTTAGTATGCAGAACAGGTTAAGAATCAGATTTAGGTCATGAACTTCAGCAGTCAATACAGTCTCTTTTTAATTGTGAATTTTGGAAAATAAGGTGAAAAAATATCCAAGTTATCAGTGGAAATTGTAAGAAATTTATAAGAACAATAATTATGATCATGACTTGTATTGCAATTTGCAATCTGTGTAATCAATTTGCCAAATTAAATTGGCTTTGACTTCAGTTAAATAGCAGCAGCGACTTGGAATTGTGTGTTGTTTTTTCAAATGATTGGACTCAGGTTCTATCCTTCCTAAATTCCAAAATTTCCACAATTTTCTTCCTAATTAAGAAAATTGCAGCAGTGTCACAATCCTTCTCTTTGCCTCACCTGGTTAGCACCTCCATCAACAGGCTTCCATCTCTAATCACACCACATTATGTGCATCCTAACATGCCTGTTAGCTTGCTGCTTCTTCAGTATTTGGACATGCAAATCATCTTTTATATTATGTAAGAGAGAATAATGGATATATTTGGGCTCTATGATTTCCTCAAGAGATGACCGAATTTCTCAAATAGAACATAAATTATTTGCAATGAACTTGTAAGATTTATACTGGAACTAATTAATGCACGTTGTTGTTACATGATGGGATTGTTGTGATGTTGCACAATGTATCTATGCATAGTGCAGTGAAAACAAACCCACAGTCATACGGTTTTCTTGTGCTTCCATATTTTATAGCATTTAAAATTATTCACACCAAAAGTATGTTAAATTCAGATTAAGATTCCATTAAAAATGTCATCGATTGGCAACCTCTTAGACAAGAATCACCGCAAGAAAAAGCACAAAGAACAATTTTTAAATGCCTGGACTTGCCTAGTGAAAGGATGGACATAAATTTGCTTGAAATGCTGAAATTTAAACGTTAAACAGTTTATTCAAGCTCTGAAATTCTTCACTCTGGCTAAAGAAAGAAAGGAGAGTTCAGCAACTTTTTTCTAGATTGATAAACAATTGCTAGTGATAGGAATGCTTAAAAACAGATGTATCTAAATGTGCCCCAACCAATTACTAGGGTGGGGCACATAAGGTCATTTTTTCTGACCTTATGCAGAAAAAATGCTTTTTCTGCATAAGGTCAGATATCCTTTTTTTCTATTGATCAATCAATCATCTGAAAACTGGATTCTCAATTTGTTTATATTTATTTAATGTTAAAATTTGTTGGATTTGAATGTGGTTCTGTAGTATGAAGAAATATTTGGTTCTGAATGGCACAAAATAGGACATTGTTGAATTATTTCGTTACATTTTCCAAAAGCATAGCAAGGTTCAGTCTGACAGAATTAAAGATGTACAGGCAAATAAATGTGAAGTTTCCCTAAGACTCTAAATTGTTTCACAGTCTAGTACAGAGCAGATTGTTCATGCTTATTTGTTTAAGAGAGCATGTTTTGATTAGTGGCGTATAAACAGTATAGAAAGGGGTGATAGCAAAGGGTGAAATTGCATAAAATAGACCAAATGATGATTACCCTCCTAAAACAATTATATGCACAGGAGTCCATAAAAGATAAATTGCTGATTTACCTCTTTGTCAGATAGAAATGCATAAATTAGGAAATTGGCCATTCATAATGCAAAGGGCCACATCTGACCGCCTGTCTTGAATTCTGCAGTTGACTAAAGAAACGGTCTGTTGAGGCTCTTCTGCAGGAAATTGCTCTTCTAGAGCCAAAAACAACAAACCTCAACGTACAACAGGAGTGGAAAGTTCACTGAGCATGAGCTGGAGGCAGGAGACAACAAAACCATTTCATTTTTTTACCTAAATAGTAACGAGAATGCACCACAGGACCACCATGCAATTGTGCGTGATGCGCTTAAATTCCCCGTCACGTGTATTCTGCAATATCCTCCCTCCAAAATCCCTGAAGATGGCTCTAATAAGAAGAGATCAATTATTTGATCCCTGGCTTGCATGTACACTCAATTGTTCCAAACAAAAAATGCCCTATAGACATTGGCAAGAAATAGAAAGTCTTACTGTACTAAAGTATAACTTTAGGGGTCTTAAAGGGAAGTCATGAGATAAAAATTTATAGTTGAAAGTTTATACAGACCTGTTTTCTTGCAAGTTCAGGAAAACTCTTTTCTGGTGTCTAAATAACAGATTATTAATTTACAGAAGACCACTTGGCATTGTCCAGTGGACAAGCATTTTTTGTCCACTGGACAAGCATTATTTGCTGGTAAAACTGGTAAAAGTTAAACATTTACCCGTGGCCTTGTCAGACCTGATTTTAACAGTAACCTTTAACCTTATCTGATGACTAACCAGATTAGCCCCTTTTTTTTGGGACAGAGAGGTATATTTCTATTCTTTTCTATTTTTTAACCAATATTTTAGAAATGGGCAATTTACAGTGTCAATACAAGTGGGCAGGCTGGAGAAATCTAATTCATATATATGTTGACATTAAATGAATATAAATTATGCAAAATCCATGCAGCATGTTGTGATATTCCAAGTTTTGTAGACCAACAATATAAGGAGTCAGATGACTGACAGGAGACGGCCCTCTATGCAAATGATCAGCAACTAAATAAAACCGCCTTTGTTTGATCTGCTCGACATACTGCCTTCTTCCTTTATACCAGCTGCTCAACATGGACTTCAGATCATGCTTTTTACATGCAACGTGGATGATTGGAAGCTTTGTTTTTGAGGAATTTAATCTTCAGAAATGCTTTATTTTCTTTTTGCTGCAACTTCAGATGTGAAGAGGCCTTTTTAATAAACTTTACAGATATTTTATTTATAGAGTGCCCTGATTTCCCCACCATCCTTCTGTGTGACAGCTTGAGCACAGCAATGTCCAGGTCGACAAGATCCATGTCGAGATCTCGGAGCCGTTCAAGGTCCCGATCAAGGTCCCGTTCGTCATCACAGTCCAGAAGTCGTTCCCGGTCCAGGAAGCACCGGTACAGGTATGAAAGGTCACTCTTGTGTTTGTGGTGAAGGTCAGCTGTTTATTTTTGTGATTGTTGAATGTACTGACACACTATTAGCTTTAACATATTATGACCTCGTGAAGAACAACAATTACATTTAAATACATGAGCGAAGAATGCACTGATTTAAGTGTAATTTTAAGAAAAAAGAATCACAAGAAGCGTGCACTAAATTTCCTGATGCCGTCTTTACCTTTTATGTGCTCAAAGTTTTATATTCTGTTGTAATTTATGTAGTAGTGGCAAAATGATTTGGATTTGTAGCTTTTCTTGTTGTCCGGATATTGAATTTCTTTCATGGAGTATTTTCAGAGCATGACACCCATATGAAAAGAGCAAGAGGAAATTAATGTTTAAGAGAGTCTAGCTGCTGATAAAAGCTCTTACTCAGGCCCAGCTGCACTGGCATGACTTTGAAAATATTCTGGAAATTACTTAAACTGATGGAATAATCTTAATGTTTGTCAAACTTTAAATTTAAAAGCTAGTGTTTGTCTGTGCTCCCGGAGCAGAGAAAGCAGTAAAGCCCAGTCAAAAGGGTGAGCTGTGTGTGTCTGGAAGAAGCTGTGAACCTTCACTGATGCCTTTGCTGTTTCTGGCAGAATGACTGCCACTGCAATAAAAAGGCAGGGTTGCTAATTTCCTGGCAGCGCCGCAGCTTGTATTAAAATTAGCCTAAAGAAGAGACATGGAAGGAATCTCATGCTTTATCCTGTCTTTCTACCTCAAGCTTTAACAAACAGGAACTGAAAATGGATAGATGAATTTATATATTTACAAAGTTAAGTCTAATACATATATAAACAAACATTCTTTTGAAATATCTGTGTTTATATATATAAACTGTGTATTTTAATTAAAATGCGGAGAAATATTTTCTCACATTGTTTTACTGCATATATTCCACAAGTCAACTTAAAACCCCCCACAGATTCAAAAAACATCGAAACTAGAGTGTTTTGTGTGGAAAAAATGTATGGTGAAAATATTTTCACAAGCTGTCAAAGTTGGCAAAAGGATCTCCGCTATGAACTCTCACCTCTAACAATTTTATATATTAAACACCATCACTTCAGTCAGCGACCAGGTAGGGGGGTCACTAACTTGAAGCATTAAGAAGATCCAGAAGACATTAGAAGTTTTGGTGGAAAAAACATTATTTCTTAATAACATTTTAAAACTTTAGGAGCCTTTGTGAGGCACACATAGAGTCAAACAAGGATAAAAGTAGTTTTTTTTTTTCTTCCTTTATACGGTCCATGTGACTCTGCTGTGCTCCACCACAGCTGTCCAGAGTATCTGTAGCTTGTAAAGTGTGCAGTACTGCTCAGAGTGCTGCCTTCTCTCTTTCGCTCTCTTAATGCAATGACAAAACATGCAGGGTGAGTTATATTCTTTTACAGATTATATAGATTCAGAATGTATTTGCATGTTCTATGGATCTGCTTTCCCCGCCCATTTTGACATTGTGCTCTGCGGTATCTTGCATGCGTTTATTTGGACTTAGATGAATTTCAGCATGGTTTTACTTATTATATTTAGCATTGAATGCTTGGCTGTCACTTCCAATTATAGCAGCATAAAAAGGCTACAAACAATTCTGCTGATTAAATCTCTGAGTCGCTAAAGAAAGCTGCTATCTGTCTAAAATGTTAAACTTTCGTAGTCTAAAATATACAACTGAAAAGATGCAGATAAGCTTTCTAGTTTATACGCAACTAGAAAGCTTGTGGATAACTAACTACTTTTTTATAGAGTAAAAAAGTTGTTTCATCTCAAGAAAGCATGTTTTGCATGAAATTACTGCTTTAGGATATCAAGAAAGGCATAGAAACATAACCCCAAGACTGTTAAAGCCTCAGGTTTGTGTGCTGCACATTTGGAAATGCAGCAGAGCCCCCTTGTGGACATGTCGGGCTCTGCAGCGTTTCTTAGAGGAATTCTGCCTCTCTCCTATTGGACCCTCTCCCAACATGAAAACACAGATGTTACATACCAACATGTGTTTTGTCACTTTTAGCTAACACACAACACAACAAATTTTAATCACATCCTGCAGTTTAAAGTTTTAGGAAGGGTGTTTGTTTTCATGCCAATGGTAAACATCTTGAGCCTGTTAAAGCTTTTATTTGACTAGTTTTACTCATTTTATGTCAAAGCTGTTGTCTTTAAGAGTACGGATGTGTCAGTCAGCAGTATCCAATTTAGAAATATAAAGCTTTGATGTGCTAATACATAATTTTGTTAATTTGGATTTCTGTAAGAACTATACATAAAAATGTATATATTTTTCCACTCTTCAAGCAAACTTAAACTTTAACTACATTAAGAATAGAATGTTTATAGTCAAATTAAAATAATAATTTCTGAAAAACAGCCCAACATGTCAGAGCAACACGTCTGTTTACATCACCCCAGGTTATGGTATCAACTCCGAGGAATTCATAAAGATAAAACCTCACTAACCAGCTTTACAGCAGAGCTCCTTTTTATGTCTGCTAGGATTTGGTGCTGTGTGAATAATTTGAATTTATAGATTTTAGCTGACTCTTTGCACACTCAAAAGTGTGATATTCATGACATAAGATCATTCAGTTACCTTACAGGTGACTATCGCTCAAAAATAAGAGTAATCGTTTTGCAATCTGAGCGCCTGGGCAAGGCTCTTAACCACAAGTTGATTACCAATCCATATATCAGTGTATAAATGTGTGTATATTTGCAAGTGCAATTAGGTTAGCGTGGTCCTTGTAGAGCAGTCAGTCATGACTAGAAAAGTGATATAGATAAATCTTAGATTAGATGGGTTGTTAATTAGTCAGGCCATGAAAGCCTGCAGTTGGCTAAATAAGAGACAAATCCAACAAATCTTATGCAGAACAGGAGAATATGCCTCTAATTCTGCAGTGACTCAAAAATAAGGCTATTTTTTGCACTGGGAAAAATGCCATCTTCAAAACAAGTTTAAAAATACAGAAAACAATAAGTTCAATGTTATGAGAAAAATATATTGCCAATAGAACAATATTGACAATATTGTTCTATTTTTAAAATAATATTCAATAATTATTGACCCAAAACAAGCTGCTATCTTGCTATCTCCAGTTTTTCATATTTCATGCATATACAAAGATAAATACTTGATAATATTTTGCGTTTTTGGAGTGTTGCTTACCAGTTTTGGCTTAGCAACGGCATTTCCTTTATAAGATTGATTGGTTGCACTGGATTCGTTTTAGCACCACGACTGTCCATTTTGGGATAGAAGTATTTTCAAAATGTGGATTTTGTGTAGGTATGGAAAAGTACAGTTATTTTTTTATTTTTATTTTTTTCCATCCATCTGATCAGGAGCGCATAGCAATATGTAGGGTATGGGCAGTGCTATGCTAATTTATGATACAGATAACTCTTGCCAATTGAGCCTGGAAAATTGGAAATATGAAAATTTACATGACAATAAAATGTAGGAACAGCATGACAGAAATTCTTGTTTTTTTAAAAAGTGCTGGTTCATTCCGATTAACAGAGCAGCTGCTTGTCTTGACTACTGTAATAAGTGGATCCAAATATAGCTGGGAAAATACTTTCAGCAAACCCATTTGTCCAATCTGTTTAGTCAAAGAGTTCAAAATCTTCATCATGAGAAAAATGTGTTTCCTTATGCTGTCTTTTCTCTCTACTTTTTCATAGCTCTAGGTCTCGGTCAAGATCTCATTCTCCATTTCACAACCGGGAGAAGAAATATCCAAGGGCATACCAGAACAACAGAGAGTTCAGAGGGTATCACCGTGGTTTTCGGAGGCCCTACAACTTTAGGGGTCGAGGAAGAGGCCACTTTAACCGTGGACGCTACCACCGTGGGGGTGGTGGCTACAACAACAATAACTTTCGTCCGAACTGGAAAAATTTCAAACAATACCCTCAAAAACAGCAGCAGTATCAACAGCAGCAGCAACAGCAGTTAAATCATTCAAGAGGACGATCACACAATGTGCAAAAACGCTCAGGAAGTCCCCCTCAGGGTCACGCTCAACAATCAGACAGATCGTCCTCTCCCTTGTCCAGACACTCACAGCATTCTTCTTCCTCGTCACACTCCTCCTCTCCAAAACGCAGGGCGGCCTCACTGCTGAATAATCAAAACACCAAAGATGTCAAGGAGAAGCATCTGGCTTCCAATGAAGTCCAAAAAGGAGGAGGGGGAAATGACGAGCCAGTGGAGCATGTTGAGTTATTGGCAGGAGATGCTAGAGAAGGTGCAGGCTGTGGGAAAGCTGAGAGGACCTGGCATAGCCTGACAGACTGCAGTAGTCCAAAGAAAAGCAGTCCGCTTGTCAACACTGAAGCTAATGTTGGGCAAGGCAACCAAACTGTTAATCAGCCAAGTCCCATCAAAATCACAAATGACACCAGAAATGGCTCTCCTATGACAGATGTGGCATCAGGTTCCTCCTCAGTCAGAAAGGCCTCTACTGATGGTCTTAATCCCATGCTTTCCAGCTTTGACTTCTTCTCTACTGAGGAATATCTGGATGGAGATAAAACGGCCCTCTCTATTGCTTTTAAGAAGTAAGGCTCATCTTTAAGTTGTATGTGTAATCACACAAATTTATTTTGTTCCGTCTTCAAACTTGCAACAGATTGCATCAATGTTTGATGAGGTTTAAGCATTTAAATGTTTAATTTAACCTGGTTTTGTTCCATAGATCAAATGCATACTTTTCTACTAATTTAATTGAGTTATTTTTTTGTATGCAACATTTTATCTTTTTTATTCCTTAGGTTTTTGGAGGAGCACAGCAAAAAAGCTAGATCTGCTTCGGAAAATGGCAAAAACAAAGAAGCCAGTGATGTGGATAATGAAAAAGGAAAATCGAACGGGAAAGCTTCAGTAGTTACCTCTGACACTTTCCCAAAACAACGCAAGGAGGACCCTGACAGGGAAATGTCCCTGAGAAGCTTTTTGAAGGCCTCCCCATTTTTGTCTGCTGACTTGGAAGACCAGGATGATGAGATGATCATCAGGCCACCTTCAAAGTCATTCCAGAAAGAGTGGCAAAATGGAGATGAGGCTTCAAAGCCAAAGAGTAAGGCCTCTCATTCAGCCCAAAAACTCTTTGAAAAGTGGCAAAATGCAACTTGTGCACAGTTTGGGCAAACAGAGGTTGATGCCATAGTAAGGGAGATGTATCTCAGTGGAAAACTGGATAAATCAGAAGCTACTGCTGCTGCACTTGGTAAAAGGGAGCCAGCAGGAGATTTCAAGGACATGTCTTCAGATATAAGCTTTAAAATAAGGAAGACAGTCAAATCTCCCTCTTTTCAGTGTCCTGAAACACCATTGAGGCAAAATTCTGACAGAGAGTTGTTTATGGTCAGAGGAGAGGACAAGCCTCTTATGTTAAGAAAGCAGGAACCAATGTGCAATGTAAGGATGGATTTTCTAAGAGATGACCCTATAAGGTGAGTGTTCACAAACAGATTCATGTATTATGTGTTTGACTGATGAATATTTATGCTCTCTGAACAACTGGTCTCTTTGCCATGGTTTGAAATTTAAATGGTTTCAGATAGAGATGTGAACTGCTGGTAAGCCAATTTGGTAAAAGGGTTGTAGTTATTCTAGTTGGCATAACATTATGACCACTGGCAGGGGAAGTGAAAATGACTGTCTTCTCGTAGCACATATTATTTAGTGGCAACTAGTGAGCACTTTGTCGCCAAACTCGATGTGTCAAAAGTAGGAAAAGATGGAAATGCATGTGGTTTTGAAAGGTTGTTACTGGGGTCAAATTGTGAAGGCTCGATAACTGGATCAGAGCAGGGCCAAAAGTGCAGCTCTTGTGCTGTTCCTGGTCTGCAGTGAACTTAAATGATCTGCTATTAATATATTGATGTCAGGCCACTTTCAGGGATTTAGTAGAGCCCATTCCCTAATGAATCAGATCTGTTTTAGCAACAACCTAGGAACCAGCTCATGGTTTGGCAGATGGTCATAATGTTATGGATAATTACTATACAGAAAAAAGACTTAATAAAAATACATATGCATATCTCAAAAGTGGTAACAATTTTCCACTCTGAAAGGTCAGTATACTTTGGGTAGTTTTTTTCATACCCAGTAACTTCACAAACCTCTATAATCATCATACAAATGATGAGAGAACCTATAAAATTATGATTTGAAATAAAAGATTAAACTTGTTTTCATTTGCATTTTGAATTGCTTTGAATTGCTTTTTGTATTTAGGTTTTGCTCACAGTTCCTTTGTTTGGAGACTGGTGTAGTCAGATACATCGGGCTGCCTTTTCTGAGAGAACACCTCTAATTGACTGCGTTGTTGTCATTTCAGCTCTTCAGATATTTTAGCTGAAGAGCGGCAGTTGTCTCAGGACTTGGTGCAGTCATCGAAAAAGCATCAAGAGTTTCGCTCCATCTTTCAACACGTTCAGGCTACTCAGTCACAGAGAAGCCCATCTGAGCTGTTTGCTCAGCACATTGTCACCATTGTTCACCACATCAAGGGTGAGTCACATGTCTGCTTTATATTTTATTACAGTTTCTACAACTGGTCCAAATTTTTAAGTAATAAAAATAAATGGACTCCATTTTTTCAGAATTTTACTTGAGTCATTGAAGTTCAGAACATGATGAAGCAACAATGAGATAAGAATACTGTAGCATATTTAAAAGGAACCTAAAACAGCAGCAATGGTCTTGAAAAATCTACTTAGGAGACTTGTCTGGACACACAGTACAAGCTGCATTACCCATCACAACTTTATAAACCCAAACAGCCAAAATGGATTGGGTTGAAAGGCATGTAATTGGAATCTATGTGGTTGGATTATACTGGAATGAATTTGGGTTGATTTTGATTGAACTTTCTTGTCTTGCCTTGTCGTGAACTGGCACTGAATGAGAAGTAAATTGAAATAAATATATATAGCTTCTTCTCTTTGAACCTTTACCCTCTCAGCTCAGCACTTTCCGTCTTCTGGCATGACTCTAAACGAGCGATTCACCTTGTACCAAAGGCAAGCAGCAGAGAAGGAAATGATGAAGCCGAGAAAAAGCCCAGAGATACACAGGTAGAGTCGCCTATTGAGTGACCCTCTCACCTTCAGTGTGCTGTGGCTTCACGTCCTCTTTTAACAGCTGTCAGGTATTTCTTTCACCTTTCCTATCTGATAATCAACAGACTTTCATGGATTTTATTTTCTTTTTTGTTCTCATACTTGGTGGAGGTCAGTTTTGTTTTCTGACAGTTCTTTTTCTCTTTGTTCCATTTTATGTTGCTTTCTTGATCCAGCATAACTTGCTGTTTATTTGGTGGCTATTCTAGTGACCACATGCAATCTTGTTTTTGGTCTTAACTGTGACTCTTTCCTACAGGCGGATTGATGTTTCACCAAGTGCTTTTAAGAAACACCCTCAGCTTTTCGAGGCGATGAAAAGCTCAGAGGATGGGACTTACAAGGTGACTGAACACTTTGCTGTATGACATTTGTTGGAAAAACTGCAGCAGACAAGCGAGCAAGCCAGAAGCCTTAGACTGCACCCTCCTAAAGCCCCTGGCTTTCCATGAGGGAAGATGGTCAAAGTCTAAAAAAAATGAAAAAAAGGCACTTTGGCCTTTTTGTTTGTTGTATCACCTCACATGGTGATTTGTTTGTATTGTGGGCAAAAGCTTGACTGAGGCTAATAAAGCAATATGGTCAGGAATGGAAGTGCCAAAGCCTGTCCAAGGGACTCTTAAGAAATGTCTTTGTAAGTATGCTCTAAAAAATAATGAAAAAAAATATTAACAATAACAAAACAGAAACTAAAATAACCAACATTACAGTGTATTGCAAAAGTACTCGTATCCTTTCACCTTCCCCACAATTTTTTGCATTAAAACTTCAAACCTTAAATGTATTTTATTTGTTTTTTATGTGACCAAAACAAAGTAGTGCATAATTGTGAAGTGGAATGAAAATAATACAGGGATTGTTTTATTTATTCATTTTTTTTACAAATACAAATGTGAAAATGTTTTGTGCCTTTATCTGTCCTGCTAAGTATGTAGCATTTAGATGCAATTACAGATGCTGGTTTTTGGGAAATATCTTGACCAACCAGAGACTTTAGATTTTCTGTCTAAACATCAATTGATCCTGCAACAGATTTTAAATTAGATCCAGGCCTACACCTTTCTTATAAAACTAACATGTTTTTGAATTAACCATATCATTGAGGCTCTGTCTTTATTTTAGAGTTATTGTAGGTGATGATCCACCCAAGACTTTGCAGATTAACCAGTTTTCTTTAAAGATTTCCCTGCATGTAGCCACATAAATCTCTCCAACAATACCAACTTCCCTACTCCTGCTGTGGAAAAGGCACTTTAATAGCATGATGCCACCACCATCATATCTTAGGGTGAGGGTGAGTTCAGGATGTTTGTTTTACTTCACTCATAAAATTTAGCAAGTCCTTCAAAACATCCTGGTGTTATTTATTAAAGAAGAAGAGCATAGCCCCAACCCATACATTTTGTTCTAAACACTGAAGCCTTTTGATGCTAAGGGTCAGGTTTGGGTTTGTGCCTCTAGTGGGAATTCTATTTAGGAATATAAGGATAAAGGTGCTGAATACAAATGCAAGCTCACTTTTCAGCTTTTGTAAAAACATGTTTTAAAGCATGTGCCATTTTTTTCCACTTCCATTTTGTGATCATTTGTGTTTGGTCACAGTAAAATACACTGTTATTTGTAGTCGTAACTTTTGCAAAGTACTGTAAGCGCTTAATATAATTGCACTTCGCTCCACACATGATTGATCACAGTTTCCTTTTCAATGTGCTCTGACACATTGAGTCAGCTTGCAAATGGGAAATGCAAACTTTGTTAGGGTAAACATTAACTATTAAAATTGGAAAAACACATTGAATAGATTTTGTATGAGTTGTGCATTTACACTGTGTGATTTCCTAAAGCTTACATAAACATTGAGAGTATTATGTGGTCTTTATCTAACTGGATCAAATAGATTGAATTGACATAAAGTATACAGTGTTTTCTTGGAATTATTTGTATTGGACCAAACAGAATCACAAACAGAGCCTTGCTTATTGTGAATAAATTGGGTCAAACTTAATCAACTATAATGAACAGAGTTGTATTTATTTGGATTCATTCTTAAGTTGTACTTCCGCAAAATGACTAATGAAACACTGAGAAACCAGTCATTTAAATTTAAACTCCACCTTCCATACAAGCATGGAAGGTGGAGTTGTTAGTTCACCGTTAGTTCACAAATTTAAATAAAGTGAAGTTTAGCCGACAACTAACAGGAAATTTAGCCGACAACTTTCTCTCAAAGCACTTTGAATGTGGCAATCAACATCAGAAAGCACAGTGAAACATAAAAGGCAAGTGAAGTGTGGAAGATATACTGGTGCTATTTGAAGGGTCAACATTTATAAAAGCACAAAAAACTTTGACTAGAAACAAGTTGATTTGAAAAGGTGCATCTGCATCATTTGAAAGGTGCAACTGTGCATCTGAGAGAAATCTTACCCTTTTCCAGTTGATTTCCACAAAATACTGAAAATGCCAAGTCAAAAGCTGCTAAAATAAGTACTCATACTGATTCGACCCAGCACTTACTGGTAGTTTCATTCTGAAGTGACTTGGTCTTATTCACGTCATCTGTGTGAGAATGATGCATTCCTCCCTCCACCTTTTTCTCACCATTTAGTGCACAACCCATTGATTGACAACAGAAAGACAATTATCTTGCTAATCCAAAGTCTGTCCACGACGTTCTGTTCTCTGTTTTGATTTGTCCAGGACGGTGGGGAAAAACTGAAGGATGACCCAATGGATCTTCGTTTGGACATTGAGCGTCGTAAAAAATATTCCATGCATGACAGAGTTACAGGAGAGTCCCAAGATTTTGGTCAAGAGAAATCAGAGAAAAATTGCTCAAAGTACCACAAGACATCAAAGTACGCGCAGATACCTTGTATTTTAGAGTTGTTGTTTAATTCTGGTCCTGGAGATGACAATTTATAAATTTGTGAATGTTTTACTTCTTTTTGCAGAAAAAGTGTCAGGAAACGCTCTCGCTCCAGCTCATCCTCCTCTTCCTCATCCTCCAATTGTCAGAATGATGAAGATTTAATGCGTGGGAATTTAGAGTCTAAAGATGAAATCTTTAGCAAGGCGCGGGTTGGACAGAGGGAACCACCTGGAACAATGGAAGTAGCACGAGCACAAGAAGAATTTGTGAGTTTATTTAGCAGCATGGCTTCAATTATTCCCTCAATAACATTCATTTAATTTTTTTGTAACTCAAAGAACAAGTCAGCCAATCACAGGGAAGTAACTCAATGCATTTAATTGAGTGAGTGTTACCTGCAGAATTTAAAACTGATAATCAGAATGGAAAATACAGGGTATTTAAGACACATTAAACACATTGTGGTTTTTGATGCCAAATTGACCTGGCTAGTGGGTGGGTGTTCCTAGTTTCATATTTTTTTGTTAACTCCAGAAAATCCAAATCCAAAGAAGGAACTGGAACAAAAGCAGCCATCAGGGAAACAGCTTGCACTGCGACCAAGTGAATATGGCAGTAAACACAAAAAATGAAGACTGGAACTCCAAGTTCAGCCCCAAAAGCAAAACATACTTTATGGTAAGGATTCCTCTGTTTCTAAAGTTAAATTTTCCAGTTTCTTTGCTAATTTTCATCACTCATATTTCTTTGTAATATCGTCTTTGCTTCCTAACTTTGTAGCATGACGAGAGAGACAATGAAGCTCCGTGGATAGAAAACCAAGAGCAAGGTCGGGGAACCGTTCCTCCTGGAAGGACACGATTCATCATTCGCAAACCTACTGGCAATGCTTGTACAATTAGTGCGAGATGGGCTGTTAATAAAGAGGCAGATCAGGACCACAGAGTGGAAGAAATCAATGGACAAACTTGAAAGATGGAGAAATCCAAAGACGAATAATCAGTTGTGTGGAATCCATATATGCATCAGCTAGAATGGGTTAATTGATGCTGATTAAAATATTTCAAGACAGCAGGATGCCCTTCTTTCACTATACATTTAACATCTCCTATTTCAGGTTGCACTTTGTGACTATTAGTAGCACTGTTTAAGAAGGTTTCTTATAAACATCACATTTAAATGTCTATTTTGTGAGTTCTTTAATGCAGCCTTTTTTTTTGCAACATTTCATTTCTCATTCAGGCCAATGAAATCTTTGCTTTTTTTATTGATTGTACAATTTAATCAAATAAGTCTTTGTAAAAATAGAAGTAAGTTGACTAAGGTGGAAATATTACACTGCCAGTACTTTCATCATGATAAAAAAAAAAAAAAAAAAAAAACATATTGTTTGCAAATAACCAGAGATGAACATCATGTGACCCTGATCTGACAATGGGACCAAACTGTGCAGGGTTAAAGCTTAAATAGCACAGTATCATGGCATAACATCCAACCAGCGTTACTCCAGTCTTTCTTGGAGTACTGAACATTTAACATGAGAATAATGGTTTCAAGTATTTCTTTACAGTTTGTTTTGGTTGATCTTAAAGACTTTGGATTTGCAAAATGGGCAAATTAAATCCAGTTTATTTAACTGGGAAGGCTGGCTTTTAATATGATGGGAATAGAGAAAATAGTTTTTATTACTTAAGTCTTTGATATATTTCTATGGTTTGTGAATGTCTATTAAATCTATAATATCCAGATATGTAATTTGTGTGAACTTTGCTCACTTAAATATTATAAAAGTAAGTGAATTTGTCCTGCCGGTCATTTGTAACAAACAAAAAAAGATTCAGTGCTTGAATGAATGTATTAGTTCTGTGGATTGTGCCTTTTTTAAGTTTAGATAAAATTCACCGGTCTTACATGTATGTTACAGGCCAATTGATTTAGATGACAGTTTGACTGGTTAAAGGTCATCTTGTTACAGTTTTTTTCTGGTTTTCAATGTGTTTCTTTTTCCTCTGTGGTTCTAAATTAAAGAGACTGATTACCTAAGTGAGTTTGCTGACTTGTCTTATTAAAGTGAGCTTATGTAAAGCAAGCTTTTGTCAATTTAAATTAAAAACAATCTTCCAAGTAACATTTAATAGAATTCATAAAAGTTTTCTTCAATTGATTCTTTTAAAGACTATCATAAGGCCCGATGGCATAATGCTAAAGACTACTTAAACATTTCAACCCTCTTAATTAATTAAATACCTTACAATGAATCGCACTCAATGTGAGTTTATTTTAGCAATCTGTTACTATAAAAAGGTATAACAAACACATTTTATACATTTAACATAGAAAAATATATATTAAAAGTATTCTGATTTTTTTTTTTCAAATGTGAACAAATTTGAAGAAGCTTGAAGAATAAATGTGGGTTGAGTTTTTGCTCAGGACAACAACAAAGTTTGGGACATAACCAGATTAAATAGACAGAAAACTACAGTCAGAGTTGTTTCCAAACATAAATTTGATCAGTCATGTAAGGTTTTTGTCAGGAAATGGTGGTGGTGAGGTGGTGAGGCAGACGCTGGAGACCCAGGTAGGTGTATGGTGAGTAATTTAATGAAAATAAGTCCACAAAAACACAGAGTCAATAAACAATAGTCCGCGGCCAGGCAGCACGGCTGAGCAGAAGCCAGGGCTCACACCGGTAGCAACTGGTCTTAAGGGCGGCACAAAAAACAACGACAATCTGACAAACAACGACAACGACAAGGACCCGACGAGGAACAAAGGACACAGGAGGGACTAAATACACTGAGGGTAATCAGGAGAACAAGACACACCTGGGAACAATCAAGGGGAAGACAGGACAACTAGGAGAACTCAGGACACAGAAACTCAGAATTAAACACAGAAAAACACAGAACCTGACAGTACCCCCCCCTTAAAGGGCGGCTACCAGACGCCCAAAAACAAAATCCAAAACCCAAAAACCAGGGTGGGCGGAGGGGCGACGGAAGGAGGGCCAGAGTCCAGAAAACAAAAAACTACCCACAAAAGGTGGGCGGAAACACAAGGAGGGGCCAAGAGTCCAAAACTAAACAGAAAGAGGGCAGAGGCGTCGAGTGGGGTCCGGAGGGCGTCCTCGGCGCCCGCGGCAGACCCCACGGGGGAGGTCCGGAGGGCGTCCTCGGCGCCCGCGGCAGACCCCACGGGGGAGGTCCGGAGGGCGTCCTCGGCGCCCGCAGCAGACCCCACGGGGGAGGTCCGGAGGGCGTCCTCGGCGCCCGCGGCAGACCCCACGGGGGAGGTCCGGAGGGCGTCCTCGGCGCCCGCGGCAGACCCCACGGGGGAGGTCCGGAGGGCGTCCTCGGCGCCCGCGGCAGACCCCACGGGGGAGGTCCGGAGGGCGTCCTCGGCGCCAAGGAACACTAGGGGACTCGGGAGGAGCACTAGGGGACACTGGAGGAGCACTAGGGGACACGGGAGGAGCACTAGGGGACACGGGAGGAGCACTAGGGGACACGGGAGGAGCACTAGGGGACACGGGAGGAGCACTAGGGGACACGGGAGGAGCACTAGGGGACACGGGAGGAGCACTAGGGGACACGGGAGGAGCACTAGGGGACACGGGAGGAGCACTAGGGGACACGGGAGGAGCACTAGGGATCTCGGGAGGAGCACTAGGGATCTCGGGAGGAGCACTAGGGATCTCGGGAGGAGCACTAGGGATCTCGGGAGGAGCACTAGGGATCTCGGGAGGAGCACTAGGGATCTCGGGAGGAGCACTAGGGATCTCGGGAGGAGCACTAGGGATCTCGGAAGGAGCACTAGGGATCTCGGAAGGAGCACTAGGGATCTCGGGAGGAGCACTAGGGATCTCGGGAGGAGCACTAGGGATCTCGGGAGGAGCACTAGGGATCTCGGCAGGAGCACTAGGGATCTCGGAAGGAGGAGTCGGATGCCCGGAGCGGAATCCGGCGGAGCAGGAGCAGGAGCCGGAGCGGAATCCGGCGGAGCAGGAGCAGGAGCCGGAGCGGAATCCGGCGGCGGAGCAGGGCCGGAGCGGGAGCGGGCGGAGCAGGAGAGCAGGAGCCGGAGCGGAATCCGGCGGAGCAGGAGCAGGAGCCGGAGCGGAATCCGGCGGAGCAGGAACGGCAGCCGGAGCGGAATCCGGCGGAGCAGGAACGGCAGCCGGAGCGGAATCCGGCGGAGCAGGAACGGCAGCCGGAGCGGAATCCGGCGGAGCAGGAACGGCAGCCGGAGCGGAATCCGGCGGAGCAGGAACGGCAGCCGGAGCGGAATCCGGCGGAGCAGGAACGGCAGCCGGAGCGGAATCCGGCGGAGCAGGAACGGCAGCCGGAGCGGGGTCCGGCGGAGCAGGAACGGCAGCCGGAGCGGGGTCCGGCGGCGCAGGAACGGCAGCCGGAGCGGGGTCCGGCGGAGCAGGAACGGCAGCCGGAGCGGGGTCCGGCGGAGCAGGAACGGCAACCGGAGCGGGGTCCGGCGGAGCAGGACGAGGAGCAGAGGCTGGAGCTGGGGCTGGGCTGGCGGAGCGGATGTCTGGCCTGGGAGGCAGAGGTTTAGCATCCCAGGCCGCGAAGGCTGTCTGGCGTATCTCCTCTGCCTCCCGCTGCAGCTCCACCAGCGCGGGGTGCTGGAGACGTGGAACCCAGTAGTCCAGCAACATACCCAGGCGTATGGCGAACCCTAGCCGTCTGAGGGCGAACGTGGACGTGCTCTTTGAATCCTCATACTCCTGGATCGTTCGGAGCAGCTCCTCTACACCCTCTGGGTCCATGATGTTAAAGCGTGCCTCACCGTATTTTCAGGTCGGGTCCTTCTGTCAGGAAATGGTGGTGGTGAGGTGGTGAGGCAGACGCTGGAGACCCAGGTAGGTGTATGGTGAGTAATTTAATGAAAATAAGTCCACAAAAACACAGAGTCAATAAACAATAGTCCGCGGCCAGGCAGCACGGCTGAGCAGAAGCCAGGGCTCACACCGGTAGCAACTGGTCTTAAGGGCGGCACAAAAAACAACGACAATCTGACAAACAACGACAACGACAACGACAACGACAAGGACCCGACGAGGAACAAAGGACACAGGAGGGACTAAATACACTGAGGGTAATCAGGAGAACAAGACACACCTGGGAACAATCAAGGGGAAGACAGGACAACTAGGAGAACTCAGGACACAGAAACTCAGAATTAAACACAGAAAAACACAGAACCTGACAGTTTTTACTTTTTGAGTACTTTGTCAGTGCAAAATGTCTGTTGAAGTAGCTTTAAATCAACCTTAAGCAAAATGGACATACCAGGTAAATGTGATACTTGCACAGTCACTGCATGACCCGATAGTGTAATGTCAGCTTTTCTGGCTATTTTCAATGGAAGAAACATGTCCAATCACGCGGTTGCTGATCACTGCAACAGTGCTGGTCAAAACTAGTGCAGAAATCGCTATCAAAATTCAACCAGAATTTTAGTTTTCAGGTCGAAGAATTGATGGTTAATAACAGAATGCTTTTAAATCCCTCCATAGGTTGACAGTTTGTGCTGATCTCAGTTGACTTTTCTTCTGACTTTTTCTTCCTCACTGGAGAAATTGCCATGTAAATCTTCACTTCATGACCTCAAACTGCAGCTGCAGACTTTGTTTTCACATTTCACATGTTCAGTTGATATTATCTTATGGAGTGAGTTTGGCATTTCAAACATAAATTCATCATTCTTTGGTAATTTTCAGCACCATTCTCAGTTTCTTTGTGCTTGATTTCACAAATGTTTACCACGTGTAGGTTTTGGACAACAATAAAAAAAAAAACTACAGCCCTGAGCACAATTGGAAAAAGAGTTCAAAATACTACCATTATCATGGTTAAAGTGGTTTTTATAAAGTTGCAAACATGTCATAAGTCTATATAATAAAACTGCAGACTCAGTTTTCCAATTTGAATAATTGTAATCAATAGCAATGATCAAAAGTATCATCAATTGGATAAACAGTTGTTGCTTCTGAACTACAGGCAGGTTATACAAACTAGGTAATCTAGGCTTTGTCTTCAGACAATCAAAGAAGGAAATGCAAGTCTCAAAATCTGCTGAGATTGAGGAGGTTTTATAAGAAAAAGAAAGCATACTTCGAAAAAGTATTTTTTCGAAGTATGCTTTATAGTGTTGCTTATGCATTATAGTGTTGCTTCAGCACCAAGTTCAATGCTGTTCCACCTGAATTCATTTAATTTTATTTAGATATTGAGTAAAATGCAAAAACTTATTCTTTTTATGGCCTTACAATTTAAGTTATTGTCATGCATTGAATGGAGCACATATAACTTCTGTTTTTTGTTTTGTTGTTGTTGTTTTTTTTTTTTTTTACTGTAAACCCGTTGTACCTGTTTGTCTTATTTTTTTCTCCTCCAGTACAGCCCCATGTGAAATCCGTCCTACTCCTTGCTGCTGACTTGTCATGACTAGCCTCAGGACAAGTTGCTCAATGTTAATGTTTGACAACGCGGAAGAAGGGCCTTGAGTTCCATTTATCTCAGTCAGACACCAGAACCACAACCTTTCGATTCTGCTTTTTCTTAGCTGCTGTTTTACTGCTTTGTGAAGGAGTTATACAGTTCAGTCGCAGGGAGAACAACAAAAAGACAACATGGGTGAGTCAGCTTTGCCATTTATGCCGATGGGATTTTATATGTTTCTATTTATGTTTAATAGTTTGTAATAGTTTTTCCTGGGGTGTGGGTTGACCCTTATGCATGGAGAACCACAGTTGAGGAATAATAGAATAAAGTTGCTTTGTGCCTTTTAGAAGTATTTCTCATATAAGATAAGCACTTTAATTTGACTAAACTAAAGTCTTTAAACTGTAGGTAAATGCCACTACACCTTATTACATTACCTCAATACACTTGTTTGTTTTTGCCATTTCTTAAACCTTCATTCCAAAGATTATTCTCACTGATATGTTTGAGTATTTAAATGTGTCATTTGCATTAAGTTTTGTTAATGCTGCTGGAGAATAGCGCTGGGGTTAGGGCAGAACGTTAAAAGTGAGTTTTGTAAGTAACAAAAAAGAAACCTACAAACTCTGTCAACTACTCCACACTGACTCCTGTGTAACCTCGAGTGCTTAAAGAGGTTTGTCTAGTTATTGAAGTGTCAGCATGCATCAGTTGTGAGGCCCCAGCCTTTGTGAGACGCCTCTAATTTTCTGCCCCATTTGTGAAGTCTCTACAGAGGTGCTGGTGCTGGTCGACTTTGAGGCCACCATGAGTGACGAGCTAACAGTGAAGATGGGCGAAGTGGTCACAAACGTCACCAAGGCCAACGAAGACGGATGGCTCCAAGGAGAGCTGAGGGGGAAGAGAGGCATTTTCCCAGCAACCTTTGCCAAAGTATGTTGGGTCACTGGAAACTGTCATTTTGTGTGCATGTGTTTTTTTACTGCACATGTACTAAATATTTCTTTTTTGTCTTTTCTAATGCAGGATATACCTGTCTATTTGATGGGAGACACCATGAGGGAACCACGAAGCATCAGAAAACGTATGAAATTAAAATGTTCTACTTTTCTTGCAAACACTTAAATATTAGAAAAATAGAAAGTAGTTTTTTGATTTTCTCTTTAAAATTATATGTCTACATATATTTGCTGTGGTCAAAAGCAGATGAGCAGTAAATTAAAATTGGTATGTTTGTCTTTTAACATTTGAAATTATCAATGTGAGATATGCTAGCAGTGTTTTATATTTATATTGTTTATAATCACCTAATTAAACTGACAATACCACAAGAGTTGTGTATTTATTCTGTACATACAAGAAGCATTGTCTCATAAATGTCTTCATGACAGGACAAAAATAAAAAATATGGAACATAAAAAAAAAACATCTAAATTTATTTTTTGTTAATCTTTTGACAAGGAGCAATTTTTAAAATCCTGCTTTTTGTCAGTAGCAAAAGCAGAGATGGGTCTCAAATGTTATTGAGAACCATCTCAATAACATTTTACTTATAAATTGACCATGTTGTCCAGGTTGAAGCACAGAGGGCATCCGATTATAAGAAAATAGCTCAATTTGTTGTTATGGCTTTATTGTTTTAAAATTGTTTTTTTTTTTTTTTTAAATAGTCAAACCAAAATCAAAGTTCCTCCTCTGAAGTGTTTGCCCCTCAACAAGAAATATGGCTCTGTATCTCAGTCCTATGTTTTGTTTAAATTAAATACTTAGTTTTGATTTTTTTAAGTGGTTCTGAAAGCATCTGTGGCTTTTCTGACTTTAAGTTTTATACTGTGCTTTTTTTGCCTTTTGATCCATTTAACTAACATTGAGTTTTAAAAATGAAAACTATTGCAATAAAAACATAGATATGCCCAATAACCTTGTTTTGAAACATGAAAATTAGGACCTATTACTGTATCACCTGTCTGGTGTGATCAGGTTGCATGTGTTTCCCACTTCCCCCTGTTTTGTCAAATGACAAAAATTGAAAGAAAGCAATTTGTTTAATTCAAATTTACTCTTGGTTAAGCATTTTAACACTGCCAAAACAAAATGTTCTGCTTTCATTTTTGATTTCATAGTGAATCAATCAATTGAAGGTATTTCTACTGTTGATTGAAGTTGGTAGCAGAGCTCCAGGTGACCTAGTTTTTGTTTTTTGAATTACCATCCAGCGGGTTTAGTCAAACAGATAATTAGTTAAGACTTCTGACTGTATTTATCCACCTAGTTTACTGAGACTAGTCAAATGCAAAGGCTTTGAGGATGGAGCATTCCTGTGAGGTTACAAATCTCTTTGTTTGGACACTACCTAGAAATAGTCTCCTGACAGACAAGGCTGACAGACAAACCCAACCGCCTCAGGCACTAATGCGACTAACACAGACATTCAGCAGAGAAAACTTCAAACTTGACAATGGTCAAGTGTAGATATTTGATATTAACTAGTAAAAAATGGATTTCACTTATATGAAGATTTTAAGATTGCTTTAAATGCGAAAATAAACTAAAACAGGGATTTATTGCCTTTACTGCAAGCCCTCTGTGACATATAGTGGAAATATTAGTGATAATTTGACAAAACCTAACTTAACATCTAAACTATCCCTTTCAGACAGTTTTGAAAGATTTAATTGATTTCCCAAAATATGCCAGCTTTCTAAGTTTGTACACCAGTCAACTTAAAATAAACCAAGAAGAAAAAGCAGTAAAGCTGTTTGTCTCTTGCAATCTAAAAACAGACGTGTTAAACACTGTGGTTGCTGCGGTGAAGGATAGTAAGCCATCTGTAAATACATGCAGCCACGTCCGCTCACACAAAGGCCAATTATAGTATGTTGTATAGAGAAGTTTGGAGAAGATAAAAACAATCAGTAACTTTGAAGGATTATTTTTTAAATTAATCTATGATAACTCATATGGCTTCTTGTTTATTATTTTTTTTTTTTTCAGCAAAGAAAGTGGTTCAGACCAGGAAATGTGAGGTTGCCTTTGCATACACTCCCCAAAATGAAGACGAGTTGGAGCTGGCAGTTGGTGAAACCTTGGAGATCATCAGAGAGGTATACTGATGTTTTATTTCTGCTGTTATGATGCATTTAGACTGAAATCGCAGCCTGTCTTTACTGAAAGATATTTTTAAGTGGATGAAACCTTGCCCAAATCTTTTAATTACTGTTTAGCTGCCCAGAAAAAGAACAATTATCAAATGAGTTCCTACAGCAAAATCCTAAGCATTTCATACAAATGTTATGTGTCACTGGTATTCAGCTGTTGATTATTTTCTCTATGGAAGTCCAAAAGTGCTCAATGTAAATAAGTAAGTCCTTTAACAGTGAAGTGGCAAGTGATTGAAAAGTGATAGAGTCAGTGTTTTAAAATAGATTGACGTAAGTCTTTTAAATTTATTTTCAATTCTATAGTAATTATAACATAGGAAATTGTGTATTTGTATTTTAACAGCTTTAAAAGTTGATACTTTGTATTCTTAAGTCAAAAGCATTTTTTTTTTTTTTTTGACGTTTTCAAGTCAAATCTGGGAATCATCAGTCAAACCTGCTGGGACAGATTTTAATCTCTGGAATGCACACAAGATATTTATCACCAATGTGGGTATGTAAGATTGATCAACAACATTTACCTGTTCCCTTTCTTCCTCTTTTTAAATGACAGATTGAAGATGGATGGTGGATGGGCCTGAAAAATGGCAAAGTGGGAGCATTTCCATCAAATTTTGTCAAAGAAATTTTTGTTTCCCCCAAAGGTTTGTAGTAGAACAATTTACCTTGTTTTTTCTTTAACATATACTCTAAATCTAATTTCAATATTTTTCCAACAGACACAAAGCAAAACGAGGCCAAAGCCAGGCCTAAACTGTCAGAAGCTGTGTTTAATAAAGAGGTATGCTTACCACAAGTAAGATCACCCAAACTTTTGTGAACTGTCATTCTGTTAATTATTATATTCCTTCTTTTCCTGCAAAGACATCCCAGCGAGCCAGTGTGAGAAACAAGGCAAAGAACCGTGAGTTCCCACCTTTCCTAAATCTTCCCGGCTGCCTAAAAGCTTTTCTTGAACACACTTTCTATTTTGAACACCATTTGAAAGCAGCTCAGCAGGCTATTTTTTATTTTATTTACCAAAATATTTTATTGAGATTTTCCACTTTAGACATACAATCATGTATCTATCTGAACAGGTTCTCTTTGTTGTTGTTACATTAATTATTCTCACTCAACTCAGGGAATTAAAAACCAAACAACAGGTTATTTTTAGTCAGACACAAAGTTTGACAATAACTTCACCCGTGTGTGATCTGGGTGGAGTCATGAAATATCAGAGACGTTGAAGGTTTATGACGTTTATCTGCAGTTAGTCACCAACATTTACTGCCTGAACTGTGATTGTCATGATTCCGGGAGATAGAGTCAGTCATCACTGCTGAAACTGTCGTTTCCTGTCAAATGATTAAAATAATTCTCAGCTTCCTAGATTTGTGATCACGTTATTTTTCGTGTTTCTCTCCAAGGTGTGGAGTATTGCCAGGTTATGTTTGACTATAAGGCCAAAGCAGCAGATGAGTTGGGACTGAAGAAAGGAGATGTTGTAACCATACTGAACAAGGTTTGAACGATGTGTCCTTTTCCTCGCAGAATGTGAACCTGCAGTTCTCCCTTCCTTGCAACGTGGTTTCCTTTTGCGGTAGCTGCTGTGTTTATACTCACTTGTCATGTTGAACAGGAAAAACCAGTTATGTCTCTCTCAAGGAAATCAAACTGGCATCTTTACACCCAGGCGCAGGATAAGCTTGTGATGAGACAACAAATTCTTCTGAGAGGTCAAATAAGATAAAACAAAATAATACCAAGTTTAATATTGTAGAGAAAAAAAGAAACCGTTTCTTTTTTTATAAACAGGTGTTTTTTCCACAAGTCTTTTTTGCATACTGAAATCATTTTAGGTAGTAACCTTTCATAACTGAAGTACTTTCATATTTTTGGCAATTAATCTAAAAATTTTATGAAAATTTACAGGAACCTTTATATTAAAAAGGAAAACATTGCAGACTGAAGTTTTGATGAGGTGAAGACAAGGAAACAAGTCTGTATATAATTTGTTGTAGTAAGTTGTTTAATAAATACACTCGTACACACACTTTACAGAAAGGTGCTACTTTGTGCTTTCACATAAAATAGATATTTTTAAGTTTGTGGTTGCTATGTGACCAAATATGGAAAAGCATGCACATGTTGGGAAGTGTTTTTTTTTTCCTTTTTTGTTTTATTAATTTTATTACAGACTTGTTCCATAAAGAGTGAATGTCGTCTTTATGTGGAAGACACAAGATACTTCCAGATACTTTTATTTTTTTACATTTTTATTTTCTGTTTCCTCACTTATGCTATTTAGCATTTCCATGGTGACAAAACACATAAGACTCTCTAAGTGTTTCCACTATTTAGTGGTCATCCATCTATGATGTGGGTCTAATGATGAGAAGCAAGAAGAAATATTATTTCCTAAACATAGAAAAGTGTTTGCCCATATTTGTGGGACTTGTCTTATGATGGTGGTACTGGTGTATCGCAATGGTATCATGTAAAATAATTCAGAGAAGAGGAGACGGTGCTGTTATTTAAAATGTAAACAAGATGTAATGGTGAGACTTGATTAAAAATTTTAATGAAGCTAATAGCTCGTTACTTGATAGTATTTAATCAAAAACCAAATAAACAATTCAAAACCCTTTTTACTGCTAAATTTTGAATAGACATACTATTATACCTATTAAGCTTTCAAGAGTTTCAGGAATCTCCCATTTTTTATGCAACTTCTCTGAAAAAATACTTATTTAGAAATTGTTGTGGATACTGACATGGCGACATCTCCACTTGCTGCAACATGATAGTATTTTAGGCTTGAATATCTTCTGTGATACACTAACTCCTTTTTGCACAACTTGCACACAACAATAGTCTTTTCCAGTGTCCTATCATTTTTTTGAAGCAAAACTGAATCCCCAGTGCACCAAGAAAGGCAGCTGTGTTGTTTATTGCCATCATTTATAGATGTAGTTTGGGCATCAGATTTAAAGGCATCTCTGAAACACAATAAACATATTTCAGCCTGGGAGTTTTGTACGTGAAAAAATAAAACAAAAACATTCCGTAAAAGTATATTAACATTTTTAACGGATTAAAATCTATTTAATTAATTCACAGAAATTAAAATTTTAATTTTCTGGACTTAATGAGGAACTTATCATAGTTTTGTTATTTATGATTCTCTAAAGCAATCAGACAATTGATTTGTCAGAACACAGTTTTTGACACAAGGCAGTGAGGAAAGTAGATTTTTCTCCTGTCTCATAAAATAATAAGGAATTTTTATTTTGTGCTCCGCGATTTAACTCCTCAAAGGACACCGGGCTCTAATGTGTTGCTTTAATCTTGTTCTAAAGGAAACAGAAGATGATGGCTGGTGGGAGGGGGAGCTGAACGGCTGCCACGGCTTCTTTCCTGACAACTTTGTCATGATCTTACCACCAAAAGACATTCTGCAAGTGAGTGAACACACCATCACAGCAAGCAGATCACAGCTGGTGTGAATTTTTTGTTTTACATCGTTATTGTTTGCAATTGGTACATAATCTCTTTATTTCCATCCACTAAGTTGCTTTAGCAGGTCTGCAGGCCATTATGACTCAGGCATGTCTTTATACTTACTCACTGGAAATTTCCCACTGCGGAAAAACTGTGCAGCTGCTTCTAATAAACTAAAAGACGCAGAAGTAAACCCGTTTTAAGTTTATGTTTCTTCTATTCTAGTCTGGAATCACAAAACAACCACCTGTACGGGGAAACACTATAAAATTGCCAGGTAAGAAAACAGCATGTTTTCTTTTCTGATAGAACCCTGCTGCACAACAGCAGATGAGATATGACACTTTTTTGGAGAGTTGGCATTGATATTTTTGAATATTTTGGTCTGACTGTGGGTTTATTCTTTTGGACTTGGTTGAACTGTTTTCTGAGCAGATGTTATATTTGGAATCAAGAGCCACGATTTGTCAGGACTGTGAACAAGTCTTGACTAACATAGGTATTGCATTCCTTTATTCTCCTAGGAGATGATGTTTTATAAATGTGCAGATGAGACATAGTGCTGCAAGTTTTAAACTGTTCTCTGTACTGATCTGGTTCTTTCCTGTTTGGAATCATCTATAAACTTTTCTTCCAACAATTAATTCATCAAGTATCAAAAACACCATTTTATTTTTGAAAAAGTATTTATAACCTTTACGCTTTCTGAGAATACTTTCTAGAATTTCAAACACAAACCTCAATGCATTTTATTTGAATTTCTCTGATAATCAACACAAAATAGCACATTGCTGAAGTTAGTGGAAAATGACACAAGGAATATTTGTATATGTATTAATTCAGTCTTTACATGCCCCTATCTGAAATTAAGCAAAAAGAACTTCAGAAGTATGTAGGAGTCAAATTGTATGCAGTTTAATCTCATATTTATACAGCTGTTTTGTGATGGATTAGTTTTGTAAGAGAAGGGAAAGCATTATAATGAGGTTCCATTTCCAATGAATCATAATCTATGTGGGAAGGCCAGAGCAGACATGTGGATTAGGTACCCTGATCAGACGAAGGCAAAATAACTTTCAGACCTATATGCAAAATGCTACACATGGAGAACAAACTTTAACATACCATTCCATTAAGAAACATGATCTTACAATGTGGGGATGATTTTCTTCTGCAAGGACAGGGAGTTCCTCAGTGTTGATGATGATAAATGATGATAAATGTATTATAGTCTGTGGTGGAAAAAATAAAATAAAATTTCAAACGTGATGTATTTAAACAGGTTATATAGGTATTATTTTATTGTTTCGTGTTTAGTGAGTTCAACAAAGAAATGAGAGCACAGTCAGACACATTCAAATAAGCTCATCTACAGATTGCATCAAAGGAACGTCAAAGCAGGATGTGTTACAATTTGCCTGAAGACTGCGGTCTTAGTTAAAAATGTACATAGTTAAAAATGACAAATGTGTTTGCATACAAAACCTTTTCCTATGGTAGCACATAGGAAGACATCTTCTTCAAAACATTTGCTAGGAGACATGTTACTGAGTTGTTTTACTCAAGTTTTACCAACTAACTTCTTAAAATGTCATCAAAATTTTATATCTTGCAAAGTGGTATCACAATTTCACAGGATGTCTCAGACCGTAGTAAGAGTGGGGGATGGTTAAACTGACACAGTTCAGGAGTCTTGGAGGAAACAAGGGGGCGGAGGGGAGACGAGAGCTCTGTCACAGAGATTTTTACAGCCAGCTAAAACCAGCGTCTCAGCCACTACTGCGCTGTGGATGACTTGCTTGAGAAGGAAATGTGGCACAATGCTCTGAGCAGTCAAGGTAGGGCTTTTGTCTTAAAACTGTGCAGTCGTCCGCTTTTTATTTCGACTGTTCTATCTGTAAAGAAGCATAATTTGGTCATGCTCAGCAGCTTTTGTGCTTTTGAGATTAACATTTTTGATCCAGGCCTGTGATTAAGTTCTCACCTGAAGTTGTTGCCCACTTAACAATTTGATAGTTTAATTATTACAATAGTTGTGACATATTTCCTCTTGAAACTTATTCTTCTCTTTTAGATTGATCGTTTTTAATATAAGTGGTGGGTAATGTGGCTCACTACCCAGAGTGCAATTCTATTAAGGGGTGTAGTTGAGTATTTGAAACATAATAGTGAGTGTGAACTGCGAAACAGAGGGTGCGTAGTTGTCCCTTTTTTTTAGCGATTTATTTTTGAAAAATGTGCTGCAACTCTTTTTGCGTATATATCTACCATATATCTTAGTTATTTACCTTTGCTTCAAAGTAACTCAAGTTCTGTCAAATTTGGCTGCGAGTCGAACAACAATTTTCATATCCAGCCACAGACCTCAAATCGAGACGAGCTTGAAAACCAAATTAAGCGGCAAATTATTTTAACACTAAATACAAACTATTACTTACAAAATAATTTTGTCCCTTTTGTCATTTTTGTGAATGCAATAGATTTTTCTCGGTGTATCAATTTCTTCTAAATGCTAAGCATGTTCATTGGTTAACAAATAAATAAATTAATGGAGTCAATCATTCAGAAAATCTTCTCAGTTCTATTGGTTCTACTCATAAAAATAAGTCTTCCCTGCAGTATAACACCTGAGTGCACTGCAAAAGTAGTTAGCAAAACAAAAGAAAACCAGAAACATAGAGAATTTTGAAGAGGGAGGCAGTGCACAACCTGATAATCTTACCATCGAAGCTGTTTTCACTCATTTAAGCTTGCAGTGTGTGAAGACATACCGATGTGACATGCTGTGGCTTGTTTGATCATCTTGTTCACCAAAGGGAATAATAGGGGAATAAATGATACATTTTTAGAAAATTTTCAGAAACCATCTATATAATTATTTTGAGGTTTAGAGTGCATAACTTCGATGGTGTGTGTATGTGTGTGAAGGGGGGTTAAAGGCTGGATTGCAAGGTACTTACCCTTTCATGCTGACTTTTAGCAGCTCCAACATTTACAGTATTAAAGCAGTTAACACATAGGAAGAATGGGGAAACACCATGCAGCATTCTATGACCTCTTTGCTGAAAATGTTGGCTCTGTTGCAAAAACATCCTCCAAATCTGCTGGTGCATGCACAGCAGAAACACACCTGGGAACCTAGGAAGATGGCAGCTGGTGGGGAAATACTGTTGAAATAACTGCTAGCGACAAAATTATTTTAAATAGGGGGTTGTTTTCAAAGAAAGTGTATTGTAGGTAAATCAAAATTAAATTCCAATGTTGAATCTTAGCTCAGATCTGCAATGTTGATAGTTGAGTCCTTCCAGGTAAATTAATGTTTGTTTTTTTATTTTTCCAGCAAAAAAAGAAGCAACTGCAATGGATAAAAATGATCAAAAAAATGCAAAAGGACATGTGACTGAAAATTCAGCTAATATAGGATTAGCCCACATGATTTTTGATGATAGGACAATTACAATAGTTTTTTTTTTCTTTCTTTTTTTTTTTTTAAAAGATGATAAGCCAGAGCAGAAAGACTGGAGAAGCAATCCTCCAACCAAAATAAAGCTGCCAACAATCAAACCCTCTCCTCCGCCCGTCAAAGAAAAACCTCACAAGTTTTTACCAGTGTAAGTAATACAGAACTCGTTCTCTTCCATTACTAATTTCGGTGCTAAGCTACTAGAGACTTTCTACAGAAAAAATAGTGAGTAATTGGCATCTTAGGAAATGTCAGTAAGCCATTCTGCTCTTTGGTCTGGCACCACAATCCCTGCTTTTAGATCCCATTGCAAGTTTTTGGTGGCCACCACCAGTTGTCTTGGAGTCCTTACAGAAGAATTCCAGAGTGCTTGCCATTTAATAGCTCAGTGGAAACTCAGCTGAGTCAAATCAGACCTAAACAGATGAAAACAGCTCATTTCCTGTTTCCTGAACAAAACAACAACAGGCACACACGCTGAAAAGAAAACTAGTTCTGCCTTGAAAATGTTTTGACACCACAAAAATGCATCATTTTATTTCTTTAAGAATCCAGTAGTATTTTCTGCCTATCATTTAATGTCTGTACATTCTGGAGGAATTATTTTTCAATATTTGATCAGATGAATCTACGAGCTTAAAGATAAAATGAGTTGCAATTATTTCATGCACGCAGAGAAACTTAACCACATGCATACAGTGAATCTGACACATATGCAAGAATGAGCAAGATGTACTTTGAACCTCAGCTGGTATCCTCTGTACCTGCAGATTGAAAAAAACAATGTCTTTCAAGTTTAGTTTCCTTTAAAAACATGATGATGTCGTAAACATTTTTGTCCTCTTTATTATTTCAGACTTTACAGTTAAACATTTAAACCTACAAACAAAACCTGACTATTTAAATCTTTATCTACTTTATTCAGTAGCAACAACGGGGATCCAGTTGCCATCTCACAAAAGCAGCCAGAGGATGAGGTGGTTGACCAGTTTGATGGGATGGATGTGCAAACTGAAAAGCTGACTCATCCCACCGCTAATAGAGCCAAACCTCCACAAAGAAGGCCACCAACAAACCTGAGTGCTACATTACAAGTGAGTTTCATATTAGACAAATTTTCGTTTTAACAGCCCTTTGCCTGCTGTTATACAAAGGTTTCACAATGAGGCCTTACGCAAAATTCCACATGGGTCGTGTTAACCGCAGTCTGTACAGATGCAAAAACATTTCATGAATATGATCAGCCTTCTTAACGTATCAGTGATAATGAACAATATGTTACCATTTATGAGAGTTTTTAAAATGTCACCCTGTGGCACTAACTGGATCCAAATCAGATTATTCATTGGCAAAAAAAAAGCCATTTGAATATTTTTGAATAAATTAATTTGAAATGAATAGTTTTCAAGTAAAAGTCTTGAGTTACAGATATTACACTCAATGCACTTCATAGAGGCACCTTTCACTGGAATTAAAGCTAGAGACAGACATTGATCCCCATTCCATTCCACTCTTTTTTTCCCCCTTTTGTTTTCAAAAATATGGAAATATTGTGGATTCTAAATTTATTTTCAGCCTGCACTTTCAGACATTCCAGAACATTAATTCTTTGATCTGAACCATTCATTTTGTCTTTAAACATGACCATGTGTTCAGTTCGTCAACACTGACTATTTTCTCTGTCCTTAAGATGGCAAAGCATCTCCAACACCATAAAATGCCACCACCATGTTTCCCCTGGTCAGAGTTAGTTCTCCTCTACACATTAGGTTTGAATATAGACCAGATGGTTTAAATTTGGTCTCATTTGAACTGAGCACCTTTTCCCATGTGTTTGCAGTATCCTCAACATGGCTGGTGGCAAAATGCAAAAGATATTTCTTCTGATTTTCTACTTTTCAGTCCTCCATAAAGACCAGATTTTGAGAGTGCATGACGACTCGCCATTCTATTTACTGATTTTATAGATCATATAACGGTGGTTATACATGGATATACTTTTTGTGTTTGTTTTTGAGGCACTGTTTTCTTTCTCAATTGCTCTACTGGACAAGTTGTCTTTTACAGCCTCTTTAGGATTCTCATATAAACATTTAATATTGATAAAATAACAAATGAGGCAAGGTGTGATTAGAACAGTAATAGCTGTCTTTTCTTCAACTTTTTATGAGCTGCCAACATTCTGATAGCTTAGAGCAACAAGTTCAAGCACGAGCTCTGTGGGTTGAAAATTAATTCTGGGAAATGAACAAAACATTTCTCTGAAGTATCGCCTGGGTTTTAAGTTGGTTGCTCAGACGACATGCCTTGTTAAGATTGAGAGTGAATTTTGGATCAATTCTCTCTTGCAGAATGCGACAGACGTGACGGATGCAGAACCATCACCAAAAATGCCCCCAACTGACAAACTGCCTGTCTTGCAAAAGGTGTGTAACATTTATTGACACGTCTGGTGGATTCTGAATATTTGAACATTAAATCCAACCAGTTTGAGACTTTTCTTCCTGCACTCGTAAAGCATCTGCACATTTTGCATATTCATATTCTGTCATTATACACTCAGGCTCACTACAATTTGCAGACACTTTAATTTTAACACTAGACTCAAAAACAGCTGTTTTGCTTTGGAGGGTGGGATTATCTTCAGTTTATTGTTTTAAATGTTGCCAAGTATTAGTCATAGTATATGTAGACAATAAAATGCTTTATTAATAGTCAAACATGTTGACTTCTGACCATATCGGTCTTCCACTTACTACTAGATAGTGAGACGTTTAACACCCTCTCAAACAAACAGAGCATCAGAATCTATGTGTAAGTTTAGAACAAATCTTGAACAGCAATCTCTCCTTCCACCATGTACCAAATGCTACTGTAATGAGATCTGGTGACTCTGGAGTATAGACGACAGAGAGCTAGTCCGAGGCTATTTAAAATTTGTGACATGGTGCATTGTCCTGTTCGTTGTCGCCATTATGAAAGATGTCGACACTGGTGTCAGATTAGTAGATGTTTTCAAATAATGTTCAGTGTAAAATTTCTCTGAAATACTCGACCTGTCTGTTAAATGGCCTCTCTTCCTCATTCTGAGGCTTTGTTTGGGCTTCACCATATCTCTATATTTCGTAATGCATTGTCAGTTGGTTTTTGACGTTATCTCAGTATTTAATTAACATAAACGCAGTTCCTATATCTTTACACTGTCATAAGAATCCATTTGTATCTTTACAGGTATCAGAACAACCTCCAGTGGTTTCTGTGAAGCCTGAGCTTCCAGTTAAGATTCAGCTTCCAGTTCGACCAGCTTTGCCGAAAGCAGTTGCATGCAATAAAACTGCAAACCATAAAGACGAAGAACCAACTGTTGCAAGCCTGCAAGCAGAGATCAAAGAGCTGAGAATGGCATTAGAGCTGCTGCAAACCCGACAAGAGTGAGTAGTTTTTATGCTCCATAAAAACAACTAAATCTTGTTTTTTAAAAAAAGTGTTCAAAGATAATCGACAATCTGCTCTTTGTTCATAAGTCAAAATATTTTCAGCAAAGTGAGATCCGTCATTGTTGTGTTATCAACTCGTTTTACATCAATAATCTTTGTTTTTGTCCTTTTCATCAAGACGAGACATGCAGGAAGTGAAAGAAGAACTGAAGGAGGAAAGAAATAAGCGACTGACTTTGCAGGTCAGTAAGGCACAGTTGGCATATTTTGCTCAAGTCTGTTTCTCGCTGGTCAACACGAGACAAGAAAATAGAGAAGTTGTGGTTTGAGGTAACTGTAATTTTCCAAATAACTAACCAACTAATTTTCTTTATACAGGAGGATGTCAACAGATTGAAGACAAAGCATTAAATTCAGATGCTGTTTGAGAACTTTGTTAGACACTGGGAACTTCCTTTGTACTACAACAAAGTTGTTGTTTTTTTCTACTGAGACCAAGTAAAGGAAATTGTGTGAACACATTTAAACTGAAAATATACATGTGATGTCTAGACTGGAAACTGTTGTTGCGGGGTAATGGATACGCTCATTTGTTCTGGACCGAGAAGACAGTATTCACAAAGAGACTTTGAAACAACATGCTGATAATTTACACATCTGAATGCTGCAAATCATAACTGATGGTCTTTTAAGGGTTATACTTGGAAGAAATGTTTTTAGATGTCCTGTTTTGGCTGTTGCACCAGCTATTTTTTATTTGTATTTTTTTACTGTAGGCTACTTTTAATACCTCTGTGAAATTTGTAATATATGCAGCTGTACATAAAAATGAAATATTGTGAACGCTAATAAAGAAAATACTGCTGTCAAAACTTAGACTCAGGAAGGAAGATGATACTTTTTTCCATGTAGCTTAGAGTGACAAGTTCTTCAATGTTGCATGCTGGCACACGGATGGACTACTGTGAAGGGAGAGAGTTAAGTAAATAGATTTAGTTGAATGTCTTCATTTTCAGTCATTTTGTTTTAAATCCTCTAAAACTGAATACATTTTGCTTATAACCATCTATGAAGAAATAGGGTTTCAATCCATTCATTGACATGAATATTGAAGGGTTTTAAAATATTTTTTTAATGCACAGATAAAACCAACCACTACCCTAAAGGATTAACAGATTTTAAGTAAACAAGTCAATGCTTCTGTTTGATTATGATCCATCCGTTCAAGCATCTCTGCTAAGCTTTAAGTGTTTTAGCTCTGTGAATGTTACAAACTTCCTGTGTTTGAAGAGATCATCGTGTGGTTTGACAACTTTGCGTTCAAGCCATAACTTGTCATAACCAAAAGTCATCATTACTGTCTTTGTGTTCTCTCTTCCTCCTAGTAAAGCAACACAGCATCTCAAAATCAGTTTAAAATGTATCACAGCTACAGCTCTGATACAGCATGGCAAAATGCAAGTGACTCTACATGTTAGTAGAGTGACAGAACCATCCCACACTCATCTTTGTTATAAGTATAGCATGCAACATTGAAGAAAAATAAAAAAATCTGACACTTTAAAACAGAAGATACATGAGGTATATTGTCAGACTACATTTTACCATATTGTCTTAATCTAATCTACACTGTTTAAGTATATAAATGCTCAGTAAGACAGTCAGGTGAGAACTGGATGAAATCCTTATTTTTACCATTCAACACTGACAGAGCAGATGTTGGATGAATGCAACAGATGTACAGTAGCTAAAGACGGACCTTAGATGAGCACCAGACAAAAACAAAACCAATGCAATGTTGTTTATAATTTTCCTTGTGTTTGCATTTTAATGTTCACATTTGCCTGTCCACATTTTTGACCCATCCAAGTAATTTGAAAATATATCCATTAAAGCTAGTACCACAACATAAACACACGGCAGTAGTGGGAATATGTTAGACCAACATACTGTCTAACATATGTCAGACAGTAACACGTTAGACATTTTGAATTAAATGTCTCATATATTAAACAACATATGAAACAAAACGATCATTTTGTTTAATGATCATTCAGTCATTAAACAAAAACTAGTCTGTGAGTGTACTCGTCTAGTCTTTTCAAAATGTGTGACGACATTAACGTAAGACGTCAATGGCTTCTTACGTGAAATATCAGAAAGCAACTGTGCAATGCTGCATAAATCCACGAGAGGGCAGTCTAAGTCAGTTGTTCAAATAAACAGAATTTTTGACCTTCAGAGTAAATCTCGGATTGACAACAAGGATCTTGTTGCTATAACCATCCTTTAAAAAAATTATAGTAACATGAGAGGATGTGTAGCTGAGTTAAATCTCATCACAGACTGAAAACAAAATCTGTGGCAAATAATATTTGGAGGTTTGCAATTTTGACCAGTTAGAAAATACAATTTATGACTCTGAAAAATTAAAACAGTGAGTCATAACTTTAGCTCCACCTTTAGGAGAAATATTAAGATTTTCTTTTTTTTTTTTTTTTCACCCATCACAGCATGGGAAAAATGTTTCCCTAACATCAGAGTTGGACCAAATCAGCTTCACCACGAGTTTTAAAGATATGGTTTTGGCTCCCAATAGTAGAAATGATTGTGCTCCAATAAGTACGACCCTCTGCCTAAAGTTAAGCACATATGTGTAACACCTGGAGCTTATCAAATGCAGACCACTTCTAAAATGCCCACAGGAACAGACTGTTCTTAAAGCCCATGTTGAAAGTTGATTATTTGCTGCATATTCCTGTCACTCAAGATTTGGAGAAAATTAGTATAAACGCAAAGCATTTGGAAGGACCACTGTAATTTCATTTGCCTCTATGAAAGATGAAAACCACAAAAAAATAAAAAAAAGGTTATTAAAATTGTATTTTCTTGCAACACATCTCCCATTAATTTGTTTGAGAACATTTTTTTCCAAGTTTAAGAAACGTGTGGATGAAATATAACGGTTGCTAAAGAAGATTTCTGTAAACCTATGATGCGCATCCTCTTCACTTTTAGTGGCAACAAGATAAAGCTGGATCCTTATTCAGTGTCTTTGCAACAGTTTCAGCTCTTTTGTATTTTGTATTGCTTTGACTGTAGATATGAACACATAATAGGTGACTGATTTATTGCAGCTATTTTGGATCAACCATTTCAGATCAACCAAAGACATCTTCTTTGAGTCATATTTACATCTCATTGAATTAAACTAAAGGTTTTTAGGTATTGATCAACTTGAGAGCTTCAGTTTTATTCAACTTTAGAAATTGATAAGAGTTTAATAACCTGTGGCCCCTCAGTATTTGGTCAAATCAATTGTATCTCAGGATGGGTCCTTTCTCCCAAATAAATACTCACAATAAATGCTGAGTTTTAATTATACAATTGCAATTAAAGACAATATAATTGTAAGCTCCTTTTTTTGCTAATATTTGTGAAGGTTGATGTGTAGAAAAAGTAAAATTCCTATAGAACTATATTCTCCTTGGATTTTACATTTCACTAGTTTCTAAGCGGTTTTACATTCCCAGCAATGAGGAATGCTGTTGAGCCAACAGGGACACCAATAAATCACAGTAAACATTTTACACATATTTGGCTCTGTCTGAGAAATACTGAAAGTCCCCAAGGATGACAGTTCAGCAGCGATGAAATGTAAAATATTTCAGACATTTAGAAAAAAAAATAAATAAATAAATTCAAGCTGGAATTATTAATGAAATATCTTTTGTATTCAGAACATAATTTTGAAATATGTTTACATAAAAAATAAGAACTATTCCAGTTTACTGCATTATTATTGCCAGTGAACTGACATGAAAGGCCTCAACAGAGAGAACACCAATAAGGCTAACCTGAGCTCAGCAGCTCCTTCAGCACAGTCTATACTTTGTGGATGATTCAAGGCGGGTTCTTGTCTATGACGTATTCACAGCAAGAACTCATGCAATCTTTTCATGCAAGAACAAAACATGTTTCTCCTATCAATATAGCAGAGAGAAAGAACATTGACAAATACTATATACTGATTATTTAGTGAATGAGTGTCTTTGTAAGGCTTTAGGCTTTAGCTAAAGCCTTACAAAGACTTTAGCTAAAGCCTAAGGTATCTGAGCCAACCCTTCATAATTCCATTTCCTGGAAGTCAACAAGTCATTGAAGATTAACTGTGTGCAAACATTTGTTCAGTGTGGGCAAATCATCTGGGTTTTGCAAGTCTATTGGCTGTTTCATCAGTTTGCATCATTTCTGGGACAGATTCATCACATTTCAGTGATATTGGCCTTCGGAGTTCTGACCTCATGATTCCCTGGATCCACCAAGCTCAGAACATCAGAGCTTTGGGAACGATAATGACAAACTCCTCCCAAAACCACATTACAGAGCATGACACAAGTCATTGTGTTGAAACAATGTGTGGGCTGCTCACAAGCTAGACAACAAAAGGAAAATTTAGAGAGCATCATCTTTGTTTGTGGCTGATCTGGATTGGATGAGTCAGACTGAGCAATCACATCTAATAAGAATATGAACTCAGTGGCTCTTGTCCCAACGATCAGTCAGGAGCTGAACTTCAGAAGGAGCACCTGCAGAAGAAATTTTACAATCTATTTGTCAATCGTGTGACCAGCACTATCTTATGAACACTTATTTTGTAGGATGCATTAAAAAAAAAACTGACGGGTGATATTCGGCAGGAGAAGTAATTAATATTTCCACAAACTTTAACATTAGAGTTAAAATAGTTATCTGGCACCAACAACAGAAGAGTAGACAAAGAAAACGCTCCAGTAAACAGACAGCAGAGTGAGCAGTCAAACGTTATAAGAAACCCCCATAAACCCCAAATAAACCAATGTGGTCAGCACTCTGTTTTAATCTGATTGTTGGAAAGCAACCATGCCCAAAAATCTCTTTGTTTTTTTTAAACAACTTTGGACCATTTAACACAAAACAGAATGCTGTTTCACGCCTTGGAAGCAGGCATATACACAATAATATACTGAAAGGATCCATTCAGTCTCTGTAAAAAAAAAAAAAAAACAAAACTGCAAAATAATACAAATTAAACATAAAAGTATTGTCTCCTAGAAGTCATTAATTACTTGTAATTCTTATCTGCATCTTACCAAGGTGTACATCTAGACGAACCTCTATCAAGCACTTCCAACAGCTTACAAGCGTCTAAGAAAATCTCAGATATTAATTATATAAGGTGTTTTCAAAATAATTAGATAATCTAAACTATGGGTGTCAAAGTCAAATACACTGAGGGCCAAAAAAACTAATTTTCTATAAGCTGAGGGCCGGACTGGTTCAATGTTTATTAAAATATATTGAAATGATTGCATATAGGTTATTGAACCAAGACCTAACACAGTGTATATTATTTAATAATTAAAAGAATAAAACAATATTTTGTTATGGCTCTGTCAGTAACCTCAAGTGAAAACATTTTTAACAGGCAAACAGCAAAAAAATAAATTGTTTTGAAAAACATGTTTCTTAATATCAAGATAAATACATAAATTAAAGTGCATGCATTATAAACTGAAAATACATTATTGTGCTGCTCTATATTCTTGTCTTTGTCTGTGTGTTTCTGAGAAGCTTGATAGATTATATTCTTAGATTATTTTCTTTCATTACAGCCAAACTTTCTCTGCACAGAAGACAGATGGCATACTTACTTTGAAAAAGTAACTTTAATCTGATTACTGATTACTACTTGAAAACATACCTTAGATCACTGATTACTTGATTTGGAAAGTAACTAAGTTACATTAGAAGTAACTATTTTAGTTACTTTCAGCAGCTGCTAACAACAGCACTCTGTCGCCTATGAAAATGACATTGATCTTTGCCAAAACTTAATTGCAAGTTATTTTATCATGGTAACATCAACAATGTTTCTCCAGTTGAAGGGGAGATTGTTTCATGGTTACAATAGCACAAAAAAACTTGTGCATGTTTTAGAAACACAATAGAAACACATGAATGTCTCTATTGTCTGGAAAACTATAAATAGGATTTTTCAGAGCAACTTGACCATTCTTTTGCTCCATCGGGTCTGTTTGCACATTTTTTGTACAACATCGCCACCTACTGACATCTTGTTTTCAGTCCTTGGCAAATAAATGATTTATGCTTCCAACACATATTGCATAGGCTCTCCTGTTAAAACTCTAAAACAGTTGCTCTTCTCTGTTTGAACACAGAAAATGTGTGAGTAGAATACTTCACTCACACGATTGTGGTTTGAATGGAGCAAATTGTCATTCTGAGCAGCTTGTGTTCAGTGTAAAATGCTATAAAACACAAACTTCACAAATCTGCAGCTAATAATAGTTAAATAGAAAGATTAAAGCAGTGGATATGAGGCGACTGAGGAAAGTCAAATGATAAACAGGAAGAAGGCATGCTGAGGTCTCCTCATCCTCTTCTCTGCTCTGTAAGTTAGTTTTATTTTTTTAAGCAGAAAAAAGCTCATTATAGACACATCAGCTCCATTAAGAATTCCTCTAGCCCAACATTGCCATCAATCACCTTCAACATTGTAGTATTATTTAAAGCCGCTCCATTCAGAGTTTTAGGCAAAGTATTTAAAGGTTGATTGAACTTTATTTATTGGCTCCACCATGGAGGCCTGTAGCACTGTTAGTCAAGCGATTAATGGAGGACTTTATAAAAATTGAAGTTTCATCTTGTCTCAATTTTTATTTATTTATTTATTTTAAATACCAATTTTAAGAACAGCATTGCAATTACATATTAGGCTCTCTAAATGTAAATGTAACGTTAGAAGGGTTTGCTTATGTCTTGACAGGGCTCTAGTTTTGCTTGGTGAGCTATTGACTGGTCATGATCCTTCAATAGAACCCAACTTCAAAAAGCTGAATTGATCCTTCAAGGTGGAATAAAGTCTTTACAACTAGCTACACGCATGAACCACTTTGGGGGACAACACCTCATCAGTCTTAGGTTGAAACTCATCAGCATTTTTTGTGGCATAGATTCAACAAGGTGCCATAACCAATCATCAGAGATTTGTACGATTAGCACGATAGCATTATTAAGTTACTGCAGATTTGTAGGCTGGAGAAAATCTTCTGCCACATCTTAAAGGTGCTCCGTTGGTTTACGATGAGGCGAAACTTCTTGTCATGTGAAACCAGTTGAGATTTATGACTTGGTGCTGGAGGTAATTGTCAGAGGATAAGTTGCTGTGGTCATATAGGTATGGAAATGGTCGGCACAATATTCAAGTAAGCTGTGGTATGAAAACAGAGCTCAGTTGGGGCCCAAAGTTGCACCAACAGCCTGAAACCTTGATACATGGCAGATTAAATTTATGTGTCTTGCTGTTTTTATTTAGCGGTGCTTGTGGATCAAAGTCACAAGTTCTCATGTTTTTTTTTTTTTTTTGTTTAAAATTGTCTCTGAATTACTAAATATGTTTTAAATATATCAAAAACAACAGCTTAGGAGAGACAAACTTTAGATTTTTTTATTGCTGCATTGTTTTCCTTAATATATGCAAACCTGCTGTTTTAACATTAAGCACCAAATACAGTGGGAAAATAAGTATTGACCATGTTAACAATTTTCTCAGTAAGTGTTTTTAATGGTCCTTTTAGCATGCCATTGAATTGACACCAGATGTCATTTGCCACCCAAGTAATTCATATACAAAAGGAAAGCCAAACAAATAAGCCCACAAATTAAGTTTTGCGTAATAAAATGGAATGAAATGAGAAATTAACCTTGAAAAGGAGAAAAAAAGCAGCACAGAGCCACAGGCAGCAAGAAACCAGTAAAATTTGCAAGCATACAGAAAAAAAACGATGCTTTCTAACAGTGCCTGTTAATGTCCTGCTGGTGTAGTCGATTAAAAAAAGGTTTCTCATTACCAAGGATGTCATGATGGATAAGGACAAAGAGCTCTCTCAAGACTTTTCTAATCCAACTGTTGCAAAACAAACTGATACTATTGGTTACAGATATATTTATACTTTTTTTAATGTTCCACAGTGGACTCTTTGGAGAATAATCCCAAAGTGGAAGGAACATAATTTCAGTATAAGCCATACATGACCAAGTGGTCCTTGGAAGGTTAATGCCCAGAGTTGTCGCTGAAATACTCAGGAGAGTTTTAAAAGAGCAAAGGACCACTAACAGAGCAATTAGCAAGTACAAATGTCACATGAAACCTACAAGTAACGCACCCAACAGTCATGACTTTCACCACTAATGGTGCACTAGGCTCCATTATTGAAATAAAAATGCTGAAGCTCATTTGAAATATTTTGTGGATCATCTGTAAAACATATAGAAACCTTGGGATAAAAGAATCTGGTTACATGAGACCAAAACATGACTTTGATTGTCCAAGCATGTTTGGAAAAGTGGAACTTCACATCACTTGAAAAACTTAAATCACCAGACTTTGACCCAATTAAAATCCATTGAAAATTTATTGAAAAACAGAGTATCAGAGTATGTGAAAGAGGAATTTATGAACTAATTCATTTGAATTTCATTTTATTTTGGGATTACTTGTGTTCCTGACATCTGGTGTGAATTTAGGAATATTTAGGAATATGAACTGAGAGAAAACATTCGCATGTTCAATATCTATATTCCCTCTTATATATTTACAGACTGAAACCTCCACGAATCCTTCCGTTCCTCCATCAATTCCACTTGATTTCCAAAGAGGCCACTAAGACACCTTTAAGTTGAAATACGCATAGTCAGTTGACAGTAATGCATAGTGCTACATAAGAAGTGCAATATCTCAAAGTTCAGCTTTGCCAAAACAAAATATCTCAAATTTGGCACTGATATTCTTATGTCCCACAAGTCACTTTGGATCAAAAAAGAAGCTCTCAAGTTGAAGGGACACCAGGCCCAAATGTTTTTATGTCCAGTCTGTTACAAACTCAGATTTCCTGGAAGCGTTCTGTTCATTAGTAGTAGTGCACTCTTCCAATAGTCCCTGTTCCCGTTCCCAGGATATCAGGCTGGCCATTCCTCCAGATCTCCCGGATGATCCGTTCTCTCTCTTCCAGCCTCTGTGCGCGCTCCAGCTCCTCAGCTGAAGTAAAAACGTTCACACTCAGAGTGCCATCTGACTGGCTGGTATGATTCCCAACAGGGATTTCTGTGATGGGCAATGGAACAGAGGCCTCTCCTTCTTCCCCTTCCTCATCCTCATCATCATCGCTTTCCTCATCTTCCACGCTGATGTCTCTTAAGGGGTTCTTTTCAGGCGTGGGGGCCGCGATCTTGGTCCGTGGCTTACAGGATATGCGGATCACCAAGAGGCAGAGGGTCAACACCAGGCCGAAACACACTCCCAGGACAAAGTAAAGCCCAAAGCTCTCCGGATTGGCTGCAGAGGAGACACAAACAAACCATGACTTTCCAGGTAGAGTGTTTTACATGCTAAATTTTGCTTCTGTGTTTTGTACTGTGAATTACCTTTGATGTGTGCAAAAGCTGCAATGCTGTTGCTAAGGAGATCCATTTCTTTTTTCTTAACGTCCATTTTTTTTGTTTTCAGTTTTTCAAACCTGGAGAACAACAAACATAAAAGACAGCATATTTATTCTGAATCTGTAATATAATCTGACTTAAATCACCTGGACTCCTTCAGATAATTTCCTAATTCCTCTTCCCTTATATCTGAATTCTGTTCAATGTCTAAAGGCAAACCCACAACTTCTCAGGGGTGGGTGGTGTGAGACCTCCAAGTCTTCAACAAAAGCTTCTCCATGGTTTAGTGTGGGATCATTATAATATATTTGGGAAAATTGTCTCTGAACCATGACTCAGGCACCTTGAACTTTTCCAGTTACAAGAACAAACTTCACTGCATTTCATAAATGTTTATGCACAATAATTGCGTAATTTTAAAATGGAAAGAAAACAGTGTGGGTTCCATTATCTTTTAATAACAAAGGAAATAAATCATTTAATTTTTCTATCTGCCTCACTATTATGCATTACTTTGTGTTGGCCTAGCACTTAATATTCCCACAAAATACAATGCAATTTATGACTGTAGTGGGACAAAATGTACAAAAGATTCATTGATCTTCAAAACATAGTAAATCAGGTGAAGTTCATTCTTCCAAGTGGTCAGACAGAATTCCTATGGATCAGATAAGACTCCAAGATGAATTAGAAGTGAAAATGTTGTATTGTTTAGCGTTTGTGTCCCTGACATTCAAGTGGTCTATCCTTCCTGCCAGCCTTTCAGTCTGGCAAACTCTATTGTGTTTGTGTCATTCATTATGTGCTCTCATGACTCTTTACACTCTTTAGGAAGATTTCATTCCTAAAGAAAAATATTCACAAAGAAGCCCTGGAGTCGTGAAGGTTCATTCTCTTTTGACGCACAAATTTTAATGTCCAGCAATTCTGGTCTGGGGTTTTAGTGGAAGTAGCTTTTGTCCTTTTAAAACCACAATGTTAGTTATTTTCACCATCATTGTGTATCATCATTTTGAAAGTGGATCTATTCCTTGATTTTCTTCACTTTGCTGCTGACTGTGGATTTTTTTTTGGAAACTTCACCGTTTTGCAAACAGTTTTCTGACCTGATTACATCACAATCTTGCTCCATGAAGGTTACCAGACAGTCACCTCAAACTGACTTCTATTTCAAAGATAGTTTGTTGAGGATTTACCAGATAAAAGACAAAGCTAATTGACAGCTATGAGGCACGAATATGCAGACGCAGCTTAAAGGGACAAGTTGTTGAAGCATGTTGATCTCGGCATTAAACCGAAGTCAATCAAAAGTTGAAGATTTAATATTACTTACTGCTATTAGGAGCAAGTAATAATACTTTTCATTGCATTTTATATATTGAAACATTATCTGGGTTGCACAGTTTTACATGCTGAACGTTGCTTCATTCTGTACTGTTACTCGACATTGATGTGTGCAGAATGCTGTTGAACAACAGCAACAACAAAACCACACTGATTTTATTAGATAAAAAGCCTCTAAAATGCAAATAAAATCAGTTTTTAGTGTTTCTGTCTGTTTTAAACTTGCAGCATTCATTCTGCATTTCAGGTTTTGGGAAGGTGACAAACCATTGATTTTTCTACTTGAAATGCATTTGCCTTGACTTTATTCCTAGTAAGAGATAAATATAAATTTTTATACTTAAAAAAAAATAGTTCGAGTAACAGAGCTTTAAATCAAACCACATGTCTTAATACCGGTGCGTCAATCAAATGTCCTTAAATTGCACAGACCAAGTGTTTGTGTTTGCTTTCAACTCTTAATTAAAAACTCTGAGAACTTCACTGCTTGATCGCTCTCATTATTTAGCTATTGCTGGGAATTATATTGCACTCAGCCTTATTTGTTGATGTATTCTGGAAAATAAAGGAATTTAAACACAAAACCACAGTTGTAAACCATGTGTAATCTGGTCGACTAATGAACTAAAAACCATGGCAAGATTTCCACAGCAAAAGCAAAGCTATTTACATATTAAGAGTTCAGTTTAAAAATGAAACTCACCACAAAATGGAAACCTAAAGAAATTCCTCAGTTGCGACTCATAATGTAAAGCGAGGCTGCAGTGGTCTCGGTCCTTTCACTCTCTCCCTTGCTGTTGAATCAGGGCCTATGATCTTTGGTCTTCAGGCTAAACAGTTCATTTGGCCACCCTGAGATGAGAACAAACACAGACACACACACACACAGACGTCAAGCTACATTAGCAACAAACTCACTGAGGCATCTGCAATGCAAACATGGACAGGGCTTTTGGAGAGTACGCTACCCAGAATGAGACTGGAGGAAAATCTGCTGAGTTCTAATGTTTGAGTTACTTTTACAAAACATAATCTGCACAAAAACTTCAAATTTGTCAGAAAACTGCATCTGGGTTTGCCAATTTATTCCATTTATTTATTTATTTTTATCTGTAATTTAGTGTCACTGCTCACTACAAATACTACAATTACTTATTACACTGTAATAATAATTACAGTGTAATAAATCACTGTAATAAATCAAAGTCACTGCTCAAAACTGCAGCATCTTAAACATGCTACAATTCACCATATTCACAATAAAATTGTCTGTCATTATAATTCTGAAACAGTACAAACATAGAACTGATTTTAATTAAATATAAAGGCAAATGCTATTCCTGAAATGGCTTGGATCAATATCAGAGCAAAATAAAATCCAGATCAGGACATTGTTTGTAAAAGCTACATAACACGGTACATATCACCAGGTGGAGGATGCTGTGAAATATTCTGAGCTGTGTATTTTTGAACCTATACTCCTGTTTAGGAAACACTCCTCTGCCCTGCCAGTTGCTGTTGGTTTAGGAGAGACCCCTTGCTTTCCTGAGCTGATTTTGATCTTGCTGACTCTCCACACAGTGCCTGAGTGAGACAGTGTTTGGGGAGTGGGAGGGTGAGAAACAGAGCAGCCACTGTGCCAACACGTTTTCCAAGACACCCCCTCCCAGCGCTGATGGGAGGAACACGGAGACCTTTTGTTTCGGCACTGAACGGTTGGGACATACCTGGACAAAGTCTTTTGAGTATTTTTAATTTTATGTCACATTAAAAAAATTACAATGTTCATCTCCACCCATCTTTAAAGTTTATTTCATTCACTGTTATCAAAAGCAGATTTTGAATTGATTGTTTTTTTTTTTTTAATTTTTTGTCATAATCCTTCTTGTGAAGGTTAAGTGAAATTATTGGACAGCTTTAGTACCTCATATGGCCTCTTCTCACAAAGGGATTAAACCAAATTTAGCTTGACCACACAGGAGGAGCTACTATCAGTGGTTAATAACAAATGGAGACTTGCATATGGCTTGTCAAGACTTTTACTAGCTAAGTTGTTTTCTTCCCAGTCCAGGGAATTATTAACAAAGTCAATCTCTTTCTAAGCAACATGTTTAATATCCTATGACTCAACCTTTACTCATTTTTTCCAAGTGTTTATTTTACCATTGCAGACCTGGCCCTACCTTGCAGACTTAAAATTAAGGCATTCTCTTTCACAAATGGTTATGCCTAAGTGACTTGATGAATGTTTTTTGTTATATTATTTTTTGATTATTAAATCTGGTAAATGCTATGCACAAAAAGAATAGACCTTCAGGTATTTCAGGACAGAAACATAACATGCTTATATAAATTTAAAAATACAAACTACAGCTCGGCAAACAACCACCTATAACTGTGCATATCAGGTGATATAAAAATGGCAGGATTCTGAATTATTCTCAAGTTTTAGAACTGTTAGCACATAATTTGGTTTTGAATATTATTAAACGTGAACAGAAAGAGGAGTGGAAACATGATTTTCCAATTACCTGGTCAAACGTGCAGCAACACAGGCTCTTGTGCAGCAACGTCCTGTGACGATAATGTTTTTTTTTCCCGGCTAGCTTATCATCTGCTCTTTCCTGATTTCACATCCTCAGGTCAAACACAAGCATCCTCTTCCTGAAGTTTTTTTTTTTTTTTGTTAGCTGCAGACTGTTCAGGAATCTCTTGACACATTGAGATATTTTTTTTACTAAGTCTGAAAAACATGCCATAAAAAAATTATAAAGCAGAAAACAAAATATAATCCTTGGACAAATGACAGGCTTGAATTAGTACAAACGTTTTAGGTCAGAGCTGTTCAGGGGAAACAAACTAGAGCTTTGTTGCTGTGACATGGAACCTGGTCGAAGTCTATTTCTGGCAGAGGCTGTTTGCTTTGGTTTTTTGGAGGAGCAGCATGGAAGAAAAACTCCAAATGTAGCACAGTCTTTTTCTGGTCATCCACTTGAAGATAAACACAATTCCTCTTCCTTCTGCCAAAGTCTGTCCCTTTTTGAAGGGAACACATTCAAGTCAATAATTTCCTGCACCGTTGGAGCTATTGTCTAAAATTGGGAGGACCCAGTGTCTAAGTTTTCTACTGTATACAACTGTCAGCTGTGATGGTCATCAAGTCAGTTCAACTCATATCCCAGAAGTGCAACTTAAAGTTGTGTTTAAGGCAAAGAAAACACAAGAAATAAATCAAATGAGAAGGGAAAGTAAACAGAAGTAAAACAGAAGTGTGTTTCAGTGGAAAACATGAATCCCATCATTTGACAAAAATATTCAAGGATGAAATGTTAACATTTTTAATAAGTAAATCAGATGCAATAAAAAAAACACAAAATAGTATTTCTGTCAAATCAAAAAATGTTTTAAATGTTACTGATTTAAAAAATGTCAGGTTTTTAGCAATTTATGAGTGATTCAACTTATAAATTCATGAAAAGAAAAGAAAAGCTCTCTAACATTTCCTATGTTGCATAAATTAATAAATCTGAGTGTCATCTGCATAGTGAGGAACATAGAAATCAATTGTACTAATAATACGACCTCAGGAAAAAAAGCCACATGGGTCAATTCCCTAGTGTCAGAGCCTAAACCTTTACAATTATCTTCTTTTTGAGATGCTTCTTGTCACTCATAAATCATAAATTAACCAAGCAAAAGCCTGCAATCGTGAACTTTCAAAGACAAACACTACTCTTCCTAAAACTGGGGTTAAAATGTTTTGAGAAAATCATCCACAGCATTATATTCTGGCACCTGCAGTCATGGCACAAAATCACTTTGATTCTCTTTCTGTTGCTTTCTGATGCTGGGGGTGAGCTTCAGCAAGATGCCATCATGGAGTTTAAATTTCTTAATTTATTTGAGACAACAACATGGTATTTGTTTAGTGCCATGAGATAGGGTGATAAATAAATCTGACTTGGAGTCAACATGCAGAACAGTTGTTTCTGTTTTTTTATTTATTTATTTTTTAATCATTTTTTTTTTCTCCAAAGAGTTTTGCAGCACTAGTGGCTTGTATTTTTGACAGTAGGAAGACAGGAAAGAGGGAGGACATGCGGCAAAGGTCGCCAAGACCAGGAGTCGAACCCGTGACGTCTGCGTCGAGGACTAAGGCCTTCAAAAGTGGGGCGTGCTAACCCCCTGTGCCACCACAGCACTACCTTTTTAAAGTAGATTATCAGTTACAATTGAGAAACTTGTCAAAAAATACAATACAATAATTCTTTATACTTAATTCATAAACTGTCCAAAGACCTTCCACAATGAAGAAATAAAAGTCATAAGCCTTTGATGAATTAACACAGAGAGTCAAGCAACATTTGATTTAAACACAAGATAAAAAGGTCAGATTACACAAGGGAGCCAGTCTTGGCTATTTCCCCATTATAATGACACATGCTGAACCACAGAAGGGGAAGAAGTATTTTTTTATACCTCAAATTTCAGCTAAGCTCCTACAACTGCGGTTAGTCTGGAATGTAACTACACACAATGAAAATAGCTGCATTTCCATTAAATCATATTTTACTGTTTTGAGTCCACACACAAGCGCTCTCCAGTGTGCAAGATCACAAAGGCTGCCATCAGAATTTATAGCAGCTAGTGTCTTCCCACTTGATTGTATTCATTAAAACATTTCTGCTTTGATTTGTTGGCTGCTACTGAGCAAACGGCCTGGACTTAATGGTCCGTGGCATCAAAAGCAATAATCTAGATCATTTATTTACTATTTTCTACTTGCAGAGCACATTCTGAAATGGGCTACATCAAGTTCCACTTAAATAAATATACTTAATCATAGCAATGTCTCAACACTGCTTTTTCAGTCATTCACAATGAAATTCCCTGCACAGCTGAGAAAATGTCAACAGGAGTCTCAAAACTTCCAAAGTATATAAAACCTTATCAGCAAATATCTGGTGGAAGAAATTTATGATACTTTTCTTATACCTATAATCACATCACAGAAAAGGCTCCAAATTGTGCAAATATAATTGAACTTTAGTTCTCCCCATGAGAGTAAGGGTGCATGTATTCCTTTTCATTTTGTAAACTGAAACATAGCCCAGACCAAGTTCTGTGTTTACAGTGTCTGTGAAAGCATTTATGAAGATCAGCAGGGTGAAAGTAATATCCTTCATAAGAAAAATTGAACATTTTGTCTTCTTCAGATTCAGGCCTACTGTCAAGAGGGATCTCTGGAGAATCCAAGGATGCGCCTCCTCCAAGTTCCTTGGTTGGGATCTGTTATTGATATTAATTCTGTTTCCCTCTTGTCAGTGAGGGTTGCTGACATAGACAAAGAGATATTGTTTAATCTGGAAAGAAAACATGAAGGCAGTTCTTATTTAAACTAAGCCTTAGTCCAGATGCTGAGCTTGGCCCTGAACAATCCACAAAGGAGAAATGGCATTGAATTTTAATCTTAAAAATGTTGTGCAAGTTGTTGAAAGCTGATATTTATGGATGATGTCCTGACTCCTGTCTGATTTAATTCCAATCAGATCTACAAAAAATTGGTGAACGTGTTCACCTTTCCATGTGGAAAGCTGTGGGAATACGTTTTCACCTAAAATTTCTTCCACATATTATTGAAACAAAAGTTTTAAGTACAGTTAAGTACGAATGTCAGGTTTTTATTCGTAAGTAAAAGTTAAAATGTACATTTTTCTTTCTATTGCACAATTCTACATTAGTTTGCACGCAGTTAATTTTTATGAAAATTTTGATTAATGAGACACTGATCTAAAGCCCCACCACTCTGTGCAATTTTTTTGTTTACTCAAACATATTCTCTACTGAATCTGGACCTGGAAACAATCTGGCATCATTACATAACAGATTGATCACAGAAGTGTTTGTATTTTCTGCTGAAAGCTGATAAACAGTGAAAATATGTGCATTTTTTCTAATGCAGAGGAATGTCTTTCAGAGTATTATGGTATCATAAAATGTAAACTATTTAATAAATAACACAAAGCCATGAGGAGTGTTATAACACTGAAAATAATTAATAATTAATGTAATTGACCTGCATTTATCATAAACATTGCACAGTGGAACATACAAAAGCACTGCAAAGTCATAGCAGATGACTGCGGTTCCAAAGCGGTTCTTCTAGATTACAATTCAGCAGAAAGGAGACTATTATTACTCACCTGCCTCTCAGTGTCTTGTGTTTTTTTTTTTTTAATCCCTTTTTGTTTTTAATAAACATCAAGCAATTAGTAATTTTTTGTGTGTGAATTTGCATCTTCTGTAAACATTCATAAGGGATTAACACACAGGATCTGCCTCTCAATACTGTGGGCTTCAAAAAACAGTCACCTGATGTAAAAACCTCACACTTATGGTCAAGTGCAGGTTTGCTGAGCTCATGTTTGTTGGAGTAATTATAGTGTGGTTTTCACACCTCTCCCTGGGTAAGTTTTAAGGTTTGCAATGTGAATCCAAAAAATAAAGAGGAGCACCAGAAGAAACTGATCTCTGGCATGTCTTTTTTTTAGCAAGACATGCAAATTTTGCTGAAAGAGATTTTTTATGGTGTTTATCAATACATGTTCAATGAATGGCAGCCCTATTTAATTCTACGTTAAGGGTTGGTGTAAAACCTACAGAAAATCTACTTGGATTTATGACTTTAGGGTACTTGTCCTAAGGGCACAGAATATACACAAAACCTGTGTGTGAGAGTGGTGCAGAGGTGAAGTGTTAGCAATGTATGGTAAAGTGTAAGCAATGTATGGTAAAGTGTAAGCAATGTATGAACCCATGACAGCCAAGGCTGTCATGGGTTCATTTCCTGGCCCAATAACCTTTGCTTTTCCCTCTCTCTCATAACCCACTTTCCTGTCTGATAACTGATAAACAAGTGTCAACAAAACCTTTAAAAAAGTGTGTGAATAAAACACAAAGCTCCATGAAAACAAAAGAATATATACAAAACCTAAAAAAGTCTATATTGTGCTTAAAATCTATAAGCATCTGTAAGTGAGTACTTGTTATAAAAGGTTTTAAACCACATATTAGGGAAAACTGACTTTGAAATTGTTGCCTTGCCTGCTGCCAGTTGCAATTGCAAAATGTCTCAGAATACTAAAGTCAGTCAATTTGCATTTTATTATGTGAACTGGACATTTGCATAATAGTTATAATAGTTAGGGGGTTCTTTTTGTTTATGTGGGACTAAAACATTATTTTTTAAATAATAAACTTTTTTATATGCATTTGTATTCTGCTTTGTGATCTGCTTTATTTGACACAAACTCATGAATAAATAAATATCAGCTTTTCTTTCAAGGGCACAAACGTTTCCAAGAGCAAACACAAAACCAACCAAATCAGACATTCTTTTCTATTTGTCATTTGATTCCAGACTTTGTACCTTTTAGCTTTGCTTGGGCTATGGAAACAACAATTTCTTTGTTGTTAATATAATGCCAGCTTGCTAAGAGTAAAACAAAGAACTCGATCCCATTGTATCCTGAAGGGTGTACCCTAGTCCTGTGAGGACCATGTTTTGCCGGCTGAGGCAGGTAATGTGAGGGTAATAGAGATGGGGACTGAGCCGGGGGGGTTAGGGCAAGTGGTTAATGTCATCCAGATGTGTTCCAAATGTGAGGTAGAGTCTGAATGCTTCACTTTGTAAATCCAGAGGATATACAATGTTTTGTTTCCTTACGCACCTTATTAAGACACTGAATGAAGCTTATATCAGTCCAGAGCCAGATTGGAGCAGATAAACATTTACAGGTGTTGGTGTGGTTGTTGTTGAAAGATATTTGTATCTGCTCTTGTACACTACAATTAATTCTTTTGCATCCTCACACATTTATTGCTCAGTAAATAGAGCTTTGAGCACATTATTGTGATTGATCTGGGTAACTATCCAGAAGCATACAAACAAGAGATCTATTGTTAAATCTATGAACCCACAAAATTGCTTTATCATTCAAAACACATGCTTGCCCTTTGTTTGACTTGGCCCAAAGATATCGGTTTATACTACCTATAAATGTGATGCAATGTCTCCAGATTTAACAAATATCACCATGACAGGAGTGTATTTGTGTAAATAAAGTTAAAGTTGCTGGCATGGTTTAAAGTCCTGTTTGTGAGTGGCTTCGAATGACTTACCAACTATTAGCAGACAGGATAACTCCAGCACTGCCATTTGTTATTAGGACCAATTTATTCAGAATATCTTGATATTTTTTAGAAACCTGACAGAACCATACTAAGACTCAAACCCTAACATTGTAGAGTCATTTAAGATAATACTACCTTTTAATTTGTATTTGAGTCATTTATTTATTTGAAATTAGTTTGTAGCATGTTTTATTTTGTTGAAAAATATTGGAATGTATGATAAATACTTGATAGCATTCACAGTAAAGTTTTTTTGTCATTTGATAAAGAGATTGTGAAAATATACTCCTAAATCAGTTCTCTTTCAGATATCGACTGCTGCTTGACTGCAAACTGAGATCTTTGTGATTATTCCCTATGGAGGAGAACTAAACTCAAGTACTCAATACATTTCCACTTTAAAAACAGCAAATAATTTGGCATATATTGAATTAACTGATGCAAAGCTTTCTTTGATTGTTTGAAACTGACCCAAAAAGAACTGTTTCAACCATTCAACAGACCACAGCTGTACTAACCAACAATGTTTAAAGCACGTTTCTCTTTTTCTGTTTAACTTTGTTTTCCCTCAACCTTTGGTTTCTCATTGCAAGTATTAATAAGCTGACTGTAGCCTGACAGGTTACAGTCAGCCTTTTGTACATTTGTACAGTCCTTGCACCAACCCTGTAACATCAGGGTTGGTGCAAGGACTATTATTCTGTTCTTAATGATATGGAACAAAACACTATTTCACAGTTCCAGATCAGTTTACCTCTTTATTTAGTTCTCTATCTCCTTTGCCAGGTTATGTATGTCCATAATCTGGCAAATACATTTATTTTTCTTACTTTTTGAGAATCTTCATCAATTATGTAGAAAACAGCAAAACAAACCCCAATATCATGTATAATTTAGTTGCATTTCATCTGAAAAATATATAGGTACATAGTACTCACCTATCTTTATTGTTCAACTTTTCTTTAATCCATTTGGACTGATTGACTCTTGTACAACATGCAAAAGACCTGATCAAAGCTTATGAATGTTAAGCAACATCCAGCTGATTAATATTTACACCCAAAGTTGCACAAGTAAAGATGTGAGAAGGAGCAAAATGACTCCCACTGTGGCAAACCAAGTATGAAACAGAGTAGCAGAAGCCTTAACATTAAAGTTTTTGTGTCGTGTTCGAGTCAAATGGGACTCTTGCTGGACCTTTTCAAATCCAGCATGCCGGGAGAAACGTGTTGAAATTTTAGAAATTACTTTCATCCTAAATCTGTCAGGGATTTGACTAAGCCTGGGCTTTTCCATGTCAGTGTTTATATAAGTGAGAAGAACAGGGGTGAATGTCGAGGCAAAGTTTTGGGGTTTAACTTGTCAAACATTTTGTTGAACGTAAATAGGGGATCTTAATAAATGTATGTGTAGGCAAAAAGTTTGAGAAGTGCATGTTGCTGTGACAAAAGAAAGAATAAAAACATCAAAGTTAATTTTACATGCTTCAATATGATCATGGGAGGAATGCATTCGTATCTTCAGTCATTGCACAGAGTAAATATATATCAAGCTGAGGAATATTTTCATACTCTCTGACTTCACATTGGATAAAGCAGCAAAGATGTAGCCATCTTTGAACAGTCAGCAATAAAAACATGAATCGTGCTTATTTGGATGACGAATGTTCACAACAGCTGGGGGTCTAAGAGATCTGCTGATGATCATCTGATGTGGTGTGACTTTCTGCTCAGTTAAGCCAATTTTACTGCATTTCTGCTGCTCATTGGAAAATATGTACTTATGCAGTTTTGTTAGAAGGTTTAAGTCCAGTCCCTAAGTGCAGAATGCTGAGAAATAGCTTTAAAAAATCTAAACAGATACACTGCTCTTAAACATGACTAGAGCTATTGGAAGTAGTGTGATCACAAAACTGATATGTGATAAGCATAATCTGTCACACTGAATTGTCTTCCCTTGAGCTGTTGTGAAATGATAATTACAAACAGCCTTAGTGTACTTTTCACCCATCTTTAACAGGAAGTTGTGTTTATCTCTTGTCTTTGTGCAGTGCTATCTTGAGGTGCCCTTTTCTCTTCGTTTACTTTGACTGAGACTGGACTGAAACTTTGTGTAATCACCTTTCAAACTGGCTGGCACCATGGGAGTTTAGACAAGCAAGTCAAATCAGATCACAGCCTCTGACCTCGGGGTAAATAAAGTACGTTAACAACCAGCCTCTAGACAGATAAGAAATGTCGGCTGATAAATGAGACTATGGGGCTTTGGGTAAAAGGAAAGTCTGCCAACTTGAACAGCCTAAAGAGGTCACAGAGGAGTCAACACTCCTCAGGCGTCTATGCTCGAAGGTATTATTTACCTGACTTTCACACTCATTCAATGAAGGGTTATCAGATTGAGAATAGGAGATGTAGTTAAAGTGCTGCCAGCCTGTTCAGATTGACTGGATTAGACACAGATGAGGAGAGGCCCAATCCAACCTCCACACATCACCTTCCTTCTCCGTCTCCTCTGACAGGAGGTGCTAACCACAAACATTCATCACAGACAGAAGGAGATACAAAACCTGACTGAAGCATATGGGCAGCTGATGTTGTGCAAGAATGCTTGTATAAGATTGTATAAGTTGGATGAGAACTAGAACCATATGAAGTTGTGCACAAGTTTAATTCCTACTTTTAAAAACCTGTATCTGAAAAAAGAAAAAAAAAACTGAGCTGAGAATTTACTCAACAGATTTTTGTTTGTTTGTTTTATCACAACAGCAACAAACCAGTCATTAAATAATGTGCAGCTGCACCGGAAAGCCATTAGCAGGCTCCCCGGTCCCTCTGCTTCAAGTATTCTCTTTGCACCGGTTCACTTATTGCGAACGGAAAACACACATATGAGGGAGGACCACACAATGATGCTCTGTTTGGATGGAAATCCTGCTCAGATAATGCCTGGTTTTGACAAAAACAGTAGTTTAATCTATGACGACATATGGTTGTTATTATGAGCATCACATGTAAAAGCTGAGTGAGTCTTTGTTTCCCAAACTCTCCAAATTCTTTCATATTCAACAGAGCTTGCCAAGTGGAAACAATAGTGGTACAGGATTTCGTTTTTTCTCAAGAATAAGAAAGTTTTCCAACACAGGCACCTCCATAACATATAAAGTTTTAACAATCAGCGACGCATTTGAACTTTAACAGAGGGCTGCATTGTATGTTTCACAGAGGTTTCCATGGTACTACATACACATTGAAGCAAACTGTCAAACTCACTGGTAGGTGATGAGAGGAAAACGTCCCAGAAGAAGTTGTTCAGTCCACTCCGAGATCTTCAGATCAAGTGCAAATCTTCTTTCCCTCCACAAACACATTTACAAGCAGTCCTGGCTGTTTCACGCTTTCTGCTGTCCTGAACAACTTGTGTGTGAGTGTATGTGTGTGCCTCCGCCAGCAGTGCGTGTTCAGAGTCTGGGGAAGAGGTGGTAACTTCCTCTCAAACTTGGAGACTGAGTGAGTAACAGAGTTTTTCTCTCTCCCGGCTTGGGTCTGCAAGAGCAGGAAAAGCTGTCATACTATCCCTCCTTCACATGGAAAAAAAAGAGGAACAGCCTAAAAAGGGCAAACTCAAGGAAGAAGGGAGGGATAAGAACTGTGGTCCGTGTGTCTGTGTGTGTTGCGGTGTGGATGTGTGGGTGTGTGGGGGTGCTTTCCCTTTGTTGTTAAGGAAAAAAGGGCAACCCTTAGGCAAATAAGCCAAGTCTCTCCCTGGTGACTCCAATGTGACAAGGATGAAAAAAACAGAAACAAGAAAGCAGTGTTGTGTACTTCTTTTTTTATTTTCCAAAAGACAAAGTTCCAATGGACACATGTAAATTTATTTTGGAAAATCATTGTTATTTGCATGTTTTATTAGAACTAAGCAAGTTTCTCTCTTCTTTTTGAAAATATCAAACTTGAGCCAGTTGGTAGTATAACAAATAGAGCCTTGGTAAATAAACAAGCCCTTTAAAATGTCAGGTTATAAATACAGTTGGGTCATTTGTAACCTTCAGAAGAAAAGGTTGGAAGGCTTTGTTTAATTTGGACAAATACACTCTCATAACTCCTTCACTAACAGCCTCAAAAAAGCAGAACTGTGCAACAAGCATGAAACAAAGCGCTGTGAGTTTATGCACCATTATATAGTACAAAGCAATAAAAATCTATTGAGGAATGCTGAGAGAAATAAATATGGTCTTACATCTATGAATACAGCAAGGGGGCCTTGATTTTATTGAAATGAAAAAAAAATTACAATGGTTTTGAATATAAGTTTTGATATAAAACTGAGATTTCAAGTCCAAGTTGTGTCAAACAAATTGAGGCATATTCAAGTCCAGTCACAAGTTACTGGTTGGGAGAGACATGTTTATTGCTAAGAATTTAAGAAGCAAGTGCTTATCAGCGCTTAAATATTTAAGAGGTGAGTCCAGGTCAAGTTCCAAGTCTTTGAGGGGTAAGTTCATATTTTTCAGAGGAATGCTATCTGTCTGAAAATGTGAAAGCTGAACCAGTGACTCACTTAATAAATACTCTAAACATTCTATTTATTGGTAAGCTTAAAATATGCACTTTAAAATGTCAGATTGTGAATAAACATAAGTAATTAGGAAGGTTCAGAATAAAAAGTATTTGTTCAGAGACATCACAAAAAAATGTCTCAAAGAATCTTGTAAATAAGTTTGAAGGAGGACAATGTCCAGGGAATCTTTGGGGTTTGCTGGGGCCTCAGCTGGTCGTGTACTTGTGTGGGCACAGGTGGGACAAATAGAGGCTGGTTGGATGCTGGTTCCTAAGACTTGTGCTGGCATGTTTGCGCCTACTCCCCCCTTCCTAATATGTGCAATATGTGTTTGGCCCTGTCCTGCACCTCAATTTTAAAGACCTGCAGTAATGTAGGGGTTTGGGTTTGGGGAGACAGCTCTGATGTCACAAAGCAGTGGAATCAGACACCAGCCACAACCCCAATTCTAATGCACCTAAGACTTACACACCTGAATTCAAAGCAACATCTGCTGTTGAAAATTGGTGGGGGCCATGGACTACTGGGGGACTGCATGATGGGAGATATGACATGGCTGGAGCGGGTGACTCTGTACCCTCCATCTCACAGGGACAACACACAGGGACATCACTTCACTGATGTCCTTGTGTGTTGGACTTCTGGGTGCCTTGAATAGTGCTTTGTATTTGTCTGCTGGTCCAATAGGCTTCCCACAGGAGGGAGGAAGACCAAAGGCTCCAAAAAGCCCCTAGTATGTGTGTGCTGATATGCTCAAATCTACAGAGAATTGCTAACCCACTTCATCCGATGCCAATATAGCATTCTATCATTTTCATGGAGAAAGTCATCTCCTGGCTCCTCAGCGAAATTAGTCGGAAACTGTTCAGTTGAGGTGATGAGGAACACATTAAAGAAAATGACAGAACTTTTTAATGATTGGTTGGCTTGTCTTAAATTGTCTGACTGTATTTCTTCAACACCAAAACTCTTTCTGCATGCTCTTTCTTTTCTTTGCCATTTTTGAAAATAGTGTACACATAGAAAAAGACACGCATCTGGTTTAATATTGAACTTTGTGATGTGTGGTGCTTCCACTAAAATTTATGATTTAAATTTTGGACTTCAAACGTTTGCAAAAGATTGCAGGTCTCACACTACCTCCCTTTGCTACAGAGGCCAGCTTTAATGAGAAGACTGAACAGTTTTGGGGAAAGCAGCTTCTCTGGGAACAGTGTAAACATGTAATCAGCTGCTGTACTGCAGGAGTTGACATCCTAATTGCAAACAGTTGCAAGCTACATAAGAGAAAAATATCAGTCTTCACAACAGATTTTATCGGTGACTGAGCAAACAAGAGGTGACCATGCTGTAAAGTGCATGACATATGTAATATATCTCATTTTACAGCAGCCGCTTTGCAAATGGCTTTAGTACCAACATCTTGTCAGCTGTGTTCTATCTCAGTGGGCGAAGCTATAAATCCTCATGGCAACAGTCTTCTGTCTCGACCAAATTTTATTAAAGCCATGCGCTTGAGAGAACATGGTGACATTTTGTATTAGGGTTGCTTGTATTTTTGGAGGGAAAAAAGGGGAAGAAAAGCAGAGAGTAATAAATTCCAGAGATGGTTTTACTCTCCTAAAGGGTCATTTTTGGAGCAGAGCTCTTATCAATGTTCCAACCTGCTGTGAAGTAAAAACACAGCTAGATCCCACATGTTACACTTATTATCTCCGTTACTAACCTGAGAAGCCAGGCACTGAAAAGCTCTGGATATAGTCTGTTTAGCTAAAATACACACCCACTGGGCTTTCAGGCTCATCAATCCAAATCAAGTTTCCTCCCACTGCTTTTCTCTTGGGTTACACTTCTTTTAAATCTTAGAGACCGAGTACAGCACCTTGCAAATGCATTAGTACTCCTTGAACCTTTCACATTTTGTCACATTGTAAACACAAACCACATTATTTGGATTTTATGTAACAGACAGTGACAACATACATTTGAAGCGGAAGAAAAAATGGCTTTCAGTACTTTCCTAAAAATAAGCTTCTTAACAGCTTGCCAGGCGTTTACATTCAGTCTCCCAAAGTCTTCGTAGAACCAACAGCAGTGGGACATTTCTCTTCCATACTTTCTCCATTTTTCTTTTGCAAAATAGCTCAAGACCAATCAGACTGTATTCAGAACAATCTAACATAGGTAAGTTCTTTCTTCTAAATGGTTGATGATTCTGTTAAATATCCTGCAACATTTGGATATGTCCTTTCTCCAACACACCTGAATCAAATTTACCTCCTTAGTTTCACAGTCTTGGCAGTGATGTCAGTAACTTATTACTTAGTAACATGTTACTTATGTCGGACCACTTTTTTCTGTAACGAGTAACCTGATACGTTGCTATTTCAAATCCAGTAATCAGACTAAAGTTATTGAATTCACTTTGCTTTACTGTTTGTTACTATTATCTTTTGTAATTCAATGTTATTTCCTCTACGTGTCTTGGAGATTTTTTCTGTGCGACATTATGAGTAGCGACAGAAACATAAACAATGGAGGGAGACACGCATTTTGTTGCTGGAAAATCAAGAACTAATTTGAGTTTCGGTGATTATTATAAGCAGCTTTGGTCTTGTTTTTTTTTTTTTTTTGTAGAGTGGCTTGCAAATTTAATGAGTGGCAGGTTGCGCTTTTTGGGGTAGGATATAAGCAGATAGAAAATTTTGAATTAGTCTGACATCCAGTTAGTTTTAGTTAGACTCTCCCTGTCCATCATTTCCCGGATGATCCCTTCTGCTTTGTCTTTGTGAATGCCAAGGCAATATGACGCTACGACAAACTGCAAACATCAAGACTAATCTGGACAGCACAATAAACGTGAAAACAGCCAAGAATTTACTTGTCCATGAAGTTTCCTCTTCAGTTCAATCTTATAAGGGGAGACACATTGTTGTAGTTACCATTATAAAATAACTTGCAATTAAGCATTGACAAAGCTCAATGTGATTTTCACAGATGGTGAATCATTGAAGTTAGCAGCTCTGAAAGTAACTAAAAACGTTATTTTTAATGTAACTTAGCTCCTTTCCAAAACAAGTAATCAGTAATCTAAATAAGTTACTTTTTCGAGGAGTAATCAATAATCCAATTAAAGTTATTTTTTCAAAGTAACTATGCCATCACTGAGTCTTGGCTATTAACCATTCATTTCGGTCAGGTGTGTTGGAGCAGGGATACATCCAAAGGTTTTAGGTTAAGGGGGCTGAGTTTCTGAACAATTTCCATTGTTTTTCTTCTACTTCCCAGATGAAGACTAATTTGAAGACTAACAAACTAATTTGAACTGGAGGATGTATCACATACGTTTTGCAAGACATTGAAAACCAAACCCATTCCGGCGTTGAGGCTCCCTCAGTCCAGGATTTAATAAAATCTTCCATGTCCTGCTTCAGTGATCATATCCCTGCTTGCATCTCTGATGGCTGGCAGACATCTACTTACCCTGGGGCTGATTTGTATTCCCCTGTTTGAGGAATAAGTTAGCGAATGGTGTAAAACATCAGGGGGGAAACGCAGTAAAAGAAGGACACAAATGACAGGGGAAGGGGTAAATATCAGGAATGAAAGAGAAATGAGATAAGTCTAATTACAGGGCACTTGTGACTTTCAAGACACGTTTTCCTGGATTATGTGATGACAAACCGAAGCGTGTAACTAGACAAAAGCCAGTTGCAGAGGCGGGGACAGGCTGGGATACGTTCAGGCAGACTGGGGAGGGTCCGCAGAGAAAAGGGTGAAAGAAGAAGTGAGGTGTGTAAATCCAGAGCTGGTGGCGAGATTTAAACAAGATACTACTCGTCCTCAAAGCTCACTGCTGGGATGAAGTGGAGCATTGCAGGCCAAACAAATTCCATAATAATACAAATTACAGTCTTTCGCCTGGATTAATGTTTGCAGTTCGTGTTTCATGCAAGAGACGCCTCGCCCAGTTGTTTTCTAAAGGTTGCCATGCAGAGCTTTTGTTGGTGGTTTCAATTGTAAGGATGTTGTGTGAATAAACAGCAAATGGACACCTGATAAAAGTCAAGGCCTGGCCTGCTAATACACAAAGCAAAAACTGAACTGAGATAAGAAAGAAATATCTGCAGGTTTGTTTTCTGGAGCCTGCAAGATTACCATAATTCAAAAGTAGCATGAGAGCCAAAGACTGTATTTCACCCTTCTCTCTTATATTACAGCAAATTTGGCTTCCAAGAATATTGATATGATAACACAAGGGTTAATGCAGCTAATCATGCAGCTCACAGTGTACAATCTCTCTGGCATTCACAAACTGCTCATTAAATCTCCAGTGGATGAATGCAATCCAGGTAGGTGTTCTCGTGTTCTTTCCACACCTTCTTTCCACGGCATGAAAACACATGTCTCCGTGTTTGGCCCCCATATAATGTGCACTGGAGGCCTCTGCCAGCAGAAGTAGCTTTAATGGGGCAGATGGGATCTGGAAGCGAGGGGCTCCTGTATGTGCTGTTTGGTTTGGAATCATAACTCTGATCTCCCTCCTGCTGGGGTTTTCCACTCCAGGACCAAATATTGTAACATTTGCAGAAGAGTACTCAAGAAAACACAAAAATAAGATTTTGGATGATGGATTGTCCATAAGAGCAAAAATTATTTAGTTTAGATCAATTTAAGCAAACTATCTGGCTTATCCCAAGGGGCTGAAAATGCTGATCCATTTCCAGATCAGAGGAGGTAAACCAAATCCTCATAGCAGTGATAAAAAAATAAATAATATCCTCAACCTTCTTTGATTTTGAGACAAAGACTCCCTTAAAATCCAAATCTTTAATTACAACTACACTTTTTTTTAACTTTGATGAATCATTGTTCATGCTTTGATTTCTAAGCAAAATGCCAGTAATTATCTTCCTCTCTCTCCTTTTGCTGGTCTTGCTATCTTTAACAGGAGATATGATAAGAAAATAAACAAGTGATGGAGCAAGTTATATACAGTTCTACAGACATACTGTACATGTATTTTGTGGTAGATCAACACAATTTAGTGTTTAACTGTGCAGCAGAAGGGAAAAGAGTCAGTTTTTGTAAAAGCCCTTTTTTAAAATTATGAAGCAATATCCCAAACTTTAAGCATCTTATAGAGAAATGCTCCGTCTATCTTTGAGAATAGAAAGAGTAGCAAAACTGCAAATCAAAGAAATAGCCACATAGCCATTCTTTTAATTTCACAATTGTGTGCTACTTTTAATGTCTACAAGATTAAATTATTTCAAAATGCTATAAAATTAGTGGTGGCAAAATGAAAAATGCTGTTGTGTAGTACATTTGCTAAAGACTGTAAGAATAAACATAGCTTGTTCTCTAACCCATCTAAAATGTTAGACCATGGTAATGTCAACTTAGTTCTTGTTTTCTTTTTAAAGAGTTTTTGAAGTAGCTTAAAATGGAATCTAATATAAAAATAAACACTTTGTGACAGACTGTAAAATCTCATAGCTTTCAAAGAATGTTTGAAGAGTAGATATGAGACGGATTAGAAGCCAAAAAAATATATTTTCTTCAGGTTCAGAAAGAGTTTGAATCACCCCATCCTCCAACCCCAGCATCCAAGCTCAGTTCCAAAAGGACAAATATTTAGAGGGATCACTCACCTCTGCTGGGTAGGGAATGAATCAGGAAAAAATATGCAGAAACATGCCTGCATGAAAGACAGATGAATCAAATATTTATTTTTTTTTATGAAGCAGCCATGTGAAGATGTCAAAATGTGGGTAATGTAGCAAAGGACCCAAATACAGAAATGCAAATATGAACTATGTATTCATCTTTTGATCAATAGATAAGTTTTTCATGACTGGCTTCTTGATGCTCTTGCAAAGTTCATGCCTTATTTTGGGGAAAATTTAAATCTATTATTTGAATTAAAGTCAGTGTAACTGCTGAAGTGTTGGACACAACAAAAGAGTAATAAAAGCAAACAAATAGGTCTAGTAAATTTTAGGCTCTGGAATTTAGAATGAACAAGGAAAATTAATGAACAGCATCACCTTGTATAGATTTGCTCATTTTTTTTCCAAAACCTCAATATTTTTTTAGCGGTGAGAAGTCAGGTGTTGTAAGTGCACAACCAAACTATGAGGATACATACTTCCGAGGAACTCAACTTGACTCAGCACAGGCTTTTAAACTCCAGGATGTGGTGAAGCGATGATCTGAGTGAAACAGTTGGCTGGCAAAGATAATCCAGGACTATCACGCACATGAGTTCTTGTGGGTTGTGGTGACAAGTGACAGATCAAATCAAAGGCCTTGAGTGAAGTTTTGATTCTATAATATCTGATGCTTGAAAATACACCATAACTGATGAGCGAATCATCTGCCACTAGTGTGTTATACACTTCAGAAAAAAAGATGACTGACACGCAAGTTAATCTCAACAATCAAGCCCACTATGTCCCACTGCAGGTTTCCTTTGAGTGGACTCGGCTTTCATTTATGAAAGAGCTAGTGTGTGGAAAATGACTGGCATGATTGGTGTTCTATAAACTACTAGAGGCACCTTAAAAAGGGACTGGTCTTTGTGGCTTTATGACTACAGTGTTTTGTAAAAGAAGTTATTGATTAAACTGCAATCCTATGATTTAAAAATGTTCAAAAAAATAACCATTTGTGCCTTTTATTAGGCATAAATGAACATTTTCTTTATTGTGCAAACTGTTGGCTTAAATTTGTTGATCTCTTTGTCATGGAGAATGTAAATTATATAATTTGCATTATTAAACTAGTATACTTTAGTTCTGCATGTATAAATTATAACATAGCAATCATAGAAACCAAAATCAAAAAATTAATAAATTCTTAATAAAAATGAATTACAAAGTGAAACCCTAGCTCTGCTCATTATATTATTAATATCTAGACTTTAATAAAAATGTGAAAGCCTTCTAACACATCATGTCCTGCAGTTCTGAATTAAAAGAGATTGATGGAAAGGCCTGTTTAGTTTCCAGTAGGGGGTCTGAGACAGGAAGCTGTAAGTGATTGTACTGAGGTAATCCATCCATGCAAACGACAGTGACACCAGTGTTAGCAGAAGGCCCCCAGTGTCTACCCTCACCCCCATGACCCCTGAGCTTCTCTACTCCCTGTCACTCATGACAGAGGGGCTGACTGTGACGGAGTGTGTGGAGGAGGTCACTGCTTGCAGAAGTTTGGGGGTGTAATAACAAATATCTCAACACCTTGGAAATTTCACATGACATTCTCTACCTCCTTAGTTACAGAGCTGTCTCTGACCTCCCCTCCATCTATCTAACTCCCTCTTCTGAGTTTAATAATGAGGATTTAAGCGCATCACCTTTAGTAGAACCCCCACATTTTTTCCACCTTAGCAATTTAAAAAATGATTAAAGACAGCTGCCTTGCTTGTTTAGCATGTCTAAGTCAGTCCTTGGTTCAGAAGGCTACATTTTATGTTTTGCTTTGTTTCCCTTCAACGTTGGTGTTTTTACATATTTAAAACAACCTGTTTAAATATATAGAATAAATTCCAACAGTTTAAAATTGAATCAAAGTGTTCTGAAACTTCTCTTATATACAGCTCCTTGTTGTAGGGATGTTCTTATCTGAACAGCAGCATTACAAATGCATGCTGGAAATCCTTCTTCCTTCACAAATTTAAAAATAGCTTTTGGTACACATCCAACAGATGGAAACTATGTGACAGATCATGATCCTCCAACAAGCCTACAGTTCTGGATACACAGGATGTAGAGGCAAAGCCTACCAGCGGATTCCTTTGCAAATTTAGATTAGATCCCAACGAGTTTATTAGCAGCTAGTCCCAGTAACACTTTGTGAGACTGCAGTAGCAATAAAATAAATGCATCATGTAGAGAGAGAAAAGACCTGCTGAAGCAAAATCAAATTATTTATTCCAATGTCTGCCTTCCCCTTCCTGTAGCAAAGACTATAGAGTCACCAAAACTCCAAGTCTGTTTGTGCAAGAGAAATAATGATGGCCTTCTTCTGTAGGAAACTGTAAAAGATGCTAAGTATATATCCCAAAATAAATAAGAACAATGCAGCACTGTGTTTGTGGTTCTCTTAGGAATTTAAACAAATCTTGATTGGAGAGGCTCAGCCACTGAAACACAGGTTACTATTTTCAGAAGTAAAGCAAAATATTGCTTTCAGTCTGATCATCAGTTTCAGTAGAATCTTCTAGGTGCAGACAGTAGGAAACAAGACAACTAAAATTGATACAGAGGTGTTTTTCTTAATTAAGATTTAAAGTCATAGCTTTATCATTCATACATTGCTTTGTTGTTGATGTTGTTTTTTTTTGAGAAACTTTGTTGGACATCACACAGTGTTAAACTGCAAAGGCAGGAAAGCGATTACAGCTGTTTTTATAGAGCAGTAGAAAATATTATGAGGCATGGCCACAGCCACCAACACTTACAGTTTGAGCTTGAGGCTGACACTAAAAACAGTAAGGGTAGTTATTATGGTTTCACTATGGCATCAATCCTTGAGCGAGCTGGAGCCAGTTATGTTGTCATTCACTCAAACATAAATATGGTACTGCAAAGATTAACAGCAAACTGACACCAACCGCATTTCCATCCAACATGTTCCCATTGAAAATGTTTTGTTTTTGTATCAAGAAAGCAGTGGATCGATATGAACTGCCATCAGGAAGCGCACCAAAGATGTTTGTATGATTGGAAAATAATGTAGACTCCACAGATAACTAGCAAATATTCTAGGGAAAGCTGGTCTGAGTCAGAGAAAAAAGTATTCAATTAAAAAATGGGGGATCACTGATGTCTTGATTAATATATTGTATTGGAATGTGTAAATACATAATAAATAATCTTTCTATGGCGAGACTAAGACAACAGGAACAAACTTCCAGAAAATTGTGAAACAGCTGAAACACTGACTTCCTTTAAATCTCAACGGAAAACGCACCTGTTTAGAATTGGATTTGAAACGTAATCAATTAAAAATTTCATGATGGAACTTTACTTAATGTATTGTTTATTCTATGTTGCATGACTTTGTGTTTTTGTGTTTGTTATGATGTAAAGCACTTTGACATGCCTTGCTGATAAAATGTGCTATACAAATAAAATTTGATTGATTGACTGATTGATTGACAACTCTGAAACAACAAAACAAAAAAAAAATGTTTTTTCGCCTTCTCAAACCCTGATTCACAGACACCAGAAGGTTGTGGAACACCACACATGCATCCTACAATGAGCAGCTGAGTTGCCTTCAGGGCTTCTCAGAGGTATCCACTTGGCTTACATAGAAATGAATTGAGTCCTCTTGCAAAACTGCAGTTACATGCTGTATTAAGTGTTTCTAGCCTACAGTTAACAGGGAAAGTTGGGATGTCTGTTGTGACTTTAGTGAGCTGTCCAATACAATTAAAAATTTAATTAAAATAATTGTCATGATTTAACTTTTATGTTGACCACATTTAACCAATTTTATGTTAACATCTGTTTTACTGATACAGGTTTCTGTTTTGTAGAACTCGTCCTATACTTAGGATGCTCAAATTAAGATTTTAGAACTAATTTACCTGCAAGAAACAAACATCTGCAGGACAATCCTGGAGAAAATCAAATCTTTCCCTCTGAGTTCTCATTAACATTTAGTAAACATTAATAATTATAGTGCAACTATTGAGTAAAATGGGTTGTTCCAGACAGCTTGTTAAAAACATGAAGAAGTACAGAAAATCAGCCTAATAAGATAAACAGTCTCACCAAGACAATGAAAAACAGAAAAATATGAATGGATGACTTACGCAGTGATCAGTTCCTGGGCGATAAAATAACAAAGTCTAAACAGCTTATAAAAAACCTCCAAACACTGAATGCAAGCTACACACTGAATCACAATGACTTGACAATCGTGACATTGAAATGTCACGATACAATTACAATTAAAAATCACAATACTATGTTGCATGACTATGTTGGCAATTCATCGCATGAACCAGATTGGTCATATTAAAATTTTTGAATAAATCATGGAGTTTTATACCAATCACAAAGGGGCCCTAAAGTTAATTCAGATAGACATTAACTCCAAACACACCAGTAAGTGATTAACATCTGGGATCCAGACCAACAAGATTAACTTTATGCAGTGACCAGCACAGTGGGGCAGTTGGTAGCAAAAACCTCAGCTCCTGAAGGTTTTTGCCTTACAGCAAGAAGGTAATGCATTTGATTCCAGGCCAGGGGTCTTTCTGCACGGAGTTTGCATGTTCTCCCTGTGCATGTGTGGGTTCTTGCCCGGAACGTGAGCTGGAGATAGGCACTGGCACCCCTCCCATCCTCACTAGGGACAAGGGTGGTTGGATGTTTGGACGGACAGACAGACAGATGGTCGGACGGATGGACAGTGGCCGGCCCAATCCCCAAAGATTAATCAGCAGACAACAGAAAAACTGTGGGATGAGGAAACACTGTTTCTGAAGCAAAAACAAGGAATGCAGGATAATGGTGGAATGAGAGACTCAATTGTTGATCACTGAGTAGCTAGTCACAGGTACCAGAAGTTGGTCAATTACAACACAGATGTGAAGCAAGGGCATTGCAACTAAATATTGCAGAAAAACTAAAGATTTTTTTTTTCTTTTTTGAAGTTTTAGTAGATGTTTGAGTTTGGAAAGAATAATTAGTTATTTTTTGCCTAAAATATTTTTCAGGCAAATCTATGGAGTGATTGAGAATAAAATTAATATGCCATTGTGTTTGGCTTTAAACTGAAATGTGTGGTGGGGTACAGACAAGAAGGTGACTGGAAGGATGGGTAGTTTAGTATTCCTAATACATAAACACACTGCTGACTCATATTCTTAATAGATTGGAGCTCAAGATGTCTGACAGCAATAAAAGAAATTCCAAGCACTCACTGGTATTTGTGAGCCTTGAGAACAATCTGAAGTGAAACACAAAGTAGAAATGTGGCGAAGAGCGGTTTAATGGTATAACCGCTGGCAATCGTGAGCCCTTCAGAGACGCCAGTCTTAAAAGCTAGTGACATTGTAACTGGCATACACAAGATGTCAACAAACAATCTGCTTCTATTCAGAACTTTCCCACAGTAATTGAGCTACAGTGGATAAAGATGTTATGATTATAATGATACCACGGCTGTGGAGTTAAAAGCTCTACACTGGTTAAAAAAATAGAATAAAAAAAAAAAAATCAGCCTTAAAGATGTAAGTCAGAGTCATTATTCTTTTGTGTTCCCTCTTATTAAAGTTCAGCCCACAGGAGTGTGCTGGAGGAGTGTAATCGAGATAATCACACGGCTCTGCAGCTGCTGATGGAGAGTGTGGACCTGAGCCAGGTTGGAAGTGCGTGTGCTGAAAATCAGTGGACAGGTTGCCTTCACAGCACATTCTGAGGACAGGATCCAACAGGTCAAATTAGACGAGGCCACGGATGTTAAAGGTGAATAAGGTGGCTTTTTGCTGTCTTTGCACACATGAAAGAATGATGATACTGTCTAAAACATGCCAACCAAGCTGTATAAGACAAAAAAAATGAGATGATTAAACAGATACATATCAGACGCTTAAATGCAGCAACATTATGAGTGTGAGTAAAATAAATAGAAGTGACAAATGTACTCATAAACACCAACAAAATAGTCTCACAAACATGCTAAAAGCAGTGTAATTATAGCCACCCACACTGGTGGGTACACATCACTATGTTTTGATCCTCTGAATCATTCAGGCATCTGCTTCCTGTTTGCCCCCTCCCCATCCTAGAAGCTTAGGCTCCACAAAATCATTCGACACCACCGCACTTCCTCTCTTCTGCAGCTCCATCCTGCTGTCCCCCTCTGTAGGGAACTGTTGACTCATGGCTTACTAAGTCAACAGCAGTGGACCAGAGGCATCCATCTGGACAGCAGCCAGGTCTGCTGGTCATTTGCCTCTCCCATGCTAACAAGCTTAGACGGGTCTTCATTTGGGAAGAGTCCCTTTGACTGCAGAACATTGTCAGCAGACTCAAAAAGTTTTCAGTGGAAACCTTAGGTCCCGAAGGTTTTTGAAATATAAAGGAAACATCACAAATGATGTTTCAATCCTTTGAAAAACTGAGCAAGTGCTAAAGGAAGGCAAAGGTTGCATGTCTCAGTGGGAGTTTTAATGCATTCCCTCTTCATGCTTTGACACCATCAGAGTTCACCACTGAAATATGAAATATAATTTGACCTTACAAATGAGGAGCTCAAGCAAGAGCTGACATGTAAGAGGTAAAGCTGATCTTCTTAAACTATAGCTAACCCATATCCAAAATATCCTTTTACTGTGTTTCATTACTTCAGGCACAGCAGAAGGAATATTAGAGGAATTTAAAATGTGGAGGCAATTAGTTTGAAATATGCTACCTGCAGGAGCACAACATTGTAAAACACACACATCATGACAGTCTAAAAATTTTATTTTCAAGGCCTAAATTAGAGAGTGCATGTAACAGCAGACTGTGACTGTCTGTGCATACCTGAAATTTTTTTAAACAGAAAACAGGTGGTTTCCTAGACAAAAAAATGACTTTCTAGTAGGAATGACCCCAGGCTGAGATTTGACCCCAGAATCTTTAAATAGCAAGGCCACTGCCCCCCCACACAGCCCTAGAGTGGATACCTGGCAATATATTGGAAAATTGAGTATTTTTATTTTCCATGAAGATCCTACACATAATTAAAAAGTAGTTGAGATTCAAAAAAGTAAAAGGTGAAGTAAATTAACTTCTCCAAGGACAGTCTTCACCAACCAAGTTGCGCCTTTCTGTTCAAAACATCTTTTGACCCCAGATCGTCACACAGATTGTCAATCCAAAGCTGAGAGACAAGGATGCAACACATTATACCATAATTATGACAAATAGCTCTAGAAGTGAGTCATCAGCCAGGCTATTCAGACCACTGTGTATGCTACTTAAGCAACTCAGGTAAGATAATTTGTTGGTGCACTATTGTCCATAATTATTAGCTACAAGACTTGTTTTTCTAAGTGTCTGATCAGATTGCATATTAGTATTTTGACTTAGTGTTTAGCTTTAAGTGGCAGTTTAGTGCCAAGCAACATAAGAAAACTAACAGATAGATAGCATTCTCAGAATATGGCTTTATTGCTAATTTATGATGCAATAATGACTCAGACATCAATCAATTATGTATTGGAAAAGTGTCACTTTTTGATACTTTGTTCTGTTCACTGCCATAATTTTACAAAACCACTGCAAAGGCAAATATTACAACGTAATCTGGTAGAACAGTGGTCAGAAAAAGTGATCAACTCTCCGTTCACATAAGTCACAATGCTGTTAAAAACGTGACCTGAAAACACCTTCTAAATGCAGTCAGAATTTCTGTTTTTCTTAATTTAAGTTTCTATCAGAAGCGGTCTTTCTCAACTGACTTTGGTTATCACCAACTTCTGAAACATAAATGTTCAATGTAGGATCTCACATTCGAGCGAAGGGCCCTTTTATCCCCGTTTTCATCTCAGGAGGTCATTGTTTGATGTCTGATACCCAAGTTAAGCTACAAGCTACCCTGCAGTCCAAAATCAAAAGTTGTAAATCTAATGGCATGTCCTTTATTCTTTATATATAGTCTTCCCTTATTAATAAGCAATACAAACAATTAATACATTAGTGATTGAATATGAAAGTAAAATTATTGCTGCATAAAAATAAAACAATGAGTGGTTACTCCGTTGCCCATGTGCAGCATGCATTCTTTAGCTCTTCCAGTGACAGGGGAATGTAAAAACAGAACTCCCTTGGAGTTGGAAACCATCTGCTTTGCTTGTAATCAGCTTGTGCAGTGTCAGGGTGTTTACACTAAAGCTGCAGGCTTGGAAGAGAAAAAGAAAGAAAAAAATACGTGCAGGACATCATAAATCAGCTTCCTGTTAAAACACCCACAGTTTATGCAACCTCAGCAGAGTGTGATGCTTATCGGTGATGAAAATAGTCATTTAGGATAGGAAGTAGCCAAAATGAACATTTTACAAGGACTTCTTCTAGCTGGCCTTTATTAGAAATATTTGTAGTTGGCTGCAAAAGGTTTAAACAGGATCCAGGTGGTTGCTGGATTGTTAAGTTAATGAGAATTTTAATTTGAGGGACGAGAAAAAGATATGTAAAAAATACCTGACTATTGGCACTCTCTTATTTTAATATCCTAAGACTCACAACATTCACAAGCACTCCAAGGTTATCTTAGTTTTTATTTCATTTTTTAATTTTTTCTATGAGATCTGATAGAAATCTTTACATAGTTAACGGAATTCCAGGGATGCAGCTGCTGCATTCGGCTACAGAGTCTGACTGATTCCCCACCCCCAACAGATTCAAGGTCTCAAACAGCACATATAGACTCCAGAGCTGTAGCAACAGCCGTAACATGAGTATGCACCCAGCATACTAAACTAGAAGTCAGGAAATTAAATTGTAGGAGTAAAACATTCCTGTTTTGCCCTGGAATAATGACTTCATGGCCTTGCTTTTTAGAGGATTCCAAATCAAACAGTTTTCTGATTTGGCTTCAATGCCGAGTGCCATTCAGAGTTAGAGCTCTGTTATTTAATACTGTATTTGTAGAGCCCCTTCAATTCCAGTTTCTCTTGCTACTTCCATTTTGAGTCAAAATATTTTTTACAAATGCCTATAAGTTAGAAGGATCACTTGGTCAAGATTACTGTGTATGGGTTTATGCACAAGCCGACTCCTCGTTGTGTCACTGTCAGCTTTCAGAAATAGAACTGACAGCCCAGTTTTGCCTGAACAGCACAGCAGAGGGTAAAGCTTTGCCTGGAGGCGCTGGAAGGCCAGATAGCTTGACGTCTGAGTTCACCCCAGGACATATTCAGAGAGAAAAAAAAAAACTATTACAGCCTTACAAAGTGCATGCACTGTAAGCAAGTGAGCTGTTTATAGGTGTTTGTGTGAAAGAGAGAGAGAGAGAGAGAGAGAGATGATGCATGCAAGTGTGTGGGAACAATAAACACAGCTGGGAGCTCTGAACACTGAACTGGGACATGTTGTTGCCAAATTCAATTCATAACTGACCATAACAATGAGAAAATTGCAACAAACTTGCCAGTAAATTCTCACCTGCTGTGAGCAGCCGATGCTGACATGTGTTTTCTGGTGGAGGTATCAACTTTTAATTGTATCATAAAAATATTTACAACTTAGAATGCATGAAAATTTAGAGGGTGGTCAAGTGAAGTAATCTCTTTCCAGGTTTAATCCCCTTTCCTGCTCCACATGGACCAGTTGCTTCAAATAAAAGTGTGGAGTGCAGGAGATGGATGAATGGAAGTGACAAAAGCTTCATAAATAATATTTTCTGAAACCAGTTTCACAGTATAATGTGATCCTTTGAAGCAAGATGTTGCTGACAAAATTATGACTTAATTAGAAGTGAGACTGAATCACTTACACTTTTCTGCATTAAGTGAAAAAAGAGAAGGAACCGCTTCGAAGTACTGGCTGAGTCGCAACCACTCCATGGAGCCCACGGCTTTGAAGAGACTTGAGAGCCACTTGAGAGAGAAACCCAGGAAGTGACCTGCCTGTTTCTGAAAACAAATTTAAGCTTGCACAACAATTTAAGCAGAAACTCTGAAGGGAGCTTATCTTCTTTAAAGCTGAGCGAGACCTCCATCTCAGTCATGCGTTCACCAAAGAATGCAGGGAGCAAATACTTAGTTGGAGGAAGTCCCTGATGAACCCAAAAGCACCGACTCTAGGTCTTGATAAGATGGCGTCCCGCCAGAGGAGGTCAAGGAGAAGGTCAAATATCTGAGAGATAGCCCAGGATTGAATAACAGTTCATTGAGGACTTAAAAGACAAAATGTCTTCTTATTCGATAGCCAGGAAATCAAAACATTTGAGAGTATAGGAATCATGTAAATTAATCAAAAGAAGTGCATTTCCGCTTGCAGCTGACGCAGAAGATGCAAAAGTACCATCTGGAAATTAGGCACTTTGCATGCAAACAACAAAAAAAGAAAAAAATAATAATAAACTATACAAGAAAATAAAACACTTTGTAACAGGCCTAACAGATGTGTGGCTGCTGTTAGGCCTATAATACAAACATAAAAATGGAAAAGTTTTTGCTACAAATACCTGTACAGGAAACCTGGGTGAACTCTTAGAAAGTAAATTACTGAAGCATATGCATGTCTCATCAGCCATCAAGAACAGCCTCTTATTTGGGAAGACTTCTTGTCCAAAAAATTATTTTAAAAAAGTTGTAGGAAGGAAGAAGTTAATATCAGAATGTCAAGGATTGCAAGTTTGTTTTTTGCACCATGACTGTATCACTTGTTTAAAATAATTTAAACCTGACTGGTGAGCTAAAATCTATTATCTTTACTGGTACGGATGGTGTAGTTGCTTAACTGTCTTCATCGATAACTTATGGATTTTTTTTATTCTAGAGAAAAAACATATTTTAAGTTGCTGCCAAATTATCAATTGGACAGAAATATTTACAACAAAATCCAATAAATGATCACTGTTTAAGCACAAGTGGGAGACATCTGTTAATAGGACAACAAAACAATCACAATTTAATGTTTTAGGCATTGATACAATATTCTAGTCACAGATAATGTTTTTGGAGATGTTCCCATTTCTGATGAGTGGATTATCAGGTCTGTGTTGGATATTTAAACTGGGAGCTACATTTTTTCCTCTTACTGGGACAGAATCACAAGTGACAGGTACTAAAATTTCTGTTCAAGTCAGAACAGAATGGATATTGAGGACAGTGTGTGTCATGTATGCTCTTGCACATTCCTTAGTCTATGAAGCCTGCTATGTTCATCCCGGCCCTACCAGTTCAGTCAAAAGGGGGAAGGGAGAGTCATCAGCTCACCCTCTGTGGGGCAATTCCTTCCCAACTGCTTGGAAATTGCTGCTTCCTGAGGGACATGCAGTTAACCATCTGTAGTCACAACAGACAGTGTTTCCACACAGTAAGGTGGGCAACCTTTTTCAACCTGTGAAAGGCCTACCATCTGGTGCAAAGCCCACCTCCCATGTGCCCAAGTGCAATGGCACAGAGAGCAGAAAAAACAATCTGGATGACCAGCTGAAGTTCCCAAGTGTCTGCTGATGCCAGATATACATACATATGGCATTCATCTGCAGCTTTCAAGGAGGATCATTCTCCTAATCTTCCTTTTCTCACAGACATGTGGAATTAGAAATGTTTTTCTGCCTTTTTTTAGGTGCTGGATTTTCGTCAAAGACAGCAAACACATTTATGGTGGTCGGGTTTAATCACAGGTTTTTAGATTCCTAATAATGAAACCTTCTTGTTGCTTTATATATTTTTTACAACATGATCATGAGTGACATTTAACATTAAAGTTTTATTCTGTGTTCTTTAAAACAATATTTTATTTAAGTGACTTTTCCAGTTGTTTCTTTAATGCAATCAATCATCCTTATTAACAGGAAACAAAGTCACATCATGATCTAAAATAATTAATTACTGCTTAAAGTGATCATATTAAAATCCGGCACAAAAAGGCCAGAAGGTTAGAGTTTTCCCAGAACTGAAACAACTCCTTCTTATCTAATTTCAGTAACACAGGAAGAGATATTATCAGAGTAAAATTCAAGCCCCTGTAGCTGTTCTTTATCCATGTTATTTCAGTACTTTACATAGAACAGTCTGAATAACCCTTGAAGGAAAAACAAAAATAATATTCCTGCTGCAACATTTTTCAAATACATTCAGTTTCCCTGGGGAAACGAAAGCCTGTCTGGACTTTTCAGCCTATAAAAAGGACCATGAAAAAAAAGGGCATGTCATTTTTATAAAGTCATAAAAAAGAGCAGCTTCTTTATGCGTTTGCAAAACATAGACTGCACTTGAGCATGCATTCTGTTCTGTTAATGCAGAACAGAATGCATGCAGTAATCTGTATGTATGTGTTCTTACTCTTGAAGGTTCCATATTTTGTCATATGATAAACAAAACGTTCAGTTGGACTTTATATGACAGACCAACACGATGTAGATCTTCTCAGTTGCTAATCTTTTGGCGGTATGTCTTTCAAAACATTTGTAAATCTAAAGACAAAACAATTTTTCAAACAAAATAGCTAATATCTACATTTACATTGAAGATGACATGCTTCAAAATCAGCGAGCAAAGCTGAAAATCTTAATGACCACTGATCTCAGCCTTGACCAAATTTTATCAGACATGCTCTCGCGATAGGACAGCTTTTGTCTTCCTTGTAGTTTCCTTGGGAAAAAAAGGGAAGAAGTGATAAATTCCAGAAATAGTTTCTTTTACTTAAAGGCAGAGCTCTTATCAATACTTCCCCCAGTGTAGAGTAAAAAAACACCTAGATTCCACATGTTACACTTATTATCTCAGTCACTAACCTGAGAATCCAGAGAGTTTGTTTCACTAAAATCACACTGAAAAACACACCGACTTTCAGGCTCATTAATCCAAGTCAAGCTTCCTCCCACTGCTTTTCTCTAGAGTTGACTGCAGTGGATTTAATTAACAGTCTCAGGGTTGAAAAATCTGAATACAAATGCATGCCACATGATTGAGGTTTTTAATTTACCAAAAAAAAATGTAGAACTTTCCTTTCTCTTTACAGTCCTGCACTAGTTCTTGTTGGTTGATCACACAAAGCCCCTATAAACTAAACTGAAGTTTTAAATCAGAGATGGGGCACTTTCTGAATACACAGTATATAGTTTGCTGCTTGAAGATTCAAAATACTTTCATAGAAACAACACATTCTTATCACTGACAAGCCAAACTTCAAAATAAAGCAAGTGCTATAGCTGAAAAGATGCAGCTGGTTTTATGATAAACCCCAGAAATGCCTTTACGTCGTCCTGCTGGAAATGCTCTCCCAGCTATCTATAAAAGCGATGCAAGTCAGCCGCCGTTATGGAACACATCCCAAACCAAACCCCTGAGGAATTTACATCTGGTACAGGATGAGGCTGGAATTTAGCTCAGACATGCTCTCCTCTACGGGTGCCTGGCACCATTCAGGGGAGAGAAACTCGGTTTAGTTTTAGTAAGTGGCACTCCACCCATGCCTCATTGGGGCTAAGGACACAACCGCAAGAATTACACCCTACATGAATGTTTGTCACCCAGTGTCTGCTATAAGAACCACTGTGAACCCACTTAACCCCGACAGAGCTAGAATAGACATGGGGAGCCAGTCAAGCGTTCATCTGGGAAGCCTTTAATGATAACTTTGAGCTGTATTTGGCTTCTTGTGGTGACAATGATGCCACAGAGGGAAACAGAATGAGAAGAATATGTTTCTGGTGTAGATATCTCAGAGATTGTTGTTGCCTTGTTTTTTTGTAGTTTTATGGAGAATCCTGAAGCATAGTACTTTCCATATGAAACAACTGTAGAGCAAATATCCAGTCCAACTCGTCACATCCTGCAGAAAATAAACTACAGAACCAACAAGTAACTTTTAGATTTCACTTCTTTGTGACAAGAGTCACAACTACAATTTAATTAAGACAATTCTATAAATGCATGACAAGCAGTAAGATCAGAACAATGTGATTTTATTGTAGTAATTCAAATTTAGCTGCACAGATCGCAGTTTAATTCTGCTTTGAATTGACTGCAATCAAAATCAGTTTATTATGTCTATTGGTAAAAGACTCATCTGAAGAAGCTTTAGTTATTGAATAAACTGAAAATAACATGGAGAATGTTTTAAGACTGGATGTCAATTTAATGTCATTCAGAGTAAATGGCTGACTAAACAGTTTGTTCTTTGGATGCTGTTGTCCAAAGAGGGAAACCTGTCATGTCTGAGTTTCAAAGCAGAAAATAAAGAAGCTTTTATGTCCTGAGAACAGGCCTATGTTTTATCAACTGGTTGGTTTCATCTTGTCTTATCAATAAGTACAGCTGAGCATCACTAGAATATTTATTCCAGACTTTCTGGTAACTACCAAGTTGAAGAAAAGCCAAGTTAAGACAACTCCCCTAAACCACTGAACCCTGTGTACTTCATAACTAACTCTGGTCCAAAACAAAGATTAATCATTAATATTATAAAACTGTTGAGTGTTTTGATCCCAACAGCATGTACACACTTTTTCTTGTTATGGTTTTTAATTTATGCATTTTCTTGGACTTGAGTCGCCTTTATTTGACAGTTAGCTGCCAGGAAAGTGGGCTTCAGAGAAGGGCAGGACAGGCTAGGATTTGAACCTGTGTCGGCCGTATAGGGGACTGAGGTCTCCGAACATCGGTCACATGATTTAGCGCTGCTTCACACCGCGCCGTTGAAGCTTTTTACATTCAATATTATGAACAGCTGCATTGAAAAGGATAAGTACAGACACAAAGGTATTATCTGAGACGATTCAAATTTCATTAGTGCTGCTTTAGTGCAATGTTGAGCTCTGAAACCTGGTTGAAACTCTTCAGGCAAGCCAAGAATTCTAGATGAGGATTAAGTATGAATCTTATTGATTAGTTGATTAATTTCTTGCACTGGGCCCAAAAGTATAATTTGTTTTTTTCTCCATTTGAAAATAAATGACTAAATATTCTGTCACACAAGTACTTTCAGTTCATAATGAAAATAAAAATAAGAAATATGTCTGTTGACACCTCTGCTAAGTAAAGCATTCTCCCAGCACACAAAGAATTTAATGTGGTCTCATGAGACCAGAGCATCCTCCCCCATATATTCTCTGTGTCACCTAATTGAAGGGTTGCAAATTTTCGAGCAGGAAGTTTTATAGCTTTCTTCCAACAACTGTGTTGTCCATGCCATGCCACTTCACTGGCTACTTTTATAGAGTCATGTGGCGTCAGAGTGCACCACTTTGAGTTGTTCCATCATAAAAAGTCCATTAAAAGAAAAAAAAAGATGCCAACTACGAGATGAAAAAAGTTTTAATAGCTTTGGTAGCCATTGTAATAGAATACTTTTTTCCAGTAATTATAATGCATATAAAACATGATGTATGTGAAGAACTTCATTCATTTAAACTCTGCAGCAACTTGCATGATTTTAATAAGAACGTTTCAAGTTGGAATTTTTAATTTCAAAGACGTTCCTGCAGATTTTTATAAGTTGGGAAACAGAATCCAGAATGATGTTCAAATGTGCCCTAATTTAACAATTTGGGGATTTTTTTTTTATTGAATTGATTTTAACCCGGTTGTTTTCAGAAGTTTCTAAGGGTTTGTCGTCTCTTCACTTTTCAATGTTCATTGGATTCCTTTAAACTTTTGCTTATATTCACTCCATTGATTTCAAGTAATCTCTCCTAAGTTGTGATATTGATGGGTGTATCATACTTGTATGTACACACATTTCAACTGAAACAAAGCGGGAGACACATCCACCCGTCTTGTCTTAACTCATCTCCTTCATCCTGTGCTTTGATGTGAGATTTAGTAATCTCTTAGTGGCCTTCCAGAGATTAAACCACGCTCTGAAGCCTGACTCTTTGATTGGAGAACATATTTACAGCATGCACAAAGAGAAAGAGACATGTATTAATCACCCACACCATAGCTCACTTTTGAGTAAGCAGGGTGAGTAAATCCAGAGGTTGTTTGTCACCACAAGATACGAGACGACGGAGTAGGAGGATATGAAAGGCAGAATTTATTTAGCATTTAGGTAAATCTGGTATCTTTACAGGAATAACTGAACAAGGAAGACTTGTGGGTTTCCTAAGACAGTGCAGTACGGCAGAATTTCCTGTAAATGATTCAGAAGGCAGACACCCACAGAACTCATGCCAAATGCTTGTGTAATGTATGCAATTGTGAAATGTTCATTGTGGACACATCTCTGTACTATGGTCAACAGCTATTGGTTTAAGGATGTGCAGCTCAACAACAGGATACTGTTGTAAAAGATATTTCTAATCTCAAGGAGTTTTTTTTATCCTGCTTAAATAAAGGATGAAGACAAGAACAAAATCAAATGTTTTGCTGAAGGGTAAAAGTCTTGATTGTTTTGTACAAGAAATAACCTCTTGAGGTAAATATGCAGAAATATCAGATCAAGAATCAATACAACACATGACTGACTCTGGAGCACAAAAAAGATTAATCATTACTCACTATTTTGGCAGGTATATGTGTATAAATTGAAATTTTGTAAATATAAAAAAAAATAAAAAGCATAATGTTTTGCATCTCTGGTTCTCAGAAGGGCTATCTCTTGACACCAAGCATCAAAATCTTGGAGTAAAGTTTAAACCAAGGGACTAATAGTCGAAGAAGGCATGTGTGTGTTAGACTGAAGAGCAACAGCTGCAAGAGTTCTGACCCTGCAAAGCAGTTCTTTTCCCACACTCACACTGTCTGTGTCCACTATTGGTTACCATGGGAGTATTTAGTGCTTTGGTCACCTTTTTGGGTCTATTTGGATTGCAGCTGTTGGGAAATTACACTGTCATGCTTTTTGACTTGCAAATGTCAAACCATTACAACTGCACACTTAAATGTATTTTACAGGGATTCATATTGTGCATAATTATGCATAATTGTGAAGTGGAAGAAAAATGGGATTTCAAAAATTTTATATGACAAAAATATGCAAGGCTTGGCGAGCACTTCTGTTCAGGATCCTGTACTAGCATATCCCTAAAAAAATCTAGTGCAGACAACTCTGTTCAGAAGTTGTCACCTACTTAGTGAACAGAGTTAACCTATCTGTACATTAATCTCAGTATAAGTACAGCTGCTCTGTGAAGGCCTTGGAGGATTGTCAGGACATCAACAAATAAATAGCACCATGAAGAACACTAAGGAACACAACAAAGAAGACGTTTAGGAGGAATATGAAGCCAGGTTAAGTTAAAACAAAACAATATTGTATGTATTGTGTGCGTATGTGTGCGCGTGGTCCAGTCAAAGTCAAGTCTTCTTTCTGTCCTCCTAAATATATGATTGGATTATATTAGAATTAATTGCATTGAACAAATCTGAGCTTGTAGTTACATAAGAATTTGGACTTATTTGGGAAGAGAAAGACTAAAACTGAATTGCTATGCGACAGTCTTCAGGATTGCAATTTGTCAATATTTTCTCAGTTCATTTTGTATACCTATACTGTGAATTCAAGACTGAACAATAAAATGTTAATAAACTGGTCTTTCTGTCAGTGAGTAAAACAATTGCAGAGTGACTAGCGTGGAAACTATGTGACCTTCTTTCCCCCACTTTTCTCACAGCTCTGAATTAATTAGTAAACAAGTTCCATCTGCTGATTTAAAACAATAAAACGAAATAAAGAGAATGCTTTAACCTTTCTCCTCCCTTTATCTTCTATAAATCCAGTCTTGTCAATGTCATGTCAATTAAAACTCTAAAAACTGCAATGTAAATATGCAATTAACTTTTTATTGATGGGTTAAATTGATCTGACCAAATAGTGTTATTGCACATGTTTCGTTATTTCCGTCCAGTTCCACATGTTGTTTTACAAGAACTTTAAACGGGCTCAAAGGTCTGTTCTTTGATCATACAAAACAAACAATAACATTTAGCTGGTAATTTTGTAAAAAGAAAGTAGAGAACTCTCCATTCACCCTCACACACATGTATGTGCACACGCAGAGTGTTTTGGAGTTTAAATGATGCCAGTTAAAGATAGTTCCAGTAGAAACAGTCAGTCACCACACACGCTCATATTCATAACACACACACATGCCTTCATGTTTACCTTGAGGTGGGTTCATCTCACAGTGGGTTGGGGGATACAAGGCTCCCATTGAAAGCGTTGCTCCCCTCCCTCGAGGGACCAGATGTTCAGAGTTAGAAGGCGGCTTGAAAATCACTCGCTCAATGCTGCGCCATGTTGGATTTCCCACTTTGCTCCATACGGAAGAATTTAGTGAAGGGAGCACAGTTTGAAATAATTTTTCTTGAGTAGTCTGTAAGAAAAAAGTATGATTCGGGGGGAAAAAAACCCACACACCTTCACAGTTCTCCGCTGTCAGCTGGCCTGGCTCGTCTCACATCTGTCTCACTGAGATATATGACAAGAATTGTATTTCTCAACCCTGAATAAAGCCATGTCCCAGCAAAATAACTTTAAGCTGACTGGGCTTTCCTGCAGCACTGAAGACACATGAAAAAACACATTAATGTCCCATAATGTCACCTGAAACAAGATAAAAAGCAGAAGTGTTATTTTTAGAGAGCAGCGCCAGGTCAGAAAGAGAAACAGGGCAGCTGTGAACATTCTCACGCAATGCAGTTTTATATGATAGCTTAGACACGGGTTTACATGAAGCCTTAAGAATGTATAACTACATTCAAGTCTGTGACCCAAGAACAAATAGATTTTCTTGAAGGTGCTTACAAGCTCTCTACTGTTTCCCAACATAAATGTCCTTTGCGAGAAAATAGAAGATAGAATAGGACAAAGCCAGAACCAGACTTTCCCAAATGAAACATAATGACTCTAAATGGATCAGAAACCTAAGTATATGGCACAAACACAAGGTCCAACATAAGACATTTGTAGCATCCCCCTACAGTTACATTAATGTGACATATAAGTAAGTCCCTTTCTGAAATGTCATTCCATAAAGCTACACATGCTGGGATTAATGAGAAGTTCAAATGAAGGCACACAGTCAGACTGTATTGGCTGTCAAATATTCTTTCATTTGAATCAAATATGAAAAAAAACAAAAAAAAACAATTACAGTTGAACCGATTGACACAATTGTACTGATAATAATAGGAGAAAGAAAAAAAATCACTGTTAAGATGCATTTCCTCATCACACAACCATCTTAAACCAGTTTAAGAGTTTTCTTTCGAAGCAGAACGGCTACAGTGACTCTCTTCAAGTTGTGACATGGATTGAAAGAGGTCTGTCATCTTATCACTGAGTGCTACATCATTGCTTGTCAAGCTGACACCTCACAGCAGGCCAAAACACCCCAAGGCGTTCCGGTGCTTAAGAGGCTGTCATCATGTCAGACGATGGTCCATGGCAGGAGATAGGCAAGCTTTGATGTGAAAAATTAGCACCGACATCTAAAACTCACAAATGAACATACTGCATATTAAAATGTATTGCCAAAATGTAGCAGTTTGGCAGTACACAACAATACAAGCAAGCAGCCAAAACATTTTGATGGAAAAAAAGGCCTGGTGGTTGAAATGCTCTCCTGAATTTGACCAGACCATAAAATACTGTTCAAGTTACCCGTGTCTACCACTCAGAGAAAACAAGGCATAAGATAGAGTATTATGTAAAACTGAATTCATTGATCTTTTTATCATGTCACGTCATTCTTCATAAAAAAACATTCCTGGAGTGTTGCCTTGATTCTTTCATGCATGTTTGGGAAATTCTTGAATCTCCTGCAGCAGCTACTCGGAGGTGCCTAAACAGTTGAGTATTGTTGGTGGTGAAAGGTTATTCTGTGTTTATCAAAAACTAATGATATGCTGGGACTTTGGGTCACAACCATCTCTCTAGTTTAGACTTATAGGTCCAAAAAAGGAAAAATAAAAAATATCAAGAAAGTTGCAGTGGTGTGGGTGAAAACATGGCACACTGATGCCCAATCTTGACGGAATTGTTCAGTTTCTGATTCAGAACCATAGCCTCAGATTTAAGAGAGCAAACTCTCAATTGCAGCAGTTTCACATTAATCTACAGGCAACTCCAGTTTACCAAACATTATCTGCAAAAAGCAAAGCACAGAACGTCTTAACTGTGCTAGATTTAGCTCTGCTTTTTAATCCCGTTGCTGTTTGATGTGTACGTGACCACACTAAAGCCTCTCACTTCTCACACCAGCTTTGCAGTTTCAATAAAGTCTCTTTTTGTGGTGTTGTTTAGGCTCTTTTATTGTCTTATTTCTAGTTACTCTTTTTACTAGTACATACTAGGTCTCATTCAAAGAAAGTAGCTTCAAAATTAACAAAAACGAGACTGGAAAAATTTGGACATATTCAACAGTTCTTTTCCTGTGGTTGACAACAACATAAATTCATTTTCAGATCTCCTGTTTTACCGCTTGTTTTAAGACAGAGGAAAGATGTAGAGTAATTAAATAAAGATCTTTTGCAGATGTTCTCCCTCTTTGCTCCTCATGTGGGGGCCAATGTCTGTTTTAGGGGCCCCTTTTGTAGATCTGACAGCTCGCCAACAAAAATGAAGTCAATTCAGTGTCTGTTATGCAAACCGTAATGCTGCTAATCTCATCTCCTCCAGACTCTTGGGGGTACTCGTTGGAAAAAAGGAAGTGCCAGGTTAGGGCTTTGTCTCAAGTTTTAGATGCTGCATGTAGTATCATGTTCCTCAGCGGTTAAACCTTTTTGTTTTTGGAAAACGGCTTCCCCCTAGCTTCTCTCTCAGGCTCTACATATCATTAAACTTTTTGACACTTAGAATGTTAAAAGTTTTTGGGTTCAATGTTAATTGTTGTGCAATTCCACAAAGACGTTTAAAAAAAACACTATAGAATTGTATAACCAGCATTTTATTACATGTGGCTTTCCCATTGCGGTTGTCTCAGTAGCTGATACCTTAAATATAACACATTTTGGTCTTGAGTGTCTAGCGAGGAGACGCTATAAACCCTCAGCTGGAAACATATTCACACTCAATATCCATAAAGCACTCACTGACAAGCTGTGGCAACTGTGAACTCAAATCTCTTGTTTCCAATCTGCTTTTTAGAACCTCTCCCAGTAAATTACTGACAAAAAGCTGTAACAATACTGCTCCATAAGTGCATCTGGAAAAAAAAGTGGTTTCTGTTTATCCATGTCCAACTAAATAATTTGTGCTCTGTCCTTGTGAAACTGAATATGTAATGCTCTCTGAGGTAATTACACCAGAACATAGCAAATGTCTGACGTAGTCTTCAATGAACACTTGTTTTGGACACTAGTGAAGCTGGAAAGGCCCTCAACGGCCAGCTGGTTGTGATTTCTGAGGACAAAGCATCTTTAGAACTTTGACCTCTAAAATCTCTGGACTTTCCCCTCATTCTCCCATGTTTGAGAGGTTGGCTGGGTGACCAAATAGAAGCAGATGAGAGCTCAAGGACAGATTCAAGAAATATTAGAAACTATTTCACTGAACTTTTATCTATCAGGTATTGGCAAATTAATATTGATATTGTATCATTATTGCATTCATCGCAGAACAAGACAATCTTTAAATTTAAAGTACATTTCTTCCAGCTGTTAAAAGTCGGTTTCAGTTTTTATTTTGGTACTTCAAGAAGTACAGCTAAAAAAATTATCTGGCTGTAAAATATATTTGCATATAAAACTGATTGACTACTGCAAATTTAAAAAGTTTTCATTGCTTCTCCGAGCTGCTCCTAAATACTGAAATCACTGAAGATTTATTTTTTGTCAAAAGAAAAATATCTGTTTGTCAGGGATGCCCATGATAAGGGAGTGTTGATTTCCTGGTCCCCAAACCAGCTGCCAAAAACAGTATGCACCTATGGCAAGGTATGCGTGTGGGGGTTTGGGGGTCTGTGTGTGTGGGGGGGATCAGTAGTGAAACCCCACAGGAAACTACTGTTAGTCAGCAGAGGGTTTCCTACTGTTAGTCAGCAGAAGGTTTCCTGCTTGAGGTTTGCTTTGTTCTGACCCATAACTGGACCCACCAAAGAGGAAATCTGTAGAGATGCACAAAGACTCATTCATCTTGCCCTCTCTTCACATTTTAAACCTACCAATGCAGTCACTGACAGTTTTCACTAAATCATCTCATCTATTTGTTTACTTCTTCAGAAGGAAACATAAACAAGAACATTGTCCTGCAGGTACAAAAAAAGACAAAAAATAATAATAACCCGTAAACTGTTTTTACCTTGTAAAATGTTTTTAAGCATACTGCACCACCTAGTGGTAAATTATCAAAGTTCAGTGAGGACAAGACAAAGTTGAACACTTCCATATCAAAGTTTATTGCTGACATGCATGTAGAGATCTGATGAAGTAGAAAAATATGTTGTTTTTTTTATACAAATGCGTTTATCTGTACAGTTAATCAGTTTTCCGTATTTAGATGCCCATATCCAACCAAGCAGCTCACAACACTTTGTGACTCCATGTTTCACATCCCTGCATTGAATATACAGTTGGATCAGTCAGTAATATCTCAAATATGTACTGACAATTTTAACCAACACATCTGTACTACTCACCCCGCTGGGGGAAGATGATCTGACAAAGTGTTTTCTGGACTCGCCTTGCACGTTCTGAGTTTTACTAATTTACCTCGCCGTACAAAGTATTTCCAGATTAAACATTGAGCATAGTACAATCTAATAATCATTGGGGAGAGTAAATAACAATTACTGATGTGTATTGGTTTCTCGTGGTGATTGCATCAGACATTCCCCATAAATACCCCCTAAATGTTAGCATTCAGTGGTGGCAATGGAGTTTTCTGATGAACCTAGACTACTACAATACTGCTGAATACCCACATAATTCACATTGAGATGGGAGAAAGCCGACGGCTCTCTAAGTTTTATTTTAAACTCTGGATGTGATGTTAGACAGCCAACGTGGCCCAAAGAACAAGTGGATCACCATGTGCTGAAGCAGAGCTGGTAAGTCACAGGGTAGAGCTTTTGTACATAAAGTCTGACTGTCACAGTCATCATGGTACATTATTTACATACTGACCAGAGAGTGCAGCCTTGGGTTGGGGTTTTAGGGGTTAATGGCAACAAAAGATTTTCACTACAAAAACCCCTCCCGTAAATTAAGATGAGAAAATCCATTTATTATTATCATCATTTCTTTAAAAAATAGAACTATGCAAAAGTCAGTCTTAATATTAGTGTAGCTTAAGGTGACCACAAGAAAATTATTGAGTAATTCTAAGAGGAAAGGAAATGCTACTCTTTCACAAATGTGTCTGAGAAGGAAAAGGATTTGGATTGCCGAAGTGGAACCACTGTTTAAAGCTGAGAGAGCAAACAGCTATAGGGCCTTGTTTTAAGGAGAGTTCTTGACTGTCTACAATCAATGTCTGTGATACAAGCACCAGTGGTTTGGAGAGGGAGGATCTACACAAGTGAATAAATAAATCAACATGAAACTACAAGGAAAAATAGAGCAGTAAAAGACATTTGAAGAGACTCTATGTTCATGCAATTTGAATATAAATAGGAAAAAAAAAAGCATAGAAAGCCATAAAGCAAGTACCAATATGCAAAGGCAAGATGCACAGTACAGATGCCTAACAGTCACTGGTTAGTAGCATTGCCATGGTTTCAAAAATAGTTCTGTAAAAAACAGAATAATGTATCAAGCGAACCCAGAAACTGCACTTATAGACCTGTGAGTTTGTATTTTCATTTAACTACAGAATATTACAGTAATATTTATCTGCCACTGGCTGGGGCCCACATAGTGAGATAAGAAGAGCATGTACAAGGTGAGTTTGGGAGAGAAAAGTTACACTGCCTTGCAGACGTCTTAAAACCCCGAATGTCCTCACATTTCATCAGGTATTTTAATGAAATTACGATTGGGATATGTGACATACCAACACAAAGTCCATAACTGAAAAGGAAAAAGGTTTTGAAAATCACACCATGTATTTTAAGTTTCCTGTACCCTGATGTGACTAAATAAAATTTAATGCAATGGAGTTTGCCTTTAGAAGTAATCTAATTTGAAAATCAACCTTTGTGCAACTTAATCTCAGTACTAATAGGGTATACTGCATTCTTTGATGGCTTTAGAAGTTTGCTAGTAAACATTGGGGAACAATAGCACCACGAGGACCAATGGAAACAGCAGACAAGCCAGAAATAAAGAATATTTAAAGCACAGCATGGCTTCAAACAATATCCCGAGATTCTAGTACAAACAATAAAGGATTGGGTGGCAAGACTGATGAAAGACAGGGCAACACAACAAAGGGGAGAACTAAAATTTGGGCTTTTTGGACTGCGTGTAGCACCAAAATGTGGATATGGTGAATATTAAATTAGGGAGCTGAATCCAAATGTATGTCAAAAGGTCTAAGATTATTTTTTCTCCAAATGTATCATTTAACCTAACAACAAAGAACTGCTTTAAAGAATTCATTAAAGTGTATAGATTTTGTGTGAAAAAGAGGTAATAATACGTCTGAAAGGAGATGTTATGATCTTTTTCAATTTTAAAGCATTCACGTCATTCCCCCCGCCAAAAAAAACAAAAAACATTCAGTCAAGCCCCACCTCAGCAGAGCCTGGTCTGTGTTTCACAGTGTCTGCCACAGAGGCAGGCCAGATAACAGGACACAACAATAAGTGGAAGATAGCTTAAAGGGTCAGAGTTTCAGCTTCATACACCCTTGTTTGTCTGGCCCCAACCTACACACACAGCACGCACACGTCAGGATACTGCAGATTCATCAAAGCAAAGAAATGCCTGCTCACATTCACACTGAGAGAAAAAAAAAACAAAAAAACACTTGTCCCATGATTGGTTTTGATAAGAAGACATAGGCAAGCTACCTGGAAGTCAAACAATTGTAAATGAGTCTGAAAGTACCAGTTTCCTTGGCTAAGAAGAAATTTAAGACAGGATTTTTGGCAACGGAAACGAGATGGTGCCAGATAGTCATTGTAGCGGCACTAAGGAAGAGTCACCATCATCAATATTACTTGGCCTCATTTAGTTCTTGGCATTGGGACTCCCAGGTACCTCACAATAGCTGCCGAGGTGCTAAAAAGATTTCCACAGGGATGAGAAAGAAGCAGGAGACGATGCAGAGCGTGAATTTCAGCGTAAGCTTTGATATTCAAATCTTTCTTCAATGAAACTACTGAGATAAAATGCTACTTATTCAGGTAAATACAAAGCTTATTCAGATTTTTAGAAACCGTCGAAAACGGTTTTAAAGCAGTTTCACTCCAACTAAAAACATTAATGCTTTATGCCACTGGTGGGTTGAGACTCGGTTGTTTCAATCCCTTGCCTCAGAACTGCGAGTGTGGTTTAGAAACAGACCGACAGAGATGGAGAGGTAGATTGATTTGAAGAGTTATGGTTAGAACAATGCAGGAAAGAAATCAAGGAGAGAGAGAGGGAGCGAAAGAGAGAAAAGGGAGGTGGAATGGAGCTGTACATGAATGACATCTGTGATCAAGTAACTGGACTTGAGAAAATTCCAAACCATGGTGAAAAGAGTGGGGGGTTGCTACATGATTCTGGACCTGTATTGCTCAGGGAAGCCAGAATGGATGGGGAAGTTTTACATGTGCAAGGAAGAGGCGTCAGGGGTTAATAGTTTCTTCAACACTGCAGGCAGAACGTCATCAGCACTGCGACACACCATGGTGACGAGTTTGATGCACAGTGACTAACAAGTGGGCAAAGAACCTTTGAGTCGGGAGTTTCGTGTCTAGGCCAGAGATGATCCAGACTGGGAAAGTGAAGCTCTGAGATGTGAATCTGCTCTGGTACCCGACTATACGTCTGCTCCACTTAGCTTACTAAAACCCCAGTATGCATCTGTCTGTTTGCTGGCTCAAGAAGGTTTTCCTGTATGCCAGTTCCGTTTTGGGTATTTTTCTCCCAAGTTCTCACTGGTCTCCATGGGTGTATTTAGTTCCCAGGGAGGCATAAGAGGTTGGTGTGGCTGGTTGAGGGTTATTTCCGGAGGAATCGTTGAGCAAGGGCAGTAGCGTCGAATGGACTGACCGGTTGGGCGTCGTGACCTAGACGTCTGACAGGTGGGATGTTGCCAAACTGCCGCTTGGTGAGAAAGCTCTTGGCTTCATGAATAGTGTTCTTCTCTTCAGCCAGCAGCAGCTGCTGGCGCATGTAGTTCTCAAATTCGTACTGTGAAGACTCTTCGATTGCCTTGGCCTGTGTTGAAAAATCAAATTCTGCTCAACGTGCTGCAGTTAGTGCATTGATACACATGTAAAATATGTCTAAAAAGTGAACCATTTGTTCATTTTAGTTATAGATAAAAGCTCCCATTGAGCAAGATTTAAAACTCTGACATTTTCTTCAATGTTTTTACATTTCGTCACATGAAAACCAAAACGTTGCAGCTCAAGCTAAGATTGCTTGTTACCCTGCGAGTAAAGCAAGGTGAATAAAAGCTCTGTCTCATTTTCAGGGTTTCAATCATCAAAAATTGCAAATCATGCATGACTTCCCTTCCTCACAATTAAGGACTACATTTTTTTTTTATATCTTACCTCCTGTAAATGTTCTTGGTTATTGACCTGATCGTCAATATCTGGAACTACCTGTAGAGGGCCATTCATCGATGAAACCGACTGCCTGTGATTGAAAATAAACACCACAATATGATTAACTAATTAACAGAAATGAGAGTTTAACATTAAATATGTGAATTGCTATGATAATGGCCATGGCGTATAGTCAACCCCAAAATGCAACACATCCTGAATAAATTCAGACAGCCAGCAGGTGGTGCAGTTACCATGACGCAATAATGGCACTGAGTGACTCCAGCACTTCTCCTGCAGCCAGCCTCTGCTGAGGGTCCAGCACGAGCAGCTTTCGAATGAGGCACACCGTGTTCTCAGACACACGACCATCTCTGAGGTGGGGAGAGAACGTAAAAGGCGGTTATTTTAACCCCCCAAAAAAATGTCAGACTGAGGAAAAACATTAGGAAAATTCTTCAGTGCTACAGACTGCAAATAGAAATTCTTAGTAAATCAAGAGCTTAGGAAAAGAACCTACAAAAATAAACAAGTCATAATTTAGTCTTAATGGGAGATATTTTGACATCAGTTTAAGAGAATTTATCATTGACTTGACTTGTTTGAAGTTGTGAATGAATGGATACAGAGTTCCCTCAGCTCTGCTTCAAATTAACACTCACTCAGGAATAGAGTACTCTGCAGCCTTGATTTTGCGGAAGAGTTCTTGAGGTATGCTGTCATAAAAAGGGAACTGGCCATACAGCATGGTGAACAAAACAACGCCGAGAGCCCACATGTCGCTGGGTTTACCGCGGTATGGGCGACCTGGGGGCAAAAAGGAGAGGCATTTCAGTTTTTGTCAAAACACACACATACATACAAATAAAATTATCCAGACACACACATCAAAGAGGGTGACATTTTACTGTAATGACTGATAGCTTCCTATTTTAACACAGGCATGACCAAACATTCAGTGAGTTCAATCCCTGACAAGTCACATGGTTTTAATGATTAACAAAATTGGCAAACACGAACTGCATGACTCAGCTTTTATGATGCTTCCTTGAAATCAGCAACTTTTTAAATGTGGAGAGCTGCTTGTTAAAGCAAACAGATGCAATCAAGCAGCTGTGTATGTGGAGCTGATGAGGTTGTAGCATCATAGGCTGTGCTTTACCATAGGCGGTGTTGTTCCAGCCAGAGAGGCGGCAGCAACAGCAGTCGGCAATTATATTCAAGCTTGTGTCACACATACACAGGCGGGGGATGGGAGTCGATGGGAGTAGTTTCCCTCTGGTGAGTCATCAGTGGATGAGTCACTGAAGCTCTGTTTAATTGTGTGCCTGTCACGTTATGCTGATATGTATGCAGCGCTTTTATCTGCTGTTTGAACTGCTGGACAGGCTGCAAGATTGATATCATTCTAAATTCAAGACCACATCCAGGATGTTGATCAGGAAATGAATATTCAAACGGATGCAACTATGGTTTTCTACAGGAGAGCGTGGCTGAGCACTGATGTTGCCGATTAGGAGTTCCGGAGCTTTTCCTGATGTTTTTCTGTGTATGCAGATAGCTTCATGTGGGGAAAAATGGGACATTTCCATGAATACAGAAACAAAAACAAAAAACAAGACAAAAACTCATTCTGGGTATCACAGTTCACAGATTGCAACACAACTTCCGTGAAACTGCTTAATAAACGGAAAATCATGCAGAGTCTTGATATTACGCAATTCTATAACAAAATCCCGGGATTGTTTTGTGGAATCTCATTCGTTTAACTACAATATTTGATTGACAAGGATCCAGTACATTTCAAAGGCTTTTCTAGTTAACACATTCCATTGTAGTTTGATTCACCAGTAACAGCAGTGAACCAACAGTGTAACAGATTTTTATACCATGTAGGCATTCATGCTATATTTCAATTTCAAAATTGATACACAATTTTTTTTATGATTTCACAAATACAGTAAAGAGGATCTGCCCAGTTGAGATTTGTTATCAATTTTCTCCCCACAAATCATAAAACTGTTACTCAGCACTGTGGCAAAGAGCTTTTCACAATAAAACTGCAGAATACCAAGAACAATCAGAACTGTTTTAGACATAGGTTATCAGAATATGTCAAACCCAATGTGTACACTGGCAGCATTTATTTCTTTGCCAGAAATTAAACAGCAACTTCTTCTAGCAAGACTTTACATTAGACATAATTTTCCACTTACCACTTAATACATCAGGACTAATGTAGGCTGGGCTGCCTCTCTGGTCTTTCAGCAGGTCATCCTCACTCACCAGATGCTTTCCCAGGCAGAAGTTAGTGATGGTAATGCGGTGTGTCCTAATAAACAGAAAGGAACATTTTAATCAAGCTTTTAAATTCATAACTGAGCCAACATAAGATAGTGAATGTATTAGAGAGCACAATGACCTTTCATGGTACACAAAAAAAGCCACGATCTATGACGCTGCAGTTTCAAAACTGCCAGAATACTAAACCTTAAGAGCCGTATGATGGAAAAATCATTTTAATGAGGTGCCAGTGACTGAAGTTTGTGGTCCCTGTAGTCTATACAGCCACATAAGTACTTTACAAATCTAGTAAAGTTACCAATCTACTTTAGTAGATTAGTAAAGTGCTGCAGTTTACTAATCAGCAATTTTTTAAATGGTACCAATCTAGTGACATTTAAAGTTACCAATCTACTTTACAAGGTTAGTAAAGTACTGCACTTTACTAATCTAGCTACAGCAAAGATACATCTAGATGAAACTGAGCATCAGAAGAGGGAAGAAAAAAATGCCTTCAATTCAGAACCACCAAAAGTGGACAATAACAGCCTGGAAAAATATTGCCTGGTCGCATGAGTCTCATTTTAGCTGCCACATTTAGATAAAGCTTTTAAATTCATAGCTGAGCCAACATAAGAATTTGGTGCAAAGAAGATGAAAGCGTGGATCATTTTAGGGCTGTTTGTGCCAATTAAGTATCTTTTAACCACACTCAACCTGAGTATTAATGCCAACCAGATCCATCTTTATAACCACAGTACAGCTACCAATCATCTAACTGGTTTCTTGTGAATAACAGAATTAAACTTCAATGACCTCCACAATCACCATCACATCTGCAGCAACTAAACAATAACATGTCAGCATGAACTAAACTGTATGAGAGAAAAAGTTGTTCTAAAGGCAAATTCAGAATTGCCATTTTGGCAATATTAGCAATGTGTACCTAATAAAGTGACCAATGAGTGATCTTTCACCGTACATGCTAGTTGAAATCAAAAGACAAACTGAAACTATCTGAGCTTAAATTGCTCTTTTAAAGTTAGCTTCAGTTCTCTGTGACAAAGAAATTTTTGTTTTACTCTGTTTCTCACAGTATTAGAAAGTACTTCATGTGTGTGACTAACATTATAATTAACCCATTTCAATTGTTTTGATGCAAAGTTTTACAGAAGTGCAGAGTAAGACATCTTGAATGAACTTTAAATTTACAAAGAATGTGAACTCATATTCTGATGTATGAGGCTTTGTTATTATGCTCCTCATAGTGTAAAGTACATTGACTATCAAGAGTAAACCAAATTACTGGCTGAATTAATAAAGGACAACGCAATATAGTGCCTTAAAACTGATAAGATTTTCAGTAATTTGGGGTCTGCTGAAATGTGTCACTAGGAATTGAATCAAAGTAAATTTACTTAGCTCATCATCGAGTGAAACCTGACTATCTTGAAACTTTTCTGTAGAGGGAAAAAAAGTTGCACTCTGACAAACATATGAGTCAACCTGTGGCTTATGATAATTGCTGCAATGACTAAGCATGCACAGTGATGTGTTGGAAACTGATTTTATATAAGCTGCAGAAGATTTGAAATGTATACACAACCATGCAATATGATATGCATCCATAATCACTCCCATGCTGAAATAGAGCACGCTGCAATGGTCTGAAAAGAAACACACACCAAAAGAAGAAGAGAAAAAAAAAAGGCTGCCTGGGTATTCTCCACATCACGCTTTTCACCCACATCCGCTTTCTAAAAAGCCTGAGGTCAACAGCTTCCCCTATTCTCTCTCACTTTCACACCATGGTCCATCGCACACATTCATTGCTCCCGTAAAGGCACCTCGATCCCAATCCCATCGAACACCAACTGACAACATAAATCTCATTGTGGAAAACTTGACAGTACGTGACAGTAGTATGAGATTCACCTCTGACTATTTTTGCAATAAATGCTTCGAACCATAGATGGCCTTATGAGTTAACCGAGGAATGTGCAAAGCTTCAAGGACTCTCCTTTATGAACGAGTATCTTCAATTGTGCTTTTGTCTGCGAGCATCACGACCCAGGCTTCTATTCTTGCACCGGAGATTGGATAAATGAGATTGCATGTTCGTCTTGTGAGGCAAGGGTCCCTGAGGACAGTGGATAGACCAAGCCGTCTCCGCTTCCTGGTCACATGACTCCGGTCAGGAAACCAGAGACCTAAACAGCCCAGATGACTTCTCCTTTCCGGCCCGTAATAAAAATACATGTGACGAGAAGTGAGGTTAATCACAGGGCAGCTTCTACAGCAAGCATCAGTTCTCAGAACTGGCCATCGCTTGAAGGGTTTCAATGACACTCAGGCTTTAGTTGAGCAACAGCCAAAAGAAAAGGTACCATCCCAGACATAGTCAAAAACCAGCATAATTTCATGAAAAATGCATTCTTGAAATTCATTTGAGACTTAAAACATATGTACCAGAATATTATATAATATATCCAAAGGAATTAAATTTTTTGTATCGGAAGTCATTAAAATTTAAAAATACCCAATCGCTGGCTGTGCAGATTGATTTATCACATCCTGCTTTCACAACAGCTGGCTCTGGGAGAGGAAGTCGCATCATTTCTTGCACAAAGTGCTGATGTTTTCTGATGCCTGTGGTGCATTTCCCAGAACTGTGTCAAACAACAAGGGACGCGAGTGGCGTTTGATTGAGTAAGCCTCTAAATGGTCAGTTTTCCCACACCCACTGTTCCTTCACACATACACACTCACGCACACGTTAGTTAGGAGAGTGTAATACATCGTGAGAAAAAAAAAATAAGGAAGGCAGAGAAATTGGGTGGCTATGTTAAAAAGAAAAAGCAAAACACAGAGGAACGAAATTATGACAATTTGTGTGCACACGTAGGTAAGTGAGTTCATGTGTCAGTGACTTCGCCTGCGGTGAGTCAGCTCTGAGCTATTGAGCCTTTGGCATGTCTCTCCTTTGTCTCCAGCTGGGACAGAGTGTTCCTCACATCTACTCTGCTCCCTTCCACCCGCATCTCCTGGCCAAAACACTATTGCCGCTACTTCTTACTACCACTGCAGGTAGGAGGAACCAGGATAAAAAGGGTTAAAAAAAATAAAAAAAGACCTTGTTGCTTTCCAATGCAACATACCAATGAATTTATATGTATACATAGTGCATGCACACATTACTTATTACAACTCTTATCTCTAACAATAACAATTAGCATAATTCACCACACAAAGAAGGAATTTGACTTCAGTTACAGTTTGCTCTCAAATACATATAATACATAAAAATGCAAAATAAAAAGATAACATTTTTCATTCTGGCTTAGAGCCAGAGAGAACATTTCAGTTGGAAGGATGAATATAACACTGCAAAGTTGTTGGAATGTTGGAATATTTATATTAAAACTGATGTTTTAATAATATAAGACAAATTAATCACTGAGGTAAATGATGTTAAAAATCATCAACTCGTTTTTTTTTCCTTTCAAATTCTTTTTTAAAATTCAGTTTACAGCGGCAAGAAGTTACATGCTTCTGATATGAATAGTTAATGATTGATAACAGCAGTAAGGCTACAAAAATATTTTTCTGATCTTTTATAACATTTTATATCTGTTCCAAAAAAAAAAATTAAACCAAGAATCTAAACGAAGCTGTAAGGAAACCTCAACAGAAACCAGGGTGGTAGCTCCCTGTACACAGAGCCACAGACAGACCAACACAGTAGAACTCCTCACAGTGGCATAGGCTTTTTGTGTAGGTTGAAAATACATTCTACAAAGAGGTATAAATCAAGCTAATGTGAGCGTAGGAACAAAGCGAGTGTGTGTCAGCTTTAGTCATTCAGTTATACCAAAGCAACACCCTTATCAGTTAAAATGAAGTCTGTAAGATCATCTACTTGTTTTTGAAATGAAATCAATGTATATTTAATGCAAATTCTAATTGTAATACTTTTCTAGCATTTATTAAGTAAATGGCAGCCAAATTTAGAAACATTCTCACAGTGAGGAAGAGTAATTCTCACCATTTGAATACAAGCCTTTCATATCCCCTGCGGATGAGTTGGTTGGAGGGAGTTTACAGATGAGTAGTTTTCCATCCTGCACGTCTAATCTGAGCTGCAGCACTTTAACCTCAGGTGCACTCAACAGGGTCTTCTGTGCATTACTAAATTACTCATACACCCCCAAACCCAAACACTTTCCCACTGACATCAAAGCAGAGGCATATTCATTGTTTTGTTTGGCACCAGAGTCCATTTTCAAAACTCTGACCATGGGGAATGAATTATCTATTGTTACTCAACACCCAGACACATTTGAGCACAAGAGAGCAAGACTTCAGGTTTGTGAGTGTAATTTCACTCATAGTCCAAGAATATGGCCTCTGTGTCAGTTTAAAGCTTAATACACACACTGAATCCAAATTCTGGGGTCCAGTCGGCTATCAGGCACAATACTAACTGGCTGAAACAGCAAAATTGGCACAAAAGGCATCGTTATTTAGGATGACTGACCGAGTGTCAACTTACCGTTTGTTCAGCACCATATTTCCCAGCTTGAGGTCTCTGTGCACAATGTTTTTCTGCAGGCAGGAAAAAAGAAGTATGGTCACATTGCACTCAATGAATCATTGACAAAACAAGAATTAGTTTCTGGGAGTGGCACACGAGCCTTGGAAATGAGTAATCAAAAAATGTGTATCAAACAAACAACAACAAAGAACACTGTAGTATGAAGATTGTCTACATTGCTGAAAGATTGAAGAAAGTAAGCCAATTTTGTACATACTCTTTAGTAGTGTAATAAGACCAACCTTATGGAGGGCCTCCACCACACGCACAACATCGTAGAAAATGACAATAGCTTCACGCTCGCTCAGTCTCTTCTCTTTTATGACGTAATGCTGGAGGTTTATTAGATCTGCTGTCTTGTCACTGAAATCGTGAGCGCAGAGGCAGTCCAGGACAAGGCAGATCCGCTTCTTCATCTTACGAACTTTGTTGGCTTCCATGTCCTCTACTATTTCATAGGCGCGATCCTGAATCCAGAAATAAAATAAATGTGGGAAATTAGTATTGTGAGAGTGTTCATTTTATTTAATTTGACAGAACAAAATTTGAGATTGATTTATGGGATGCAATCAATACAATCAGTGAGATTTCTCAAAGCAAGTATCTACGGTTACATAGAAAAGTCCTTCATTTTGGCTGGTGACCAGAATCTGACTATTCTTGGCTAATACAGAAAAGATGGTCTGGTTTATTCTAATAAACATTCAACCTGTTTGCCAAGAGGATATTAAGGAAATGTCAAAGGGAAGTTAAGAGTCTAAATTCCCAAGGGAATGAACATATATAATGCTGTGTTAGTAATGTAAACCACACTAATCACTAAAATCAGAAGATATAGGATAAACAATAAACTCCATGTTTATTGTTCCCCATTTTCTAAATTATCAGTAAAACTTGAACAGGGTCTCCTCTCTCACACAACACCTCTGGTCCTTATTTAAATCATTAATAATTGTCCTGGACAGGAATGCCAAAAAAAATATATTTTCAATCCTGCTAATATATCTTATTTTATTATTCTTCAAGAACAATCTGAATCACAAAAACTGCATGTCTAACTTCTGATAAGAATAAGACATCTCCACAGTCAGTGTGAGAGAATATGATATAAAAAAGATGAGGAAGATCATTCCTATTTTTAAAACTCAAGCTAATGTAGACTCACCATTTGTTTCCTATTGATTTCTGTATCAGATTTTTTTTTTAATGCAGCCAGCATCTCTGAAAGAATGAACAATGAACTGGTTCACAGACAGCAGAGATGAACTATAATAATCTAATCAATATGGCAGACCTAAATGAATCAGCATGCACGCCTTAGTGCTGCTATTATAAGGATGCTGAAAGTGAAACGGAATGTGAATGAAAGACAAACGAGGAAGACTGATGGAACAACAAAGTTAAAGGAGAAGGCAGATGGGGCAGCAGGTGAGGAAGGGGGGAGGGTTGCTGTGAACAGAGAGCAGGGGATAAATATAGCTTCTATTGTATTTCTACTTCTCTACTGAAACAACCTTTATAAGGAAAGTACAGGCAGCTGGCTTGAGCTTGTTTCTGCTAAAGCTGAACTGATAAAATCAAACTGTTACTTGCTCTGGTGTTGTTAAATATATTCATAAACAAAAATGAATGAAAAGAAGCTTTTAATCACATATTATTAAGAAAACAATAACTTTTTCAGATTGCACAATCTGAAAAAGTTCAGATTATATAATTTACACATTAATTAGTACACAGTAAGCCCAGGAGAATTAACCTTCATAGAGGCAAAAAAGGTGATTAATTAGTTTTTAATTAACTAAAACCTGCTAAGATATGTCAGTAAAGTGAAAAAGTCTACCTGAAAAAGGCCATGATGGTGAACTACACCATCCTGGTTGTGCAGCAGAGAAAGGAGAGAGTATTCTGTATGCAGCAGCATCTTCCCCTGCCGCTCCTCCTGGGTTTCCCCCACGGAGTCCACTCGCTCCTCCAGGGTCAGGATCTGCAGAACAGAGCAAAGATTTAAATGGATTCAATAAAATGAATGAATTAAATGTGCCCTGTGAAAAGGTCTGAAGTTCAGATGCTTAAAATCTGCCATGATAATGAGGGTTTTGAAATAACTGCAATTATAGGAGAACATGAAAATACCTGAATATAACAGACTTACTTTGAGCTGATAGAAGTCATCTGTGCCATCTTTCCTGGCCAAACACTGAACTATACTCGGTACTGGCGAGTTGCCCAGGCGAGGTCCTGCAAAGACGAGAAAAGGAACAGCTGCATGACCAAAAGGCATTCTACGCCGCTGGTCTGTTTGCTCTCCCCAAAACTCATTAAGGTCAGTGTGTGCAGGTATCCATTAACACCCCAAGTGCAATGTTTTCTTGACAAAGTATCTGGTAAACAATGCAGGAGTTCTTCTGCAGAATGCACATATACTTCAGAGAATAGGAAAGGAATATATGATATTGGAGGAAAGAAAGAGCCCCAGCATAGACTCCAGCTTTTCTGGCTGATGTCATGAGGATCAGCAAAATTCTTCAAATTCTTGACTCAGGCGTGTGTAAGTCCACAGTGTACTCACACAGGGACCCTGCAACTTATGCACAGAGAAGGTTTGGCTGAATTGTCTGTAGGTTATGCAATGTAGCTTTACACACTGTATCTATCAATTCCCCTTTAAACAGTAGTAACGTCTGTACCGAGGATGAAAGGGCCAGCTCTCTTGGCGTTACTGCCAGATATCCCAGGACACTGCAGCTTGCTGGCTCTGCCTGATGTCTCTCCAGCCCCCCTCTCTGACGAGCGCCGTTTGGACATACTGGAGCTCTGCAGGAAACAAATCTGATTAGTTCATGGGATAAAGATAGCCAAGTAAAAGGGAAAGTACACACATGTGACAAGAACAACAACTCTAAAAGATTAAGAAAAAAAAATACAAATGAGCTTTAATAAACGGCATTAATAGTTCTAAAAGTAAGCATATTTTGAGCTTCAGGGAAATGAGTTAAATGAGAGGACACTGGTTTATAAAACAAGGTTAAAAGGGCTAAAGTTCATGGCAGCTCCACCCAGTCCATTTCAAATCTCCCTCCCCTCACATTTACACACCTTGGTGTGAATGTGAGGCCATAACAACTCCATTTAGAATAATGGCTGCTGGTGTGAAGGCCATCACCTCAGATCCAATCTCTACATTAGGCAGTGTGCTTGTCACAATCTGCAATTTAAAATAGAAGGCCCTTGAATGCAAACACATGACTCTAGCAAGACAGGAGCATTTTAATTTGCCTCTCTAATCCTGAGCTTTTTTCTTGCAGCAGTTTAGAAAAAAATCCCCATGCATTTTAATCTGCACGCTTTATTGCAGAATCTGTGCAAAGAGCTTATCTATTCTTTAAACATGAATGCATGTTTTAACATGACCAAAAAGTTAAAATGCCAAGCCATTGCTCAATAATAATGAATAAGGAAGTAAGATTCAGATGAACATGGTTTCCCATGTTCATCAAATGCGTGATAAGTGACAGTGACACATTGTCATTATACAAACTACTCTAACCGACACAGCGGTTCTCATCCACCTCCCAGAAATCAGAGAGCAAGAGGTATGCTGTGTTTACTGATATCAAGGGCCAATGTGAAGAAATGCCATCTGTTTCCCGTAATGGGGAAGTAGAGCCTTTACTGAGAGGAATGATTCATCCTGCTGTCGTCCCAAGTTTTCATTGAACAAAAACGCTTCAATGTTCAGATAATAATCCTCCCAAAATGTCAAACAGCTTCCCCATGCATTCCCAGAAGGCACAGGAAGCTACATGAGAGAAAACCTAGCATGTATTGTCACACACAAGATGATTTAAAGGTGCGGAAACAGAATTTGACAAAATTCTGAAACTGTATTGTATAACTGTGCAATCCCAGAGTTTCTTTACTGATAAATTAAGAAACCTTCCTGTTGCAAAACCAACAGTGCACCATTTTCTAGTTGGGAATCTGGGGCATGGAGGAGATAGGACAGTTGGCTGTTCAGTGAGGGCTAGTACAAATTCTCACTTCCATGAGGCTTTTTGTGATCCCAGACAGCAGACAGTGTCATCATGTCTCTCTCCCATCTGTCTCCGTTTCTGCTAGTCATCACCCACGGAGTCTGATGAGCTGAGGTTTTCTGACAGTGTTTATGGCGCAAGTCAGAGTGACACCGAGTCACGCTGGAAATAGTGGGATGAGATATTACTCTAGAGGACACAAAGAAGTAGTTCAACAGGTAGGACGCTTCATGCTGTTGCTTTACTGTTTAATGAAGCAGATTATGCTAATGATCAGGTGACTATAGACCCAGTGGACTTCGACTTAAACAGAGATGGAAACTGGAATCAGAATATTTTTCCCAATTCTTCAATTTAAATAAATGGTTTCCCATGTTCATCAAATGCATGATAAGCAATTAACATCTTTCTCTCTGAAACATTTTTACTCATTAAAAATGTTGTTTCATTTGTGTTAAAGTACTTAAAAATTACTACTGGAACCAATCAGAAGGAATTAAACATGGAAATAAAAATGCACCAATCAATCTGGTATTGACCAAAACTGGCAGGTTTTTCCCCCAAATTGTGAAAATGTTTTTTTCCCCTTCTCCATAATGCACACAGACTAAAAAGACTCCCATACTACAAACACATAGATCAGGAGTATGTACTTTAATGTAATTTATTTAATGCCTAACAGAAATAAAGGGTGGGGGCAAATGCTTTAAGGCATCATTTTGAATAATTTCCAAAGTCTTGATCACGGAACCTGCAGAACATTTAGTCGTCTATGAGTTAAAACCTTTCCATCAGACATCAAAGGAAAGCACAAATCTGTATTGGTCAGAAAAGACCCTCTCCAATCTTAAATGCAAGGTGGGCAGTTTCATTTTATTCACATGATTATTTAATAAAATTTAGAGATGCAACAGCGAGTCAGCCAGTTGAACTGATCTGTGACCTGTAGATTATGGACTTGGATTTTAAATTTTTGCCAACTTTAATAAAACTAAAGTAAAGGTCAGAGCAATGTGCTTTAAAGTATAAATAGGGATCATCTTCAGAGCTGCACATTTCTTCTCTAATGTGTCATAGTTCCTGTACATGCATGTCAATCATTTTCCTGGATTAAAAACAACCAACTCACTGACATAAATGCATAACACAAAAGACAGGTTCATTTTATGCCAGCGACAGAACCTGCTGCAGAGTTGTGAAGCCAAACCTAGACACATATGAGAAAAGCAAAAGGTCGATGTTACCAACTCCTGCATACTGACCTAAATGACATCAGCTTGATGACAGCATATTCAGCTATCCTTTTCTAACACTGCTGCAACTCTCTGCACACAGCCAGTGGTCTGGCAAACAGGACTGGCTGTGACTGTACCAGAGGGAGGACAAGAACAGATCCAGCCTCTGAATCATATCACACGAAGAGGAGAGGAGAGACACGCTGCCAGTGCCCACAAGAAATGTGGGCTTCCTTAAATAGTATCTGAACAAAACAACCACGTATGTGTCTCACGACTCACCTACTCAGACTCAATGCCATGTGTCTGGGCACTGCAAGAAAAAAGCTGCATATGCACACATGAGAAAGAAACACGTTTCAAGTCAATAAATCTCAAAATGTGCCGCTTTTGGATCTGCACAGAATGCCAGCTCACACACTTTTCCTCAGCTGTAGACCCCATTCATCATTCCAATAACAATGCCCTTGACCACAACGCCACGCAAAGGTCACGCCATAAAACCACTTAACAAAATGATTGTAACAGCACAAAGGCTGCAATGCATTGCTTGGTGCCATTTTGGGTCCACAAGGTCTGGACACTCTGTTCTGGCAGCGTGTTGTGTAAACCGAACGAGTCGTAGAGTAAAGCGCCGACGTTACGTCTTGCAAGTTGGACACAAGCAGCTCACAACTCGAACTGCAAAGTGTCAGGGACCGATATTAAGTATAGTTTATATAATAAACACACGCCGTGTTTAATTTGAGTAAAATATGAGTTTTACTATAATTAGTGCATAAACGAACTCAGGTGAAGCCAATTCCGTTCCTCGGCCAAATACGTTACAACAGCACGGGACTCACGAGCCACACAAAGGGACATAGAACACAACAAGGAGCAGGGTGCAAACCTCACACAGCCGTTGTTAGCATAAGTACGTTTGATTTCAAATGCACCGTGGAGGTTTAAATATGGCTGTTGGCGAGTTACGTTCCAGCCAAGTCAAAGCTGAACTCTGTCGGGGTGCTGGGAGGCCATTTAAACAAAGTACGTTCAATGTTACAGCTGGCTTACGGTGAGAGACGAAGCTAGATAGCAACGGAGTCGCAGCTTCGCTTACCTCAAAGCCAAAACCGCCGGCTAAGATCTGCGTTGTCCTCTTAAAATATCATCATTTCTCGGGCGAACGCTGTGGTGGGTGTACGGAGCTTCTCTCTCAGCCGGGAGAAGCTTCGGGGGTTTTAGTTTCGCGTTGTTTAGCCTCTATTACTGAAATGAGCAATTAAGGAAAAGCCTCCGCTTCTTGCTGATCGCATCTTTCCACAGCGACAGCACCACCTGACAACGGAAATGACGCACAAGAACGTTTGATTGACAGCTCGGTCTAACCAATGACAGCCGTTGTTTCTCTGTGAATGGCCGTGCCCTGATGATGAAATTCTCAACAGAATAAAAAAAAACGTTGCTAAATGAAACCATGACATCATGGGACTTCTTATTAGAGCTATTTGCCAAAAGTAATCAATTTTAATTCAGACATCATTTGTCCTTTCTGACACAACAAATCATGATCAACTTTTCTGTTTGAATTTTGATATTTTGTTGCATTGTTTGAAATGAATTCTTCTTGCTGTTTTTGCTTTTTGCTCACGTTTTTAAACAAATGTTTATTTTAAAGAAGTTTACTTGCATTCTGTACATACTCTAAATGTTTGAGCAGTTGTTTCAAGTAAATTTAACAATAAAAAAACACGTTTGGGAGGAGAGTGTCTAAAATTTCATTATCTAAGATCTTCAGAAAATGATCTTGTCTGCTCAATACTTGAGGACTCATCCTAATTGCTTAAGTGTAAAATGACTTGCCTTTGGCATTCCATATGTCATCCAAAACAGTTCTCAAGATTGATGTTCACATTTATTTCTATATGCCTTTTAATGACATATGTCATTGGATACATTCTGATCAAAATTAAGGTTAAGATTAAGATGATTTTTAATTCACAACAAGGTTTCCTGTAAAACTGATGAAGAGATACATCCTAGTAGGGATCTTAGACAAAGTATGGCTCAAATGCTGTTGAATTTTCTGAAGCATAAATCCAACTTTATTCCTACCAGAACTTTGTGAAAATTTGTCAAGATTTGCTTTTTAACATGTTTGGTAATGCCAGAACAAGGGGATTTTTCTTTACTTCAAGTCACCTTCTAATTCTTTTTACTAAACCTGGTAGAAAAAAAATCCTCATCACCAAAGTTTTTTTTTTTTTTTTTGACAATATATATTTGTTTGAAAAACAATTACTGTTTGGTATTTTTTTTTACATTTTAACACCTAAATAAACACAGCTTGCAAATGCATATTTCAAACAATTAAATTCAATAATTATCTTGCATCTTTTACATAAAAGTACAATACCATGTTTGAACTGAAATAAAATAAAAACAAATCCACTCACTTAATCCTCACTCTAAAGGAGTATACATTTCACAATTTACTGAAAATATAAACAAACATTTGAAGGAAGTTTTTATGTGCTTCAAAAGCACATGCTTTATTATTATTATTATTATACACTTTCCTCCAAAAGGAAAACCCTGAAGATATCACATAAATTGCAAGAAATGTTTTACCTTGTTAATTCTGAACATCTGTCCGCAGCTAGCTGAGTCTTCTCGGAGTTGGGGGCTATTTACCATCCCAGAATGGTAAATAGCAAAAAAAATATTGGAACATGGACACAAATTCTTCATTGTCTTTGGATCATTTACTATAAGTTTGCAATATGAAATGCCTACTGTTGTAATGAGAGTTATTTACTTTAATACTTTACTTCTTTTTTAATCTAATCAAAACCCAGAACATATATTCAAAAAAGAAATGATTTTCTCTAGTGCGCTTTTGGAATAATGGTCTCAACGTTGATGAATGGCCTCTCTTACCAGGATCTTTCCAAGGTCTTTTGAGTTTGCTTTGGGGTTAGTATTCACACGTTCATTTTATTATCAAGAAATTGCTTCCATTCTCAGTGAAATGATTGGCTGCATTTTCCTATAATCTTTGAAGGTATGCATAATTATTTTACCAGAATAATGGATCATTATTCACATGGAAATTGTATCCATGGACAATTGAAGAGGTTGTCCATTGTTTTTTCAATATTTTGGTTGGTTTCTTTTTGATTTTCCTATCAGATGAGACAATAAAGAAATTTATTTAAATTAACTTACTAAAAAATTAAAAAGCCATGACATCAAAATTTTAATACAATTAATCTAATTCATGCATGTCTAAACAACAAATTTAGATTTCATATTCAACATACAATACTGAGAATATTAAATTTCAATGAGGCATCTACAGCAAAATTCTTAAAGTAGGATAACTTTATATGAGTCAGTGAAACTGTATTATTGTGTTTAGTCACTATTTTATCAGATATATACAAAATATCTTTACAATGCAGAAAATATCAACTCAGTGTAATTCATGTGTGTTCGAAATGCAGTCTTTCCACAAAATATTCACAACTGAGTGCTCTACAAAGTTCCTTTAGTCTGCAAGCCTGCATTTGAGTGGCTGACATTTTGCAGAGCCCACCTATCCTCTTAAATTAGACTTACTGATTAATCTGATATTCCACCCACTGGTAGCAGTTTCCAACCAGTGGGCAGATGCGACAGACAAGGAGAGAGCAAGTTAAATGGCAGTGCCACATTTGAGTTGCACCAGTCTTCCTGCCTTGACTCAGCAGAGTGATCTACCCCCAGCCACATGAAACATGTCAGGCTGTGGCTTTACAGTGTCCTGCCCACAGTCTTTAAAGAGGAAACTGAATCAGAACTAAAATGCACAGATGAAGAGAGAAACCTCTACCATGTAGAGAAACCTCTACCATATATATAGTATATATATATATACTATATATATATATATAATTACTGAATGCACATACATTAAAAATCTATACTTGATTAAATGGAAAGTAGTTTAGCTGTCTTAGCCTTTCAAAATGACTTACGAAAGCTGTGGTTTCTGTTTGTTTTGTAGGTAGGCCGTATCCTCAGGGTCTTGAGGTTTTTTGTTTCTTACATTGGGATCTCATTGGGAAAACCTCAACAGAAACCTCCTCCACCCGGATCAATTCAGAGAAATGTCTCGGCATGTTTGCAGCCCTGGAATGCACTGTGTTCATGTGTGAGGGTGGCTGACTGGGGGAGTGCAGACAGTCTCACTTTGACTCGTCTGCAGGCAGACCTAACACACACACACACACACACGCATTATCTCTGTTAGTTAGTGCTGTCACTATGGCAATTCTCAGGAAATGTTTACTTTAAAGGTAAGTGCATCACTGAGGATTAACATAAGAGACGTTGGCTTTGATGATCTGGTTTGATGTATTAAATATCAAAGAAGTGAGGAGAAATATAATAAATCAGTTTACCTTATTGCACTGAATTTCAAATAGAATAGTTTTGTGGAAAATTATTTCACAACTAAATGAAGAAAAGTAATTTATGAAGTAAATTAAATTGGATAATGAGTAGCCCAGTAAAAAAGTAAAACTGGGCTAGCGAAGATCAATCATAATGTGTCACCTTGACCCAAAAAATTTTTGGTAGTGGTACACCTTAGAAGTCTGTGGCAGTGAATAAAAAATGTGCTTGCTTAATCTTCAAAAAATTCCAAGAGCACCCTCTAGTGTTAGATTTAATTTTCACCATGCTCCTGTCACAAAAAGTCATTGAAAGCCAATTTTATCTGCCTTCAAATAAATAAGGTCAAAAAGTTAATACATTTCAGTAGAAAAACTCACAAAAAATAACTTTTTTTTAGACTCATTTCACACAGTGATACACTACGAGAGTTTATTTCTGCTCGTCTTGATCATTATGGCTTAATTATTGAAAACCTCAAACAAGTTTAACAGAAAATCTGTTATAGCATAACACTAATGAATAAACTTTCTAACATAGCGGTGTAATTCAACTGTAAAAGAAAATGTTTTTGTGATGTACAGTATAGACCTTCCTAATGATAATAGGGGCATAAAAGCATTTTCATATTTAAAATCAGTTATTTTTATGAGTGTTTTGTAATATTCCAGATTTGATTTTGTGAAACTGAATTTTTAGTTTTGATTAACAATAAGTCATAATCCTCACTTTGACAAAATGAACCCTTGAGATATGTCATTGTGTTTCAATGAAGTTGTACTATGTAGGTGATGATTTAAAAAACTGAAATGAACTCTTTAATTAGATTTTAATTTATTAAGATGCACCTGCATACAGGTATATATGTATTGTGTCAATGTTCATGCTGGTGATGTTTTCATCAATGTATTTAAAACAATAAACTGCACATTTAATAACTTATGAAATGCAGCAATTCCTCCATATACACAGAAAAGTTCAATTTAATAAATAGTTCTCCATAAAAATATGTACAGTTTAGACTGTTTCTTGCATTGCATTGCTCTGTATTAAAACAAGATAGCCACCAAGAAGCAAATTGTTGAGCTGCATCTAAATATAAATCTACATCAAAGCGTAGAGTGAAAGTTTTTCAATATTTAACTCCTATATCTATTTTACAGTTGTAAAAGTCAAATGGGACTTGATCTATTACTTTTTCAGGGTGGCGTGCTTATAAAAACAATTTCAATGATTTTACAAATTATACGATTTTGCATGTGGATTTTCTCTAATCCAAATAGGGTTAAAATAAAGCACAAAGGCTAAAATTGATCAACCCCCCTCATCACCCTCCCACTAATATTTGAATTGATGTTCATTAGCAGTGTGTGGTTGAGATGCCGTTTGCTATCCAAGTATTAGTGGGGCTGTATGTATGATGACAAGAAATTCTGAATTGTGCACAAACTTCATATTAAGAGTTACTGAAGTATTATGTGGTATTATCGGTCCACCCTGGAAAAAACAGCTCAAATCATAACTGGAGTAAAAGTATTACAACACTTGTGTTTGTAAACTTCAAACCATCATAAAAAAAACAATCAAGAAATTTTGAGCTACTCGCTCCATAATCAGCGGTAATGTGATAAATTTATATGCTGATATCTAGAATTAAATTATTTGAAATGAAAGAAATGTATACTGATAGAAAAAAGGATATTACTACATGCACATGTTTAACATATTGTTACACATCTACTGTATTTTCAGAGGGACATTTTCAACCCTCCTGTTTTACAGAAACTTACTAGTAGACTTTAGTGCTGGTTTCCTTTCATTCTTTGTTTTTAATAGCAAAAAAGCATCAGCTGATGACCAATTGGAGTCCTTACTCCCATGCACATCTTGAAGCCATCACAAAAACAAAGTCTTCTGGCTGACTGTCAGCTTACTGCTGGATATTTGTACGTTATAACCACAGTGCAGGTTGATCTTCAGTAGTGTGGACTCCTCTCACTGCTTTGGGGATTTCTGTCCAGGTGATTACATCACAAGCCGTCCATCATGGCCAAAAGGTCATCTCCTTTGCTACTGGCACTTGAAGATGGATCACCAGACTCTGTGAACTCTCCCATGATCTTGGTCAGTTCTGCGTTGGCTTGTTGATCCTGAAAAGACAAAGTAATCTGCTAATCATTATGTTGGCTTGCTAATCACAGGGAATCCTAAAGCAGTAAATCCTGTTAAACAAGCAAAGCTTCACATCCCCGATCGTTAACTTTAGTCCAATCATTCAGTCTGCTTATAAGGGGTAAAAGAGGGCTTAAAGTGTCTTGATAGAGTATTCATACCAATAACCAGATATAACCTTAGTGTCTAATGTCTTGTGTGTTCTGGGTGCTGTGAAAATGTTGGGGTGGGTGTAGTAGCTTTTATTCCTTGAGTGAAGTTGGATGGAAAAAAAGAGGCGAAAACAAGGAAAACCAAGAAAACCAAACAAGATTTATTCTGCTTTGCAATTTAGCTCAGGATCAACTAGAGTGCACTGAAAAGTGCCTTGACACATATTCTCAATTGGATTTAGGTCTAAATTTTGACTGAGTCAAATGAATGAGATTTGTCTTTCTAAGATTAAGACTTTCTACTTAGATGGGGGTTATGCTTAGGTTCACTTTACGGAGAGCCGGAAAGTAAACTTCATCCCCTCCTCAAGGTCTTGTGTAGCCTTCGACTTGTTCTTCTACTATTGCCCTGTATTTAGCTCTACTCATATCCCTTCATAACAGGGTTTTCAGAATGATGTGCAGTATCAGTTTTCTGCCACATTTAGCGTGTAGCATGTAAGCTAAATTAACGTCAGAACTGTATTTCATTAAAGTACATCAGACTTAAGAGAAAGGACTCTTCAGATTTTAAGTTATAAAGCATTATAGAAGTGAAAGAAAAAATTATCCTTATTTGACTGCATTTTATTATGCAGTCAAATAAAATGCATAATAGATTGCATTTGTAGCAAAAATGTGAAAATGTTTAAGAACACAACTGTAAGACATTGTATGAAGCTGACTTAAGCTTTAGACCAGCAGGCAAGGTGTTTTGTTCAATTTAGCTTCTTAGATATTAGATTTTAAATTTCTGCTCACACTGGTAATTATGAACTCAACAGCTGAAGCACACAATAAAAAGCACACAAAGCACAAGGTATGTTCTTTTTATGGCAACTTAATTTACTGATGACTAATACGAACTGCCCTGTGCTGTCACTCAGACAAAATATTATTTGTCTGCCATAAAATGTGTTGCAGAACATAGTACTGGACATATTCCTCTCTACAGAAGTAATTAATGTGGACAGACGAGTTATTTACCTTTGTTGCTTGGATGCTTATGACTCCATATGAAAGCTCATTGGGTCTTGATATTAATGCTTCTCTGCAAGAAAAATGACATAAGGAATATGTTTTTTCTTAATGGTTTAAATCTTTTTTTGTTTGTTTGTTTCAGGCAGAAAAAACAGTTGAACAGTTGAATTCTGTGAAACGCCTAACGGGACACTTACTCTTCTTCTTCATCTGTGGCAAAGAGATTCACCCGGAAACCAGTGTCTGTGCTTCCTGGTTTCTGGACTTCTAGACCTCCCATTAATCTGGCCAACAGATTCAGTTCCTCTTTAGCCAGAGGGTTTGGGGCAGCATTGACCTGTAGATGCACAAAAGTTTTTTTCATTTCAGTACACCCCTTACTGATAGTAAGCATAGAACATGAAAACTTTCAACCACATGATGAATGTATTCTAAACATTGCATGAAGACAACACATACCACAAGTTATTTAAACTATTTCAATGCTAAACAAAAAACAACATTTAACCTTTGTGTGCTGAGCAGAACTTTTAGAGGTGCCAGACATTTGTGTTTCAACAGGGCGACTTACACTGTACCTGAACAAAAACAAAAAAAAGAGAGTATTTAAATACAAATCCATGTAAGTTTATACCATGCAAGTGTGTAAAACAACCCCCAAATCTTTTATTTCCAAAAGCAGGAACTGACTCAACTAAACTTTCATTTAAAATAAATTTGTACATTTAATTGACCAAATTTTTAAGAGATTTGGGTTAGAAACGAATGCACCAACAGAATGTAGATAAGGTCTAAAGTAAAATCACACTATGGCAGTGGTTCTTAACCTGGGTTCGATCGAACCCCAGGGGTTCGATTAGTCGAACTCAGGGGTTCGGCGGAGCCTCTGCCGCGGAGGTAAAGACACACTTGTGTGGAGTCGTGATGGCACGGCCCGCTTGGCCATCACTTCCTGCAGAGGATCACGTGATATCGCTTGGCCAATCAGTGCTGCGGGGGACTTAGTGCGCGCAGTTGTCAACGGCTGTCGCAGTTGTACGTCGTGTGGTTTTTTCTCAATATTTTAATTCATACTAAAGATGTCGAGCAAAAAAAGAAAGCGGTCGGACGGATATGTACAACAGGGGTGCTCAATACGTCAATCGCGGGAAGGTTTTTGAGTCGATCTCGGCAATAGATCGACTCAGCGTCCTGAATGCCACCAGAACGCGGAGACCAGAACTTTCTCTTCTGACAGGCTTATCAAAAATATTCACCAAGATCCAAACCGTTTTTAGCTTCATCAAATAATAATAAAAATAAACAAAACGTGTTAAAATTAATAATCAGTAATTATTGTTTCAACAAGGTGTTGTGTAATTCAGTAAGTTTCGGTTCCGTTAACAAATAAAAAAGGGACTCAAAGACCGACTGACTAGCAGAGCAGGAGTTTAAATGAGCTAATCAACCACCGCTGTGTTCATCTGAGGCTTATTAATAATCGAGAGCTAAATATCAAGCCTGGAAACTTGATATCGTAACGGACTGAATGTTTTGAACGTAATCTCTGCTCGGCTTGCAGGGCGCAGGCGGTTGCCCCGGGAATGGGTGTGCTTAGACCATAAAGTGAAAAGGTGCGAGAGGTTTAGAGTTGATCACCTGTTCGGGTTGTTTCACCTTTGTTTACCTTCGCTATGGCGTAATTTCCGAATGTTCAATAAACTACAAATCCTGAGCAAATTACCTCGTTCGTTTGCAGTAAACGTCACAACAAACATCAAAAAGGACAAATATATATGATTAAGTTTAAACAAACAAATGGCTTCTACCACGATATTTATGTGAAATTAAATTAATTATATCCCATATTCAGAAGATTTGCCTTTACCTTTGCCTAGCTCTTTGGTTCCTCCAATCAGTCTGCAGCTTCTCATATTGACGTCATCAAACCAAATTTCAGATCTACCATAACTGACTGACACCTGCTGGCCTCAGGTTTGCAACCTGACTGAGAAATCAGTAACCTGCTCCCAGTGTCAGAATCTCACTGAGGAGAAAACCGCATTAGGTTTTCTATCACGTCATCAGTCCAGATATAACTGATGTATATTTGCATATAAAATAAGTGAAAAATATTTTTTGGGGACCAGAATAAAGTAATACTGTAATTTGTTGTGAGTTTATGCACTGTGTCGGTTTTGTTCTTTGAGCAAGGTGATGTTCATGCATGACTCATTTTGTGCACCAATAAAAAAAAAAAAAGCATATACCTATATCTTGAATTTGGAAAAAAAAAATCATACTTTACTTATCACTAAAGAAGGGTTCAGTGAATGCGTATATGAAACTGGTGGGTTCGATACCTCAAAAAAGGTTAAGAACCACTGCACTATGGAAATAAGCATCGTAAAAAAACTGTTCATTCTTGAACTGCTTCCAAAAAAACTGACAAAATCCAGAAGCCTCTAAATCTTAAGTAATTATCTTCACCTGCAATACTGCTCAATGTTTCTTCTCCATCATTAACTTGAAAATAAAAGATCTTACATGTTTGTCCCAAGCTTTGTGACTCTATTGCCAAACATTTCAAAAGAGCCTTCCCGTAATGCAGAACTATAGTTCCCTCCATTATTGAACTGTAGTCTGGTCAACTCTTCGCCAGAACAGCTAAAAATCCTGAAAATAAGATAGAAAATATATTAACATAGCAAGAAGGTCTTTAGTTTTTTTATGTGCAGATCAAAAGTATCTTTTGATTTTGCATGTCATCTTAGTTAAGTATTAGAAAAACTAAAAATTATAATACTATTTAACAGTAATAAATCACAATAACAGTCCTTCAGAAATTAGACGCAAAACAATCATGCTACACATGCATATGGAGAATTACCATTGGATTATAGTGTTTGGTTAATAAAGTCCACATTAAAACCCAAGGAACACAAAGATAAAATAAATGTACTTTAGCACCTAATCAAACCAGGAATTTGGGTCCCACGAGGCACAGGACCGTTAGTAGGAAGCACAAAGCGGCCATTTGAGTTCTGCACTTTGTCTTTTAGGAAAATAGACACCTAGCGAAAAACACAGCAGCAGAACATGGCGAAAATGCCTCAGCAGTTACAATAAGTGTCTAAAATTTAGGAAATATGAAAAAAGAATTACCCTTATATGCATGTCTTGGAAGAAAATGAGAAGGGTTTGTCTTATCAGTTGGAATTCACCATTAGACAAGGGTGTATACATCTGAAAAGAAAATAATACATGCAATAGTTTTTGAAGAATAATTATACATAATAAAAATATTTGTCAAAGGTTTTTCAACTCTTCAGATAAATTTTAAATGGAACTGAGATCAGGGCTTAGAATCTAAAATATTGATTTAACTATCCTTAAGACATTTGTCTTAAGGATATCCTGGTGGTATGAGTCTTCATACCACCAGAATAGGGATGAAGACTTCTGGGACTTCATCCCAGAAGTCTTGAGATATTGCTTCAATATTTTCACATGTTTTTCCCTGTGATTTCATGCATCTTGTGAAACGTACCAGTCCATTCAGCAGCAAAACACCCATGTAACAGGATGTTGCTTTCCCTTTACTGTAAAGCAGGCTTGCCATTCTCAGCCCTTAAAGCTCCTCTATTTCCACCAAATAAAATAGAAAATTTCTGTTTAAAAATACATCAGAAGAAGTGTCTAATTAATTAGGTATTTGTTCCCAAGTTCACTTGCAAACTGAAATCTGTCTTTTTGTATTGGTTTTGGAGTAATAGCTAAGAGTGACAAGAACATTATGAATTTTTTCATACAAAAACATCTGCTTTTAACTGAATATACAGTATTTGTATGTATATATTTTCCTATTAAACAATTTAGATATTTGTTTTAACAACATAAACATATGCATAACACATATAAATCTCCAGTCCACAGCTAAAATCTTTTTCTCATGCTTTACATTAAAAGGCCAAAACAAAAAGCCCTTTTTGTTACTATGGTATCTTTTTTGCATCTAATTATGTCTTATAGTCACTATTCTATTACAAAGCTTTTTATAAATTATCTCTTCTGTTCTTTGAAGGACCACATTGTGTTAGCCATATAACTGCACTGCAGTTTTTAAAATCCTGCATTAGAAGGAGCAGTGAATCTTAATGCATGACAAGCTCTGAGAGATTAACTTCAGTTCATGCGAGAGAGCTAAATCTGCTGGTCAGTAGAGCATATCCAGTACTTTATTATATATTTTTTAATAATAATTAATACACCATTCGTAGCACACTCATCTTCTGTACCTCTATAAGCTGCTGGTAAGTTTCATCGACCTGGCTCAAGATGCTGAGAGTATCTTTCACAAAGTCTTTGATTGCATCCATGTGGTTGAAGGAGACAAGCAGGATGTCCTTTGGTCGGGGACAGAGAAGAACCTGGTATTTGAAAGCCATTGTCATCAGGTCATAAAGCTGTGGAGGAGAACAGTACAACATCACCGTCTCCTCAGAAACACAATCTGTTTTTGCATAATAAACAGCAGGGGGAGACACATATTAGTCCTGCGATTCAGTCTCGTCTAGCCAATAAAACACCAATACAACAGTAGTACTCTAGTTGTACAACTGTACAACTAGTACTTTGCTAGAGTCCTCTCAGATTAAAACATACAGGGAGTTTTAATTTGATGTTGATGTGATGCATACAAAGCCTTGGAAAAGTATTCACACTTCCTGAACTTTTTCTTATTGCAACCATAAAGTTAAATGGAATTTTGCTGGGTTTTTAAGTGAAGTGAAGTGAAAATTATAAAATTTAAAAAATATATTACAAACAAATAGCTAAAAAGTACCATTACCCAAACCCTCTGTTCAATGTTTCTGTCCCTGATGGAAAAAAAAAAAAAAACACGATGCTGCCACCACCATGTTTCATATCCATGAGGATGCTTTGTAGATGGGTAGTTTTTAGTTACCAGAACACACTGGATTTTACATTAGGACCAAAACATTTAGCTTTGGCATTATGTGACCAGAATGAATGCTTCAATATGTTTTATGCCTTCCTAAGAAGCTTCTGGGTTCTTTTTGCTCTCTTCCTCCCACTCTTTCATCAAGGACAGATTCATAGAGTGGAAGACAAGAAGTCAGAGGAAAATGTCAACCTATTCTCCCACTTAAGCAGTAGCTCCCTACAGCTCTTGCTTAGATACAAAAAGCCTTGTGGCTGCTCCTTTAATTAACACACTCCTCATTTGGCTTTTAGGTGGGCAGTTATGTCTTGGTGGGTTTGCAGTTAAGACATCGTTTTTCCATTTGAGATGACGAATTGAAATCCCAATATTTAAACAGTCCACTGTGTGTGAAATGTTTAAATATTGGGATGACTTAAGAATAACTTATAAACAGGTTGGCTCTGAATTTTCAAAGGCAATTAGATGGACTTATAAGGACTTATATTTTGGTCGGAAAAATCTAAGAAAATACATTCAGGTTTGTGGCAATAGAGCATGAAAATACTGAGTTATCATGCTTTTGCAAGTAATTTTGTTAATTAATGTGTTCTAACAAACATTTGATGCATTTACAGAACAGCTGTTTGTAACCTGAGAATGTAAAGGTCTTAAGAGTAAATGGGCTTGAATGTACACCAGACCTTTCAGATTTTTACCTGCAAAACATCTCTGATAAGCCTGGAAACCATTGATATTTTTTTTTCTCCAAATTATGATCATGATCTAATTCAATTTGATTTACCATATACATTTACAAGAAAATATGTTGAAGTTTGTAGATGTAAAGAAAAAACATGAAGGCTCAAGGTGCATGAGTATTAGCACTACATGTTATCATTATTGTAAATTAGATTAATATGATTAATTTCCAGGTCATCCATGAATAAACATAACCATACAGGAAAGTATTACCTTGTCCATGCTAGCTTGATTGAGTCTCATGATGGACGCATGGGCCAGTCTGTCGAACACAGTTCGTAGAGCCTTCTTGGAATAAAGCTCCTGTGGCTTAAAAAGCTCTTCCAGAAACTTTTTGTTGAACATGGTGGTGATGATGTCATTCATAACTGATCAGGCAAAGAAATACAACAGAAAGTTCAAACAGTATAAACACATTTTGGAGAGAACTTTCAACAGTGGAAGCAGAGAAGCAGGCATTTTTGCACGCTAAAGCTAAAGGTTGGTCGATATGATTTTATCCTGCAGGACCTAAGAAAGCAGCAGCATTATAACTGTTTGGTGTCATGTATGTCTGTTGTTACGTTGTCTTTGATTTTAGCTCCTTTCCCCCCTCAGATGTTGAGGTTAATCTGCTGTCTTCAGAGAAGGTACTGGAATAACAAATGCTGACTGCGTGGAGCATTAGGTAAAGGAGTGAAAAACCTCCACTATGCTGGTAAGTTGGAAACAAAAGCATCCAACTGTCTTCCCTCGCTTACAACGATGACAGATTTGGCTGTTTGGAATTGTGACTGATCATGAAAAGCATGATCAGTCATTTAGTTTCACCAGACACTTATGGGGTGCAACTAAAGCAGCAGCCTGCATCACACTTATTGCAGTAAAGCTGTTTTGAAACATATGGTGGTGAGCTGCAATCTGTTATGCACTTGAAAGCAGGCTGCTTGGCTGAGCAGATGATATCTGTTTGTTAAACTTCTGTTACTACATGAAGAGATGAAAAAAGGCATAATTTTATGCGCAGTAAGCACTAATGATAACTAAATTCAGTCGATGTCTAGATCTATATATTTACTTAAATTTATGGACATAAAAAAATCAAAATGACAATTGACCTAGGATTTCAAGAACTGTATCAATGTTATATTGTTTTGACATTAGTAGGAATAACTGTTATGTTAGATGATTTATGTATTTATCAAAAGCAATCAACACTCTGAATGCTCACATACACTAATTATACTTTGGTTTTATATATATATATATATATATATATATATATATATATATATATATATATATATATATATATATATATATATATATATATATATATATATATATATATGTATATATATATATATATATATATATATATATATATATATATATATATATATATATATATATATATATATATATATATATATATATATATAACTTTATTGCACTGACTTTAATCTCATTGTACATTTGTACAGTGATAAACAAATTATATTCTATTAAACAGTTTAATTTTGTGTAAATATTTGGATACTGTGGGATTATTAATCAAGGTCTTCATGAGAATCTGATATCAGCCCATGCGTTGTCCTGCTGAAAACAAAGGAAGACACAACCACCACGACATCCGCAGAAAGCAAAAGGAGTAATTTTTGGATTAAACAAATACATTGCTTTATGTAGTAAATTGGAATCTAAAAGGCAATGTGGAACTTTGTAACTTATAAACACTTTAAATTACAGTGATAGGATAAAACACTTTTGTAGCTACACATTGCAAGCTCATACAATGTTAAGTTTGTACCAAGCATGCAATTTGTGTAACTCAGTAACTTATGTGACTAATAATCACTGGGAATTTCTGAACAACTTCTTTTTCAGGTCTTTGTTGTAGGTGCATTTAATAAATTACAATATAAATGAGACAACAATCTATTTCAGTAATTTAATTCAAAAACTGAAGCTCTTCTAAAGATTCTTTGCACACAGTGTGATTTATTTCAAGTTTCTTTTTTATTGAATTTAATTCTGTTTTTCTAAAAATTTGAAAAAATATATCTCTGTGTGTAATGAACAAGTTCCCATTTCTGAGTCTAACTACTGAAATAAATCCATTTTTGATGATATTTTGACTTATTATGATGCACATTTCTTGTTCCGCACATTCTGTAGTTTAAATAACGCATATAGTTCAGCGACGCCAAAGCAGAGCAGAGCATCTAATGCAGAAGTGCATTTTTACACTGAATACCTCTCTTTCTGTCTTCCTCTATCCAGGCAGGTACAGTGGAAACTTTATGAATCAAGAGAAAATGCATTAAAAAACTTTATGATTTTAAAAATAGAATTTCAATTATCTCTAATGAAGTATAATTCCGCTGACATTATGTAACAACATTTAGTTATAGGCAACAGAGGACAGTAAAATCTGTTCTGAACCCCCCACTTCTTAAAAGTTACTCTAAGGGGGAGCAAACTAATCCAACTATTTGATTCTATAATGTTAACTGCTTACTGTCTGATAATCTATCTATCTATATATATATAAATAAATATATATATTTTTTGTATCACCTCAATTTAAAGGCACACTGACCATTTGATGAACAGGCAAATGACCTCCTCTTACTGCATCATCTGCGTTTTATTGGAGCACAGTGACATTTGTGTTGTTAGCTGAATAGCTGCTAAGCTCGCTACCTTTCTTAGCTTTGTCAGCGGGTATATTCTGAGCTCGAAGCCGCTGGTCCAGGATGTACAGCATTTCTCCGCCGAGGTTGATAAAAAGCAGCGGTAGAGTCCTCGTAGACATGTTTGAATTTGACGTCTTGAATCTTCCTATCAAGCTAATTGCAGGACACCTCTAACTAGTTGCTATGAAAGGGTCTGTGTGTTTGGTAAAGCCGCTTCTGGTTGCCAGGCCACGAACAAAAGAGCCAATCACAAAGCAGTGACGAAAGCGCGTATGCGTATGACCCTCGTTGAACCAAGAGGGAGAAATAATATTTTTGATGCGACTTTAGTGGGAAAGAAAAGTCAGCATACCCTTTGCTTATAGTAGAGGTAATTAGAATATTACAAAATCATGTAAATTTATTTATTTATGATGCTATTCAAAATATCAAATAAACTCAACTGAATGCGTTTCCAAAAATTAAATACAGACAAGTTACATTACAAACTACATACGTTGTATTTGTATCTTATCATCCAAGTACTGAACATTAGTACGCAGAAAACGTCACAAAATAAAAGTGAGACATTTGTTTCCATTATTAAGCCCTCTTTACTCTTAAATTTCTAAACAAAATCCTGTGAACCCAATTGCTTCCAGGTCTAGTCTAATCGTTAAATAGAGCCCATCTGTGTGCGATTTAATCTTGAGTATGAATACAACGTTTCTCTGAAACCCTCGAGGTTTATGAGAGAACATCAGTGAACAAACAGCACAATAAAGACCAAAAACTGCACCAGATATTTCAATGATAGGCTTGTAAAGAAGTTTACATCAGGGCTGGGTCTTAAACTATGTCTCAAGCTTTGAATGTCTCACAGTGCATTTCTACTGGTAACTCCAGAATTCCTGCAAGTAGAAGTAAAATGACTTTCGGCTCAGATGGGAAAATTAGAAGACATGACTAAACTTTGCCAGGCATTCAAACCTGGTAAAGAGAAAGCTGCTGTTAACATAAAGAAATTATAAGCCATAGAGACTTGGCATATGAAGACCCAATAAAGCCAGAAGTAAAATCTTCTGAATTTGTGTCATTTGGAGGTCATATGAACATACAGTAAACAGTAGATTTTGTCATTGGAAGTGTTTTCAATGTTCTAAAGTAGATTAGCTACTACAAGTACTGACTTCAAAGGGTTTATGTTGTGGAAAACTTAGATTTGGAATTGTCTAGTTCTTCTGCCTGAATTTGTCAGGTTGTAACGATGTGATTGATTATATGCAAGTTAAGTAATGGACTAGCAATAGTCCAATTTGATTTAATGATGGTTTTTATAAGGAATCTGATTTTGAAAGTATTTGCTCTCTACAAATACTTAGAGAGCAAATACTCTCTAAGTATTTGCTTTCTATTGGCAAAAGTTCTACTTTTAACAATGCTTTTCGAATTTTCTCTGGTTATTTTGACATATTTAATTGAGTTCTATGATTCTGAGACTAAAAAAGAAAATACTAAGACATCTGTAAGTGAGAAATACTTTTTTATCCAATTCTATATATAATAAAATATTAATTAAATTTTTGTGCAACTATAGCATGGAGATTATAAAATGTTATTAAAGTAATAATGTATGTGAACAGAGAACACAATTTAATGGCCAAAGCAAGAGATAGCTTTATACAGATACTTACCTTGCAAATTTTCATGGTCTATGCTTGATATTATGATTTTAAAACACCATGATCTAAAACATTCTTTAAACAAGCAGCTAAGCCCAGAGCTGGAGTTATTTTCCTGTCAGATGACAAATCTGCACTGTTTACCATTTATTGCAGGCCTTAATCTGAAAGGCCCAAAAGGTTTCGTCAGCAGACATCAACAATGAACCCAAGCCTATTGACAGGCTGAAGATGATGTAGGTGACAGTGAACTGCATTCACATTGCAACTAATCATTATTTCAAATCTGTGTTCTACACACTAACAAACAGAGACAAACTTTATCTTTATCAACACTTTGCAAGAGAACAAAAGAAAGGTTTACAAGCAACTAAAAGCGAATACAAACAAGTTCATGTTGCTTTTAAAATATAAAAAAAAAAAAACGCAGAATTGATTATTGTTTTCAGTGTTGTCATCAAGTGACATTAAGCTGACCATATATATTTCAGAACAGGGGATAGAAATTCCTGACATAGAATTATTAAAGGAGAAATAATATCATTGTCCAGTTCATTAAGCCTCTTTCCTTGTGGTTGTACATTAAGGGATTAATTTGACATTTTGGAACCCATATAAGCAGTTTGATTTTTAATAAAATATTCATATACCTTGTACATTTTGAGTCATTCTCTAATTTTACACAAACATGACAAGGGTGTGAAATGTTTAAATCATTTTAGACATGCACATAAGATGTTTTCAGTAAAAGCATGCTATATACAAAAAAAATTGTATTCTGAACAGAATTACACTTATTATAAAATCCTCATGTTACATTGAAATGTCTCCATTCCTGATGCGAATTTCTCGGGCCATCCTGCACAGTTCACAAAGTCCGCAGAAAAAAGTCATGAGGGCGTCGTTGCACACCGTCCCCTGTGGTTAAATAATGACAAGTAAAATTCACAATAGGGAACTTGAATGAAGAAATGCATGCAAGTTCAGTTCTCAAAATCTTACGGAAAGCACAGTATTTCATTTGCTTGTGAAATCTCTGCCTTTCATAAGATCTACATATTTGCAAGAAATCTCCCTTTCTTCACATGAGACAGGAATTGACTGATTCTGTACCTGGATGCCATACGTCAGTCTCATATGAGTCCTCATGGCAGTCATGCCTCCTGGCACACAACCCAGGCAGCAGTTTTCGCCATACTTATTTGCAGTGTAGCAGCTTAGACCAATTGGACAGAGGCAACCAAAAGCACCTGAAAACACATATTGAGACAGTTTGACCGACAGCACTATATCTTTCTCACTCTTATAAACCATATGCACAGGACATAAATAAATGACATGATTGCACTCACAGATTAAGCAGTCACTAAAGCAGGAACACAAGCCAGTGCTCCACTCTCCGGTCTGGACATTCGTCCCATAGCCTCCTGCACCAGGTTGATTGGTGACCACTGGGTTTGACATTTGAACTACTGGAGAGGAGAGTTTTATTTCACCCTGCAAAAATGAAGGGTGAAATAAGCGATCACCATGCATTACAAGACACAACATGCTTATGAAACATTTACATATCATCAGAGTTGGGCTATTTGTAGAAAGCTATTCCAGTTAAACATTTTACTGTTCAATAAAATACAGCAAATGTTAGTTGTAGGCCATGTCTTTAGGAATCAGAATTTATTAATCTTTCAACAAATTGAAGTTGTTCAACAAAGTTTTCACATATTTTCTTAATGCCAAAGAAACTAATCTGTGCAGTGGAGAAGCACTGACCAATTGAGTAAAGAAATAATTTGCTTTTTCCACAATTGTACAGCCTAGCACCGTTTTTTATGCAAATATAGGCTTAACAAACAGTTTCAGGCAATCCTTCTAGAAAACCAGCGTTTTTTTCTTATGACAAATATGCCTTTAAAATATATCTTGTTGTATATTTTATATTCAGTAGTTTCAGAAGAACGCATAACCTTAACCTTGGTTTAAGTAACTATGCTTTTGTAACCAGGCACGTAAATGTGACCATAATTAGGAGGCACAACCACGAGGAAGTGAGGAAAAAAAAGTATAAAATTACATTAAATTGCATCATGAAAGTTTTAATTTGCAAACAAAAATGTCCCAAATTGATTAGCAAGTCCAAGAATAAATAGTTTAATTAAATCACTAGAGGATGGTTAAGTTAATTTGCTGATAGAGAGCAAACATGTCACTTACCAGAAGTCTGAACTCCGTTTGATCAAACTGACAAGCCTCACACCACACAGGAAACTGTGACGAGCATGAGCTGTGAAATGCTGGTTTGCCAACAAACTGCTGTTTTCTGATGATGACAAAGATCTGTGTGGAATGCAAACTAGGACAGTTAACGGCAACTGATGCTTTTCTAAGGCTTTTGTGGCTCACAAGAAGATGAGCCCAGTTTAAAAGTATTTTTTCCCCATAAAAGCACTGTTCAATAAATGAATATATTTATGAGAACTGTTGAGACCACAGTATAGATGTAGATGTTTAGTGAGACACTGATCTTTTTCAGTGGGGGGAGAGTCTATAACTGTGGCGATGTCTTTGAGTAGGCCTATCTTCCTGCTTTAACATGCCTGAGGACAGCTGAGGCAAGTGTTTGTTTTGGTTTCAGTTGGTGTTTGATGAGGAATGCAGTACAATCGGCAACATGTAGTTACCTGCAGGGGTGCAAGAGGGAGAGGCTACATTTCAGTTTTTAATTCCTTTTTTTTAAATAGAGGACCCAAACACGGTTTATCACACATAAAGTGTTCAAATGACGTAATTTGTAAGGATTCTGTTAAATGAGGGTAGCACTAGTAACTCACGTCTTATTTCCCCCGTTAGTTTCCGAATTAGCCCCGTTAGTGTGACTGTTCTGACTTCAAATTATGTCTGTTACTTTTAACAATGTTCAGAACTGAAGAATTCTTTTGGATAAGAGTTGAAACGTCTTTAAGAAATAATAAAAGTAGCACAGTTGCCCATTATTTAAGGATGTAGGATTTACAAGGAAACAGCAGCAGGAGGCAGGCTGAAGTTACAAGCTTTTGGTGTCACATTACTTAAATCATTTTTATTACACTGTTGAAAGCCAGATTCTGTAGATAATACTATGCAGAATCACTGTAGTATCATCATACAATTTATCTGTCATGCCATCCAGGCACATAAAATCATACATTTAAACAATTTTTTTTGTTGTTGCTTATTTTAGAGTTTCAATGCATGAAACGCCCTCCAATTTAAATGGTGAATTTTATTCAAGAAGAAAACTCAGCTGTTGTTCAAGATCTAAATACAGTTTAAATTATTTTATGACTGTAGACAGGTTATGAATTAGAATGAATTTATTTTTGCCTACTGGCAGAACATAAAAAATGACAGAGACAGATTACCTGTACCAAAAAAGTAATTTATGCAATTAACATGTTTATGCTCCATGAAAATAGGAAGAAAGGATTTCCCCTGACCCACCAAAAACAATCTCTCTGATAAAAACCATGTTAGACTTATTGAGTTTGACCAGTGTGACAAATATCATCTTCCAATAATGTTTGACAGCTACACAACTATAGTGAAGTTACGCCCTTGGAATTCCCATCTGATTATTAGCAAAAACATGAGACCTTACATGACATGGCTCTGTAATATGCCATAGTCTGAAGGTATTCATTGGAGGAAACTGAAGGCTCATGCATGTGGGCAAAAATTGTTACATCATATCTGAATGTAACTGGATTGTTTGATTTATAAAAAAGCTTTCATTACAAAGGTTAGTTCTCCACTCTTGTCAACAAACAAAAAAATGTTAAAATTAAATACATGTTTACTATAGTTTTTTAAATATATTTTTTCCAGAAAAGATTTGTGGAAAAACCTATAACAGAAAGTTCATTTCTGTTGCTAGGATGAAGTTACTTAGATTTAGGGAGCCCTACCCAGTCCTATCTCTGTGGAAAGCCAACATGCTCTTTAGAAAAGCAATGACTCTCATGTTGCCTGCACATCTGTATCCCTGTCAACACTCCCTACCTGACTGTCCCAACATAGTTCTGACCAAACTGAGAAGTCACAGTGCCAAACTCACTTACACCCCATGTTTGTTTTATTATATTTATCATTCAACATATCTTTTAATATCTAGGCCAATCTATACACTTTAACAACTTTTTCAACAGTTTAGATATCCTATTCATTCAACAAGCTTCACACAGTAAAAATAACTCTTCTAGTTTTTGTTGGGAATGTTGGAGATTGCCTTTATGGAAAGTTTGTTTTTCACAAATGACGTACTTTATTTGCCCACCCGAAAAATAACTGGTGAGTGAGTGTTTAGTCATACACATTACAAGTTTTAGTTTGTAATGTGTATATGTGCAAAAGGTTTAAATGTTTTATTATAAATCACAAGGCTTTAAGTTGAGCTGCATTTTAAAAAATGTAGGGAAACAAAATCTAAAGCCATATCTTCTGGACAAGGAAGTGTCAAAGTTATTTGGATTCAAAACATAGCATAAAGCAGACTTTATACCAGGAAATAGGTTGCTATAGAATGAAAAAGTGAAATATTGTTGACTGAGTTAAAACTGTGTGATTGAAAGCTTAGATAGAAGGCATAATCTGCAGGCTGGGGTTTTCTTGTTAAATTGAACCCCACTTTTGTTTTCTCAGAATTAAATTTTTTTAGGAATCTAGATTCACTGTAAGTCTTTTTTTCTAAACCAAAATCAGCCTTTGGTGTTGTGAGTTGCACATGCCAAAAACAAAGATTTCTTTGAAATTTTATTTCCAATAAGCTGATATTGTAAGACAAACAAAAGAACTTTAGGTTGGAAACAAAGAAGATGAAATGTAAAAGTCTGAGATGAAACAATCAAACATAAGCCTCAAGTATTGAGAGCAGCCAGCTGTACAGACTAGTTTGTTTCATTATGTTTGGGCTTCTGGTGCCTTGGCTTCCTTTGTCTCTGTGGTGGATAATTGCCGCTTCATATTTTGCTCTGCTTTCTGCTTCTGCACAGCCTTGAAAACCTGAAAAAAAAAAAAAAAACACAGGACAAGGGTTGGTTTGGGTGTGAAAAAAAAACATTGATGCTATGCTGTGACGGAATGCAATCCTTAATAAATTATTACAAAACCAAACAGTGGAATACATAAATAACAATAAAAAATATCAATATGCTCAAAAAATTTAGTTTATTTGATTATTACCTTAATACAGAACTCTTTCTTAGCCAGCCAGCGGCGAGTGGCCCGTCTGTAGTATTCTGGAGGGAAGGTGTAGGTAATGCCGAGCTGCTCACACACTCTCTCAAAGGTGTCAAAATGAACCAATCTGAGGTTTTTTAGAAGCTTTTTCCTGCGATCAATGGCCATTAGCATGCGCCTCTTGTTGGCTTTGTCCTAGCATGAAACAACATGTTAAAATAAACCATAAATTCCATCTAAAAAACTAAAAATGAGATGACATCCACTTGTTTTGCTTATGAAAACATATGCAACTCATTGATGTCACAGAGATGGTATTTAAATTCACAACCTCTGCCCTCAGTTTTAATGATTAAAATGTTCTAAGTGTGACGTAAGATGGAAACTTCCGACCGCGGCTGTGCTTGTACACATTTTATTTTATGTGGGCTTAGTACACAGGAAATCCTGTAGCACATACACACTTCACACCAAAGGAAGCTAAAATGAGGTGAAGCTGACACATGAAACTTGTCAAGACAAGACTCTAAATCATGCTTTTTTTATTTTCATAAAGAATGTGCAAAAACTGTTTAACAAACAAGGTGTGAAGACTTCATTTCACTCACCTTGTGGTGTTTTTGCAAATGGTCCTGATAGTTTCGAATTCTTGCAGTCAAAACAGCCACTGCGATGAGAAACATCAGAAGGGGAATTCAAATCTGATTCGATTAAGATAAGGTTGCACTTATCTTTAAATTTCAATAGAGACATCACATGCAACATTAACAGCTTCTCACCCTGGACTTCGACTGAATTGCGATCATTCTCATCTCTTTGAACTTTTGCAATCAGTTGTTCCTTTTTCAGCTGCAGCTTTTCCTTCTGAGAACATAGATAACACAGCTATAATCATTACTGAATTTAAAATAGGTGGCAATCCCCTCAAGGGGGAAAACATGCTTTTCTCCAGAGGGAACAGGGAAGCTGGTGAGATGAGTAAAGCTTAATATGGGTCTATTCCAGAGAGTATTTCAGATCATCAAGAATTCAGTTCCAAGTCAAGCTAAAAATAAAACGTTTGGTTCTTTGATCATCATCATCATCTTTTTTTTTTTTTTTTTGGCTCATTACAACATCTATTTTTTAAAGGTTTTATTTGCTCTAGTGGACTTCATTTGATAGTGAATCGACAAGAAAGTGAGTAATGAGAGAGGTGGAAGACATGTGGCAATGGTAACCAAGGCAGGACTCAAATCTGTGATGGCCGTAACAAGAACTATGACCTCCATATGTAGGTTGTGCTTTACTCCTGCTCCACCACAGCTCCCCAATTACAACATCTATTTGAACATATTCAGTTGTGAAGTGAATGGGAAACCCCCTGTTACAATTCACTGTCTTTCGTCTTATCTGTACAATCCCTGCTAATTATTGTGGAAAATGTCATTCTGACCAAATGCTGTTTTGTTCCAAGATGACAGACATTAAAACATCTCAGTGCCGTAAAAAATGACAATTTGACTGAAACTGAATAGAAATATAACTTCAGTTTTGAAATAAAATGAACTGAAAAGTTACTATTTATGTCAACCATTTTTTTTCTGTGTAGCATCAGGTATTGTTAATAAATACTGCATGTAAATAACATATAAACTTCCAAGTTTTAAAAACAAAACACCCATTGAAACCATAGTAAGTGTTATTTTAAACCATGAGTTCTTACATGACTTGCCAGTTCCAGTGAAAGAAGACGTTTAACAAGATCGTCTGTCCTGTAAACACAAATATAACCATGTTTAATTAACATGAATTCATTCTGAAATAGAAATACATAATATTTCTGTTGCAAATGTATTGCAATAGTATTGCCATCCTTTGAATGACTTCCCATTTTGTGAAAAGGTCTGCAACTACAGTCTGCAATGTATTTTACTGAGATATTATGCAATGGACCAGCACAAAGAACAGAATAACTGTGCAACTGAGCATAACAGTTAAAGGAGAATAATTTTAATGTTATATCTGAAAAGTGTTGCATGTGTCTGCATTTAAACATAATTACTTGAAAGTAAAGGTAAAAGCAAGCCTGTAAATCCCCTAAACCAAATTATGACCTCAAAAGTGAACACCAGTGCAATAAAAACTAAGTATAAATATTAAGAAATTTATCAGAGAACATTAAAAGCAGGGTTAGGCTATAAAACAATATTCCATCTTAAAGAGAACTGTTCAGTCTCTTACGTGAAGATAAAACAGATGAAAACCAAGTAAGTCATAGCTGTGCACCTACACTAACAGACCTGGTAAAAAGAGCTTCAATCAAAAACAGTAGCAAAGATGTCTCTCTCTAGTAACTTTAGAGGAGTTGCAGAGATCCATAGCCCAGGTGAGTGAATCAATCAGTGGGAAAACTGTTAGTTGTGGACACTGTTATCCAGGCTGCCTGACCTTGAGTTACTTTTTAAAGTTACAATGAGCCCTTAAAAAGAGATGAAATCAACATCAAAAACAGATGGAATCTAATCACTAAAAAGGTGTTTAAGGCAATTTGTTGCAATTAATTTTACTAAGGGGTGTCAAAATAACAGAGGCTCACTAAAAATTAGACATTATATATATATACACACTTTCTGCCTTTTTTATTTGTAGAATATTTTGCAAAACACAGCTTATTTTCTTTCTATGTCACAATTGCGTTATTCTGTGAATGTATTTAAATTACATTTAAATACATTGTAATTATGGTGATACAATGTGTTCAGGATATCTGAATACTTTTGCAAGACACTATTTTTTTCTCAGCTTGCAGGGTCAACCAAAATGTTTTGTCTTACGTTTGAGCAAGTGGGACAGATGCATATTCCATCTTCAGCATTGTTGGAGGAAGATCACTGAGTTGGCTTTCTGGGCCTGGAAGAAACCAATTACTCACATGAGAAGACTTGCTTTTATCCAAAATATGCACACTTGGTTCTTAATGCACACCTGTCTTCTTTGTCTTTGCAACACGGGCATAATGTCTCACAGGTGGTTGAACTGCAAAGATTCCTGAAGCCAAAAGACAAAGAAAAAAGTTCAATTCTCATGCAGGAGGAAGCATCTGTCTACAAACAAAACAGCAGTTGTGTGACTTCACCGTTTTACATTATCTCACTTTGACAAAACAAAACACTATAAATATTTTCTTGTTGAATTATTGAGACCAAGATTTCTTTGATGAAGAAACTGGTCAACATGATAAAATTGTGCAACTGCCTGAAAACACTTTAAGAATATAACCAAGATAAGCAACATAACATGTCTATCCTGCATGTCAGATAGCACAACTACGCATGCAACCGATAGTGACAAGATAGTGGTTTTCTATATCATCACAATCATCAATGAAGTGGCTTCCTGAAATTCTGATTAGTTCTCATTAGAAATGCAACCAACTGTGTAACTGATTCCCAGGTTCCCTTTCTGTGTCATGCAGCAAAAAACCTAGCTTTAAAAAGTATCAGCTCAGTGCAGGGAAATGCATGCACTTATTAAATTTTTATTTGAAGAAGGAAAACAATTTATAATTTTGCCTATGGTCCATAACACAAAATCCTAACACTCATTGAATTTTGCAGCTGTAACATGCCAAAAAGTGAAGAAGTCCACTTTTGTCAGGTTGTGTGTGATGATAATAAGGCAGATTTAAAGGGGGAAATGAAGGCAAAGCTTCTCTTGATGGTACAGATATGAGAATGATGAAAGATGTGGTGAGAAGTTGGATAAAGATTTGCAGTGAAGATAGCCTATGTTGTTAGTCATGTCTTTTGAAAACTTTTTTAAAAATAGCAAAAAATTTACTTTTTTCTATCCACATAGCATTTTTGTTTTCATGATCTCTTTTTTCTCAATAATCTATTCTTAGGATATTACAGAGAATTTATTCATAACATTTTTATTAACCTATGTGTCTTTTCTTACTATGTGGAGACACTAAGTGCTTGAACAGAAGTCTCTTAAAGTTTTATGATGGTAAAAGTTTTGTTTCTATCGATGGCTGTGAACAGGACAGATAAACAACATAAAACAAACTATGGTTTGTTGTTTTTTATTTCTGAACTTGGGCATTTGTTTTTAGACTTGATATCCAGCTTTATTTATGACTGTACTTATGTCTGAAATAAAATCCTTTTAAACTGTGATCCAAGTTGTTGTTTTATTTATAGAATAGCTGGTAAAGTAGTCAGGCTGCAGGCTCAGGCAACAACCCTTAATTCTGGATTAGCAAATTTACTCATTTAAATTTGAATCAAGAACTTGTTAAAACCTTGTTTGGTACCAGTAACTGGACCCCTTTTAGCTGCAAATGTCTCATTCTGTGACAGTACAGATTGTTAATAGTTTGAAGGTAAGTTAAGAAAACTTCCCTAACCAGCAAGGGTGGCGTTTGTAAAACGAACAAACTACCAAAACTCTTCCTTTAATAAAGGTGACCGAATTTTCAAATGACCAGTTTAACACCTGCATATTAAAGTGGCATCTGGCTGCAACTTTCCCTTCTAAATCCTGCAGAGGTAGATGGGGTGTACTTACTTTTCCACATACAAAATGTGTTTTATTCTATTTCAGTTGCGCTGAGGTCAGATTCAAATGATATTAGAACCTGCAAAGACCAGATGATTTCACTTTGAGATGGGAAGTGTAAATATCAAGAGCTTGAAAGGGGGTGTACATTCTTTTTTATAATATGTTTCGTAAAATAATTATAGTGTTCGGTCTGAATAATATTCCGTAAAAAAGTAGAGTAAGGTGACATAATTCACTGCTGGTGACGGTACAAACGACAGCAAGGCTCCGTCAGCAGTTTTCTAACATTTATGGTAGATATTGAAAGAGTGTTTACTTCATCCATTCACCCATCCATTTTCTGATCACCCTTCATGTGGGTTTTAATTTATTTTACCCACCTTTGTCTTTGCTAGCTGCAGCTCCTGCTAACTGAGCCGAAGCGCAGCAGCTCCAAGGTCTGACTGACACCGCGGGGTACAGACCGGAACTTTCACGCAAAACACCCACGGAAGACTTCAGAATGGCCCGCAGGCCAAAACTGGAAAACATGATTTAGATTATAGATAAATACGCATCAAATAACTCCGCTGAAAATGATTGAAGTGTGACATGTAATCACACACGACCGCTACAAGAGGTCCGCCATTTTAGACAGACTCTACTAGCAGAGCGTGAGAAAAGGATTGGACAAGTAGGTATAACTAACAATCCCAGATAACATCGATAAAATTACCTTCACTTTAAAACATATGCAAAATTATTAGATAAAAAATATAGACAGTGTTTTAGTTCTATTAACAATAAATTGACAATTAAAAGGATTCCTATGGAATTTGAAAACAATAGGAAATTTGATGTCACCATTTTCTAGATGAGTATATGAGAATGGGCAAAGTGTTTTTTCTCCTTTATTCCATTTTTAATTGACTAAGTACTTCATTGTGTTATTCTATCTATTTTGTGCCCTGATTTGTTCCCTTCCTCGTGACTTTTTGTATTTCCTTCATGATGTTCTTCATTTTTTTATGTCCATTGTAAACATGGTGAATGTAAAAACCAAAAGGTGATTTTACCAAGGACTGACTTAAATGTTAGGCTTCTAATTTGTTAAATTATATGTATCATTTTTCTTCCATGCAATGAGGCACTGCCGCAGGATATCCTATTAAAATGTATTGATTTTTGGTTCTTAGCACACAAAATGCAAATGTTGTGTATGCTTTAGCAAGGAATTGCTTAGGGTTAGTACCTTTAACAATTTACCAAGAAATGAGTGAAATAATTAATTTACAGTCATCCATAAGTGCTACATTGCTCTAGTTAACTTTTTTTTATACCATATATGCATAACAACATCTAATATGCATTAATCCACACCTAATGACCACTGGAGCTGGCCACTGGATTCCCTGCTGCCCCACCTTGCAAGGATGAATGGATGAGTAAAACTAATTATGATTAAAATAATTAGAAAGGAGAGTTCTATTTGTTGTTCTACAACACAAGAATAAAGTAGAATACATATTTAAAAAAAAGAAAAAAAGAAAAATTGCAATTTTCATCACTTGCAAAGGTGAAAGAGGTTATGGAAATCACAAATCATTTTTATTTACATATTTAGCAGACTGCAGCACTGTGATCATGCAGCTAAAGAATATAAGAATATGCCTCTCACATGGGTCATCACACGCACATCACATATATATTGTAGTACACTAAATCATGTGATTATAAAAAAACAACACTTCTTTTACACAGGTATAGAGGTAATAAAATATTTCCTTCACATTGCAGAAAGGTGTTGCATCATATACAGTAAGTTTTTCTTACTGTATATTGTTTATTTATTTTTGAAGAAAAGCAAACATTTCTCTATGATCTTCATAATGTTTTCATTCATAACTGTTGAACACAGTGAGAGCAGAATGCAGTATGCAGTGTCCAATCAGAAGAGTCAAAGTAATATCTTTAGAATTCACATCAGGTATATTCATGAAGCAACTTTCTTTGGAGTACAGCTGAGTTTAACCAGTCAGGGAATTAGGTATTTATGTTTTCTCACAATATGTAATGAATCTTGAAGTCAACAATATAGTTTTAGAAAATATTGTTTGACATTTTAACCTATATTTTAAAAAGTGCATTTCTATAAATGTAAAAAGCAGCAGAGAAACAAAATAATCATGATTCAAATGCTGGTGCAGAGGCGTAACGCTAGGGAGGTTCATTTACAAAAAAGCAAAAACAAAAATCAAAAACAAACAAACAAAAAAACACTCAAAACAAGCATACTTTAATGACCAGCACATCAACTTTAGTCATTTTCACTCTCATTCATGGCCAAGGCACGCAGAAAGGGAAAGTCATCCCAAACAATGGCTGGGCCTTCCTCTCCTTCAGGGATATCATCATCACAGGGCCCAAAGAAACACTGCTCTTTTGGCATCCTATCATTTACAACATTCTGGTAGCATTTTGGAGTGAAAGACTCTTCAGTTTCCAAGAGGGGTTGTGAAGATTCAGAGCGCAGGTAGACATGAGGCTCATCAGGTATTGGGTAGTTGCAAGAGGACAACAGTACAGTCGCATAAGGAACAGACTCGCTGTTTGAACCAGAATATGTAGGAATGAACGGTGAGCCACAAATCGACTCGCCAAGATCACTGGTGTCCTCTGAGCTGTTTAACCAAATATCATCCTCTTTGCTAAGTTTGGTTGGAAGGTCCAGGAAGCTGAGATGGGACAAGCATATTGGATTTGGCTCCTCATTGTCCCAGGATGGAAGGGTAAACTGTAGAGGCAAACAATGAATGTATATATTTAATGAGAAAAGGACAACACATACACAGCTAAAACTGGAGATATACACTGGATTGATTTTCATTTTTATCACTACAGACTTTTTTGTTATATAATTTAATCTGACAGACTCGCATGGATCCTTTGATGTCCATTTATTCCAAATAAAGATTTAATTTACATACAGAGTTAATTTATAGGAAAAACTAATATAATTCCAAAATGCTTATAATTCTACATATACAGTATCACTTTAGAATTGTGGAAGTTCATGTTACACTTATGTATTCGTTGTGATCATGTTAAGTTAACATCTCTGACAACTGTTAATGTTCATTACCTGTGTTGATTCTGATGACCATCTTTTAATGCTGCTGTTAGCCGGATCTGGAACAACTGGCCACATGTAACCATTCAGCCTTAAGGTCAAACAAATAGAAAGCATGTCAAAAATATAACATACAGTGAAGTAAAAAAGTGTTTTCCCCTTTATGTAATTCTTCTACTTGTCTTTTTCATACAGTTAATTATTTCAAATCATTGAACAAGTTTCAAAATAATACAGATTACCTGTGGAAAAAAAAAATACCCAATAATAGTCCTATTTTTAAAAAGTACTGTCCTCCTTTCATAAATCATGAGTAAACTGATCAGTCACTGTCATACCTGTTGACTGAAAAGATATTCCAGGAGAGGTTAACCTACCAAACAACTCCAATTGCACATAATCAAAGAATTGCCCAGGATTTCACAAAAGTACCCAGAAAAAGGTCAAAACCACTGCAGGCCTCTTTTGCTTAAGGTAAAGTCAGGATTCATGATTTAACAATAGTACATAAGAATTGGCAAACAAAGCATGTAAGGTGAAAATCACAGCTGACCAAAAATAACCAATCACTTATTAGGTTTAGTCTTCTCAAACCTACAGTAAGTCATAGAGGTCAGATTCTGCTGGAAGTTTCTTCCTGTTAAAGGGGAGTTTTCCTTTCCACTGTCTCTACTTGCATGCTTTGTGTGAGAGATTACTCCAAAGTCAATGACAGAATGTAAATGACAGTCCATTGCTCCTAAAAGCTCATCCACAAAGCTGAATACTGCAGGCCAGTAGTCTGATGTAACCTGCAAGATCAAAACCTTTTTAATTAATTTGACGTATAAACTGAACTTGACTAAATTATTTGGTAGCTAGGATTGACTTTGAATCTGTCTGTAGAATTTGATTGAATTTACTTTTTTGTAAAGTGCCTTAAGATTAGATAATTTGAATTCACCTATACAAATAAACTAAATTCAATTGAATTTCATTAATAACCCAGAAAATAAATGATTTTAACATATTTAAACTTATGTGTGAACAAAAACATATAAGTAAGGGAAAAACAGAAGAAATTTGTAAGAAAGCAAAATTCTCTTCACAGCATTGTATATATATCTCTGGAGTATATGGTTTTTGGTGGGCTTACTCTTTGTGTTTGGAGAAGCAGGTCCAGATAATGGAAATGATCAGCAATGCCAGTCCAACTCCAGTTGCAGTTACAGTGATCACAATAGTCAAAGCATCTTGAAAAAAGAAATCATATGTTGCGATATAAAATCTAATTGATAAATCCATTTTCTGCTCATTGATTCTAAATTAACTGGTAAATTAGAATATGGTACCAACCAAAGGAGTTCATTTTAACATAAATTGTTGATCCATTCATGCTCCCACCAAATGTGCTAACCATCAAGAAAGCTTCATAGGTAGATGCAGTGTTGAGGTGCTTCAGGATCACTCTCCTGTCTTCTGCATTGGCACTCTCAACTAGAAAAATGTCCAAGGTTAAAAAACTTCAACATCATTTTACATTCAAAACAATTAAAACCTTTTAACCTACCTTTAACAGATCCATTCTCTTCCCAGTAGAAGACTTGGTAGCTCTTAATAAATCCATTCCTTTGTTGCAAAGGGATTTCATCCCATGACATCTCTATATCTGACCACCAGGTCTTTTTAATTTGAATTTTAGGAACCATTGATGGAGCTTCAAAAAAGAAAGACACAGTTTGCTTTAGAGTGTATCTGGATTTGAATGAGCAAATTAATCATTTTCTTTCCACAAGAGGGCAACATTCCATAAGAAATGATCTGTTCCCAGAGAGCTCACCCTGTTCCTGTAATCTGAATAATGTGGAAGGCTTTCTACTTGTTTAAAGTCGAGGCAACTTGACTCTTACACCTCTGCATGCTCTTTGTGTGATCCTCCGTTTGTCTTTGGTGACTTACCCTTTTGTCTCAAGTAGGCATTAACAGTCTGAGGAGGCCCCATCCCATCCTTAAACCGGGGATATACAGAGATGCCGTAGGGCCTGTAGGGCTCAAAGCTGCCTATGGATGAGAGTGTAGAGGGCAGAGTGGATCAGTGGTCACAATCTAATTATAGTGTTTACAGGTAGCTTCAGGAAAGGAGAAAATAAGAATATTGCTCAAAAGTGACTATTTGAGTTTATGTAGTGAGAGATGAAAGTGCAATTGCGAGATTGCTTATGGAAAGATATAAAGCAAATTCTTATTGACATACCAGTTATGATGAGACTAGACAGGTTTTTATTCACAATTTCAAAACGAATGTGGCTGAGATCTAGATTTAGTAAAGGTTTCCATTCCACCACATAATCAATGAGAGCTGAAGTCACCTCAGCTGTCCACTGAACCAGAAACGATCTGTCATCATGAGGAACAGCTGTGACATCCATGATTGCCATGTGAGCTGAAGACATAAAAACACCTCAGGTTTACAAAGAATTATGTACCAAGACACTCTATATACATTGTCTTGCAAAATTTTTCATTTTGTCACATTGTAACCACAAATGAGAAAGGAGTGTATCTGTTTTAATGGGACACAGCAATTTAATAAAAGAGTCTCAGTTGCAGTTCAGTCTGCAGAGTCATTTAAACTCTTTGAAGATGTGATTACACTCTGATGCATACAGTTATTAACCTCTATGGAAATTTCAGGACTTTCTTTAGCCCTGACTTCCCCTTTAGGACTGTCTGTCCATACATCAACAGAGACCAGCTTTCTTGTCGTTGCTGCAGAAAGGCATTCTTACAGTATAACGCTGGCACCCTCGTGTTTCATAATGGGGATTCAGATGTGTTCAAGGGTACTGCATTAGTTTCTCCCTATCAGAATACAATAACATTAAGCCACAAACAAACATATACTTTGTAGATTTTGATCTACAAAGGTAGTTTTTAAACCAATGTGTGCTGCTTTGTGTTTGTCAAATAAAATCCTCCAAAAATACATTCTAGTTTGTGGTTTTAATGTGACAAAATGTGGAAAAGCTTGAGGAATATGACTCTTACAGCTTCCAGTGTATGTTTTTTAATTGATATGAGTTACCTTTAGGCTGGTGAATCCTAATTTCAGTGATGGGAGATTCCCCCACACTGTTCACAGCGCGCAGATACACTTTCCTTACTCTACCAGAAAGTTGAAAAGCGCACCATTTCTCTTTTGTAGAGCACATTCTTTCTCTTTTACCACGACGATTTGGTTTTAAGACAACAAATGTCAAATTTTGGCCATTTGCACGGAACTGTTTTGATGGCTGAAACAATAAAAAGAGAAGACTTTATACAACCCTGTAGAGGTTCTGAAGAAAGAATTTCTGTTTGACAGGCATCAAGGAATCATATAGGTACCTTCCAGAACAACTGTATGTCTAGGTTTTTGCTTGTGTGATTCCTTGATACCTTCATCCACGAGTCTAAACGTCCAGTTGGAGCTGTAAAGGAAGAGACAGCTTGTCAGTGTGGCAACTTGTCAAAACTCTGAACTTCTACTCAACTCTGTAGAAAATAAAACTTCTCCCTACAAGACAGGTCTATGGATTCACTGTCTGCATATGCGACAAAACTCAATACTTCAATTCAGCCTGAGCCACAGAGCAAAGCAGTGAAATGCACAACATGACATTTGCATAGACTGAAAAGATGAGGAAAAAGTGAAGAGAAAAGGCATCAGATTGGAAAATGTTAAGAGTGGCTGGTTGTGTCATTCCGAATTGATCCGTGCCCTACCAGTCTCCAAGGTGACTCCAGATTTGCTGCTGCTCCACTCGCTCCAGGGGCCCTGCATGTAGTATCTGACTCTAATTTGGGCCAAATATCGAGTTCCATGAAGGAGACGACAGCATTCTGTGACCGCTTTGGATGGTCTCACTTGGCTTACAAGAATCTGAGAAAGAAGATTATACAGACATGACATCAAATACACTATAAATTTTGGATGGGCTCTAAAACTCTTCAGATGCTTCCAGCAACAAGATCAAGTCTGACGCAATACGAAGTCATGATGGTACTTTTATTTCAGTTTTAACTGAACTCACCGGTGGGTCATTCATTTGGTCTCTGTCAGCAGTCTTAAGTCGGACTTCGAGGCTTAGTTGGTTGTGAAGCATCCAACTCTGCTGCTGGGACATTCTCCACTTCAGTTTGAGGCAACCCAACCTCTTAGGCTCCACATCAACATTTTCAATAATGGGTTGGTCGAACTTAGCTGACAGAAAAATAATCAAAATTAGAGTTTTAGAATTTTTTTTTTTTCCATTTTCTTCATGAAGCATGGTTTAAATAAAATTAAAAAAAAACAAGAGTTTGTGCATGTGATTAATGCTATGATAAGAATTTAGCTTGTATATAAATATAAACTAACCTTTAAAAACAACCCAGAGCAACACTACTGCTAAATTTATTTCTTTAATCCTTACTGAATTCCCAAGCCATCTGGATGACAGAAATGATTTTGTTTGGTACAAAACAAAGAAAATGTTATACCATTTCTGAAATAATGCTGCAGCTGGAAACTTTAAAACATTCAGTACATTTTATTTAAGTTTGTTCTGTTCTGTTTTTATTGTTCCCACTTAGTTTTGTGTTTATCCTAAACACTGTCCTAAACAATGTTTACCAGAGTTTTTTATTTTCATTTTATTATTTTCATTTAATACTTACCTGCCTGTAAAGGATCAAAAACTAAAGGTCCTGAAGTTTCCACTCCAAGGTCATTCTCTGCCTTTATATAGATCTTGATGTCACTGTACAGAACAAATTCATTACGAGGAATTGAATAGTGATGGACTTCTGGTGGCAGTTCATACGTATAGTTCTCATTTAAATCTCTGAAATGAAATGCAAAGCAAGAAAAACATGTTAGTTCAACCAAAAGTACTTACAGACCTCGATGAATCAAAGATTCTTGACATCAAACTTCACTCCTTCAACTTTATTCTTCCATTGAAAATAATTCAACATATTTATAATTTCAGGCAAAGATGTACCTTATTTCAGTGTGCAGAGTGTACTTTGTAGGGAGGTGGGTGTCCCTCTGCCCAGGCTCCCATTCACAGTTCAAGGAACTGGGGGAGCTGAAGTTTGTCTGACATCTCAGGTTCTGTGGCTTTTCTGGTGGGTCTAATTATACAAAAAAACAAACAAAAAAAACCCCCGAAAAAACATTTTTATTCCAGGATTATATAGGACAATCAGTTGACTACTCCTGTTTTTAAATCACTGTTATAGTTTGGTTATTGATGGTAAGTTTATCAAATTATGTTTCATATTTAAAGGATGATCAATTTTACTGTCTATCCCGTTCTTGTATTACCTATTTCAAATGATACAGAAAATGGATTTATGCCCTTTGAATGTTTGTATTTTAGGCATGAACTTAAATATGTGTCAAGTAAAATTCAATATTATTTTATGAGTAGAAGATTACTTTTAGTGTCTTCCAACTTTTTTTATAGACACCAAATGCTTCAGATGTGATGTGGAAATTACAAACTTCAATGTACTTTATAGTGATTTTATGTAATAGACAAACACAAAGCAGTGAAGTGAAAAAAAAATGTATGGATTTTTTTCAATTCTTTTGCAGTGCAGTGTTCATAAGAGTCAATACTTTGCAGACACTCCTGCAAAGTATAAACAGCTGTAAGTGTCTTTGGTTGGGTTTGTCAGCTTTGCAAACAAATACAAGTGCTTGGCGATTCTCTTTCTAAATTGCTTAGTTGGACTGGTTAAGAATGTCTGAACATGAATTTTTAAGACTTTCCCTCAAATTTATTTGCATCCCTCCTTACAGTGTATGAAAAGAGGTATAATGCAGGAATCTATGGAGTTTCCTGTATGGAGAATATTTGAGCAAGATCTATTTCTAGAAGTTCCTTTCTGAACATACTTATACTGCAAAATTTTTCTTACATCCAGCTCGGATCTCGACTCCGGTGACAACTTGAGAACAATTCTGGATGCAGCAGAAAAGTACTGCCTCAGTGCGATTGAAGCTTGGTACAACAATTCTGGAAACCCTGTTGCTCTCATTGGCTGCAAGGCTGTTGAGAATAAGCTCACTGCCAAGGTGCCACTCAATATGAACAGCTTGTCCAATAACTAGAGGGCAGTCTTCTCTGATGACACAGGTGGCTGTGACAGGTGATCCCAGAGGCACCACCGAACTTGATGTGTGGATCCTTGCACATGGTTGGATATCCCCCTCTTGAGAAAATGAAATAAATAAAAGCAAGTTTTAAGTTTAAAATGCAGAAAACATTTTTTTTTTTTACTTTTTATCAAACATTTTTACTATCAAACATTCCATTTTATGGGCACTTTCCCATAAAATGCAATGCCCATAAAATTGCATTGCATTTTTATGGAATGCAACGCATTCCATAAAAAGGTTTTTTCTGATTTTCAAAAACAACACTCACGACTTCTTGCTCCGTTTGCAGAGTATATCAGCATGGCAATCACCAACATCCATGTGGATGTCATCATGACATAACCTGTTGAGCAAACACGTCGACAGGCATCAATTGAAAATTTAAAGCACAATTTAAAGTCACAATATGCCGTTCCTTTCCAAGCGAGGCAGTTTTGTTGTAAAAGAAGAATTACAGTGATAACATGTATTGATTAAAAATAAATCACAGGCATGGTGTATTATACGTTTCAGTTGGATTCACAGTAAACCCAGTATTTTTGTGTAAACAGCTTGCATTCATTGCCTTTGAAATCTAGAAAATCAAAATATGTTTTTCTGCAAGAAGCAGCAGAATAATAATCAACTCACACTGTAGGTTTTCCATAGGATTTCAGTTTGGGGTCTAAAATGGTAATGGAAGAAGGCAGATTTTGTATCTGTTGAACTATAGACACAAAAGTGGTCCATTTTCTAATTATCAGTGATATCTTCTCGATTCATGATCCTTCTGGTATTTCAGAGTTCATAATGTCATTTACTCTAAAAGGGGTTCCATGGCCTTGTAAGAAAAACATCCTCACAATTCTACACATTACCTTAAAGTTCAGTTTATGCTGTGTCAAAACCTTATGCATTTCTGCCTTATTGCTTTAGTTTCATGGATTTATACATAAAACTATGTTTATTTATACTAGTGGGTATTTGAGGTTTCCACATCAGGGAGAGCCAAAATGATTTTCTGACCCACATGTACAGTGACACATGAAACAAAGTCTAAGGTCTGATGTCTTTTTGTGAGATGTGTTCACTTCAAGCTGGTTTGAAACACTCAAAGCTGAAGATGACAAGGACAAATTTATAGGAGTGATTAAAGTTTTGTGAGAAAATCCTGCAGTCTGGCTGCTTCTGCCAGTGACTGCTTATTATTGCCCTCCTTTGCACAGCCACAAGTGCTCCACAGCTGTTTGCCCATTTTTATTTTCTCTGCCTCATTTTAAAACCTGACAGATTTAGTTTGTAATAAGAGCGTGAACACCCCATAGTTGTTGCTCCATCATCATTAAACCGGTATCTTTTTGAGAGGATATTGATGCAGCAACAAATCATTCAGTTTGAGCTTATCTGTAATCATGCCATCTTCGACTAATGTGAAATTTACTTAATTGTGAATAAAATGATGTCATACCATAACATAGGTAAGGGAGGACATTGATCTTCAAATATCTTGAAATACTCACCATTACACAAGCAAAAATGTTCAGATGTGAAGAAAATCTGATTACCAACTCACAAAGCACCAATAGAAAATTCTGCCTTTACAGCATCGTTGTGTTTCTGTGTGTGAAAAGAGAAAAAAAAAATAAGGCATGAAAAGAATAATCCCAAGAAGGAAAAGTGATTTCTTTTTCCACATTATACACAAGTGTGGTTATCAATTCAAGACATGCATGTATAATGTTTTTTTTTTAATCATTGTATTTTCATGATGCCATTTTTATTATTCGACATATACAGATGCACGTTTCCATATGTACATTTCTTTCTGGTTTAATGACTGGAAAAGTGTACACTGCCTGAAATAAAAAAAAAAAAAAAAAAAAATCAGGACAAATAATTTATATCTTAACAAAAACAGTGAGAATTTACAGCTGGTTGACATTTAGATATTTCATAATTCTATTTTTTCCATTCTTGTTCATGTCTTCTTGGGTCCATCAGGCCTAAGTTCATCTCGGGCACATCTTATACCTACTTGACAAACAATGACCTAAAGTAATTTTCTGATGTCTACTCTTGGAAAATGTTGAGACTCCAAAAAATAATATCTATCATCAGGTGGTGCTGTTATTTTTGCTTGCTCAAGGTCCAAGTGAACAAGTCAAAAATAATCCAGAATAGCAGATCCAGAATATACTGGAGTACCTATTTGTCCCTTCTGGTCTGGAAACACCTACAAATAAGTTGAGCTAAAGGGTATTGATTTGGGCTAAAAAAAAAAAACTTTACATAAACATGGTTTATTTATGTAAAGTTGCAGAAATGTGATTCATAATTTAAGTCATTTGCAGATATCACTCAAACTGTGAGATTTCTCCTCTTTCTCCATAACTGAATATTTAATGTTTGTTTTGCAATGTGAGCAAAATGGAATTTCTCCCATTTTTCTTATCGGCTTTTTGCAAAAAGGCCTCCACTTTCCCTTTTTGCCTTTTTAAGAATTCTTGCTCACCACTAATGGATAATTGCCTTCAGTTGTAACAAAAGACAAGCAAGAATAAGACAGAAAAAGAAATAGAGATGGACAGAGTATTAAACCTTGAGTGTATTTTGTCAAACAAACAAACATGAATTGTTGCTGATTCAAAAATGCAAATACATGTTTGGCATTTTCCTTTTGTTTCACAGAGACATGGTGAAATGTGTAAAGAAATGTTGTCCTCTTTTCTCTGTACATTTCCTTTCCTGTTGCTTTCAGGGGTTAGTTACACAACGCCCACTCACAGGATTTGGCAATATCCTTCACACTACTAGTTCCTCTTTTGTGGACTTATTTCTCACGTCAGGTTTTGTTTTTTGAATAGAGAATTTATTTTTCAAATTTTGTCTCTATATCTGAACAATGATGGGTTAAAACATACTTTAGTTAAATTCAATCTGAAATTTTGCATCAGCATAAAGTCCCACATTCCTAGAAAAAACCCAATCAGTTTCACATCCTCTTTTTTACATAATAGAAGAAGAATGTGCTTTCCATACCACAACACGCAAGTATATATTTCATCGCTTTGAAGAGTTTTACACTTTTTACAAAGATAAACAAGCTGATCAAACTGTCAAAAATAATTGTTAAAATAAAACACTTCTTGATGCTTCTTGTATCTGCTTTACAGACACAAAAGCGTTAAGATGTAGGATTAATGAGACAGACTGGACACAAACATTTTAGCAATCTCAAAATGACATTAAAAATGTCTTTTCAGCATTACCGCTTGTACTCGAGTCACTTAAAATACAAGTTTTGTGAAGTTTTCATTTTCAATCTGGCACAAGGATCATAATGAAAGGAGCAGCAAATTGCTTGATGCGAAGATAAAGGAGAGCCATCAGAGAGGCTTGCCACTCACCACACAGCAGCTGCAGCCGACCGAGAAAGACAAGAGGCTCTCATCAACCCTGATAGCACCAGATGAAATGGTGTGGCTCAAAGCGGCTCAGATTGGAGGACGTATGTGTGTGTGTAAGCCAAGCCGCAGAGGCAGCAACACTAACATCCTTGTTTTGAATTTGATTTGTGAAACTTCACTATTTTCCAGGAAGAAACGAATGACTGATGGGGCCCTATTCTGGGAAGGAAAAGTGGGGTGTTTAAATTACCAGCACAGTTTCAAAAGAAAGGAGATAGCTGATTTTGCTAAAAAAATTCAAATATGGAAGAAAGAACATTTTCCAGGTGGCTTTTGAATATTTTCATTTTTGCACCATGTACTGTGATTGTCAGAAAAACTAAGAATTATCTATCATCTTATGTCCAATAAATCCAATAAATCTCCTTGGTGCTTTATTGACCATTACATTTTGGTTTGTGATGAAACACATTGGAGCTGCTCAGGATGTTGAGGTTGGTTACAGATCTTTTGTGTTACCTCTTGATTCCAAAAAGCCACTCTGTTCACTTCGAAAATGACAAATACAGTAAATCAGATTTATTTGTTGTTATCTTGTTACAAAATAATTAACTTATGATGTCTTGAAATCGACTTATGTTATCTTGGCAATATGGTAGTAGTTACAAAGCTAGTACCTGTCACAAAATGTATGTTAATCATTATTCTACCTTGTAAGTCTAGTGAATGTTTTTCCTGAAAGAATGACATCGTTCTGCATCAAGAAGACCCTCAATGTTGAGGGTGACCTTTGAAGCTGCAAATCTGCTGTATCATTGGGCTGCTTCAAAATGCCATCATCTCCCTCTCTCAACAGGTTGACACTTTTGTCTGCATGGTAATAGAACAAGCTTTTAAATGGAATTGTAAGCCGTGGCTTAACCCTCCCAAGGGCGCTTCCAAACTGGTTGCCATATCCCATTTATTAGCTTGTTAAGTCCTAAAATGATCCCATTGATGAGGAGTCATTTCAAACAATGAGCGTGATGCACCAGTGAGCTCAACCACTAAACTTTTAATCTAACAGCTGCATCTCAACTCTGTCACTAAGCTGCCCTTAAATCATAATAGGGGCTACATCTTAATCAAGAGGCCTCCAGAGGAGGAAATAAATGCGAGCGGTGGTGAGTTTCAGAGCAGGAATCATCGGGAGAGGAGAAAAGCAGGCCCTAATTAAAAACACATTAACTGGTTATCATGAGTTGACATATTTTGCTTGATCTTATTTCCTAATCAGCACTAATGAACAAAGTGTTCTCCATCCACTGGGTATTACATGGAACGTTTCAGTGAGCAGTAAAATTAGCAGAGGGTCCCGGAGCTAAGCTGAACCGATGAAGCTCGGCTTGGTTTGATTTGCAGTGCTTTGCTTTGCTTAACAGAATACTGTCTTGTCTTCTGATTCTTGCTCACATTTGATATGTAGCTAACCCCAAATTAGTCACTTCTGAAAACATAATCTTACATTTTTTTTCATTTCCTGCTGTACCGAGAATTACTCCTGTTAACATTAATCACAGCTGCTGTTGTGATTGCTGCTGCTAGTCACAGAGGTTCATTTTTGGGTTCAAACATCATTTAACTAAATTCTTTTTTAATGTCAAAGTAAAAAAAAAGAATATATAAAACATATAAGGTCTATGATCCAGTTTAAAATGAGCCACACAAATAAAACTGGCTATTGACAGAGAAAAGTACTGACTAAATCACGCACAAAAATTTTAAAGCATCAGGAGATTATTCTTACCAATTTAGAAGTTGCTCTTAAGAAAATTCATATCGGATCAACATTTTATCAGCTAAGTTAATGCCTGGCATATAAAATACCACTTCTGTTATGTTAATTATAAAGAAGACATATCCTTGAAAAGAGACTTTATTCAATTCACTAACTCGCTATTTAAATAATGAAATGTGGTTTTTATTATATTTACACATGACACATAAACATATTATGATATTCAGCATGTTTTTTTTCTTGGTGCTTAAATGGAGGAAGCTGCAGTGTTGCAATAGATCCCCACATTGGAAACTTGGATATGAAACAATTGCAACAGACTCAAAACCCACTACATGTGACTAATGAGATGTTTTTGTCTACATTAAATAAGCGTTTTACTGGATTTCTCTTTTTTAGGTTTCAGGAAGACTAAAATCAAGACCACTGATTGACAAGAACAATATGATCCAGTCAAATTTGAGTAGCAGTCATTCAGGCTCACACTCTACCTTAGACATTTCAAGATCATTCAGCATTTTTTGCAACATGGCAAATCAATAAATAAGGCAGAGATATGTGGGATCTACTTCATATGATTAAAAAAACATTCAAGGATTTTATATATATAGATTTAGAATTTATAACAGTTTTAAGCCAAAACATGTTGACCTTAGTGTCCATGACTTGGTGAGGCACGTTGTACTATTGTATTTGAGTAACTGTGCACATATATGCTTAGGTCTTATGGATAGTCTCCAGTTGACTTTCCATTTGAAAGTCAACTGGTTTAAGCTGCAATTTCGGCTTTATCAAACAAGAAAAAAACAAAACAAGAAAAAAATAAACAAGTGCTCTACCAAATAACTTTGCTTCTGTAAGCTTGGACTCCTAATAATACTGTCTAACATCTAGAGGTGGTGAAGGACCAAGTTCGTCACTCTTCTCCTTTAATTTAAATCCCATGACAAGCCGTAGAAATCCATAGTTAAAAAAAAAAAAAAAATGTCATACTGTGTTTGTCGCATTAGGACCACATGTACACATATTTTTGCTGCAAATATTAAAAATTCAGAATGTTGTATACTGCTGCTCCTTATGCGCTAGTCATGTTAGTTTCTGCTTCTTCATGCTGTTTTCTTCTTACCTTTGGAAATCCAAAGCAAGCACAGAGCTCCACTTGTCATCGTTTCCTAAGCTGCTGGGGAGTAGAGCATGTTCTTGAGCTTTAACGGCTGTGTCCACTGTACAGTGACCACATGAGACACTGTGTACTTGCGGGAGACGAGAGGGTCAAACAAGCTCAGACTCACGATCCTGCTCCCTACATGCACCCAATCCACTCCTATCTAGTACCTGTCACAGACCGGCTGCAAAATGGAATTGACTATTGATTTCCCCCTTACCACAGGTCAGTTGCGCTGGCAGGCCAAAGCTGGCTTGCCACGGGCCTCGAGTGGGACAACACGAGGAGGGCAGGAGATATTGCAGGAGGAAATACACCCACGACAAATCACACAAGGACATGTACTTATTGTTGCTAACCACCTCATTCACTGAATGTGTGTGAAGGGCAGCAGTCAGCATTGCTTTAGAAGAGCCATGTGTTATTAAATGCACAACCTCACGCAGACACACATACAGATAGGACTGGGTAAAGCCTCGATAACATTGGAGTTTATTTGTAACAGCGATGGACATTAGCTGTGGATTGGTAGACTTGACAAAAAACAAACAAAAAAAAAACATTGTCATGCAACAAACTAAAACAAACTAAAAACAAGATTTAAAGTGAAACAGCATAAAATTAACTCTGTTTTAGTTTTGCTGATTAACAACTCTTGCAATGTTAGTAATTGTATTTTTAATACCATGATGCATCAACTTGGAGTCTTAATAGGGAAGGGGGAATAATATAACTAAAACAACAAAAAACAAATTAGAAACAAAAAATAATAATTCAGCCTAAAAAAAAACCAAAACAGAAATAATCTAATAAACAAATTAACTGCACACCTGTGTGGATAATGCTAATTTGATTGCTGCCCCTGTTGTGTCATTAGAGACATTGTCTGCGTTTGGTAACAGAAGCTGCATACTGAAAAAACTTTATATTACCACAGTTGATGCATATTAAAGCACAATCCTACCCAGTCCTTTCTAATGGCCCTTAATTTAAAAGCAATTTAATATTTCATTACCAGCAGGGGAAAGTCTTTAAGTCGCACAATCTATATATATATATATAACTTTCATTTAAAAGTTTTCGGAGATAGTTCGGTAAGTTACATTATGCGCAACATCTTTGTGTTGCTGTTGTAATAACATTATGATAGCTGTTTTGCACATAATGTGATAATGTGCAAAATGCAGCAAGGGCAGTTTTAGAAAGGGGCTAAAAGGAACTTGTGCCCTTGCAGATCTGTTCCTGCCCCCTCTTACAGGCCCCATATTTAAAAGGTAATACTAAATTAATTTGTTATTGTGATATGAGTTTGCACAGAAGACTAAGACTAAAAACTCTTCAGGCTTGAGCAGTCAATCAGCAGAGAGTGCTCCCACACCTGAACCTGCATGAACAAAAATAGGCTGCATGTTCTTTAGAGGCCACGGGCCATAACATATGCAAACAAACTTGAGTAATTGGAGCAATTTCAGCCATTGTCTTCACAGTTTCACTTCAACAATAAATTAAAAATTCGGGGGTTGCCCTTTTAGCTTCAGCTATATTGAGAAAGGATCACAGTTTTTATCTGCAAACTGAAGGCTCTCTGCTCCAGAGCTGCTGTTTACCATGTGGCTCACTTTACTCTATTTTACTTAATATAGTAAAATAGTAAATGTAGCACTTTTTTTTGTTTATTTTTTGTTTTGTGCCCACATAAAAAAAAACACTGGCCAGACGCAGCCCTTTTGTTAAATTTGTTCTAGAACGGCCACTGACAAGTCATTTATTTCAACTAAATGTCATTTTTGTTTGTTTGTTTACAATTGTGTCAATTATTCTCCCTGTGGGGATGTTCTTTTATTGATAGTTATGCATACACCCCAACTAATGTTTGAATAAATGTCCCTCAGCATGTTGCACATAAAAATGCTGAGCAAGTTTTTTTATTTTATTTTATTTACATCCAGTGGGGGTAAAAAAAAGTCAACTGTTAATTAAAGCATTCACACTGAATTGTTTGGATGGACAAATCATTTGACTTTGAAAAAAAAAAAGAAAAAACATTTCAAACACATCATTAAAATCACCAGATTTACTATTACATTCATGCCCATTACAAGTTTATGAACATTTCTGACCAGAACTCCATGACTTCAGTATTAAGAGCATAATTAGATCCTTAAAGTATAACATATGCCCTCCTATAAAATGCCCTCTCTCAGTCCACTGCTGTAGAAGCAGTTGCACCCAAAATCATTAGTGCTGATTTATTGCTGACATTTTAATAATCAAAATTGCACACAATTCATGCTGAACTCAGAGCCACATTTTGAACACTGAGATAAAACTATTGATCGGTAATTATTTTTTTTGCTTAAACCAAAATTCCCTTTCTTTGACACAGAGTCAACATTGAATTACCTACATTTGCTATCAGGCGAGAAGCGATTGCTTCATTCAAATAATAAATTAAACAACAGAAAAGAGCCAGGGGGCTTCTACTCCTGGAGCTGCTTGCGTTTGTGTGGTCTGCAGCAATATTCATTATTTTCAGCTGCACATTGCTAATGTGCCAACTGCAGCTGCCAACACAGCTTTAGTGCAAAACTATGAAGAAATTCATCTCATTTTCTACTTTCAAAAAACACAATAGCAACCATTATTTAGGATGGTTTGAGGAAATGTTGTCTGTGCGCATTCACATTTTGCAGACATGCTGCTTTATACAGCAGACACAATAAACAGCCCTTGTCCTTTCCAAAGCTATATACTAGCCTGGCTTACAGACAAATCCTTCAGCACAAAAAAAAAAAAAAAAAAAAAACGATGGAGAACAGTGTACAATTGTCTCTAAATAGGTAATTACAGCATCTGTAAAACTTTAAATCTGAAAAAAAAAAGGTTTGGTAGCAACACACAAGTTTTTTGAGGGGAGAAAAAGCTTATCATCAGGTGATGATAATAGCTAAGGGAATGTGCAAATCTAAAGTATTCTCTGCAAATAAACAAGAATGTAGACTCAGCTACACTTGGAGCGAGTTATGCAAGAATAAATACCTTCTGAAATTTATTCATTTTCTCACATAATCTCCACAAAGCTTGACATGGCGTATGTATTTGGATTCTACTGGAATAGAGTTGAGAAAATTTGTGCATATAAAACATTAAAAACAAAAAAAGATTTGGTGATCATTTGAATTCAACCACCTTCACACCAATGGCCCTAAATAAAATCCAATGCACCCAAATGTCTTCACAGATCACTTAATTAGGAAATAAAATCCACCGGTATGTATTTTAACAAATACAGTCACTTATTTGAAGCCCAAAGAGGCATTGTTGCAGAACATTACTGAACAAAGAAATATTGTCGCAAAGATCAAGAAATACAACAAACTGATAAAGAACAAAATTTTGAAGTTTATGGTTGGACACTTTATAAACCAATATCCTAAGCTTTAAACGTTATAAAGAGAATTGTTCAAGCCATCATTTCACAACAGAATAAGTTATGGCCGTCCACTTAAACCAGAATGTTGGGCAAGAGCAGCATTAATCTGAAGAAGCAGGTAATTATATGAGAAATACTTTATTAGTCCCCACAGAGAAATTCTTAACATTACAAATCTGGCACACTGGGTTTGAGATTCATGCTCCACCAGGACAGCCACCCTAAACATATGGCCAGAGCTATAATAAAATGTCTTAGATCCTGGCCCGTATTTCATTTGAACATTGATGTTCAGAGCTTCTGCATTTAGTCCAACTGAACTTCAGCATTTTTCCTTAGGATTAGCAAACACCTTAGTCTATAATTGCACAAAGCAAATAGAAATATGCAAAATTCTTAAAGTGTAAAGGCGGTTCTGTAAAGTTTTGACTCTGCATAAAATGCTAAACACACTTCAGTATTGTCAAAGAGAAGAAAACCTATTTTTCAGGAATACACCCAACTTCTGAGGAATTAAAAGTGAAAGGTCACTATGTGAAGACGTGCATGTTGTCTTCTATTCAACTTCATGTAGAAGTGAAATTCAAATAATTGTGGTTTTTATTCACGTAAAAAGTTTTGTCTAAACGAGTGTTGCATCATCTCCTGCTGGACCCCAGAGATAGAATAATTTTCCTGAAAATTCAGAGTATCTGCAAGTTTCATTTTGAGAATCTTTGGCCATGAATTATATGCTTAAACTAGATAAAGAAAAAAAAAAACAGATTAAATGATCCCAAGATTCCAGAATTTGTATATCAAAATCATATCTAAAAACAAGTCAAGCTGCATGTCTGGAAACTGCTTTTGGTGCAGATTCAGTTTACCATGCACTACACGTTTCAACAAATGAGAGCTGCTTGCTGTACTAAATATAGTCCTTGCTGCAGTTTGCTTTTCTTTATCCTCTTTAAGAATTTTAGTGTGCCAGCAATCATTAAAAGCAAAAAAACAAAACCTTTTGAACAGATTACAAAGCATTATTGATTAAGGTTAAGGTGGTGCCACATCTCAAAACACATCTGCACCAAACAGAGGTTCTGCTCCCCCACCCCTTCCAAATTCTTTTAGAACCCTTGTTCAGAATATTCCATGTGAGCTTTTCTCTTTAAATTAAATCCAGCATCACATCATTGCTTCAAACTCAATGTCCTCTGCTGCCAAGTGGTCCTCTTGTTCTCCCTGCCCAACCCAGTGTCCTTTGTGATGTATTGCTGCTCGTCGACTGCCTGCCTGCCTTCCTTCCTGCTGCTCATGCACAGTTGATTGCTTTACTTTGTTCTGCCGCTCATTTCCTCACTCCCCGTTCCAAATGACTGCTCATAGACCCGACTCCCTCCCTTAGCGCCTGATTGATTGATTTATGGGGGTCGATCAGTGATAACCTTACCCACCTGCCACCTCACATGCTCAAACTCTGTAGGCAATTAAAGACAAAGGCTAACGGATGGACTCCTTTTCTATTAAGCTTGTGTAGGAAATATGCAAAGCCACTATTGGTCTGCACTGAACTACAAAGATCCATTTCTTATCTTATACATTTGCTTTAAATAAAGTCAGATGAATAAAAAAAATACCACTTAGACTATTTAGAGAAATTAGGATATGCACAATTAGTACTCACAGATTGTTAGACAACAGGATTTGTCAAAGGCCAACCCTCTGTTAAGCAACACCTGTTTAAAACATTGTGAGCCAAAAATGATTTGTACCCATTAGAACCAATAGATGGCACTCTGGTTGCATATAGACCTCATTTACTCATTTATAATGACAAAAAAATAAATAAATAAATAGAAGCATTGACAATTTGGAACAATTTTATATTCAAGAGAAGGTGTGATATGACTTGTTTTGGAGTTACAGATGAGAAAGTAACAGGACATGAACATGCACAGATATATAAAGTTGCAGTAGTTCCTAAACACTCAGAAGAAGTTATGCTACCCCACCACCCACACATACAGCCCTTAAAATGCCTGTTAACTCATGTCAAAGTGACAGTATCTGACAAGACAGCTGTGCTACATGTCAGGCCCTTTCCTTCACACACATTTCAAGAGCACCTTACTTTGTTTTTCTCAAGCCTTGTAAGATGGCTCTACCTTGAATAAGAGGCCTCACACCAAGTCTCCTGCGTTGATTCTTAACAAGATGGCCAGGGTGCTTGACCACTTTCCAAAAGCCACGCACCGGAGCCAAGCCAAGCTGTCTCTGGAGTAAGTGAGCAGAATGCAAAAGGGGGACTTTAGGGTTAATTCCACTTTGGTAAGCAGCATGACCCCAGGTCAGCAGTGGGGCATGTCCAGTCAAAGGCATGCCACGTCTATTTGGGGCAAACTCATCACCAGCAGGGTTGTTTTCACTGTGACTGAACAGAAACGGCTTTCTGTGACCTTGAGGGTGCAGATTCATCGGGTCAGGACGGCTGGGGGCTTTGGCAAGTGTTGGTGGGGCAACATGGTTGACCTCCTCCAAACTGGACTCAGGCTTTCTGTCCAACAGACCTCGAGGAACGACAAGTATTTGGTCAGCCATCTGTCCCCTTGAGGCTTGTGGGAAACGATCATGGCTAAACGGAAACCTACCAGAGTCCCTGGCATGAGTTCCTATATACCAAGGGTTAGCAGAGGGGGCTCTCTTATGAGCATCTTCATAAGACTCAGTTGGAGGCAGGTCATCAAAACTAAAAGTTGAAGGATGCAACAACGCAACAGCTGGTGAGAAGAGATCAGGGGCTCCACGGACTCCAGGATACGCCAAACCCAAAGCAGCTGCACGAGCTAGAAGAGCAGAACGTCAATACAGGCCAAGTTCATCTTAAAGATGTAAAAGATGAGATAAACCAGACCATTTAGATCACAGTCAAACCAAACCTGATTCAATGCACTATCATACAGTTGCATCTCAATGAAATAGAACATTAATTCAAATAATTCTTTGAAAAAGCAGAACTCTGTTTCAGAAAACTATATATATATAAAGAAAAATAAAATTTTATAACCTCCACAGTCCTAAAAATAAAAACAGTGTCACACATAACGAGGATAAATAACTACAGCACTAAGAGAGTTGTGAAAGTCTATTCAAACATTTGAGAGATTCCTAAGGCCTGAGAAATGGCTGGATTATTTAATGTTCAGAACTGTTGCATTCCTTGAGCTGGGATACTGTCAGAAGTGATTTACCTAAAGAAGAGAAAAAGGTTTGGGTCAAAAGTACATTGGGGTACTACTGTGCTTGACTCGCCTACACTGACCCCTATGAGATCTTGAGCTCATAGGTCAAGACCTCAGGTACAACCTGTACCTCAGCAGAGGAACAGGCTGGTCACTTAAAAGCCACACTGCCTTGAAACAGTCATTAATTCAAACATTTTAAGTACATTGCTTTACAGTAAATGGGCACACATTTCAGCAAGCCAAGCAAACATATCTGCATCGATTTGATTTTTTTAAAAAATATTCTGCAACATTAATTCTCAGAAGTCCATTTTAGGTTTCAATTTACTGAAAGACAAACAAAATGTAATAATTAGTATAAAATATCAACTTGAGTTGAATTACTCTAAACTAAATTGTTGTTTTCCAATCTACAGAGGTGGATCTGTAGGTCGTGATTCAAAAATCACAGCCAATTTCAATGTACACAATATATTCAGATGAATTACTACCAATTATGCTAATTAGTAGAAAGTTGTCCAAGGAAGGCAAGCCAACTGCATTTTGTCATCTTGAGCAAGCATGTGGCGACAATACTTATTCTGTTAGCCGTGTCATTATTTTAAAATGTCAAATATACCTACTAATTGGTAATTATTAGTAATCAGTGACAGCAATTAAAGCAAATTACATACCTCTTGCTGTTTTAGCACAATATGCACCTCCGGCTGATACAGCGTGAAGTACAGCAGTGCTGGAAATGACAGAAATAAATAAATAAAACAAATGTTGAAGGTAAAAAGCACAGCTGTGAGAAGTTATGATTGTTTCAAATTAAAGCAAATCATACCTGAGAAGCCACCAGAGGAGCACACATTTCTGGACTGTCATCGTAATCTCCGTGACAGCAGAATTTTGCTGACTCACTCTTCACTCTTGAGTTGTTAGTGCAGCCGATCAGAAGACTAAAACCCAAACCAGAGCTTGATTTGGTAATTATAGACAGCTGGTAATCATGCCAACCTGAAGCCAACCAGTCAGACAAGAGAAAACTGCTTCATCACAGGAAATTAGATAAAAACAAACAAATCAGAATTCAACATAAAAAGATATTTTAATTTGAGTCATTGTGAGTAAAGTGTCTGTAAAATGGTCAGAAACAAACATTAAAGTTTAATATTTGTTCATTCTGGTGACCTTCAACATAGTGCAACAAGAATTTTTATGTTTTAGTTAGAAAAATAAATCTCTAATGTTGAACTTATATGTGATTCTGTGACCATGGAACATCTAATCAGATCTTTACAGCGCAAAGGCAGGTAACTTATTAAACTTTCTAACTCAAAAAAATGATCACCATAACGGTAACAAAAAATTATCTCATTAAGTTTGACCTCTTTCATTTCATGGTTCAATGAACAACACAGCATACATATATCAACACTATTTTAACTTTGTTTTTCACAGACATCTTTTAAATAAGTGCAGTTCACGATCTTACTTGGGAGATAAACAAGCAAGGCTTGGATCTCTGTAGCTCCTATACACTAACAATGAAGATGCTGAGGGCTGTTAAGCTTTTAATAATTCACCCAAATTATTTCTGCCAGGAATGACAAGCCCAACAGGGCCTTGATTCAATTCTATAATTGCACATTCACCTTTAGCATGATCCCATACTTGGATAATTATTAATTCTGGGTTTTGCTTAAAGGGTCCGATTGCATATAATGGATTCCAAATCGGCGGCGATGTCAAAAATGTGAGGAAGTTTTGTGATTTTCCGAACACAGTCCCTCTGAGCAAATCTTTGAATTTTGACTTTTCAATTCCAAAGACTCTTTCTTCTCCTACTCACCTGAAACAGCCACATTATAATTTTGCTAAATTATTGCGTCTTTTTTAAGTAATTAATGTCAACAGAACAAGTCAACACAGAAGTGCAATTTGAAGCCATGCATATTTCTTTTACATAAGCTATACATTAGTATGGAGCCCTCTAGGACACGGGGGATTTTCTTTCTCTTTTGCGTTATCTGGAAAAAGTTTTTTATTTAATCTCAATAAATTAAAAAATAGTAGACACAGTGATAACAAATGTTAATTTAAAAATGCACATATGTGCCACTTTAAAGAGCCTCAGTGGACATATATTTATACATTCTTAACTCTTTGGTGGAGAAAACTGGTAACTCAAAAATAGTCAAATTAGTCTGGAATTAGTCCATCTTACATTTCCTTCTTAGATGGTTTCTGTCATGTTTATATTTTAGAGTATGAGTGGAAAAAGCATTTTTAACTTGTTTTGCCTCTGGAATTTTGGACATGAGTTTGTGGTGTGTTTCTATCCTAAAAAATCTATAAAATATGAGAAATCTCACAAACGAGATAACAAAAGCCTTATGAAAACCTTGTAACAGAAAGACTTCGGTATACAAGATGCCAAACAAACTGACTAGTTTACATTATTACGAGGGAACATAAGAACTATTGCAAGGGAATGCAAAAGTATTGAGTGGGAAAACAATACTTTTGCGAAGTAATGCAAAACAAATCATTTCCCCCATGTCTTCCAGGGAGGTCCATACATTTAGACGTTTACAGAATGAGATGTGTCTTTATTTTTATTTGTCCAATTTCTTCTACACTTGTTTTGTGGCAGAAAAAAGGGACTGCAGTTTAAAGTTGTAGAGAAAATCCAGCATCTCGTACAGTTCCAACATACAAAGGTTGTAAAATAATCTACAGAAACAGGAAAAAAAAGAAGTCAGCTTTTCAATTCTGCCATCTTCTGTTAAAGTGAATTCTGGGGGACAACAGAACCAGTGCTATCTTTTGTTGTCCAGAAGTGTCCCTTAGCCAGAGACAGTTATAAGGGACCCACACATCTTTGGGGAGGCATCTTTGTTTTTAGTTCCCTGAACTAAAAACAACAGCATATGTCAGACCTAAAAAAGGCACTTTATGCTTATTGTAGCATCTAAATTCGTATATTTTAGGCTACTGCTTCTGGGGGTAGCTCGTTTTACGTGCGTTCTGTTAAGATTCAGCATGCCGATCCTCTAGTTTGATTTATAATAAAGTTTTTCATTATTCGAAACTTTGTCCATAGTTTACCATTGCCGTTGAAATGCACATAAATTCGACATCCAACCCAAACCAAACACAGTAGAAAACTGTGTCCTCTTCCCATTTGCCACAACTGAACAAATAACCCATCCCCCCTCAAACACTCAGAAAACAAAACACAATACGCCCTCTGGTGGTGATAAAGCAATAAATGGCTCCTACACTTATCCTGAGTGGATTTTGATGTAAATCCTTGCAAATACTCCAGAGGTTTGTAACACAGAAATCTTACGTTTTCTTCCCTCATTGTGATCTTCCCTCTCAGCTCACAATAAGAAATAAAACTATATCACTAAAATAAAGTTGTTTATATTTCAAATAAAATTTATTGAGGTCAAGAGACAGATTTGATTTTATTTATGGACACCAACATCTTTGTATTTGATATTTGCTGAAGCTAAAGGAGCACAATGCCAGAAACAGTAAGAATCCTTCAACCAGCCATCAGATGTAACCTTTCCTTTCACCTAGAAAACCTTTTGCCTGTTGTTACGAGTAGACTAGACTTCTCTTGAACTTTGCAGTTTGACTTGTCGGTCTCAGTGGAGTTCCCAGGATTGAGTAAAACACATCCACTCATTCAAACAGTCCAGCACGCATAGTAGTGGTGGTGACACGTCCATCAGTGAGGTGACTGCATCGGCTTTGTGTTTGTTCCAGGAACACTAAAACAGACATTTACCTCATGTGGATGAGGTTGAATTGCTTGACACACTGCCCCTGGAGGCTGGTGATGGTAAACAGGGTCAGCAACAAACTATCGGTGCTCCACCTCTTGACCTCAGTCCCATCAGCTGCCTCCCATCGTCACCTCTGGGCCTCATTTGTGATGATCAGGAGACCCATGAATTATCTCCACCAGAGACTGACAACAACAGAGTGCGGTCACTGGACTGCCAAGTGAACTCTGACACCACGCTGTTTCCATTCCAGCGTCTTTCGACAAAAAGGAGCAATTTAATTCTTTGCAATAAGATCCATTAAAAAAACAACACATTTGTTTAGGGTTAATTTCCTAAACTTGTGCAAATATGTATCAGAATCAATTAGGCCTATTAATATACAGTCCTCAGAGGATTCACATCAAAGCACACAATCCAATTAGGAGTGTTTACTGTTTAGATTGAAATGCTCAGCGTTCCGCTCCTAAAACCAATCCGCATATCTGTAAACAGTGTTTGCCAGAGTGTCTTTACCAGTGGTTGTGTGTAGGTGTGTGTGTGAGAGAGGTTTGCATGTAGAACTGGGACAGAGATAACAGGGACAACATATGCAGCCATATGATCTTCTACATGGCTTTGTGCTTTGTCACACAGAAACAGTTTATTATTTTTGACTGTGAAAAAGACTTGAAAGAAAGCAAACAAAAACAGTGCATTAGTACAAAAATTAAGATTTGTTTATTTTCTAATACTCACCTTTTGAGTCCAGATCTGATGGCAGTTTTAAATACTGTATAATTTTATATCATTTCTTTGGTTTGAATTTCTTGCAATTGACAAAGCATAGTTCTCTGATTACAACAGCTTACTGAGTAGTCCACCTTGTCTTCTGCAGCACTGAGCCATTTCTTATGTCTGCAGATTTTTTGGGAAAATTCATTGTTTTTGTGAAGTTTTCACGCAAGTCATTGGTCAGCTTTCCATGATGACCAAAAGAGAGCACATTTTTGTTTCTGAAACAAAAACAAAACAAACAAAAGTTATGGCTTGGAGATGTGAATTATTTATTAGACGAATAGTCTCCTGTAGGCTTAGACACCACTACCTAACAGCAAATCAGCTTTTCAGATACCTTAAAATTTTACAACAAATACAGAAGCAGAAAAGAACCAGAATGCTGTGAAAAAGGCATGGAACAGCTAAGTGTAGTTTTTATTTTATGTAAGTAGACAGAATAACTCGGTCTTATATATGGATTAAAATTCATTATTATTTTTGAAGCAATAGTAGTAACACATTTTTCCTGTAAAGGAATGTGATTTATTATTATACACTGCTCAATTTTGCTTAAATAAATAATTGCAATATAGATGTTTTTAATTGCTATATAGATGTTAATTGTGATCAACTCACACTTTTCTTATCTTATATTAAATATATCACATCATGTAACAAACACTGATGTTGCAATTATCATTTTGTTTCAGTATAGTGTGCTGCTGTAGTTTTAAATGTTTTTTTGAGGTTGCTTTATCTTCTGACTAGAAGTATTCAAAACATGCATTTTACAAATATCTACATTGCTTCTTGAAATAAATATTAAGGAACTTACCTAACATAAGTTTATAGGTCAATTTCTGCTTCTGCTTCAGAGTAATATTGTGTCATGAGTCGCTTTTTCCTTTAGATGTTTTAGTGCTTTTGACGATATTTTTAGTAATGTCATCAAAGCAGAACATTACAGAAAAAAACAAAACAAAAACATTGTTACAGAGCTTAGCAAGAAAATAAATAGCTACCAACAAAGCTTTGCTTGAACTGCAGTTATGAGATAAAAACGACATTATCTGTTAATTACATTACACTATTTACTTTTTCTTAGAAATTGCAGTGAAACAAGAAGCTACTGTAGTAGATTTACAGCATGTTTAGTAGAATGAATGCTTCACTTTTATTAATCAGATTATTTTAAGCTAATTATCATGTCAAACTGTTACCAGCACAGCCATAATGTAAATAATACACATAGATGTATAAACTTGCATGTTGTAGGCTGAGACCATATTTAAAAGTCAAACACATTTTTCTGCACAGTTCTACCATTTTAATGCTGCCTACTCATTCCCTCTCTTAACAGAGAACACACTGAACTCTTTGAGCTTTAGGGCTCAAGCTGCCTCTCAAACATGAATAGCAATCAGCACAGGGAGCAAGGGAAATGAGGATAAGAACGCATTCAGAGAAATCAACTTTTTTTTTTAAAAGCAAATAGCTAAAAGATGCTCTCGATGAGGTACCCAAAAATGGTAGAGAATAAATATGTGAAAAAGGAAGCAGAAGATTTGTTTCTTTTACCAAACAGGCCAGCCCTTCAGTGCAGCTCCTGTTCATTTTACAGCCATTTTAGACTTTTGCAGGCTCCAGGCTTGCTGAGCCTGTGATTGGAGACAACAATTAATTTAGGCCTTTCTGGGACATTTCTTTCTCATCTTTTAAACAACATAGACTGCTGCCTACAATCTGTCCCTTTCCCCCCGTTTTTCAAAAATTAGAAGACTTTGCAAAAACAAAATAAGCCCAGCAGTATAATTAACAATGACACTGCTGAGATTGCTTCTTCAGATTCCATTCCAATTAGGAAAAGAAAATAGTCAGCAAGTATTGTTTGTGATATCACCCAAAAAATGCCCCTTGTGGTTGGTTTCTACATGCGTGAAGGGACTTTTATTGAGTCTGCAGTTGGTTGTTGAAAGAAAACAAAGTGTGGTGCCATCTCAAAATATCTTCCTACTGTGGGCTCAGTGTCAGGGATTAATTAGATATGTTTGGATCACACATGCTAAGAAAGTCAGGCAAGCTATTAAGGAGAAGGAAAAAGAGAGGAAAGATGAATCAGTTGTGCTGTCTACCTTAAAGTGGTTCTGATATCTAAGAAATGTAAGCTACTTCAACCCTTTTTAACGACTGTACTATCTGGGAGCATGACATGTTTAAGTAAATTACATATCTATAAATGCAGTGATGCTGAAAATATAATCCTCTTCCTGGGAGAAAGACTTGTATGTTTTTGTTAAATGAATAAAGAGATATACATACAATAAAATCATTTCACACACCCCAAAAATTGTTAAACTTTAAAAGCCCGTAAACGGAAAACCATCCCAGTGGTGGAGTGGTGGTGAAATTCAGTGGTCGGATCATTGTGCTACGAGATGCTTTTTTTTTTTTTCCAACTGAAAGCTGGTCAGAGTTGTGGTGAGACGAACAAAGCAAAATGCAGGGCACACCTGATACAATTGAGACTGCTGGTGCAGAGATTCACTCTTTCAGCTCCAAAACGGTTTAATTTATTTTCATCAGCAGCCTCATATTTTCTATGTTCATACTGTCAAATATGAATTGATTCTAATAAATCATTTTGAATTACTATTGCCTTATTCTTGCCTAATATTACCTGTTATAGAAGCAAGTATTTTTACTTTTGTGTTGTATATTAATTGAAGTTTTAATTATTAAACACAAATTCAACTAAAACACCCAAAACCAATACACAGAAAAAAGCCCAACTTGATATGTTTAAGCTGCTTCAGTTACAGATGGCAGACATATTTACAAATTTTTACAATGCACTCTCCTCAGCTATGAGGGGCGAAAGATTCGCCCCTCTTTGTTTTCACATATTATTATGTATTCTCACATATGATTGGCCAGAAGGCAGCCATGCTACCAATCGAAACAAAGTTCTGCAATGAGCAGGGTGGCAGCACTGAGAGTGAGAACTGATCAGCAAATCATCGAGCCGGTTCTCAATAGGTTTCTGCTCTTTTGATTCCTATTGAATTAGAAGACCTAATTCAATAGGTCTGATGTAGACTCACTACAGATTGTGTTCTGACCGGATCACAGTCTGGTGATCCGATCAGAACACAATCTGTAGTGAGTCTACATCAGCGCCCTCATTTACAGCGAAGAAAGGACAAGAATTTCAGCCTGTAGATGTAAAAAGCTAGTAGAGACACAAAAGAATTGCAGCAGAAACTGTAGCATAAGGTGATTATAGAATTTTCTGAATAAATTGGGTGGATTTAAATACAGACAGCAAATCATGGCCAGCTAGAAGTAGGAATAAGCCCACTTTATGAGAATCAAAAGTGTATTTCTTTCTGGTGTAATACATTTTAAAAGCTTTTACTGGGAACACAGCTTTTGAGTAAAATCACTTCCAACATAATTTTCTTAAGTACAGAGTCAGTTTTTAAGTACACTTTAAGCAACTGATTCACCAAGAGCAAGTTTCTAATAATAAAGAGCACTTTAACTAATTTCTCTGTTTGATTAATATAAAAAAATCCAAGAAAAATGTGTCTGACTAGCCTGTGTTTTATACTTTCTTGTTTCTGCATCTTTTTGTCTCCAGGACAAAACATTTATTAGAGTGCCTGAAAAAGATGGCAGATGGTGACGGCCATTCCTTTTGGACAGAATACATCAGTGATGAACAATGTAATTGGTCATACTCGTGTCACATTTTAACACTGAATAAATCAGTGTAGAAAGGAAGCAGTCAGTTACATAGCTCACCATCTGCCCTGTTCCTTAAAACTCGGCTTATGTACAGGTAACATTTATGGCTAAATCGGATGTTTGGTTCAGAAAAAAATGCGATGAACTCATGAAATTGAGCCAGCCGGGAAATAGTATCTCAGAAAGCTTGAGGATGGGAAGCCAAGGCGCAAGTATTAGCTGGCTGTGACAGGCTGTTATTCAGCCGTAGGCCTGTGGGTGTAAAGCCTCCTGGTAATGCCTGTCTGAGCCACTGCACATCTGGATGTGCCCTGCAATCAAAGCCCTTCTGCTGGTGGAGTTGGTGACTATTAACTTCTAAAGACTTTCACTCTAAAGTGTCACCAAATGACACTACGACAGAGAGAGAAATGATGGGTAGCATGGGTAAAATGAATGGACATTCAGCAGAATAAGAAAATGTAAATATAGAAGTCAGGCAGCAAAGTGGTTCTCAGGACAAAAAAAATCTTTACTAGAAACAAATAGAATATGATACATAATAATACTGAGAATACAATGACCAAAAACTAAGTAGAAACCTGTATAAAATTTAGATACTGCAACAAAACAAAACAAAACAAACCAGATAGATCACAATAAAGAAAAGGAACTTTTTTGCTGTGATGGTTGATCCTGGCATTCAAACTATGTCTCATTAATGAAAAGACAGCTGCATAATAAGGCAGCACATTGATTGTATCGATTCTGTCAACACTATCACACATCATAAATACAGCACTCATATTTTTACACCCCGTTTCTTATTCAGAAGTCAAGACTCAGGTATTACCATGCCATCTTTGATCCTGCAGGCAAACTGTTATTTCTAACAAGCCTCACCGATTCACTTATTATACAAAATTAGATGTTTTCAGCTGAAGGCTTCTCCATATGAAATTGAATATTATTTTGCAAGCCTTCTGAGAATGCCTAAAATGGTTGCAATTGCCATAAAAATAGCTCTTCAGATTTTCTGTTCTCATCACAGCTTTGTGCCTGTTTCTCACATAGCTGCTGTCACAGGAAGAGAGGATAGGATGATGGCGGATGGAAATGGGAAGGGGGAATTTTCGCAGTTCTCCATATGTTGTGTCATTTGGGGGTTTGCTGGTGTCTGTGTATGCTTGGCAGGTCTTGGCTTCGTCCCTCTGTTCATGGTGTTTGTGCAGCCCCTTGTCAGTCTGCACACACCTGTCCCTTGGCTTCTAGATTTGGCAGAAATCTTAACACTTTTATGGTTCCTGTTCATGGTGAGATAATTTTTTTGTGGAGTTTTAAATCTAAGTAAATGTGTATTTTGTTGCTGATCAACCCTTACATTATTCTGTAAGGGTTGATGGAGTAAATCTTCAGAGACATTACAAAAGCTTTTTCTTTAGGTTTGTTGTTCTCACACTCTGCTTATCTCAAAAGCTGATGTCTTCACCTTTACTAAACCCAGGCTGCTTAAAATCCTACAGAAAATAAATGTCTAAGAGAAAAACGGAACAAAGAATTTAATCAGAAGTACAGGATGGATACAGCTCTTGAAAGGAGTGAATTTCTTGAATCAAATTTTGTACAATCTGAGATCTGAGTGTTACTTGCTTTTACCCCAACTAAACCTTAAAACATAGAATAAATGTCACAAATATTGTAGCAAAGTGAAATGGGTTAACTTTGTTGTTAGATGTCATAAAACAATTATCAAAACTTTACATACAAAATTGTGTGAATAGGTTGAGAGTATAACTTTTTCAGGAAAAACTAAACACAAGAATCTCAAGAATTGGGCTTAACTTTCATGTAAATAAGTTTTACTCTGCTAGAACTAAGACAAATGTTTCCCTCAAGAAACTGAGTTTTGAGTCCAGTATATGAATCTCTTTTCTGCTGCAAATCTACACTTTTAAGAACTAAATTACTGACTATTTAATTGATAAACACCTGGAATTTATCACCAAAACAAATAGGTACTTACAGTTGCTCCATATTGCATACAATAGTTACATTTCAAATAGAGCAAGTGTTATTTTACTTTTACTGCAGCATTGTCATGATCTCCCCAGCAGTGAACAAAACAGATCTGTGGGTAAATTGGAAGCCAGCCCTTTAAACCTTTCACAGGCAGTTTTGGCATCTCACTCTGTGTTTTAGTTCTGCAGTCAACATTCATTTGATTGTGCTGAATAACAGATTTAGGCTATTTAATTGACCGCTATCCTTGTGGTTAAGACAGACAGGACTGCGAGTGCAGTGGAAATCGAGCACAACTTCACATGGTCAGTGTCTTATCTGTGCTGACAGGAGATGTCAGCACCGCTGTGAGATTTGCACTAAATGGACTGATGTTCTGAAAATCAGCAATAACACGACAAAAAAACTAAACAAAAAAAACACACCTTTTTAAACATGTCTCGAATCTGTATGCCTACACAACTGGTCAAGAGCAGATTGATGGGTCAAACAGAAGAGGCAATGGTTACAGCGCGGCATGCTATGGGGTTGGACAGGCTATACATTACAGATGAATTATACATTTGACTCTTTGCCGCCTCTGGCACTCAGCAGAGCAGAACTCTCTTCTATCCAGGCGTTGGCACAATATCTGCTGGATGACGGCATGAGAAGCTTCCCTGCAGGTGAGGCAGTAAGTGCAAGGTCAACCAGAATGTGTGAATCATGACCAGCTTGGGGAAGCTGCCTAGGAGGGGATCTAAACAAAGAAACATAATTCCTTGACCCAAATGCCAAATCATTGAGCGGATGTCAGGATAGATTTTAATGGTGTTCAGTGACAATAATCCATCAAGGAAAGTCACACACACACGGTTAAAAAAATTGTTTCGTATTCCTCTGGGTTGGTTGCACTAGGGCTGATTAATCATGATGAATCAATAATAGAAATAATTGTCAACAAATTTAGTAATTAATTTATCGTAAACTAAAGTAAAGACTCAATAAGGCAATTTTCTGAAAGAGCACGGTCAGAGATATAATTAACTAGAAAAAATACACACATTTTGCATTTAAAGTATACCATGCACTGAAGGAATGCAATGTTATTAAATTTTAGGGAATAAAATATTTATTTTCTTATTTAAAAAGGACATAAATTATAATTTTTTTCATCTTTTAACTTATTTATGTTATATATACATTTGATTGGTCAAATGAAATCCAATTAATCAATTAATCATTGAAATTATCCATTGCAAAAATAACCATTAGTTGCAGTTCTAATTTGTTCATTTCATCATCCTACTTTAAATTTGGTCTTAATTTCCAAATAAATAAAACCCCAATCCTAAAGTTGCATTTTTTAAGCTCTCCCTTATTGAATGAATCACCTTTAGAAAGCTTTCGGAAATGAATGGCGATACAAAATAAGATGAGCCCACACACATCCAAACCTTTGACAAACAGCAGAGCATGAAGCACAGTTTGGCAATCAAAAACTTGGATATAAATGATATTCATCAAAATCTAGAAAACTAAAACCTCTTTGTTAATCAGGTTATTTGTCAGGGTGCTTGGAAATATAAAATTCCTCACAGAAAGCAACACTTCAAATGAGCAATTCAGAATAGCAGCTTGCTCACCAGAAGCTTGTATGTGAAGCAGCAAACAAAGAAGAGTCTTGCTGAAGTAGTTAAAAAAAATCAGTGCAGACAAAAGCAGAACAGACCTTGATTGCAGAGTGAACACCATAATGCCTTAGAGTGGAGCCCAATCATAGCTGCTGCTCTGGCAGCTGCTGTATGATAAATCATTTCAAGTTACCCTCAAATAAAAAATAGAGAGAAATGTCAATTGCCTTTCATCATTCAGCACTACAGCAAAGTAAAAATTGTGCTTTTTTTTCAAAGGTTTGGAAATGAAAAGTTTTTTGTCCCTGAACTCAATGAACCCATTGCAATGCAACCTTTACTGGCTGAATTTGTTCGGTTTTTCTTACCACTTTATAATATTGTTTTTCTGAAATATTACTGAATGTTCAGATTGAGCTCTTTTTCTCCTCTTTTAGTTTTTTTCTCTTAACTGATGAGAGTACTTTACATCTACCTCAATTCTAAAGAGAGCTTGAACCAGATTTTTTAAAATGCCTCTGAAAAAAATTATGCTTAGTAGAGATTTCTTAGCTTTCAGACAAAGTAAATTAGATAATAGCAAAACAGGGTTTGTTGGATAGCAGAGGAGAGACATGAAGGTAATCACAACTGAAACTGAGGCAATACTTAGTGTTCGTGCTTAGGTACCAGCTACCATTGCAGTTCATTTAAAGGTAGCAGAAGATTAGAAAAAACACAACAACGAAAGACAGATACTTTTTGGAAGTGTTGGAGCTTCACCCACCCACACTGATAAGGTTTGGATTTGGACTAAAAGCACAAAGATAATAAAAGAGACTTGTAAAATCTCTGAATCACTTTCCCAAATGTCTATGCCCTCAACCTAACCCATTTAGACGTCACACACCTTTGACACGTGTGAACTGATGTAAGATTATCATGCATCTGGAAAAATTTTTAGTGATACAGCAAGAAAGAAAGATTCATAATGTTCACTTCAAATTTCTGGGGAATCCTTGCAATTGTTATTCACATATCAATCTGGACTGAAGTGTAGGCCAGACCAATGCACAAGCAACTGAGTGAATAATCTTGCAATACTGCTGCTGAAAAGCCTTCCACATATTTATTTGCGCAGCATGATTTCCATTCTCATCTGTCTTTCAAAGTGATTGGCTGTCATAGGAGGATTTTGTCGTTTTGATGTTCCTTTTCTGGGTTATAGACTGACTTTGGCAGCATGCCACGCTTCTCTTCAAGACAATGCATGGAATTGCTTTTCATAACAAGTGAATAATAGATTCGATTTAAACAAGTGGATGTTAGATTTACTCAACAAGGTGATGGAAAGCTTTTTAGCCCAGAAGGAATCAGTATAAAAGCCAGTTGCAAAAAAGACGACCTGTGACATTGGCTTCAAGTGCAGTTAATGCTGAATATTTCAGCTGGTCTTTTAACGTTACAGAGCTGTTCAGTTCCCCAGAGTGTGCTGTGATGTGCTCTGATTCAGAATGGGGATACCAACACTTTCACATCAAGGTGAGTATGGAAGGTATTGATCTTGTGAGGAATCAATCTCACTCATAGAGTCTGTGAGTTTATTATTCATTCGTTCATCTGTCATTCTGTTTATCCAGACACATATCCGCGTATCAAAGGCTTTTCTCTGTCACTAATTGAAATCATCTTGAATTTTTCATTTGCCCCTGCCACTCTTGCCTAGTGACCCCGCTGATCCAGCAGGTGTAACACAGGGGTGTGATAACCTTTGCAGATCTCCCGTGTCCTTGCACTGACTTATAATTATAATGGAGAACTGAAATTGTAAGCAAGATAATAATATATTTACAGTTAAAAACTGATTTTTACTTGCATTGGTGACTACCTTCTTCAAATTCAGATGTTTATATATGTGGATATTCTTTTATACTATTGGATAAACTCCAGATTATGATTGTATAAGCTTCTATTAGGTTAAGTCACAATATATGGGTCAAATGGAGGTGCACTTGTATTTTCAGTCAACACTAAAAACCAAAAATGAATCAATATCAAGAGGAGAATTGTGGACTACTACAAGTACTTGAGTACAATTGTCAGCTCTCGTATTTAGGAGAGCGATGCAATCTGTGTCCCACAAATAAGTATCTAACTGTGTTAAAGTTGTATAAGCTCTACAATTAAAGCAAAGTTTTTGAAGATGCTGGTTGAAGCTGGTGAGAGTTATTATGTACAGGGAAAGATCCTTAAGTGATATGGGCCAAAAGGAAGAAGCTATTATTGCAAGAGCAACATAGAAAAATAAAAAATAATACTTACAGTTGGCAAATGCATCCAAGGACAAAGACCATAAGTTTTGGAAACAAGTCCTACGGTCTGATTAAATTAAAATTTGAAGTGTTTGACTATAATGACCATCATTAAAGTTAGAGGGTAAAGTCAGGAGCCTGAGAACACAATTGAACTGTGAAGTACGAGGGTGTCAGCATCTAAATTTGAAGAAAATAATAAAAATGATGCGATGTCAAATGGTACCTTTTTCACACTTTTGGTTTCTGCTGTATCTCCTGACCATGTAAATAAGTTAATTAAAGAGAGTTATTATTCATGTTTACTTTACATTTTGACATAAGGTTATATTGATGCCTCAGTGAGAGATACAGGTCCTTTTATTAAAATCTCTCCCTCATGTTTTCATAGTTTTATTTTTATTTATTTATTCATAATGTCGTATGGACAAGGATCGAAAAAAAATGTAGCCACAAGATATTTTATCTTCACAGTTTTTCACAGACAAAATTGGCAACCATGTGGAAGAAGGTGACTTCGTTAAAAAAAGACAAAATTGAACGTTAAGTCTACATTTAAAATGTTATGTTCAGAGAAAAACTATCACTGCATATCACAAAGAGTAAATCATCCTTAATTAAAAACATGATGGCTGTAGAAAAATGATGTGGAAATACTTTTCTTCACAATTGTCAACACTCGTGGGAGTGAAAAAGATAAAATTCTTGAATAAAAGTTGTTTAATGTATTGGAAGACTTTAAACTGGTTCAGAGGTTCATCTTCTATCAGGACATAGACACATGGGAAGGTTTCAGTCATTTCACATTTATGTGTTAGACTTGCCAAGTCATAATCCTGACCTAAATGCAATAGCGTCTGTAGCAAGAATTCAAAATGGATGCTCAAAATTTATGTGCTCCATCAAAGTTGATGGAGTCTAAGCTATATAACTTTCTGTCTCTAACTGTGCAAAAGTCATAGAGAAACATCCAGAAAAGAAGTAATAATTTCAGACAAGAAACTATTAACCCAGGGTGCATAAGGTGAGTGTGGAAGATTCATTTTTTGGAAGTTTCACAGTAAAAGCATATCTTGTCACTAAAGTATACCACATTTTTTAGATGTATCATTTTTGTTCCGCTTTACAATTATGCTCTGCTTTGTGTTGGCCATTAACATAAAAATCCAATGAAATACACTGAAGTGTATGCTCGTAATGTGACAAAATGGATATGAACATAAAAAGAAAGGGACTGTATATGACAACACAAAAGCAAGGCAATTAGTAACCTGAATTAGCCCAAGCACTAAAAAGCAATTCAAAAAATAATTTATTTTTAACTTGCTGCCAACTTATTTTCCACTAGCGGGTGATAAGTGTTATGATCCAGGAAAGCCCTGCTTGGAGACATTTCAAAACTCTAAAACACTAATAGTATGCAAGCGCTATTTGACCCGTCTACAATTTACATGCCATGCTGCATACATATTCATAAAGCCTTTGTCGCTTTAAGGCCTAATATTGTCTAATAGGGTAAAAAAAATGACCATATTGTTACTGCGGGGCTGGCTCCTTGTCAGATTGTGATGTCTGGCATTTACTCGTTGGATACTTTCATTTGATCAGAGATGCCAGCAGAGTTTGGTTGCAACAAAAAAATTACTTGGAAAACCTGATCTGAAAACATTGTAAATGTAGATGAAGAATTTTATACCTTATAGTGTTTGTCAGTCTCCCGTAAGACAGATAAACTAAAATACGCAATAGTGGATAAGTGTGTAACAGTATGTTGAAATTCAAGTGTGTTTTCACACTCAGTGAAGCATTCCTTTTAAATGGACTGAGAGTAACAAACAAGCTCTGTTTCAAAAGGGGATTGTTTTTTATTAATGCAGCACATTGTCACCTGCTGCACCTCTCCTTACACTTGCGGGAGAAACGACTCTTTCATGTGAGTAAATGCAAAATAAAGCACTGATTAGAAGCCAAGGCAGTTAGCGATCAAAAAGGAAATTACTTTTCCTGTGAATGAATTGCATATCAGGATCAATTAATGCTATGCTGTCTTAATTAACTTGCTGCAAATGAGGGATAAATAGCTGAAGTAAGCCGGGGAGGCCTGGTGCTGAGGTCTGTTTCTGTGGGAGGAAAGCTGATGTTGAAACAGTATTTAATCAGAAACTTGGAAATATTTCTCCTGAAAGAAGAACATTTAAATATTTTTCATCATGGGTGTCTGGTCAATTATATTCTGTTTCCACAAAATACAGTTGGTGATAAAATTCTATCTGGCCATTTGAGTCTGATTTATTTGTTGCCAAATAATCCTGAAATCTCACAAGTAAATGCTACTGAATCCCAAATGTGATTCAAAACACAAATTTATTGAACCCCTACCTATTTTTTGGAATAAAACAATTTGCCAAGTGAAGATCATTGTCCTGCAGTAAATAATTTGATTTACAGTAAACCACCACTGGAAGGCTATTAAATTCAGGCTTACTTTTGTTTACATCTTGATCCACAAGAGATGGATTTATTTTTTCTGGTGGGAACTGCAAAATAAAGCATGTTGAAAGTCAGACTCTTGCATTTACATACAATGTGTGCATGTCTCTTCTCTGATGCATTTAACAGCACATTTTTACTCTAAATGAAACCCCGACCTAGAGAAAGCGAGACAAAGAGCAGACTGTGACACAATGAAAGCAGATTTTCTCTGTTTTCCCTCCTCATTCTGCCTCTGGGACAACAAGCGGCAGCCTAGTCGCATTGGTAATGCATCCAGGGCACATGCTGCTGAGCTGGTGCTCCCTTTGCCCACCTGCTCATGGTGTGTTCTCCAGAGGAAGGACTCCCATTGACTCTGCTCACGCACCTCCATGATTTATGAGCCATCTGTCGCATCTGATGTTCCTGTCGCCTTAGACAGGATGTTCCCGGCTGGTACTCTACATCGCTCTGCGTGGGCACTACCTGGGTATGCCAAGGTCCACTGTAATTAAATTACAGCCAGTGGGAACAGAGAGGTACCGCTTATGCAAAATATCTTCAACAGAAACAAAAAAAAGGGAATGAGGACATTTTTATTTCATGCTTTTTGTATGGAGATCTGGGTAATCTAAATTATGAATAAACATCATCACTATAAATAATAACATTAAAAAAACATGTTAAGCTCAAAACACATTCCAAAGCAATGCATGTCGTTTAGAGAAACACAAATTAAAACAGTAATAAAAATGTCTCACAGAAGCATTGTTATATGGGATTTAAAACACAGTTTAACCAAAACACAAACAATACAGGAATCTTAAAACACAACAAAGCTGATCTGGGTTACCAGGCGCTTTGGCTTATCTCCTGATGACATTGGGGAAGAAACACTTGATCAACAGTCCATTACAGAGTAACAAAGAGACACACGCATTCATGCCCAGGGGCAACTTAGAGCAGTCAATTAACCTAACTGTTGTGTTTTTAGACCGAGTAGGACTCCATGCTCACACACAGAGAGCACATACTGGGATTCCAACCCAAGACTTTCTTGGTGCCAGTCAACAATGCTAACAACTACTCGACCATGCTGCTCATGTAGGGGGTTTCGGATCAATAATTCACTAGCAATTAATAAAAAGACCAAATCTCTTTTATATGCCAAAGGGATTTACAATTCCATCCAAAATTCTTCATAACCCACATCATATTTGGGTTCAAAGTAATTGGGGCCTGTCATAGAAATGCATAGGAGTGCAAGGCATTTTAATGCCTCCAAGCAATGCATGGAAGACACATTTTACTCTGCAATCATTAGAACGTCTCTTTTTTTATTTATTTATTTTTCTCCCAGTACTGTTAATGCGGCTCGTTCCTGGGAAGGGATCTATTACTTTTATAGGGTATCGGTGTTACCATAGAAAAAACAAACATTTGATACCAATTTTGTCTGATTTCATAAAAATGAGAGGGCTGATTGACGTTTTGACCTTCAACCTTTCATTAATATCGTCAAAGCCACAAACAAAGATTTTTGCTGCACAAACCAGCACAAACGCAGTCAAGTTAACAGACACCCATTTTGTCTGATTTGAAGAAGGGTGGCGGGGGGCTGGTTGACCTTTGATGACCTTTAGAAACATTTCTTTATATCTTTAAAATTATAGCGGCACAAACAAAAAAAATTGCTGTACAAACCAGCACAAACATAGCACAATGTAGCACAAACGTTTGACACCAATTTTGTCTGATTTGAAGAAGGTGGGGGGGCCAACTTCACTCAGGTTGGGTTTACACTTGTTTGGCAGCAAACGACACCTGCTGCCCGAGGGGGCAGGCGTCCAGCCACGCCCCCTCGGTTTGCGGCTCTTTGCGGCTAATTTTGGCTGGTTTAAGGCCACAGGATTAATCCAATCAGGATGGACTTGCCTTTCGTCTGTGTGGGCGTGGTTTGCCGTAGACTGAGTAGATGTGATGGCGAGCAGTATTAGCATCAAGGAGGTGGAATATTTGACCTTTTTGCATCCCAGAAAAGTCATCAAAATGAGCTTCTCTTTAAATAAGGTAAACCTCATTTAAAAACATATTTTATCTTATTTCATTTTATCAGTGTGATAAGTCCACCCTTGAAATATCACCACCAGGCGCCACTATATATTATTATCATTATTTTGGGTAAAATTCAATCATCTTATTTATATACACATACACATTTTTCTCTCTGTTAAACTGCCCTTCCTTCTTCATGAGCTAGAGTCCGTTCAGTTGAGACGCTACTTTGGTCGGCTATGTAGCAACTCAACTGGATATGGAGAACAATATGAAAAATATTGTAAATGTAATTGTCATATTCCAAATATAATTGTAAAATAAAAGACAAATAGGCATTTTTAGAGACGTGCTTATTTCCTTTCGGGAGTGGACTGCATGACATGATCTAGAATATATCTATCAGGACTGTGAAGAATGTTTGACCTAACTTTTAAAAATGATCAGTATATACAAGTGCCACACATGAGTTTTAAATGTTTAGGTGGTTTAAGAGGCACAAAGTGCTTCAGTGATCAACAATAAAATTTAACCCTTAAAAGAACGGGAAAGTAGTGCAGTACAAGAGGATCTTTTCAAGAATCCGTGCTTGGAAATGGGTTGACAGATCTTAAACACTTTCTTCCAAGATTGCCTGTTATTTAGCACCATTCCCTTTCCCATTTACATTCAGCTTCACTTTCCCTCCTGAAGAAACGTAACAGCATTATGCTGTCACCAGCATATTTCACAGGATGGATGATGTGTTCAGGATGACGTGCTGTATGCTGCAACACCATCAGTTCAATTTTGTCTAATCTTGCTAGAGCACTTTTTTGAGATGATTGCTGTCTCTCTGTCATGTCTTGCTAAAAGATGCTGTATTTAATGATTTTATTTTGACAATGGTTTTATTCTTCCCACTTTGGCATGATTACTAGCTTTATGCCATGGACAATTAATAGCAGTCATGTCGACTACAGAAATAAGATGTAGCTGAGTAAGGAATCAGGTCAGATTATTGCCATAGAGATCATGACGACATGTAACATGATATGAGAGGAGAGGACAAGTAAACAGCTGGTGGAAGCACAGCTTTGTCCTGTTCAGGACAAGAGACAGGACACAGCACAACATGGTGGGATGCTGGAAGACAGGACGCAAACAAAACCATAAATGCTATACCCTCAACTGCTGACTGAAGATGTTTTCTCCTAAGCTGTGTCTCCTTAGCTTTACATAGAACAGTATACGCAGCTTTTGTTTTGTTATTTGGTTTAACAAACAGAGCATAAGAAACTTTTAAATCATCAACAGCTGCTGGAGTAGCAGCACAGCAAATCCAACTACCTAAGATCACATTTTCTGACCTACTAAAGCGATGGTCTGGATCCCAAATTTTAAATAAGAATTTTCGGGCAAGTAATTTGAGAAAATCCACAATAATTTTATTACAAGCAAAAATTTAGAAAATCCTTCAGTCTAAATGGTTGCACCTTTTTTTTGTTGTTGACATAACTGCTCACTTAATCTGCAGGGTACTATAATAAAGTACCCTGCAGTACCATTATATTGGTTTAATTGTTCAAAAATAGACACATGGGTTTTTTAGGTTAAACTCAAAGTTATGTACAAAACAAGTCAATGTTTAAATTCAGGGCTGATATATTTTGTTCTTCAAGAACAGAAGTGCAGCAAATGCAAAATCCATAACGTATTTTGATTTGTATCTTTGGTCAAGGTTTCTTTTTTTTTTTTTTTTTTACAAAAAAATGCTGGTTACTTTACACAATACGTCCATTGACCAAAAGAAGTAGAATGTTTATTATATTTCTTAGCTCAAGTGTTATGCGTTTTGTGTATCAAAATGTTTCATAAGGCAAAACAAGACAATAATAAGAGAGAAAAAAAACGAAAAACATTTCCATGGAATTCTACTGAAGAGCAAAATAAAACAAAAGAAAAAGTTGCTTTTGGTCATGCTAGCTAACATCTGGTGGTAACCATGATAACAGACACCAGACTGATAGGTCCACCTGTGCACAGTCAAAAGCTATTCTCTCAGGAAAAGTGGAGTTAGACTTCAACAGCTTTCGCTGTGAAACTTGGCAGTGTTTTATTTTTTTCCATGCTTATTTTTCTGTCAGACTGGCATGTGGCTACATATGTTGGCATTCAACCGAAACATCTTGTAACATCAACGATTCTGCTGAAATTCTCACAGTCAGAAGTCAGATGTTGTTGCAAAAACAAATATATAAATAGATAAAGTTGGATAAAGACTTCAGTTTTTCACCTTTGTGAGAAAGTATTTTGAATTCTGAGATAAAAAGTTTTAAAATTATTTAAAAGACATTTGAACAAATTATGAAACGCATTGTTTACATAGTCATGTTTCAAACAGTGAAGAAGTCATCAAAGAGGTTATTAGCTATTTAGTAATTTGATATGAAAATTTAACTTGGATATATTTATGTTTATTTGATGAGTTACAGTTAATTTTACACAAAAAAAACAATCTGAAAAATCTGTTTATTAGATGATTATTGTATTACATAAGACCAATAAAATATATTTTAGGACTGAAATGTTATGTTATGAGGCACACAAGTATGGAGCAAACTCCTGACAGCTGATATGTGAGTTAATGTTTTTTACATTATATGACTGAAATAAAGTATGTTTTTGATAATATTTTGATGATATTAGATGCACCTTGAATTTCAATTATTCATAACTGTTGAGGGCTGAGTCTAATAAGAACTTAAAAAGGTTTTCGGTAGCAGCAGAGCTGCTAATGAAAGGACACAGTTGTGTAATAGAGAGCACAGATAGTTCAAGGTTTGGTGAGTGAGTGAGGTTGAGAGAGCTGGCCTTCCTCAGCAGCTGCAGCACTTGGCATCAAATCCCTCCTCCCTGCACTGCTTATTCCCTGAATGATACCTCATTCATCTAAGATCACTGAGTCTTCAAGTGAAGTTGCTTCATTCTCCTCACCCAAAACACCTGACAGGCTGGTTCTGTATTGATGCTATATTTATAAGTAGGTAGCTGCCGAGTGAAAGGCAGCGTGTGCCTCAGGTCTTCTTCCCTGTTCTGTGTCAGCCCACAAGTTCACCTACGCACAAGAACTCAGGTTAGATGATGTGAGCTGTTGTTTTGATCCAGATTGACATGCATTATGTTACACCTTGCATGTTTAATGTGCAAAGAGGCACCGGGATGGGCATTATATAAGATTTAAGGTTTAATGAGGAAAAACTGCATACAGCATCCTGCTGTTCCAACTTGTTAATCCCTAAATTTGTTGTTTGTGGCAATAACTTTTACTCTTGTGAAACAGTGCTTTCCCCATGTCAGATAAACTCACACTGTACAGTTATCCTTCAATGAATTTACCCTTACAAACACACAGCATCTGAAGGCACTGTTCCAAAATGAGCACAATGATCACAGATTGCAAAAATAAAAAGACATATGGTATATCTGGTTGGAAAAAAAAAATCTTACGACTCTTCATGATTGTTTTCTTGAAACTTTATGTTTTACGGTATTATGTTTCCTAAAAAAAATGTACTAACTAATTGTGGTTATCAGGGTTTTGTTTAAAGTTGGAACAAAGTTTAGGGGCATCATGATGAATATCCTGACTAACCATCCGTCCTGACAAGCCATCCATAAAATTGCGGTTTTCCACAGGAGGAGAGGAGCCACACTGAAACTGGTGAACATTCAGGGAACTGATACTGAACTGATAATTAGGCTTTTCCAAAACCGCAGTTTGGAAACCCTCTCTGAGGTGAGAGCAGTAGTAGAATTTAAATAAAAGGCTCGGTCATATTTCTATACTTTCGCTGACAAAAGTAGTTTGTGTGCTCAACTATGTCAAAGTTATTTGGATTTCTGATAGTAATAGACAAAACTCTTTAAGCTGTTGAAGTTTTATAGTGTATGTAAGATGCGATCAGATAGATGCAAGAAATGTTTCTGGTTGGCAATGCAACAAACGGTAAAAGTTTTCTACATTACAACTTGGTAAATCCAATAGTTGTCATGTATAAGCTGAGAGAGGAAGTTCAACAGAAACAACAGCATATCCAAAGTTAGTGCTGAAGGAAAGGAGATGTTTTGATTCAATGAATTTCTTCTCATGCCTCTTTGTTGTCTAGCCTGAGGCCTTATGAGGAGCTCCTGAGGAAACATCTGGCATATCAAGAAGACAGTTCTCCCTGTCTCCCTCCTCCACATTTCCAAAACAAATCCTTGAACACTGAGTGCTTGTGACTGATTATAGTTTTTCTTACCAAGAACTCTTTTAGTGAAATCGCTGAAACACATTGATTCATTTTGGGACATTTAGAAATATCACTTTTGCGTTTTAAGGACAGTTGTTGCACAGCGGCCATAATGAACTTAGAATGAACTTCATCCACTGTACTATGGAAAAAAGAAGATATGAAAACATTATCTGTCCAGATGACCCCACTTCTATAAGCCACATATACAATACATGAGCAAAATTTTAGTATTCATTGCAAAGTAAGAAATTTGATTTGAATTAACATAAACATTTTTATGGCAAGTGTTGCTCTTTATTTTACCTTTTGGACCATAATACATTTGTGAAGACAACCTGAATGATACTCATCTTGACTTTAGACTGCAGGGCACACCGCCTACCACAGTGCCGTCATCTTCACTCGACAGGAGATAAATCAAGTTGACTCAGTAACTTATTCAAAAAGACTGAATGTCATCACTGTTTTATTAATTACAAATGTTTTATTTTAATCAAAGGCAGTGTCAGACTAAGAGAAAGGTTAGCTTTCTATTATTCAAAGTGCTATCGAGTGGCTGTATTCATTATTTAAGCTTAAATAGTTTTGAATAGTATGGGTGTATTTGTAATTATGCAGCAGGAAAGCAGGATAGATAGTACAATTGTTTCATGTCTGATATCTTCCATTCAAATACATAGATTTTTAATAAAAAGGCAATTAAATAACACTTTGTACTTGTCGTAAAATCTGCAATGATATTTCCAACATCACCATTTTGTTGTAAATTTAATAACTGAAATTTCGAACAGCTAAGAGTTTGCACTTTTTTGAGGGAGGAGGTTAAGCATTAGCTAAATGGATGAATTTGTCGCCTGCATGCTGAGATAGTGACATGGCAGACAAAGTGCAGGGAAACTCCCGGAGGGGACAGCCCTAGAGCATGCTGAAAATGATCTTTAATGCTGTCTTCCATGAAATAGCAACATATAGTAAAACCTGACACACCATTTCAATGAAAACATGTCATGAAGAGGAGAAAAATTACAGCAAAAGTATGGACTTGCATAGTCTGCACTTGAGAAGGATTGACTGTCATCTTCTGTGTTTTCACAGCAGCCGAGCTTTCCTTTAAGTGAATATATGTGCTTTACATAAAACCTAGCAGCCAACCACTCTTCTTGTATTCATACATACTGCGTGCAAATCTCTCAATTGATTTGTTTTTCTTTGTGACAGATGATGTTGCCAGAATAAATGTCATTAACCAGGTCATTTCACCAGCCTTGCGAAGGTGTTGAGCCATCTCACCTGACTAAAACAATGTCCATTCATGTCAAACACATAATGGAGCTGTCGCACTATTTCTAGGCAAGGTAAGATAAGTTTATTTATATAACACTACTTCATACAGAAGGCAATCCAAAGTGGTTTACAGAAGATGACAAAATTACAAAACCTTTTACAAAAGTTTTATTAAAAAGGAAGGATTAAAGGAAGTCACATAGTGCCTTTTTATAGCACAATAAAATAATTGTGGTCCTTTCAGTTGTTACAAATGCTCCACTGCAGCTTTGAGGAAATGGGCTACTGCAAAACCGCACAAATTTGACCCTGAGTCAGAACCAGAACCAGAAGATGTGCACATCTTCTGCAGCAAGCGGTTTCTGAAAGGCAAGTTGTGTTTAATCTGCTGATTTGTAATGAAAAATAGAGACAGAACTCTCCTTCAGTCACAGTCTGTTCGCAAATACTTTCTGGAGTCTTAGAAGCAGTGCTGAATGAAATAAAAAAAAACATACAAAAAGAAAATTTTGCCAAACAGGTCCTCATTAATGATGAATTTCTGAGTGGATTAAGCACCCCCAACTCTGTTCATGTTTCTTGTCATCTTTTTTTTCTTAAAAAGGAATCCAAATCAGCTAAAATTGTTGTGTTGGTGGCAGGTAAAAGTTTTACAGAAACTAGAAATTGGTGCATCTCTGGCTTAAAAAATATGAAAGATTTTGAAGTTAAAATGTGTTCATTCAGTAAAAAAAATAACTATACTGATTCAGATTAGTATGAAACATGCCTTGCAGATTCTAAAACATTATTTAAGGTATTGCTTTTGATCATCACTATATGCATTTATTGATAAGAAATCTCAGACTAATTCATTTCTTTGTTAAAACATCTGTCAATCACTCTTGATTGTTGCTACAATACTACAACAGCTTGTGTATGGCTGTCAATGTACAAAAAATATCAACGCTGTCTTTCAGGTGTCAAGTCTTGAAAATATAAATTGTTTCAGTTTTTTACTTACATTTTGCTGTCACCCTGCATAGACTGTGACTTAAGGTTATGAAGTAATTATATCGAAGTTCCACATTTCAAGAAAGACAGAAATAGGTCTACCCCCAAAACATCTTCACTTGCGTAGATAATTATTGCAGAATAGATGAAAATGTCCTCAATGCATCCAAATTTGGAATATTTTAACTGTGACATTGGCTAAAGTCACAGCATGCCCTGAAGAAAGACGTTTTTTTTTTTTTTTTTTTTTCCTTTTAGCCGAGAATGAGGACAAGAGCTCCAAGTGCTCCACTGACCTCTGTAATCATCGGGTGGCAAAACCGAAGCGCCAGTTGCTTCAGGTGTTTGCAATTAATTCAGGCTGGGGCCCACTCCAGACTTTTGTCCCAATTTTTAACCTAAAATATCCCAGTCCTCACCTCATCTGCCAGCCTCAAAACCAATCAAATAAAGCAGAGTATATGTGGTAAAGCTCTTAAAATAACAATTAGAAAACACTTCCTCCTTTCCTATAGTTTTCTTCTTTTCTGCAGAAACAAATGACTGTTTATGCTACAAATCTGGTCAAGAAAGTTTTGAATGTTAAACGACAGCAAATGTGAGAAAAATGAAGTTTGACTTTTGTGACAAGGGTTTACTGAATGTAAACAACGTGTGCTCAGTGGGCAGGAAAATTGATGATTGCATCTATCTGCGGGTTGTATACCTGCAGTGTTAAAAGATGTCACTCTGCTGCTAGGGACAGTTGAGCACTGGTGATTAAAATTTAAAAAGGCAATGGATTCCTCCTCAGAAACAGCCATTTTCAAATTCTATCAATTCGACAACTTCCAAACACACTGCTCTGAATTTTTCTGACTTTTGCTTTCTTTGCTTCCTTACATGCCAGGCGTGTCCCTGAAAAAGACATTCTTGCTCCAGTTTTAGTAGCAGCATATTTTTCCCCCCCTCTCCCAAATAGGATCAGTGCGGATTAGTTATGAGGGAGAACAGAATCAGCAATCACAGTGACATGTTGGCTTCGTTTCCCCTGCAGATCATCTCAAAGCATGCATGCTTGTGCTGGAGACAGATATCAGCTCACAACATCTGATACACCTGCAGAAATGTGGATGACACCTGCATAAGACTTTTATTTTTTCATTCCTCACTTCAAACGTTGCCTGAGGCACCTCTAGATGGCACTGTGCAGCTTTTTGTGAATTGCTGCACAGACAAGTGCGAGGAGTGCTTTGATTGTGCTGTGGTTTGACTTGCTGGATTCGCACTGAGTGGAATCTGAAACCTTTGTTTTTGTGATAAGCTATCATGTTTTTGTAGTTTTGGTTTTCATCTCCAATCTCGCTTTAAGACAATGATTGTCTAGCAGGTCAAGAAATCTCTAATAAATAAGTCGAAATTTTTAGCTTTCTCAAAAATTTGATAAAATTAGGATTAAGTTTGTCCTCATTTTTAAATCATTAAAAGCATTTGCTGAACATGGGAAAGCTTAGAATAAATAACCTTGATCTAACCTCTGGCTATATACCCAAAGCTGAGCTTCAACTCTCATCAAGGTCACTACTTTAGTATCACAGGGAGCAGGATACGGTTCCTGATCTGTTCCCACTTAAAAAATTTGATCCCATTCTACTTATTATACAGCCTGCTAGATGTGACCCCCCTGGATACATTAGTCACCCCTGCAGCCCCTTTGTCCTGCTATGGATGTCACACAAAGGACACAGAGGAGCACCACGTGCAAAATGAAGGAAGCCTGAGCCACCATATTGTCTCTACAAGTGAAATTAATCATCTCTGGCACTTGCTGAGAGTTTAGCACATATGAGAGAAATGTCTGTGGCATTTTATTTTTATCTGTAATGGGGAAAAAAATCATAAACAACAGAAACAAAGAGGGGATCTTTTAAATAATTCAGATGATGTTATTAAAGCTCACTCCCAATAAGAATTACTAATGTATTTCCAGACCAACAAAGAGAGAATGCAACTTTATATTTATTCAGTCTTTTTAGTGTTTTGAGCACAGCTCTCAGGCTCTATTTTACTGAGCTTCAATCAGATTTAAATTGTTTTCAAAATGTTTTGTCCTTCTGTACACAACATATTTACAGCAGCCTGGTTGAGCAATAACCAAACATTATCTTTTGTAATATTTTTTAAAGTTTGTTATTTGCTGAAAAACTGTTTAAATTCTCAACACAATAATAGCCTTACCTAATCTTGTAAAAAAAAAAAAATCTAATTAAACATATTGAAAGCAATCCCACAAGCCAAATGTTTACTGTTTGTTCAGGTTAGTTTCATCCTGCTTTGTCAGATCATAGCAGAAAAGCAGGTTGACATCACAAGTTCTCAGGTTTTCAGGAAGCCCCTTATGGTTCTCGCATGACACATGTTACACATTTAGAGGAAAAAACAATATTTTTCTATGGCTGCCAAATGGGTGATTTTATTCATGGTGACAGTGACATAAATCCTCACACTTAATTAGTACCATATAAGATTTGCATATGTCCTGGTTTAGAACCACCCGGCATCTATTTGGTGTGAGACAAACTAAAGGCAAAAATCTGTAATGAAAACATCTACTGTTACACATCTAACATTGGCTACATGCCACATCTATCTGGAACAGTGTCTAATGTTGGCTATAATAATACCTGTTTTATAAATCTGCTTTTCATTTCAATGGCAGAGGAGATCTTTGTCATGTATAAAGCATATGTGCAGCATTTACCTGCTACTCAAATATCACAGCTATGTAATATCGTGCAACACATTGAATATGCTTTGTCTGCACTCATAAAGACTCATTCACCTTGGTGTACTCACAGCTTGAAATTCAAAGTGAAACTGACACTTTCACGTCTGTACATCAAATAGCAACATGCAGTCATATTTATGAGAACAATGTAGTGCAGAGCAATGGTATTTCCTGTGGATTTAAGTCATACTTTTTTGGTTGAGTTTTGCAGAAGATGATATTACCTGAAATGCATTTCTGAAATTTACACTTTGTTTTTTGTTGTATGCAAAGATCAACTGTAATGGAATTCAGGATCTCATACTCTGTGAGAATCCTATGCAAATAAACACCACACTCTCCTCAATTTAACACAATTTATTACTCTCAGTTGTTATATTTATCTATATATGAATAGTTGAAAATCATAAAGAAATTATTACCATGGATTATGCAAATGTCAAATACCCGTCTTGCTTGTCCATGTCAGTAAAACCCATAAAGTGTGAATGCATTTAGTTTTCTGAAGTTCTCTCTGACTAAATAAGGTAAGATAGCGTTTAATGCTGGGGCTTGGTGACGGCTTTTAGACGCTAAGATCCCACAAATCCATTTCCAGGAAAAGCAAGAGTAAAAAAAAAAACATTTTGGTTGTTATTGTCAATTCCCAGGAGCTGTGGCAGTGTTAAGACTGCAGAGGATTCTGATAAGACAGCAAAAGAGACTCTACACCTTATCTCTCTTGCACAGTCCTTGTTTGCTAAGAAATCTCCCTTGCTGTACGTGAAAAACCCAAACAAAACACATTTTTTTCTCTTCTTTAATTAATATAATTCCCCCTTTTCAAGAATCTAGTTTGTCCTGTTAATGCCAAAGAAAAGATCACTGACAGCGGTAATTGCTAAAATGAGCAATAACATTTTTTCATTTCCATTTTCATTTTTTTTTAAAGATGATTCTCTGTATTTTGTCCTCCACACGTTTTTTTAAATTGCAAAATTAATTATCTGCGATCATGAGCAAACTTTTCTGCTGCTGATGATAACAACATCTGCATCAAGCCGACAAATAGAAGAATGGACTCCGTATTTAGAAACATTTCACCAAAACAATCTCACTTTATTAAGGAAGACTAATAATGTCGCCCTTTTGGATCGTGCATGCTGGTGCTGTGGGTCATTAAGCCCACTGGGATAAGAAAAAGTGCCAAGCAGCACAGCTGGGAGTGTGACAGTGACAAAGTTACTGGTTGTTAACAAACCTAAAGGGGTTCTGTCTAAAATCTGATCTGAATGCAACATCTCAGACACAGGATTTTATGGGTGTTAGACATGAGCTGTTGACATATAAAGAGTCACCTTGCTAGAGCCTTGAATTTGTCCGGCTCACTGATCCGGCTGCACTTGTAACGCCACAGGAGCCTGCAGTCATATACCGAACATCCTGCAGCTCTACAAAATGACACTTTAAAAAGGGAGGCACACTCTTATCTACTAGCAGTCTTCAGTGTGAATGACTTCGTCTGTCAAAACTGGGTATAGCTCATTGAGTATATTATGGCTCGTACTTTGGCTGCTTGCACACATGCATGCACTTGCAGTAAGTCATTTTGGGTAAAACAGTATGTGAAACAATGTGCATCATGTTTCACTGCTAAACATTCTGTTGTAAGAAAAAAAAAATCAAAAGAACAAGTTTCTGCTGGCAACAACATATCCTTTTACTCCTCTTCAATATTCCAAAGATAAGAGCAAACAAGTGGGTCAAACTGAGAAAAGGTGATATTTTGGGGGAAGCCTACATGTTTTTGTCGAGATCAAAGCGAAGTGCCGCTGTTTTTTGCCCTCTAGGCTTTCTGTCAACAGCTCTTCAAGTTTCAAAAATGGTACATCCAAAAGGTACATTGGATTCAAAAAAGTTTTCACCCTCTTCTTAAATACCTGTTTTACGATGTGAAATAATAAGAGATCCTTTCAGGACTTTTTCCACTTTAAAATGACCTGTAACCTCTAGAGGTCAAACTGAATTAATGTAAAGAAAAAAAATGCAAATCTAAAATAAAAAAAAATAAAAAAATCTCAACTCATGTTAAGGAGTCGAATACACCTGTCCTTATTTAAATAGTCCACAATAAATCCTAAATTAAATTCAGCTGTTCAATCAGACCTTTATGGTGCTGCTTTAGCAGCAAAAGCCATGGTCCCCAAAGAAATTTCAAAGGATCCAGGGTATCAATTTTCAAATGTTATCAGATTGGAAAACAAAATTTAATGCAAAATATTTTGCATTACATATAATGCAGGCCCCATCTGGAGAAAATATGGCCTGTCCTTGCATGTGGAGGCACTGTTCCTTTACCAAGAACTGCATGATGCTCCAAAATGTGTTAAAAGATTAGAAGAAAAAAAAGGTCTTCAAAGGCTGCAAGAGGACTACTGCAACATTAAAGGATTTGCAGTAATTTCTGATTAGGTGATGACTCTTCTACATGTGATAATAATCTCATACGTGTTGTTTGTATCCAAACTTTTGGGCATGGCAGCAAGATGAAAGCCTTTTCTTAGAAAGAATGACATCTTATCAGCAAGACTTTGAAGTGCCCCAAAATCATGTAGGAAAATATTTTATGGTTTGATGAAATCAAGGCTGAATTTTTCAGCCATAATTCTAAAAACAATATGTTTCATCCAAACTCATCATATCATTAAAAGAACAGTATACCTACAGAGCGGCACAGGAATATCTGCATCATGGTTTGGGACATTATGCTTTTGTTTACCTTAATTTATTAAGGTGGAGAGAATTATCTCAAATAACAGCTATTTGTTGGAACAAATCTTCAGGCTCCTGCAGTAAAACAAAATCACAAAGTGTTTCAATAAATGAATGAATGAATGAATCAATAATTTTATGTATTTTGGGATTTGCATTTGATCTAAATGACATTACAACACAGAAACCTAATTTTTTTGCAAGTTTTCCAAAACAGCACTAAAAACAGCCGTCTTGATGCGTTTCTCTCTACTGCTTTGCATATTTTTGTATGTTTTTTCTGCTTCTTGGTACATTATCCAATCACTCTTACTAGAGAAAATCTACTAAACATAAAGCAGCCCTCTGTTTACATGTTTTCTCTAATTTAAATTAACCCAGACAACTTCACTGAATTCTTGATTGGTGGTGCAATGGCTATCAATTGGATTTATCGGCAGGCAAGGTAAAAGGGCAGGCGGGCTTATACAACTTTGGCACACAGACTGTGCACCCTTAGCCTCAATCCTCTTGACTAATGTCTTCTCTCCAGCAAATGAAACAGATGTACTGCTGCTTCTTAATTCAAAAAAAACAGAGACGTTTGCAGATCTGCTGCCCTTTGTTTTACCAAAACTTGGCTTGTTGAGAAATCCCCTGGCTGGACACCACAGGTGGTGAGATTCCAGCTCCTCGGACCAGACTGCAGTGCAAAACTCTTAGGAAAAACAAGAGGAGAAGGAATCTGGGTTTATTTAAAGGAATGTTGGTGGACTGATCTCAGAGTCATAGAAGTTGTGCAGCCCTTACCTGGAATCTTTTTCTATAAACTGAACATTTTTCCATTGACTAAGAGTTTTCCTCATTGTTTTAAGCTCATGTTTAGCTGGAAAACTGCTTTCTGATCTTATATGATGATCATAAACTTCCAATAGGATATCACCCTATTACTTTCACCTTCTTCAGCAAGACTGTGTCTATTGTGGATCACCTGTAGTTCTTTTTTGACATCCTGGGAAAACATGGTTTGGTTTACTCAAATTGTTGCTACACAGCAATATTTAGAAAAACAGGTAAGAAATCAGAAAAGGTGTCTTCATCATATCAATAACTATGCATATCCCAACTAATTCAACCTTGTCTTCTTTTTAAAAAAACATTTTTATGCATGCAGATATTTCACAAATGTCTTTTTTCTTCCAGCAAGTTTTAAATATTTATATTTAGAAATGTATATATATATTGATAGCACAGTGGAATAGAAGGCAAATTTCTTGTGAACAAATGTGGCAATTAAAGCCTTTTTTCGTTCGTCTTTTGTTTCAATACTCTGTATTTTTCTCCATAGAGAATTGTCTAATTTTCCCTGAACATCTCTAAGGAGCCACATGCAAATCTCATAATCAAAGATCTCCATATAGCAAAGTACTTCAGGTACAACAGCAGGTAGCCACAGGGGGAGCAGCCATTTTATCACCAGGTGTACTGACGTGAAGTGCTTCCATTATTTCCCCTCTACATCGACACTAGAGGTAAACATGGCTTATGTTGTGTTTTCACAGTTTACACAGTGCTACATGTAGTTTTGAGGATTCATGTTCATTTACAACCCTATCCAACGTTGTGCAGTAAAAACAGCAAAAGTTAGAATCCCACAGCTGTTGCACACTTAACAACACTGTTTTAGAAACTGCGTGAAAGGGCATCAAGATGCTTCGGGCTTAATGAACTACACAGGATGATTAGAGAAAATCACTTAAAAACATACAGCTTACACTGCAGGCACTGCTGAGACTCTCATTTAGTCATTATTTGATAAGCAGATCAGAAACGTGATTGGTTGTTCCTTCCTTGAGGGATGTGTCTAAGACTGCGGCATTCATTAGCACCCCCACCCTTCTATCTTTATCATTAAAGAAAGCAACTGGAAATGGGAGGAAAAATGGTTTTCAGGTGTCTGCTTGTTGAACTCTGTAAGTAATTTTAATTGGATGGCAAATAACTACCTGCTGTGCCATCTCCTCTCACAGAGGACAATCTCTAAAAAAGAAAAGAAAAAAAAAAGCAGAAAGTAAGCACAAATGTGTCTTTACCATGCATGTCATTCACCACTCCTCGCTCTCTGTGTTCTAAACAATTATTCAGGGACAACAGCTATTATTGCTTGTTATCCTTTAAGATTGGTTTTCACATACAATATGACTTGTTAATAACTGTGCTGAGGACATCAAAAGGACACCTGCCCTGTCCTATCAGCGTCACTGTCAATGAGCATCAACCCGAAGAGCAAGAAAAAAACAGAAAAAAAAAACATGTTCTATTGCATCACAAGTGGCTTGAGGTAACCCACAAGTTGCTTCAAGGATGACTGACAACTAAGCATGACAAATTCTAACCAAAAGGTAAAGTCATTTGCAGTTTCTTACCATGAATATTTCCAGTTATCGCATACATATATAAGTACATACTTTACATGTAATGCCTACATACCATTTGCGTTAATCTTACTCTCCTACCAGTGAAGTGTTTGACATGTAGACATACAACTAATACATCAATCTGGTTTTCAATGTTGAACTGCTAGAAAACATAAAATGATAAAAAGTGGAAAATGTTATCTGTGAAAGTCAAAACAGAAACATCCCACAGTTGCCAAGTTTTTTGTGCTTACAGCTTACAATTAAGTACAGATTAGCTTGTTCCCACATTATACACCCAATGCTGACCTAATAATTTGATTAAAACTGAGGCCAGAGGAAGCCTCAGCTGTGGTTCTGTGTTGATAGAAGTTGTGTTTTGTCAAATGCTGGTCTGTACATTTAAATTTACAATTAAACATTTACTTTAGACTATATACATCTTGATCTCTGTTTACATTCCTTATTTAAATTTAATGAATTTTTAACTTCTATCAGTCATAGAGCTTAATCAATGTGAGAAAGCTCACAGTCTGTTGGAAGACTTTGACACAAAGCATGAATACACATAATTTCCAAAACACAGACAATGACAACTGTACTAACAGTGCTAATTGCAAGTTAAATTGAGTTTAAACATATCCTTGATTTATCATGAAAAGCTCATTTCATTGATGTGCTAAGTGTTACTTCTTTCAGTTTCCCAAGTACACACACAGAATAATGTCACCATTCATGAGGAATTGATGACTATTTATTGCAATAATACTTGTTAAACCACAATTTTACCAGGTATATTTTTAAAATGTCAAAGCTTAGATATCAAAACAAACTACTGCATCTAAAAGAGCAATGACAACTTTTAAATGATATAAAGATCAGGTGTGTAGGTTGAAATAAACAAGTTCATAGGAAACTTATGCCCTGAACTCACTTTGAACTTGCTCTGAAACCTGACCCAAGTAATAACCGAAGAAATAACAAAAGAAAAAGATTTTAAATTTTAAGATTTGCCATAAAACAGAAGATAATGGGTATTTGAATAATCGCCTGCCATTTTAGTGATAAGAGCAAATGTCGCAGCTCCTTTTCTCAGCCAAAATCCCATCTAAAATTACTGAAGAAAAACACATTCACCTTGCATCTCGTTGTATTTAGTAAAGCTAAATTCTCAATTTTATATATAAATGATTTCCAATTTTTGACTAAGAATAGACTTTGTAAAAACTATTTAAACATTCTACAAATGATAGAAATCAGCAGAAGTAGCCACATTCTATTCCAGTTGATTTGTAGAAAATGACTTAAAAGAATCAACTTTTTTCCAGCAAAACGCATTAGTTAATTAGATATTTAAATGCATTAGTTACATGCATGATTTGGGGCATATCTGGTGCGAAATGAGCGCAATATGTGCTGCAGCTACTTGTTCAGAAAGTCTTGCTGACTTCTGATTGCTTCAATTCGAGAAAAGTTCAAAGATTTCAAAACGTTGGTTGAAATTCCAGTCTGCAGTTTGGTTGCAGATCTCTGATCCACATCAACCCTGATGTGGAGCTGGTGTGTGTAAAGAAAATAAATTTGATTGAAAATGCAATTATCATTTTATAAAAGTAAAAATCAATTATGCTGGGATTTTTTTTTGACCATTTCTGTCTAAATGATGGACAACGAAAAGGTTTCTATGCAATCTTTGGTTGCATATTGGCAGCGATAGTACAGGAAGTGAACCAAGCCATTCATTCCACGTTGACCATGCTTCCAAATATCAAAAACCATGAAAAGCCATTTCGTTCAACTCTGCACTTCTCTGTTTGCAATGCGGAACGATTGTTTACAGCAGAAGCAATTTCTGTTAAGCTTAACATCATATTGTCTAATTCAGTTGTACATCTGAAAAGTTAATCTTACGCCTTGTTTTAATTTCTTATAATTCTAATCTGACACAACCAATCAGGGGTCACTGAAAAAAGCTTGTGCAATTTGGGAATAATTCTGTGATGGGAAAGTACTGAACAATAAGAAATGTGGGATCCCACCTTTCCATCCTGTGAGGATATTGTTCCTTCCTTAACCAGTTCCAGTGCCAGAGCTCACTGGTCCCACAACAAAAGGTCAAGAAGATGTGGGACTCAGGGAACTATAGAAACAGACAGGAAAAGTCTGGAAGCAATCAGTCTGTCCGAGGCTTCCCCAGAACAGAACACTACAGAGGAAGTGGATTTTGAATCACCAAGTAACCCAGAGGGCGGGTTTTTGCCCTGAAGTTGAAACAGTCAGAGAAAATCCACACAGGAATGGGGAGAGCAAACTCCCAGCAGATTGGCCCACACAACTGAGTTTACACAGCATCTACCCACTGAGGGCACATAAGATACAAACTGTGATTCAAACATACATGCAAGGAACTCATGACGATCAAAAACTACAATTTTGAAGATAGTGTAGCAAAATCATTCAGTACAACAAAAGGGTCTGTCTGAATCTCTGCTGGTCTAAGCTTTTACATGTAAAATAAAATGAGGGTGTTAACCCAGAAGACTGGAGGCTCGATGTAAACTCCACTCAATGTTAGGGTGGAGAAAGTCTCTCTGGATTTCTCTGTACTGCTTTTGAGCCAGAAGCTTGACAGTTTATTGATCTCCCTCTTGTCTAATCAGTAGCCTTGTCACTTTATAACAAAGGAGACCTGGTCAAAAAGAAAGCAATTTACTTCAGCCCAGTGAAGATTGCAGGGCAGGGTTTAGTAGTTTTCTTTCCCTTTCATGGACAACCCTGTGTAGGTAGTGCGTCTCAACTTGAAATCAAAACAGTGTGTCGATGTATTCAGTCTGGCAGGTTAAAACTCAGGGCAAAAAACACTCTAACCGATTGTCCATCTTAACGTCAGCCATGAATGCTGTTATTCAGTCCAAGCGGGCTGTGAAGATGAATCTTAAATGTGCCACAAAGCAAAGGTGATAAGCTTAAGAATTTATGGTGCATGACGGCAGCTGAGTGATGCTATGAAGCAGAAACACAGTGATAAATAAATCATGAAATAAATTAGATAATTTTCTAAACAAAGACCAATCATTGGTGGCACTATCACCATTCATCTCCATACATTCTTGTCTGTGTGACTTACAAAGTGTTGGTTTCTTTTCTGGTGATTAAATGTGTCCATTATATCAAGAGAACCATCGCATAGTGAAGATGTCTTGGTAGAAGTGCATCCTCCTCAAAACCTGCCAGTATAAGCCAAATATTAGAGTATCGAGCCAAAATAAAGCGGTTTGATGGCAATGTTTAAAGTATAAAGGGTGGCCTGTGAGTGAGCATACGCAGATAAGTTATTTGAACAATCCTGCTTATAAGAGTCAGACCTCTTAAAAACTTTTTTACTTCTTTGTCTGGTTATTGCATTAGTCCTCTTAACGTTTTTAAAGTAATCAGTTTATGGCTGCAGACTGTATGTATATCAGTGCTGACAAATTAATATTTTACCCAATTCATGTATGCAGTAAATTTAAAATTCCTAAACAAAACCTTGTTTTACAAATCATCTGATAATGACATATGTGCTGCAAAATGCATCATTATATCATGTGAATGACTATAAATGTAACATATAGCAATATTTTGCAGTATGCCCCAAAATGTGTATCTTCATAAAATAGATTGAAGTTTGCAGATGAAACATAGCAAAATATGAACAGTTTAAAAGGTCTGAACACTTTTGAAAAGTACTGTGTTTAGCTGGTGTGAGCTGTGGCTTAGAAATTGCAGAGTTATCAGGATTTAGAAGTGATTTACTTTTGCATCCCCCAGGTCATCACTGGAGAGTCTTGTTTACAGGCATCCAAACACTCGAGCGCTAGTTTACAGAAGCGTCACAATGACATGGTAGGCGGTCGCTATGCAACCGAGGGAATCTATGCCTTGCTGTGACCCACCAGGTTGACCGAGTCTTTCTGGCTCTGTAAGCAAAAACACGGGAACTGAGCTGACACTGCACATTCAAAAGCCAAAAAAACCCTTTTCAACACAAAAATCTTTCTCTTCAGTGGCTCCTGCATTTTGTCTGTGCTTTCCAGAGTCAGATGCTCTCCTATTAATAGTTTTACAGAGCATCCTATTCATCACATCCTCCTCAAAGCCTAAACGAATGACCTTTAAGGCCTTATTTTCAAGTTCTGAATTTAAAAGTGCTTTTGATTTTTGTGGCTTGCCCTCCAGCTTCTCTGGAGTCTATCTTTATTCCTTTGGGAGTACGATCTGTTTGGACTTTGGGTTCAAAGAGCAAATGCTTAGGGATGACTAGAAAACTTAATAAAGTCAGTGAGGTAAAATCTCTAAGATGAATAAAAAAAAAGAAAAATCTACAAGGTCTAATGGTCACATGTTTCTTTGCATGTGCTGCCAGGCTTAATCAGAACAGATAGTTAATACCAATGAGGTTGAAAACCTGAGTACCATTTTAGTCTCTTAAATGGCAGCGCTGAAAAGAATAAGGAAACAAAGAGCAAGAACTACATTTCAAATATGTCAATTAGAAGCCGAATGTGTTTTTTTTAAACTCTCCATGCTTTTGAAAGCATGATTTAACTTTCACAACTTTGATGATGCATTTCAGCAAATAATGCAAATGGTTTCAAGAATGGTACATATTTATTTTAACAAAATACAGCTCTGCCTCACAGGAAAAATGCATGAGTATAAAAGGACCAGCATGGATTAACATCTGTTTGTTATATGAATGCTATCTGGACTGATTACAGGTCACGATTTGAAAGCTTGGTTAAAAAATGTTCACCAGAGCAGAATGTCCTTGGATCCCTGTAGCTTTACTGTGTTCACAGTTTCATGCTTTTAAACTCTGTTTAAGCCCACCAGCTGACATTGTGATAGAATTAAAATGTCCCTCCATAAGCGTTCAAGGTATACTGCATTTCCTTTTTTTCTTAGAAAAATGCAAAACATGAGCCCAAAACCAAAAGCTGCCTTTAAGTACTTTGAAGAGTATGAGTTATTCTGTATATTGATAAAGCTAAATCATCACATGCATATTTGCATGTGATGCAAACAACAAATATACTATGAGATATTTGAGGAACCCGTCACCCACAGTTTCTGGCTCTGTAAGCAAAAAACACGGCACAAAAATTACATCAATGGACTGTAGACTGCAAGCTGAATAAGTTTGCATTACCTGCACTGTATGCTGTATGATGTCTTTCACTGGTTGCACCACAGAAATTTGAAACTTGAGCTTTCCTTGATGTCATTACTTAACCTAATGGGACACTTGATATTTATTTAATGAAATAATTGTGGTGTACACATCTAGGAATTGGAATAGTTCTCAATCTACAGAGTAAATCAAAATAAACTATGAAAATATGTCCCTGCTAAAAGTACAATCCAAAACATCATAAACATTTTTGCTGGTCTTAACTTACAATGATACTCTGGTATGATGTTTAAAACATGTAATCTTTCATAATCTTAAGTATCCTCCATGCCCTGACCATCTTTCTCTCAGTAGTAAATATATGACTATCAATAATTCAACATTTGTGCGCAATAAAAGAGTTTCCCGGCATTTTACAACAGCGAAGATGTAAAAGAAAAACATTTTTCTAACAGTGGTGATGAACTGATATATAAGTACTTAAACTACAATCACTTTGAAACTGCAACATTTTAAATATGAAAACAAAGAAAGTACAGTTTACTGCAAAACAGCAAACATTTTTGTTGAAATTTTATTTCCATGGAAGTTCAAATAATGCTCAGTTAAAACAGATTTGATCTGCCTCCCTCTGATGTGGCTTTTTGTTTATTTGCACAGAGAGCAGATAACAGATCCAATCATTCAGGGAGAAATTTAATGAATCTAATAATCATTTAAAAGCTGGTTCACCTAAAATTGGATCAGTTATGATGCATGTTAATACCAGTTATCAACAAGGCTATTTTTTCTTTGCAATGAATGCCAATTACTTAAGACAAAACATTCCCCTCTTTCCCTCCAGAGTGCTGCAGACTAGGAACTCAGTTATAGAAGTGCGGACAATTTAGATTTAACAACATATTTGCACATCGATTAAGCAAGGTATGTACCCTGTGCTACTCCTCCTCTTGTGCATGTTCTGGATCTTTTTCAGTAGAATAGCACAGGAATGGCTTGCATGACTCTGTTCCCTCCTGTTCATGGTAAAGAGGCTGTTAAAGGATTTAGTTCGGTTGTGAATATCTCAACCCCAGCAGAAAAAATGTTCTGTTCTATTGTGAGATCTGCAAGAGAGAAAAATAAATAAATATTACATCTCTATTATTTTGCCCACCACATTTATATCTGTATTTGAATCATTTATGTATTCACTTATCAATACAGTTTTTTTCTGAAAATGCAAAAAATTAAGACTGTTCTCATGATTGCTTTCGGCAGGCTTGACTTCCAAATGATTTTTTCTCCCTCTAATTGTATTTTATAATATAACATATGACTACTAAATACTGTGTTATTTAGTTTGACAACATTAGTCCCACGCCCCACACAACAGTAGCCAATACCTGTCTTTATTTCACCAGAAAATCCTCTAATGTAGGCTCTGGTGAAGAAGACAATGAGTAACTCCAGGAAGCTAGAGCCTAAGAAAAGATAAAACTGCAGAGGCCTTTTACTTCACATCAATGGAGAAAATCTTTTTTCAAATAGAGAGTGTGTTTTTGTTGTTTTTTTTTTTTTTTTTTTTTGCAAAGGTGCCATATTGAAATGCTTCCTGTTTTACATGCAAATCTGACAGGCGGATCTCACTGCAAGTTAGAAACATAATTATGGAATTGACATCCGGTCCTGAATCACAAAGAGATGGATTAGAACAAATGAAGGCTCCCTGTCGATAATCCCATGAGAAAATGGGAGTCACTGGACCGTGAACAGGTTTCCAAATCAAATGTAATGGAACAAGGGGCATGGGTTCAGCAGGGAAATGACAAAGAGATGGGATTTTCTCCTCATCCTGCATCACATATCAAAGACAGTGAGATCATGACCCTAATTAGATGTAACCTAAGACTATACTATGTTTAGAGATCAGTGTCTTAGACCTTTATCAACATGGATTATACCAAAAATGTAGTGACATGCAGACATGACACAGTCTAGATTTCCTTGAAGTAATTTCATTCCTCTTCAGGCATTAAAAGAATACCAAAACCTATTTCTTAACATTTAGTGTTTAACAAAGGTCCGCCTGCATTTAAGCTTCACCTGCACCTTAGAAGTTGATGTTTCTAGATTTACATCTTGAGGAAGTGGATCCAGAAACATTATTGTTTCTAGGTCAATAATGTTTCTAGATCATAAATTGATTGGCCTCAATTTGGCATTTTATGGAACGTCAAATTAAACACAGTGAAGTGACTTAGAACAGCAGCACATACAAAGAAAGGCTTTTGATTTGGTGTGAACTTTAATGACTACGTTATATGAAAGGGTTCATAGATGAAATAAGCTTCACATTTTTTATATGAACCACCAGAAATGTTTAAACTTACTTATAATTTGCAATTGATAAGCCTTTGTGTTTCTTTTGGTGACCTCCATTGCTTTGATCTCATTAAAGCCGGTATAATTGACTACTTGCTTTAAACAATGACCCTGACCTCTCCTTCTGTCTCCAGTCTCACAAATTAGCCTAAATTAACTGCATTTCCAGGCACAGAAATCAGACAGTCTGAGATAATCAACTAGAGGATAAAAAAAAAAAACGAATAATCACCACTGTTACATGGGTAACGGTAAGTGAGAAATTGACCATTCACAGGGGGAAACATTGCGTGAGATTAGATGTCAATGAATATCTCGGATGCCACCAGAAAGCACATGAGCCACATGAAATATTCACCAGCATACAGCTGGCTAGTAAAATAAAACCATCATGTCTTTCCCCATCTGTGGAATACCAAATTTCTTTGCTTTTAGCCTCAAGGCACAAGATAAAAAATAATAATAATATACTGAGGAACATTAAACTCAAACATGCAAATTCCCTCGACATCATTCTATACAAACTTTCATTTCTTTTTCTACAACTCAACCTTTTATTTTAGTCAGGAAAATAGAGTGACAATGGTGTTCAGAGCTTCCGCACATAGCAATAATCTTATCAAGAATTCACTTACAGGGCTGAATAAAGAGTCCTAAAAAGTGCTGCTCTGATGAGGGTGGGAGCATAAAATTTGTCTCCGCAACAATTTTACATCATTTGACATTTCATATCATTTGGTTTGATATTAAGAAGCCTGTGGCATTATCCTCAGTTCAATGCCTTTTCCAATTTAAGACCCACTGCCTTCTTGATTTTACCCTCATTTGTAAATGTCACTTAAGTGGAAGTGATGGAAATAATCTGCAATGGTATGAAAAAAAAGAAGATACAAAAAACAGCATGGTTAGAAGAGATAGAGTGACAAAAAAATGTCAGGTAAAATTATTATTTAGAGTTCTCACAAATTATAGCACCATTTGTTTGAAAAATGAGAATGACAAATTATTTTTGTTTGCTTTATACTGAAAAGCCCTAGTGACATATTTGAGGATTATATGTTATTAACTTCTACTTTGACACAGATCTCTTCTAAGAGATCAGTAGTATCAGCGCCCCACTTTAAGTAACTGGAATCAGTAGCAGTCCTGCCTCGTAATTCCCAGCGCTTCTCTTCATGAACAGAAACTTCTCACTGACAAGTCGCCTTTCCTTGGTGATATCAGACCAAGGCATAACCTTCCATTATTAGGCTATTGTTGCCAGGTTTTTCAGTCAGTGTGTCATGCGTATTCTCCTTCCCAATTCTTCACAGTCACAGTATGTCCCACAGGGTTTCGGTTTGCCCTTCGTGTCTTAAACAGGGTTGGGGTTAGAACTGGCTATTATGCGGCACATAATTGTACTTCGTCATGCTGCAGATTGTCCCAGTGGGGAGAGCTGCAGCGAGGGACATTTTTATTTGAAGGGGATATACTAACAGAATAGTACCTAGTCATAGCAAATCCATCTTGCTGTCCCCAGAGCAATGTCTTGCATTCAAGCAGGAATGTTCTCTGCAGATATGTATTGTGCGAGCATAGTAGCAGATGCAAATAAGAGGATTGGGAGTCTCCACAGGATCATAATTGGTTGGAGAGCTCATTAGGCTGCACATCAGAATGCCTGAAGGTGATCATGGAGGTATGTTTCACTCCAGGTAAAATGAAGTGATGAAGAGATGTGACCTAACTTTAACCAGGAGGGACCTCTCAGCAGCAAATGTAGTTCACAGCAGCTGCCAGACTTCACAGATAATAGAAGGTTTCTGACAGTCTGGGAGTGCTGATTCCCAATACAATTAATTTTACTTATGTTCAATGACTTTAATAATAGGACACAGATAAAGCAGAATATTTTATCATGCACATTTTTCAACTATATGCATCAAAATCAGTCATAGAATGAAAATACATTGCAATTATGACAGTAAATTGAAAATTATGTGTATCCATCCATTTTCAGGTTAACGCTTTAGGTTAACAATTAATAAAAAAATTGGTATTTTCATGTATTTCAAGAATGCATGAAAATTGTTACATTAATAAATCTTGAAAAATCTTCCGTGTCATTAAAACTACAGCATGTAGCTTTTGTAAAAAACGGGTTTTACATATTTGTTGAAACTGTCACTATGTCATATAAAATCTGTGAAAATATTGAGTTTCTCAGAGCCAGGGGGATGATTTTAAAGCTGTCAATCATCCTCATGTATCCCTCACTCATTTCCTGCTTTTTTTTTTTTAAAGTTACATATTGCAGCTTTGACAGGAATGAAAAAAACAAAGAAGCAAACATTGGTTAACAGCTTTAGCCCAAAATATATATACTTTGAGAAATGTATAATAATATTGTCCTAAATTTACACATTTAGCACATCTCTACTTTGTATGCAGTGGATCCCAGGTATTTGAAGGCGATAGGGGCCAACATGGCTTAAAACTAGCTATTTTAACAAATAACATACAAAATATGTACACTGATATGCATAAATGTGTATAGTGAAGCAATTTACTGTTTTCTTGACATTTTGCATCCCTTAAAGTTAAATTAATAAGCAAAGTTAATAACTTGTGACATTCAGTAGTTAAAACCTGTACCCGATCATTTTTATTGTTTAAGTAAAACTTTAGCCAATACTGGAGATAGCCAGTGTTCTGACTCACCAGTTGCAGGGCAAATGCCCAGCTTGGGTTCACAGCCAACAGTCAACACTTTTTTGTTGATCCCCATCCTTTTTGGCAGAGCATGATCAGAGTTAACTACAAGACAGAGCACTGACTGATGGATTGCTAATTGTCTCCTTGGTAAGCAGCAGATGTTCTGTTGCAGATGCTATAAACAAATTAGATTTGCACATCAAGGAGAAGAACAATTTGCGAGCTTTTTACTTTACAAACTGTGTGCAATATTGTGCAGTTGTATCAGTAGGCAATGTAATTGGAAGAGTAAATTATAACCTTGACTCAGAAACCAAATATCACTTCTTCATATCTGTATATAACACAAATTAAGTACAATATAGTTTATATATTTTCATATAAAGCACATCTGGAATTTTAAAGTGATTCTTACACAAGATGTGCAATGTCAATGTTATCATTCAGTTAATTTTTACTTCAGCTTTGTATACCATTGAATTATGTTTTATGTGCAATCCATTCATATAAATACCTTAAATCAAATATTTTCCATATTGACAAACATAGGAGTTTTTGAAAAAATATGTGGAACATTTTTAATAGCATATATGGTGATTCTTAGACCTAGGTAAAAGAAAGCTATTTGCAATGAGCATTTGCATCAAAAATATTTCTTATGAATACCTTTTTTTGATGGGGGAAATTATGGTCTGAATTATGGTCTGAACTGGCAAGATGGCTTCTATCCTCACGTTTGTCTTCGTAAGTAGTAACTCAGCGTCATTATATGTAAAAGAAAAGAGTGATCTGGAGACCCATTGGTTGCAAAGCATACTGAGTTTGGACATTATTACAAACGTATTTCTAAATGTCTGGATGTTTTTTGTGAGCACAAGTAGGGCAGTAATTCAAAAGTGAAAAGAATATATTATCAGCCAACTATACGTTAATATTTTTGAGAAATCTGAACTAAATGGTGAGAAGTGTGCAAATTCTGACAACTTTGTACAAAGTAATACAGTTCTTAAATGCTCAAACCCTTAAATCTATCCACCCATGCATCCATATGCAGGATATTGCCAATTTGACTTATATTTGATCTATAAACACAAATTACCTGTAGACATAGCCAGGATTATCCCTTTAGTCACAGAATTGAAAATCCTGCAACATTATGACAAGTAACAAATAATTACAATACTAATATGAAAACTGCTGCAGACCTGTGGCATGCCAGTCACAGGATTTAATCCTCTGTCTTCCCTACTCCCACTCAGTGACATTGATGAACACATTTTGCATGAAAATGACATACAAATGTCCCTTTCTCCTCTTACTATCAAAATCTTGAAATTGTGACTTATTGTAAGAAAGAAAGAGGAGGAAATGAGATGCAGTGAATGCATGCAATCAGTTTCCACCACTGCTGCCAATTCTTAAAATGGCCCGGTACGAGCTTTTATCACAGGCCATTCAGCTGTTGCCTTTATTCTGATGAAATGTGCTGATTTCCTCTGTACTGTGTTGGGCATTTGTGTCCTCGGCCTTTGGCTGATCTGAACTTCCCGGCAGCTGGAGTAGTCAGCAGCTGCTCAGCCCGTTGCCCTCAGACATCTTGAAAATTAAAGTCAAGTCACTCATGTCTTCCCTTCATGAGTTAAATGCATCTTTTTAAAATGTTAAGACTAATGTCCCAATTCTGCCTGGCATTGGATGAGTAACAATTGACTGACTTTGGAAAAAGCAGTGTTTCTCTCAGTAGAGTGTAAGTGGATTGATGTTCTTAGATATCTACTCAACGTTCTTTTCCTTTTGATTACAAGAGAATGTAATTTATTGTCTAATAAATGTTACTTGGTTAGATTAAAATGTCTTCTTACATTTTACATCCATAATTTGTAGAGGAACGGAGTAAACTTTCCTTTTGCAGTAAATAATGGAAGGGGTTTTGTTTATATGGTATATTTCTAATAAAAAAGTACTGCAGTTGAAAAGATATTTTATGACGGATCTGTAATCTCCGTTTTCCTTAGGTAAAAAAAACAGACTTTCTCTACTTAAAAATGTGTGTTGCCTCCAGCCATAACTTTTAGGCTCTGCATTTTTGTATGCAGAAGTCAAGATTTGCTACAAGTTTGGAAGAGCTGCACCAACCCAAGGTGCCCTTGAAATTGTCTTAGCTTCTCGTCTACAGCTGCCTTCCTGTAGTAGCCCAGAGACTGCGGTAGAGGAAGGAGGAAGTTATAGAATTGTAAACAAACATAACCTGTCAATCAGCACAAATTCTCACAGACTGGACAGCTGAACAGATATGGCCCTGAATGCAGCAAACTTTGGTGCTGAAAGTTATCCGGTATGAAATAGTAGCACCACAACACTTTTGAATTTAAATGATCAGAATACCGAGATTTTTCCCATTGTTTTAAAAGATTGAGTTGATCTGCTTTTCTCCATCGATACACTTCCTGACCGCTCCGCATTTTACCAGGTAGAAAAAACAACAACAAAAAAAAAACGACACGCAGGTTGAGTAACACTCTGAAACAGGAGAACCTTCACTGTGCAATTAACATAAAATATGTTAATTGCAAATGTTAATTGTGTAATTACTTAACATCAAGGAAACATTTTATCTTGTCTTATATTTGACATGCTGTACAGGGAAACAATTATTAGCACCATTACCTCACAGCAAGAAAGCTGGTTTGAATATGGACTGGGATGCAGAGTTTGTTTGTTAAATGAACAGAGATGGACTGGGTAAACAGGTCCAAAATCAGCCTTGTTAAGTTAAATTGGAACTCTATAGCAACCCTACTGTTTTGTTTTGCTGGCAATTTCTTTGTCAACACAGAGCAAAACTCTTGAAAAAAGCAGTGACAAGGAGCTTAACAGTAAAAGCGCAAATAACCTCAGAACAAGTTTCTCCTAATACATTAGCCCAAGAGGTACCAATGGAAAAGAGATGGAAGAGCTGACGATTTTGTGGACTGGCATGAGTATAAATTATAACAGAAAAGTAACATTACTAGTTCGCAGGTCAGCTTAGTTTCAGAGAAAGGTACCATTAGTTTTGGTTTTCTACTAAAGTGGGCATTGTTGTGGCAAGGTGAGATACAGGCCGTTTTGGAGCAGAGCGTTGGTGGGCAGACAGGCAGGAGGTGTGAAGCTGACCTGGTCAGAGGAGCTACAGGAGAGATGGTGACTTATCCAGGTGAGAATATTGTGGGAGTTTTTTAGCTTGCCTCAGAGTGGTTTCTCTAGAGGTGATCTCAGTAGTAGTTTCAGTGTGAAGCCCACATAGTTTCTCAGAGGCTGAATGTCCGGCAGGCGGCTCTTACTATCCACATGTCTTTGATGACGTTAACATAGTTCAGGACACCAGGGGCAGTCTGCTCAACCTGCCTGCTGCAAGTTTAATAAAGAAAAACTGCAACTCTGATTTACAAATTATCCAGAACTATGAAATCTTGTAGACTTTTTAGTAAATGTTTGTGGTCTGTTGTCTCATGTGACTTTGTTGGGCATACAATAAACCCGAACCTGTCATGAGGTGAGATGTGCAGTATTGATACATGCTGGACAGATATGGCACTGAATGTAGCAAACATGAGATGAGATCATGCATGATATCAGTTTGAAAGATGACATTTCAGCAATTTTTGGAGGGAAAAATGTTTGTTTTAAGAACTGAATTGTACTTGAAATGATCTGCTTTGCTAATTCTAAGGTAATCCTCATGCCTGGTGCCAATGTTACTTTATAAATGTTTCTCTTTTCTACTGAGTATGAGAAATGCTCCCACACAAATCACTTAAGTGGTGGTGGAGGCGTCTTTAATGCTTTTGTTTTCTCAGCCAGGCCGAGGGTGGGTCTGTATTAGCCAACTGTGTCAGCACAACCAAGGAAGTCGTGAACCATTTTTATTTTTGCTAATAAAAGTTTGAGCCTTAAGCATAACTACAACAAGGTGACAAGTTAAAGGTACTCACCTCCATTTGCAATGCTCTTATCTAAAAGTTTTAACTTCACCAGACAGCCACGTGATGACTGCAAAGTACTTGAGACAGACTTTATTGTGACAAGAAAGTTTGCAGTGTTTTATTATCAGAAAATCTTATTACACTCCTACGTAATGAGTGTACCCTGCTGGTGATTGATGCCTCCCACCCTCCCCACTTGCTGTACAAGAGTAAGGAGGGTGTGAGTCATTTAGCAACCAAAAATATATTATCTTGCCAAATTCAAATGTTGGGGGAAACATTTGTGATATTGACTTTATCGACATACAGGCCAATACCAAATTTAATAGTAAATCAATAAAACTCGTTGAGTGTCATTTGACAACAAAGCCTAAGCCCTGTTAACATAGACTCATGCTGAACTGAATGAATATGGCTTTGGAATTGTTTCATCATCTCATATCAGAAACCATTAATTTCCCTAGCCAATTTAACCAAAGATAAAACATGTCTAGATCAAGTTGAAACTGAACGCACCATAGCTTATCTCATATTTCATGTTAATTGCATTAAAGGGATTGAAGTTGGTTCTGATGGGTTATCAGAGAACGATGATTCAAACATATTAGTCTAGGAGCTATTTTGCTATACATTCAGCTCTAATCACCAAACATACCATCTTGTGTTCATCTTCTTATACCTTTTTGTTTCCATTTTTATATCCCCTTGTGTTCTTTATTAATTTCATCAAAAATGTCATCCCATTATTCCTTCTTCACAGTTTCTGTGCATGCATAACCAGCTTAACGTCTTGATCTGCTAAAGTACAGGTAAATAGGCTGGCCAAATAACATCTTACTACTCTCAGCATGGTTATTTTTAGTTATGAAATTACAAAAAATAAAAAATTCTCAAAGTTGTTTCACCTTGTAATAATTCCAAGATTCCCAAGATAACAGATTGAAAATAATCAGAGTTTTTGTTAACTGGGTTGCAGTTTTCTTTTAAAAATGTATATCTGACCTATTATTAATGCCTATTATTATTAATGCCTGTATTTTTCAGGCATTATGCCATTTGTGCTACGGAATGGCATTAAGTATAATGCATTTTGTAGCAAGTTGCCATGGCATTAAGTTGTCATGTCCACCAGACATGACAACTCAAACTGACATTTCGCTATTAGTTTAAACATGAGTCAAAACTGTGATTGTTTTTATTTGTCTTATAGAAAAAAAGAATCTGTACAATAATTTTGTGTGCTAATCCTGACGAAGTGTGTATGGGAATATTGCAGAGAAGGGAAAACCAAGTAATGTGTGTCACAGCATCAGCAAACTAGCATACTAAGTCAACATAGCAAAATTATAGAGTGGAACTATAGTGAACTGTAAAGACAAATGTGCTAATAGAAGATGCTAGAAGACAGAAATTTACTGACAAGTCTGCAGAAACAGTACAAGAATAATTCTGAGATTAATTCTGTACATAATTTTCTTTGTACAGAACAAATAACTGTCTACAAAAGTCTATATGCAAAAAACTAACCATTTTCCATCACTCTAGATTACAGATGTGACAGCATGTGTGTAGTTCTTAGACAGTGTGTTGGTTTTACAAAAATATCCACTAAAGGTCAAGGTGGCCACTAGCCGTAAAGACAGGCTTAGGAGGAGAAGGTGTTTAAACTCCACTCACGTTGCTCTGTAGCATTCAGGGAAAGGCTGCACACAATATGGTTGTCTCAGAAGATGATTTCCAATTTCCATCAGCCAAGTATTAAATCACTGCACTGCCAATATTGCGTGCCAAGTTGGAGTGACAGTGAAACACTACAGCTAAATCTTCTGTTTGTAGTACATGAAATGAAACAGTCACCTTCCAGTATATCTTAATCACAGAGATTAATTTGGTAGCCGATACTGGAGAAGAGCGCAGTGTGGGGGAAAACAAGCATCAAAGTAAAAGGTCTTGAAAGAATTTTTATGCATGAGTTTCGCAAATCATGTTTCGTGAAAAGTAATCTAGACAGTTTTGTGCCGTTTAAACTCAGCAGTGGAAAGGGAAGTAAACAGAGGCCTTGAGTCCTTTCAAATATTGTGAATGTAGATGAAAAGGAAGGAACTGTACAGTATTTAGTTGAGGATTAAGATTTCATAAACAGATTCAGCAAAGTCGAAAAAAGCAATTAAACAGCTGAAATAACCTGCAGCACAACTGTTTATTATAGCAAGGACAGAAACAGCATGTACTTTACAACATTGTAGATGATAGGAAGGAGACAGAGGCAGAAGGATGGGAAGGGAAAAGGAGAGACTCTGTTAGCAACCTTCTGTTAAGATTTGGCAATGGACAATCCGCTTCATCCACTCCTGTCTCGTTACTGTGACACTCCAGCCCATTAAATAGAATAGATTATTGATTTTGCTCTCTTCGCCCGGTCTGAGATTTTCTGCCAGACTCTGTGTGCTGTAGGAGAAGTGCTGAAGAAAAGCACAAGTCATTATGTGTACTGCTACACAATGATACATCACTTAACCAAATGGGGGGGGCTCTATGAAAAAAAAAAAACCTTGTCACTGCAGCAATACTGTTCTCTTGAGGCTGTTGGTTGTCATGGTGCTAATGTAGAGGTTAAATTTAAACTTCTCATGAGACATAATGATTGAAATGAGACTGTGGTCACTGCAAAATGCCTGGGCTGTTTTTGTATCGATCTCATGTCAGGAAAGACAAGGTGAGCCTGTTTGATAATCAACAAAAGAGGTACTGAGAAAAACTCTCTGTTCATCATCAGACTTGGGCATTGACTGATGACATCACATCCCCAGGTGCCCATCACAGGACCATTCACCTGGCTCTGCTCTCCCCAAGAATTGATTTACTCTTCATATTCAGCTTCTTGTTCTTGTCACCTAATATTTTGCTGCAATCTCTCTTGTACCCGGACCAATAAAGGCTCGACTGCTGCAATACCCAGTGGAATTGCCATTATATTGTGTTAATGTGCTAGATGTGTTATTTTCCAGTTAGGTTAAACTGCATTGACTGCATAATCGTTTTGAACTATTTTAATCAAGTTATTTCACTCTTTACTACATTACTATGTAACATTTATAATCAGTGTCCAACAAATTTGAGTACTTACTAAACAAAAGTTCTTTAGAAAGCAATAATAAATTCACCTTTTATAATTGAGAGTTGCACACAGAAAACAACTGATTTTCTGCCTGACTGACCCTCACTTGTGAACATCTGGCCAGAAAAATCAGGCCCTCTTAACTCTGCTCCTAATATAACTAATTAATAATTAACCTTCACTGTTCCCAAACTCCTCAGGAGGAAAAGTATCTAATGGTTGTCTGAATAGTCACTAAACGTCCCTTAATGACATCAGCTGATAAGCATAAATGGTCAGCTAAATTCTCATGCCCATAAATGTAATGAATGCTGTGGGAAAAAGGAATAATGTTTTGAATCAGACAAATGGTGAATAAGAAGTCTCCAGTCATATGTTTGGAACAAAAGGAGAACTGCTTTCTGCTCACTTTTTTAGGTCACAATTCCAACCCTTGATTCAGGTTTGGATCTCGCAAAGTGAACCCAGAAAAAATGTGTTTGTAAGTCTTGCTTGTTGTTCAGTTTAGTTTAGAAGGTCAAGGCGGAAACAGTAAGTGCTGGAGGTTTCATACATCTGAGGATCATCTGCAGGTTGACTCACATATAAAAGGAATGAAGAATAAAACTCAATTCAAACTTCTGTATTTTCTTTTAGAGCATATATTTGATCAGTATACTGAAAATAAAGTGGTGCGAGGGTCATGTGCAGGTTCGATGCAAAGAAGTTTGTATGTCCTTTAAGAGTAAGATAACAGGTTTCTGTGGCCTAAATATGTTAGCTTGGTGTTAAACCAGATTTGAGAATGACATCAGTCCCACTCTTGAAGAACTTTCTAAATGACATGTCTGTAGAGAATGACGTATTAATTTTTGCATTATAATACAAAAACCAAATCTAAAATCAGTGAATTGATACAGTACTCTCAAGTCATTTTATCACCATTTCCTCTGACTTTTTTTCCATGCATTTGTTTCAAGTTACAGCAGAACCCTTTTGACGTGATTTTTGTTCATTAGTTTTTTTTTTCCTTTTGAATCCTTCAGCACAATGTCGACGGACTCCTTTCCCTTCACTGTCTTGTCTGATAGGATTTAGTCTCTTCTTTGGCGATGTAATCTTGGTTTCTCAGCAACTGTGATTCTGGCCTGTCTCCTGATGATATAGCACATCTTTCTAATCTCAATGGTCATATGCCATCTAGGTGATTCTACTGCCTCTGTTCAACACATGTGCTGAATTAATGGGATTGAGGAACTCAGTCAACGTTAAAAATTAGTTTTTGCCCTTCACTCTTCAGTAGCAAAAGATTCTCAATTTTGATAAATAAAAATGTGTAAATAATCTTCTGAGCAGCTTTGTTTAGTATCTTTTTTTTCCCACTTTGTGTCTGCATGCATTAAGTTGGCAGCAGAAGTAGAAAAAAAAATGAAGTGTGGAGAATACGACAGAAAAAGAGAACATAGAGGGAGAATCATTATGCAAGCCACAATCTTTCTGACCACAAGCAATTTCCTCAGCACTGTATGGCATGCATTCCAAAGTGTAAGGTGATAGATTTTTTATGGCAGCATTTCACTTTTTCCCCTCTGTTCCACTGCCACTTCCTGGGGTTGCAAACGAGCCTGACTCATTTTTTACGGTGTAAATCCCCCAAGGAAAGCCTGTGGTCTGCCTCTGGCTTATAGTGAAATGCCACCAGTAGTGAGTGCTACAACCTCACATTCGGCTTCCGGGCATTACAGCTACAAAGCCCAACAAAGCATCCCAGAGGCTTGGGATTGAGAAAATAATGTTAGCTGCTCCCATAGTCCACCACTACCAGCAAAACCAGCAGGTCACATTTATCGGTATTATGGGAATGGTGTTTGCATATCAGCTCTAAATGTTCCCAAGGCAAAAAGACGTGGAAATAATGTGAGAAAATAAGCATCTTGGCATACTTCAAAATAAATCAATAACGTAAAATCACCTTTTTCCTATTTATCTTGACATTTCAGGAAAACTGATCACTGGGTGTATTCATTTAAACAAAACTCATAAGCATGTTGTCTTTAGTTTCTCAGGCATTTACTCCTTCAGAAGCCAAAATATGAGTTTTTCTTCTTGATTAAATGCCACAGTTGTAATGAAATACTATTATGTTCATTCATGTTTGGGTAAAAAGTAAAAGAAACCATAATAAGCAATCCTGGATTCAGTTAAATGGTAATTGTGTTGAGATATACTCTAATTCAGTGTTAATGCAATCAGCAACATTCAGAATGCCTGATGGCTTACTTAATGGAAGACCCAGTGCAATCATTCTTTTAATGGTGGATAAATAATTGCAGCATATATTTCACTGTTTTTGTTTTGAATGTGCATTTCAATGATCTATCTGCTTAATTTACTGAGATTCCAAGAAAGCATGATTAACAGGATAAACACAACATGAGATATTAATAAAGCACCTTCAAAAGTATTGATAAATTCATCCATTCCTATATTGTACCATTCACAAAAGTGGTGAATATAAAACTAAATAGTTCTTAACACTTAATCTGAATTGGGTTTAGTTTGCACTTTAAATAGGCCAATATAACATATGAATATGCTTTAATCTAAACTATTGCATGGTAGTGTCAGATAGATGTTTCTGCTCTTTGTTCTGTGTTTATCTCTAATGATCTTCCCATTAACTCTGTGGAGATTCCCTGTCACTACTGAACAGAAGCGTTCCAAAAGCATGATGCTCCTATCACCATATTTTAAGGGTAAAATGTCCTGTTACATTCTCAAAGCACATTTCATTTACACTGTAAAGCACAATTTTGGTCAAATCTAATCCTTAAAAACCTTTGCTTTATATTGTCTGTATTCCCTGCATGACTTGTTATCGATCTCAAATAAGATTTCTTGTGGTTCTCTTTTGACTAATATTTGTTGCCCAACATATTCTCCAGCAGCTGCTTTTATCTGTGAGGGAATAAATTACAGACTGTATTTGTCAATTAGTTGACTTTTGAAAGTAATTTGCGAGTCTATTTTTTATTGTGGGGATATCAGAGAAAATGTACAGCACATTTTTCAGATGTGTACTTGTGAAAGACTTTTAAATTTGCCCTTCCACTTTGCAATAATTGACAACCTTTTGTTGTTCAATCACCTAAAAACCAAAATAAAGAAAATTAAAGTTGATGGTTTTAGAGAAACAAAATGTAAAAACATCTGAACACTTTTGGAAAGCTCTGACAAAAATTCCCAACATGTCTGTTTTGACTTATTGATTAGATAGTTGCTCAAGCAGGTTTGTATCTTTTATAATTGTATTTGAAATGTAATATGTAACAATGTATTGTTTATTCTATGTTGCATGACTTTGTGTTTTTGTGTTTATGATGTAAAGCACTTTGCTTTGCTGCTGAAATGTGCTATGCAAATAAAATGTGATAAAATGTGATAATATTTATATTGCAACAGTGTTTCCTGCCTCCTGACAAGTTGACAAATGTTGGGGAAACACACGGATCTCATGAAGTGTTTTCTACCTAATTATTGCTGAGAGTCAAGAATTACTTTAAAGGCTCCTCTTGATCATTTGTCATGCATTTGACGTCCTTTACAAGGCTCCACACATTGTAACAAGGATTTTATTAGTAAATGTCATCCAGTCTTGAGAAATTACTTTTTAAACATTAACTATTCATTGTGCATAAATTTCAGTCTTGATTTCTGCCCTGAAGAGTCAGGGAAGGTCTTCAAACAGCGGCATTGATCATTCATGAAGCTGTATTTTTTGATAAAAGGGCCCCTTTGAATAACCATATGAGAGTGTGTAATGGTCTGAAAGCAAAGTATGCTGTCTTTTTCATTTACTTGCAGAGTGCCACTTCGGAGAGGTAGAGTGGAAATGAACAAGTGAAAGCTTTGGTCAGGTCAAATAGTTTGAGGTGATGAATGACTGCAACAGTTTAATTAATGAATAAATACAGAAACTGGAAGAGACTAGACACAGATGTCACTTCTGATTGAAGACTCCCACATCTATGAAAAAAACCCAAAACATTTCAATGGGAAACCAGCTGCAATAATGTGCAAAAAGATCCCCTTTGGAATTAAAAAATGCATATATGTAAAATATAGCGTTAGATAGAGTTTGACATAGTTTCAATACATGGAATACAACTGATGTACAATGGGTTTATCACTATTGTTCATTTTCAACTCTTGTCTTGAAAAAGCATGTGGACATGGCGAGAAAATCTGCAGTTAAAAATAATTGTCGCTAAATCTATGACTAAAAATGTGTTTTGCATATGGAAAATAAATCCACATGTGAAGAGCATGATATAAATGACAGTCATAGGTCAGAAAAAAAGGAAATCATTTTTACATTTTACCAAATTATATCATGTTCAGCTAGAATTCTATTCTGACAAACATCTCAGGACAACAACAAGATCCATATTATATATTACTGGCTTTTTGCAATAATAATATGGCCGTTTACAGAAAAATGATGAGCAAGAACTCAAGAGACAATCTTATGCAATTAAGAGAACCAATTTCACTGGTAAATCTTTAGTGTCTCTGTCATTGTCTCTGCTTTCGGTAAACCATATATCACCTCACTTAAATAAGAATAATTAGCTCAGGCAACAAGATTTGTTTTTTCCATTTATATAACCAGGCAGGTAATTAGGAACAGCAATTTTAATAACAATAGGTGCCTGAAAAACAGTTGACTCCTAAATGAGGTTAGAGATCAAATGCATACTTTTAAAACCTACAAGCTCAGGTTGAAACCAAATCAGCCTAAGAATTATGGCATGGCAGAAGCGTGTCCATTGTGTCTTTCATTGAGACTATGTGATCCTCCCCACGGAAAGGAAACAAAAATAATTGTCATAAAAAGTTTTTGATATAGCCATACTTTCAAAATAAGCAAAGTATTTTAAAAAAAGGGAAGTTAAAGATTTTCTACGTCAACCACAACTAACATGCCATTCATTACAAACAACTGCCATAAGTTTAAGAGGGTAAACTGATCAAGTTTGACTTTTGCATTTACACTAGTTAAAGCTACCATGCTTATATTTAATTGTAACACAACCTATATAAATACAAATAGCTATCAGTTTTACCATTCTCTGCTGCAATAATTGAGAACTCAAGTGACTGAATAATATATTTTGTCAAATTCTAATGTATGTGATTAAGCAACACTTGTTACAAAGTAAACATTGTATATTTTAACCATCAATGTGAACAAGAGAGGTTTGCCTGCTATACACCATAATCCACCTGCTAATCATAAGAAACATTGAGCCAATTAAAACCTCAATATTCGGGACTTTCCATAGTGGCAGCACAAGACTACTGACATTAGTTGTGCTTAAGTTGTTTAAGCTACTCAGTGAAGCTTTGTGTGTGCATGTACATTTATCTGGTATGGACTTAAGCAGAACTTGAGCTATTAAGAAGTAAAGCTTTTTCTTTAACCAGATGGCTGCAGCATTGCAATAATAATGACAAGCTTTAGTTCAATTACTCAACATTTGTAAACTCATATGCTTGCTTTTTATTAAAAAATATCAATGGGTTACCCTAAACATTATTTCTCTTGATGTGGATGTCATTTTAGAATAGATGCTGATTGTAAATTACAGTATGCATTGTGATTGTCTTTGAGTTTGTCCTGTGCTTGACTACAGTCAAGGAAATAGTGACCCTTTCCTATTTTATTGAATCACAGCTGGGATATTTTCAGCCATTGTGGTTGAGGAAGAGGCAATAAAAATTAGTAATCAGACAAAAGTTGCTTGTTTTATTGAGCTGTGACTAAAATGAATTTTAAAGGTGACTTTTTTAATCTGACTGTAAATTACTTCTACTTCCTGTGATGTACAGGTGACGTGTCCAGGGTGTACCTTGCCTCTTGCCCATTGGAGATAGGCACCAGCACCCTTCCCGAGCCCAATGAGATAAGGGCGTAGGAAAATGAATAGAGCAATAGATGGATGGATTATCCTACCTCCCCATACACCTCTAAAAGCACAAAAAGCACACCTCTTTATTTTAGACAGTATAAAGCATTAGTGACCAGTAATGGTTTTTGTAGATATTTGGAACATGGTACTCATAGTACCACTTGGGATATGTGGTATCAAATATTTTTTTTTTTCAAATTGCTGCTGCTTTGAAAAGCAGTTCCTATAACAACACAGTACAGTGCTAAAACACAAAACAAGTCAAAGGATCAGAATCTCTGTCTAAACGTTATTGTGACCTTTATGACATACTGTGATGTTTCACAGTCAAATGTCAAGTGACCAGAAAAGAAGACCTCAAACCCGAAAACCACAGCTCGGAAAATATTAGACTGTTTCATGTTGGAGGTAGGTTTAAGCCTCTACCAAAACACATACATGTTCCTATATTGGGACCTTATGCTACTGTTTGCCTTTAAAAAGATTGCAACATGCAATGGAACTGACAGCATTTGCAGGTAGGTGAAAAGTCTATTTACCCAATAGACTTAGATAAATGGTGTATCACAAATATTTTGTTGATGTCTCAACATCAACAAAATATTTGAATCGTCATTTCTACACATCGACTAAGTGACAGAAATCAGTCAATTATATACTCCAGAAACCTTAAGAAGTTTTCTTTTAAACTTATTGTGTAAAAAAGCAATAAGTTTAATACTATGGCTGTTCAAGATCAAAAGTCTCTACCAGCAATTTACATAGAGTCTGAATAGGAAGAGATGAATCAGATGAAAGAAAAGACAACAAATGTTAGTTTAGTAGTGTTGCTAAAATTTTTGAGGATCCAAAAATGACGATTTAACGGCATTTGAATACCTAGGCAAAGAGAGCAAGTGCTGACAGATAGACGTGTATAGTCCATGTCAGCATGAATGGAGTGTTTGTGAATTCTGCAGATTACTCAGACACGTCATGCTGTTGTGGAGAAAAGTGAAGAATGTCTTGCTTAGGGTTAAGGATATTCTTTCTGAAATACTTTTAGAAACATAGGTGTTGATTGGGTAAGAAAACAATGACAAACTGAGAATATTCTCATGTGGAAGTACAGTTTGATATTTGCTTATTGATAATTGTATCCAATGATTGAGAACATTTCCCCCTGAGTTGTTTAGAACAAATCAATTTAACTAAAATGGCACATCTGACTGTTGGCCTTTAAACTCCAGACTGCCAGATGGCATCATAAGGAAATGAATGCCAAAACATCACAGAAACCCACTTCAAAACACTCACATTATCTCTGAATCCTTGAAGCACTGAGAACACTGAGTTGATGAACTGCTGAGCTGCTGCTGGTTGCATCCCTTTCTTCGTCTGGTAAGTAAAAAGATAAGGTGAATACATACACACCATAGACAGAATCACTCGGGATTAGATAAACAAGTGCTAACAAAACCTTCTTTCTCAGATTCCTGAGCTCAGAATTCGAGCTAACTAAAGAGGTGAATATTTCCTGGAACTGTGTAGTTCCTTGGGAAGATGTCTTGACAGGTGTAACTGGTTATGAACCCCAAAGTTGTGCGAGAAGTCATTGGAGGGAGTATACTTCTCAATAGGCTGGTAATAACTTGACAAAAAAGAAGAGAGAAAAAAAAGATCCTAAAGAGACAGAAGCCTAGAATAACCTATTTTTTCTTCTACCTCAAAGATCAAATCATGGATAAGTGAAAGAAAATGATCAGTTAGAAAAAGGAACATATAATTAAAGATTGTCTAACTTAAATGTATTTTCAGGTACCCGTTTTCATCTTGGAGTGAATTGGGTAGGGTTTGGGTTTCCTGCTGAGTTGAAGCCTTACACATGCAGCACACATACTGAGAGCTAAAACCTTCCTGCCCTAACTATGTTACTGCCCCAAATACTTGCATTTTAGGTTGTGGAGCTGCAGTGATTGATATTAGATCTGTTGTGTTATTCATAAGATTATCTTAACAAATTGTGTAGGTGTATAAAAAACTTCCAGATCCTCCTCGTTTTTGCATACAGGTGAGCACATACTTCTTTGAATGCATTCAGTGTCTTTGTAGGATGTTAAACTGTTTGAAGATCTAAAAGATAAAAGGATTAAATCAATACGAGGCAAATACTTGTGTGCCACTCACCATTTTTAAAATTATCTGGCCTGACTGTAGAAAACTGTTTGTTAATGATAAAATGCATTTCTGGATGATGATGTCCTCTTAAAAGTTTACTTTTTACTTGTAAATCTCCGGGTTACACTCTTAAATCCACAAATGCTGTCATGTTCAAAATCAACCCAAACTGGCAGTTCAACTCCTGATTATAGACAGTATAAAGCTAAATATTTAATGCTAGAAGCATTTACTCTGAACATGCATGTCTGGCTTCAACACAACTTCCATAAGTATCAGCCATATTGATGGCAGATGTTCCCTAGAGCAAATGCAGAATGTGTTCTGGCAGTTGGTTTAAATTCCCTCTCATCACATCTTCCCTCCCTCCTGCCTGCCTCCTCATTGTCAGGCACGTCACATTTGAAACAATCCTCAGGCAATAATTGCCATAAACAAAAAAAAAAACTGTTTATCTGGTTGGAACAGGAGTCCAAATGAATTCACGCTACCATGGGGAGTGAAGGGAATGACGGCACTGAATGAAACTTTGATATTCATACAAAAGAATGAAATCAATTTGAACGAAAAACATATCTCTCTTTTCTCTGCCTCTGTTTAACTTCTTTGATGTTTTGCAGGCAGAAAAAAAAAACAAAAAACATGGCTCTGACGCTTTTGGGGATACAAGCAGCACACCCTGTTGATAATTATAGATTAGTTTTGCACAGACATTATCAGGATCAGTGTAAGCAGTTTCTTAATTATGTATGGGGAGATAAAGGCAGTGAACAGAAACTATGAAGAACACAAACATAAATACATACAAACATAAATACACATAAATATGCTCATTTACAAAAGCATGTAGACATTTTAATCCTTTACTTTATTAGGCTGTCATAAGAAAGAATAAATGAAATGCATTATATAACCAGAAGTATTGGGTCACCCATCCAAATCCATCTTTTTGGGGATAGTTTTTGGAAGACTCCATTAACATGACTTTGCACCTTTACACAAAGTCATGAGTAACACAAATGAACAAATTAGTGTGGGAGAGCTTTCAAGTTACAAACTTAACCCAAGAGAATACCTTTGAGATGATGTAGAGCAAAGACTGTGACTCAGGGCTTTTCATCCAACATATCTGACCTTACAAATGTGCTTCTGGAAGAATGGTCAAAAATGACCATAACCACACTCCTGAACCTTGTAGAAAGCCTTGCCAGAACAGTTGTAGCCAATGTAACACAATTAATTTGGAATGTTATGTCACTCAATTTTACAAGTATATAAAGGCAGATGTGCAAATACTTTTGGTAATATACTTAATATGGGAAGGGCAGGAACAAATTTACCCTGAACCTAGAGAAACAAATTGATATATCAGATTATATTGGGTATTTTTTCATGTAATTGTGATATTTAAGATACTAATTTAGTGGACTTATCATTTCTGTGGTATCTGGGAGGAGGAGGCATTTCCCTTCCTTTGAAACTACATGTATTTTATTGGGATTTTATGTGATAGACCAACACAAAATAGAGCATTGCACATCACAATGAACATACCACCTCTAAACTGAAACAAAGTAGTAGCAACGTCTTGTGGTAATACATTTTAATTTGGCACACTGCTATAAGGCAATTTTGCACTACTTTGTGCTGGATTGTCACTTTAAATTCTTATGAAGTACATTAAAGCTTGGAGCTGTAACAAAAATGGGCCAGAGCAAGTGGCGTGAATAAATTGGAGATCACCGATTATCCAACTAATAAATGCAAAAGAAAAAAAAAATATCACATTTAATAACTATCTTTTGTGTTGTTTCACCACCTTTTTAAAAATATATTACAGAATATATAATTATAAATAAAGTAAAGCAACTTTATTTATTAAAAGCTAAATTTGAACAGTGCACAGACATAAAACTTTACGTGGAAATGTTATCAAATTGAATTACAATGGATAATATGCTAATAAATCCCAAGTGGGAGCCAGGAGAGTTCTTTAGAAATTGCATTTGACAGTTATTTCCTCTGCTGTAGCAGAAGTCTCATTTGATGGTACCATGGGGTTTGTTGGTTTCTACAGTGGTGATGTTGGGTCCATTAGAAAAGACTTTCACTTTACTTGTTGAGGGAAAAAACTGGCTTGTCAAATCCACAGTTGTGAATTGTTAGGTGTTTCAGGAGCAAGCCTCTGAGGGTGGCTTTAAAGTGCACTTTATCACATTGGGGAGTCAGAGAAAATCACTTAGGGGGATGAGTGCTTTTCCTCTTTTTGAGGAAGACTTGTGGACAGAAGAAGTGGAGGAGAAACATTAGATTCCATGACACTCCACTCACTTGTCAGGTCACAGAGACACAGTTCCATTTTGTTGTGTATTACACCTTTTTCCCCATGGTGACAAGTATTAGGTTGGGAAAAGCAACTATGGAAGCTGAGAGGACAAGCTAATATTGTCTTATTGAGTTTGTGTAGCCTTGAAAATCCTGGAATTCTGGGCCACTCAGTTTTTTATGTCCATGAAACACATTCACCACACTGACAATTGGAACAGACTTGAGGAGCTGAGAAGGAAAAAAAAAAAAAAAAAAAAAAAAAAACTGTGCCATATTGGCCAAACTTCCAAAGGCTCCCAGGCGATAGTACCTCATTTGGTGGCATCATTAGACTAAGCCCTCACAAATCCCTTAGAGGCAAAAGACACACGTCTGCTGGACCAATCCCAGGGTCAAAGCACTGCTGAGGGAGCATCTGACTGCAAGACACTGATGAATGTCAGGAGACTGAAGCCCACCAGCCATCTGGCAGGCTCAAGACACTGTTGGGCAGAATACTATCAATCTGTGTCATGTCTACAGGGTTAGAGATGTGGCAAATGACAGTAGTCGACTTATGAAATATATTTAAAAAAAGAAATAGTGTGATCTGTGAAAGTATTAAATGGAATTGAAAGAGGTCTTTCCTTTAAGGTTGAGACCAAGCTAATTGTAGAGGGAAGATATAAAAACAACAAATAACCACAAAAGGGAGAACAAAGATCATCTCAAACTACATTGCAATAATCCATTCATGTAAATTATTTTACTGCAGGTATGAGGCAGGTCTTATTTTCAAAGCAGGTATAGAATCACCTATTCAGGAACCAGTTAGTAGCAAAATGTTTTTCAGTATTGCCATGTTTAGCTCACTTAAAACTGTTTAGCATTTTCAAATAACAGCTGTCAAGGCAAGGATTCATGACTATTTATGACCTATGCTTCACATAAACCGATGAGTTGAAATTTGTATTATGGTCAGAGCTGAACTCTCCCATATTCCCAGGAGGAACTGAATGGAACCCATATGTGTTTTTTGCTCTGTGCGTGAGAAGACCCCTCTCCTTCATCCGCTGTCCCCAAGGGATCAGATTGACCCCACGTATCCTACCCCTTGCGCTCTGTCCCACATAGATCAAACTAATGCCACAAGCACTTTTTACTGTTTTTTTGGGAATTGACGGCCTGACAGGCCATCCCATCAATTACCTATCGTCCGACTGTGACGTCTGCCATGATCTTCCCAAGCACCAATCTTGAACTGCATGAAGGATTCATTTAATCTATTTAATAGGAATGAGGCACACATCCAACAGAACAAGTCAGTAGCAGAAGCGTTCCACCAAGAATATATACCTACAGCTATCGATCATATTAGAGTAAACCAGAATCTCTCAATAAATTCAACAGAGTTGAAAATTGTGAAAAAGAAGTAGTTTCAGATCCTTGCCTCCAAATGTAGAAAAAGCTAATATAACTTTTTGTCACAACTAGTATTTTATAGATTTGATTTATGCTGAAGTTGTAATAAGAGATCAAATGTTGCAATTTAAATTTATTTAAATTTTTTTTGTGGTGATCATATTTCATCCATTTTAAGAGCCTTCTTAAATACACTTTTATCAACTGAAGTTGTAGGCAGATATGCAATATGTTTTAAAAATATGAATTTTCTTTCAACACTGTTGGAACTACGGCTGAAATTTGCTGAAATAAACATCATTAGTTTAGAAAAAAAATATGATCATGATTACTCCATGAAAATTAAATATAGGCCTACATTTTGTCTATAGTGGACTGACTATAGTTGCAACATAAATTATAACACATTCATGTTATCTTTATCTTCAATACGAGACTATAAAACACCCCACAAGTACATGATTCCTAGTTTTATAAAGAAGCATATGCTCCTTTTACCCTGATGCTGAAGCTCTGTCATTGCTCTGGTGGATCATTTTGTGCCAAATAGAGAGGAGACTTGGAAAGCAGAGAGGAAGACATTAGCCTCTCAGCATGGATGAGCGGACTGAGGAGGAGAACGAAGGATGAAAGAAATTGTTTTCTGCCATGTATCTTTGTGTTGTGAAATGTCTTCACAAATCATGATATTGTTTTCAAGAATGCTGCGGATGAATGAGCACACAGTGATGTGTGGCAGTCACATCAGTTATGTCAAACATAGTAAATTCCACCAAGTGGCTTCGCTGCTTCTTTATTATGACGGGAACAGTTTGCTTTTCTTATAAACATGTCATGAATATTTGATGCAATTTAAACAAATGGGGAGATGTACAGAATTTAGTATTAGGTCATGTCTCATTGTTATGCAAAGATTTGTAAAAATCACAAGTAAATTGAATTTGTGAAAAAAAATTGAAAATAACATCTTATTTGTAAAGTAAAACATTTTTCACAATATTCAAACTTTCATTATTCAGAAGGTTAATTGTCACAATCAAAGATAAAATGTTTAGGGTTCACAAAGGTTCTTATGGTAGAATGTCAATGTGTAGCAAGTCAATATCAATAGGGGATCAAATAGTTTCTAGTTTAGTGTTAACTTTTCAAATGAAGTCATGTCCAGTTTCATTATTCCACACTTCAGCAACAAGGCAAAGCAAAGTGCTTTACATGTTAAAAACATAACAAAACGAAGGCGCAACCAGAAAAAAAAATACATTATGGTGCCTAACTAAAGAGAAGTGGATAAAAGTATGAGGAGGACAGCTGACCAGGGTTAATTGGAGTGGATGGAAGTTTAAACTTGGCAATACAAATATTTTTTTAGGCACCTTATGTAAGTTTTTAAACCACTTGACTTTGAAAGAAAATCTGTATTAAACCTACATAACTTAGAGAAATAAAAACAGCCAATTTACAGGTGGTATATGCATACTTCAAAATGTGAGTAATTGACATTGAGACAGAGCAGGAAAAACACTTGAAAAAACAACACATATCTGCAGGGTGGATGGTGGTTGAAAATGAAGAACAAACTAGGTTCTCAGTGATTGTTACAAAAGATCAGAAACAGCAGCACAGAAAATACTGCTAACATTGTCAACATGTGACTGCTTAGACCATGGAATGAGGCTGAAATGGGCTAAGGTTTAATGGATTTTAAAACAGTGGGAGCCGTTGATTTCCAGCTGGTAAGGCAAACCTGCAGCAAAAACAACAGTAGGAGCATCTGTCTGTGGCTAATGTGTTACTGAATTTAGACCGAGTTTCATTTGTTATGGTAGAAAGGTAACAAATGAAAATATTGGCAGGCTTTAAAACAAATCAAGTGTCCCATTCAGTTCTGGTTGTTTGCTACAGGCAGCATGTCTGCAAAGGGTCATCAAATCACCTGTAAATTACATTCAATGTGTCCAGTTTATTGACACTAATAATTTGTTTTGCTGTACTGTTCAGATTGTTATGTAGAATTTTTGTTAATTTGACAAAAAGAAAATTAGTTGAAAAATATGAACAATAAGAAGGTGATTGTCATTGTTGTTATCATTGAGGTATTATATCAAAAATCTTTCAGATGTTTCTGTTTTTGCTTATTTGCACACTTTAAAGCATTTTTAGTTTCAAATTACTGTATTTATAAAGAGGCTTTAGTACCTTGGTTCCATTGTAAAAGTGACACAACTGATACATATCGCACCATTAACATACCAGGAGGACACAAATACTTGCATAGCAAAAATTCCTCTATACAAGTGCTTTCTCTATTTGTGTATGGCACTTCTCTCTTTGGAATCAGAGATCCTTATTAATGGTTTTGCAACCTTTCTTAGACCTATTAAATTGAATTAATTATAGATTTGTTAGGATTTAACAATAGACAAAATAATTATTTTTATTTATTTATTTTTTACATTGAGCCAGGATGGGTAGGACACTTTTATGTCAAAATAAATAAAGTAATTTTTAAAACTGCTCTTAGTATTTTTGTAGGGTGTTGTGGTCTGACAAAACACAACATCCTCTGAATGATCGGAAAAAAAATTACGTTTTGCCGAAACAGAAGAAATCTGTTTGTGGAAATGCTTTTTCACAAATTGATGTCTTACATATATTTTTTTTTATTAAGTTAACCTTTCATTGTTACAATATTACAGTTTACCCAGGATGCAAATTGACCTAAATATTTTTAGATGTCATGATAAAAATAATTTAAGTACTATCCAGAGATTCAAACCTGCTTTTTATCCAGCAGTGTGCATGAATTAAAATGAACTGAAGAGACAACTTGAACTTGAAGCTGCCGCTTCAGCCCAGAAAGGAGATAAAAAGTAGCAGCAAAGCACTTTCCCTTCTCTTAAGAGTCATTACATACAAGGATTAGAGGACAAATTCCAGGAAAAAGCATTAGCAATTAGAAGTCCAGCAGCCGTCAAGGTATGTAATTATAGGCAATGTGTGTGATTAGGGTAAGAGGTTCAATAAATTACATTAACATACTTTTAAAATTACAAGGGAGAGTCTACAAGGACCCTAAAAGAGGCAGAATGCGTGTATCGATTTTCCTTCCTGCAATGGAAATTTATTTGGTGGCGGCTGAGAAATGAGGGCCATTGCGGTGCTCAATTGCCTGACACAAACAGCTGAAACTCCAAAGACGAAGTGGGTGTTCTAAAGAAAATGTGGCATGATTTTTTTTTTAAAGTTTTGTTTAAAGTTTCTGGTATGATATTTTTTTCACTTTTTGCATCATGATAACAAAAAATATATATGGCTTGTAGCTTGATGGTTTTTTATTTGATGGTTTTCTGTATTTGAAAGTTGTTCTGTGTCTGCAGCATAAATTTGAAATAGTTTGTTGATAAAGAACAAAACATCCTTCACAACGTATTGATGGGAGAGTGATAAAGTGTAGAAAGATCCCTTTATATTTGGCCATGGGGAATGCAAACAGCTGAACAGCTCCAGATACGTCTTGATGTCAAAGCTTCAGCTTGTGTGCCTGTGTGTGCATCCATACCACAGTTGCCTGGCACAACCTGAAACACAGCTGTTGGCTTTAATCGACTTTTCGGATAGGGAAGATTTTCCAGTCCAGGGGCACAAGCCTTCAAATCGGCTCAGAAGCTTGCTGGCAGGGAAGGAAGTCCCATCTCCATGGTCAAATGCCACCTTTCAACCTGCCTACTGACAGGCTGGCTCTGAGATGAGGTTCAGGGTCCAGGGAAAGGGCCTGGCAGCACCAGCACGGGAAGTCTTTTGCCGTGAAAAAAAAATCTAATTGCACAAGGCATCTCCAAACCCTACGGAGCTGGCAGCTGTCCACACCTTTCCTCTGAGCTCTCTGAGAGCAGTGCATCTTTCATAAGAGACGAAATCATGCCGGGAGCACAAACCAAGGCTTTCAAAAAGAAATTCCTATTCTATTTTGTGAATGGTGACTTTATGTGTGTTCCAAATGCAAATTATTTGATCAAACTAACAATTAAAACACTGCAAAAAAAAAAAAAAAAAATCCACTATGCATACTATTTATTAAAGAAAACTAATAAAAAATCTGAAAATTTCAACTTTGAAGTAAAAGTATCATTACTTATTGAATGACATTTTATGACATACTGTCATAAATATTCATGAAGACTTACTCATGTTCATGACAGGTGTTATGTCATGTTTATGACAGTGTCATGACAGTTTTATTCACAACCTATCAAACAGTGTTACCAAGATATCTCAATGCCTAATGAATTGAAATACTGGCTCACCGCGTACATGGATAAAATTTGCTTTGACTATATTTACAGTCCTACAAGACCATTCAGAGTGATCCATAAAATAAGTGTATTGGTCAGACTTCACATTTGGGGTATTTATGCCTCAATGCAGAAACCAGAATATTTTTATTCCAACTCTGTAGGTTAAAACTGACTTTATTCATTGCTTTTTTAGAATTGAACATTTTATTCACCCTTACCATTCTTGTTTATGTGTTCAAACTTTTTTACCTGCAGTTCGACTCTCTTTTCTGTCTTCCAGCTGTCTGGTATTTGGGCCATGCTGCTCCGGTTAGCTGTTTGGAATAGCACTTTAAGTGAAGTGTCAGAGCCTGCAGCAAAATGGTTGCCATTCTTCAGGAGGAAAAGCATGTGAAACATGGCATCATTAAGGGGATGGGACCCTCAAGGTAATGAAGGTTGTCTCTATGACACTTTTTAGTGCCATCAATTCTACTTATGGAACCACTTACCTCCCAATGGCCCCGTAATCTATTTTTAATATTTGCCAGATAAGTGCACTCCCAGACATTCTTCAAGCAAAGGTTAGGCTTTTACTATTAATTTCTTAAAGAAGAAGAAGAAGAAGAAGAAGAAGAAGAAGAAGACAAATGAAACCCCAAAACAACAACCAAAAACATTCCTTCAAAGATAGCATCAGAGTTTAAAGATACTGAAGGTCTTTGTGTCTTTTTGCTTTTATGTGATGGCCTGCTTCCTCTGCAGCTGGCATAAATGTTGTTTTTAACCCCAAAGCTAAGAGAACCAACAAAAGATATTTGGCCAAGCTCCCTTTTCTGATATTTAATTGTGGTTGTGTCTATATAGATCTTTGGTCTGCATTGCAATTATGAAAGCAAATACAGTTGATAAAATAATTTAAAAGAAAAATAAACATTGTCATGCACTTTATTAAGTCTAGCCATACTGTTCAAAACACTTTTCAGGGTTTCTTGTCAAAGTATTAAACACTTTTATTGTTTTACATTCATCCTATGAAATATATGTTTGCTTTTTTATTTGAATTGTTCGAGAGTAAGTCAAATACATGGAAGAAATCGTAAACTATTCATTATTGTCTCATTTTTACACCAAAAATATTTGACATTGAAACAGGGTCATGAAGACTTTTGAGAACCACTGACAATATTAGCTCTAGTTTTATGTCAGTTCTACTGTTTACACAAAGCACATCACTGTTTTTATTAGACATTGGCCTATTTGCAGTTTTGATATGCTGTCCAAGAAGGAGAAATCAAGATTTCAGCATTAGAAGGTTGTGAGTTTTTGTTAGTGGGGGATTTGAAATGAAAAAAAGCATTACAAAGAAAAGCCTGCAGAAAATACAAGTCTCCTAGTTCTAGTGTACCTCATACAACTGTTTTGTTAGTTTTACTATTGAAGAAAATGTTCAGACTGAAAGGAATGTCAGCAAGCAAACTTGGGGAAGTACACCACCACAAATAGCGAATGAACCAGTCAGCATGATGAAGTTCCTGAACACCTCGCTGCTCATTTTTATCAGATGCTTTTGCCTGTCTCCTCCCTCTAATCAGAGCTCTTGACTAAGTACAGATGTCATCATTATTAATCTGCTCAGATGAGCCACTGATGATTGATGAGAGGCACATCCTAATCAATGGAAATGCATGATAAGTGTTTACTGTGCAGATTACGGAAGCTTCATTTCAGGTAAAGTAGCTTTTCTTCTCATTATACCACCAACCCAGCTCCAACAAGTAACACTGATCTTTAATCAGGGATTATGTGGTACTTGACATTATTTTCAAGAAGTTATTCTTCAAGTAGGTTGGTAGAAGAAAAAGGGAAAAGGCAGAAATTTTCTCTCTGGCTGTTTGTAAATGGAAATATTTTATCATGTAACAGAGCTTTGGAAACATTTGAAGCAATGTTTTCTAGGCTCACATGTTTATGGACGCAGTTACACAGTTTTGGGTCCAGATTTTAATTGAAACTTTGTATAATTTGTTTGGACCCTCCTGATAGCAATACCTTCTGTTCCACTTTTATGTCATGGTTGATATTCAACTTCTGCCTAAACATTAAATTAGTCAGTTCCATGGTCATTTGTTATGGTGCTACTAAGGCTTCATCACAGTTTAAAGGGGAAAAATAGACACTGAACAAATCTTAGCAAGTGTTTTCAGAGTCTAACTTCCTAGTTAAAGGGTTCAATACAGAGATCTACAAAACATTAACAAATGCTGGCTCAGAATGCAAATGACTTCCGTGAAAACCAGCACACTGGTTTGTGTGGAACTGCTCAGGAACCTTTTGAGGATGAGAGATAGAAAAAGGTGGATTTTTTGGGTGTGATTGCCCCAGCAAAGCTTCCATCAATCACTCCCCTGGAAGAATGTTTGGATGAAGGAGACTGGATGGTTCTGGCTTTCTGTGCACATCGCTTGGCATGAGGAGCTGCTCTTTGTTTCAGCCAGAAAAGCAATTCCAGCAAGACAAAGTCTTGTCAAATCCTTTTGAACCAACTGTTATAATAAGCTCCACACTGGCTACCATTGGGTTTGCTACCAGCATAATGTTTTTTTTTTTTTTTACATGGCTCCAATCTGTATGAATTGGATTAAACATTTACAGTTGAACCTTAGGCACATTTGTGTTGCTGAATGAAAGATGGAAAAACATTATTTTAAATGAGTTTAGGGAGAGAAAGTTAGTATCTAGACACTAACTTAGATATCAACTTTCTACAAAGTTAGTATCTAAAATGAAGACAGTGTTTCAACATTAGGTTAAGCAAAACAAAACAACTTTTTAGCTTGTTCTTTTATTATTTTTTTGTTAAATTCATCATTAGAATTTAATCAGTATTGAAGTCACATTTTGTGACATTAAACATTTTAACGTATTTTATTTGATAGACCACCTTAAAATAATGCATAATCAAGCAGTGGAAGAAAAGTCTGAATCTGATTTTACAAATAAAAATCTAAACAGTGAGGTGCACAAATGAATTCTGAGTTTTTCGCAGAACTTTCAACTTAAAGTTCTTTGGAGTATGTTGCTAACAGTTTTACTTATCTGGAACTGAATATTTTTCACAAAATAGCTCATCCTTTGTGAGACTAGATGGGTGTATGCAAAGATTAATTTTCAAGCTGTACTATACATTTCCATGTGGGTCTGAACATCCGGACATTTGAAAAATGTTTTGCTTTGAAGATTTAAAAGTGTAGGATTTACAACATTGTCATTATTATAATGGGATCCACACAAACACTGCTTTCAGAATGAACCATATTGATGTTATATTCCATTCCAATAAATTAAACAAGTGGTTCCCAAGAGTTATTAAGTTGTGCTCAGAGTTTTATTATTTTTTTCCCTATCTCACCAAATAGGCTCTGTAATATCCAGAGTTTGCCTTTATGATTTAAATTAATTTAATATGCTGCCTAATAAGTAAAGCTAATCACTTTATATTCACTTTTTTTAGTTTATGCAGGAATAGTTTGTTTCACTTTTTTTAAAAATTTAATTTCTCTTTTTGCTTCACCATGCACTTTACAAATATGCACTTTAGATAAGTGACAATTACGTGTCCTACATAAAGCCTAGCTGAAGTGGCACTTTGGGTAGGGCATGCTGACCCAGTAAGCCAGAATGCAATAACATTATAAAGGACAGCATCACCGCTGAAAACAACAAACAGCAGTGCAGGCAGTTAAACATAAATATCTTATTTGACTTGACGTACCGTCTGAATGATTCCACAATGTCTGCTGTGATGGCCTGGGTTACAGCACCTAGGTGGAGTCAGACATCTGAATAATTATTTCAGAGCACCATAGACAACACACTTGAAAGATGCTTTTCAGTTATGACTTGTGCATGGGTTGTTCCGTCCCCGTCTTGTTCATCTGGCAAATGCAAATTTAAATCAGGTGCAATTTAAATATAAAAAAATCATTTCAGATATCTGCACAATTTATTGCATTTTAAATGTTATACATCATAAGTTTACACAGTAATGAGTTCATTGTAATTAAATTGAAATATGTTGGTGTGAATGCTAAAAGAGCATAAAATCTGTTGAGTTCTCATTGTTGACCATTTTTCTTGGTACATTCTTGTACATCCAACTACTTTGTGCCATTTCAACCATTCAAGTATTTGGCTTTTCACCTCTTTCATAGTATAAAACTGTATGACATGTGAAGCCAAGGACCAAAAACAAAAAAGTTGGAAAACCTTTTCCAGCCTCACTAGCATTATCCACTTGCTTTGTCTCCACAACCAACCGGCATCAGGGTCTTGCTCTGCTGCAGCAAATTATCATTTAAGAATCCCTACAAGGCTCTTTATTCAAGGATCCATCCTCCTCCTCCCAGGCTTCTTTAGGCTCCCCTCTTTTGCGGTTTCCACTCTTCCAGTGTCTGGACTCCAGAGGAAATAAGACCCTAATTCTCGTCCTAAACTGCCCATTCAAGCTGGTGGCAAATCTCAGCATACACATTTTCTTCCAGGCTCCAAGTGCCAAAGGAATCTACCTTCAAGTGAAATGAAACTCTCTAATTGCTGTTTTCCTCCTGCGAGAGTCTCTCCACATTGAAGTATTATTTTAAAATTTGTAACTTTTTGAAATACTGAACTGTTTCTAAAGAATGTGGGAAGTTTCCAAATCACATTTTTCTCTATGAAAGCTAGCTGATTCCCATCATTTCCAGCCAGACACACCTTGCAATCTTTTAATGGAGCACAGGACATTGCACTATTATCATATGCCTTTATTTTTCTTATTGGCCTTATAAAATAATTTTAAAGATGTTTTATCAAAATTTTGTTTTCTTATCTTTCCTGCAGATGATAAAAAATAATGTTTCAGTCATGAAGCTATTTCATCTCCTGTGACATAAATCTCAATTGTTTTTTTAATTGCAAACTGATTACATAGTCGTACCATAGTGACTTTATATCTGAGTTTGAACATTTTTTCAAAAAATTTAAATATTGAACAGTGAGCAGAAGCATGACTCTGAACGTGAAAAATTAGCAAAATCTCTTATTTGTCCAGTTTGAAAATTGGAAAGGGAAGAAAGAGAATCTCTGAGACATGAAACTATAAAAGTATCTGAATGTTAGTTTTTTTCAGAAGTTTAGATCAACAGCAACATATGAAACAAAAGATGTCTGTAACCTCAAAAGCCTATCTAGAGGTCTTGTATAAAATTAAAATGTTATTATTATTATACATGAAATAACTTCCATTATCTACATTACATTGTAACAGTCATAGAAAGCACAATAACATAAACTTGTGAAACCTGGACTTTTTTTTTCTTAGTTTTCACAAATATTTTCTAGCAATAATCATTCTTGGAAAAAGTTAAATAAAAACCTTACAGTCGTGTTGATGGCACAGACCAGTGGATCCAAGCTGGAGTTGTAGAGCTTGCAGATGGTTTGTGTGGTTTCCACTGAAGAGATGTTGTCCAAATTAATTAGAGCATGGACAAAAGATTGTGTGTGGGCATGAAGTGCATGACCACTGCTGTTTCACAGAGAGGACTTTTGTGTGGACAAGTGCTTATGCTTGTATGGAAGGACAGGCAAAGACACAGAGACAGGGCAAGCTACAACTGTGCAAACAGCTGGTAAATAGCTGATGCGTTTTAAAGCAGCATGCCTCGCCACCACATTCACTCCCAAAGAAAAATTCTCGAGAACTACTGCAAAGGATTGAAAGCAAATATAAGAAATTAGAAAATTTGATAATATGCAGTCAAAATGGCAAAATGGTTTGAATAGAACGTGAAGGTAAACAGGGAAATGTGGTAGAACAAACTCAAGACAAAGGTGGGCTAAATTAAATTATTTAATAGAAATACTTGTAGAGAAAAATGACTTTCTATTTGAGCAGAGTGGTATTGAATATTCATTTCTCTACACTGGCTTCATGTCAATTTTTAAAGTAAACAGTGCTGGTGACTATGTGACATCAGAGAACACGGGTGTAATGTTACTTCAGTCTACAAGTAATTTATTTTTAATTTATGAACTCTGGTTGACTGTATTCATCACTGTCGGTGACATCGTTACACATTCTCCGCTGGTAAAGTAATTTTTAAGGAACATTGGGACTTTTGGAAGTCCCAAAGTTCCTTGCAAAAAGTTGCCTTGTATGCATTTCAGCAACAATGCAGTTTAAAGTGAATTACATGATGAAAACGTAAAATGACAAATTATGAAACAAGCGACGAATATTACATATAGTCAAATTCCATCATCAAAATGATTAAGAATAATTGTCAGATGTACTTCAAGTATATTGATTAATGTTGATTTAAAATCCCTCAGTGTTTCCGCTGTCTTGCAGGTTGAAGGAAATTTATTCCAGGTTTGTGGGACATACATGCTGAATGCTGCTTATTTTTATGTTTAGTACCCAAGTTACCAGCAGGCTTGTAAAGGTTGAGGTGAAAGATTTCCATCAGCAAAAGCACATTTAATCAACTTTAAAAATCTGGACCCTAAACGACTGAAAAAGTACCTCTTACAAAACCTCTTGGATATATTATTTAAGTAAGGGCAGGACCCTTAAAAAGATGAGAAGACCAGCAGTACTCGCATGACAATTTACTGTTCATGGATGTGTAATATTCAGGAGGTGAATTTGGTCATTATCCATAAGGAAAGTGGTTCTGAGTATTTCTAGGTCAACAGCAGGAAAGCATGAGGTCATCAGCCCCATGCCACTCTGCCGGCTGCTCCTCAAGTCTGACCTCATCAAAGTCGAGCGTTGAGCTGCTAATGCCTTTTAACCCAGCGTGTGAAGCGCTAAAAGCTTTCACTAAAGCTGAAATGGCCGGATGTAGCCGGTGGCGTTAAGGAAGAAGCTAGCACTCCTAATTGTCTTGGCATGATTCCCAGTCTTGACCCTAAAATGTTTGGTGCTTAATCACTACCCTCGTCCATCTCTCAATCTCTGTGGTCCCAGAGTGGACTCCATTGTGGGACAGCTGGCTCACATCCCATTGCACCAAAATATTGTCAGGACCACTGTCTGTGCTGCCAGCCTCATCTCCAAATTAACCTTTATATTAAAAATGGAGTCCTTGTCTCTCCTTGTCTCCCCTGCTTACCTCTCATCTGGTCTTCTAGGTAAATTAATAAAACCTAATTTTCTCATTATCCCTGTCAATTCATGCAGTAATGGGTGCTACCTGGGAAGAAGCACTATAACATACAAATATAATATATAAATTTGCATCATGGGAAATTTTTGGAAGGAAGATGGTCTTTTCCACTTAAAGTAACTTATTTTACAAGACTTATTAATCAGTTCTAATATGACCTCTATATGTTTTATGCATCACTGTACCTAAATGTAAGCTGTATCAACAAGCCTAATGAACGAAAAGTGCATGTTTGACATGGAACTTCATTTTCCTAAAGCAGTGAGACTGAATAGGTTTAGCATCAACTAAACTTCTCTGACAAGTCACATGGTGACTCATTGTAACTGCGAATCACATTGTGAAAAAGCAATATAGGCTGTACCATAAAAAGCTTTTATTGTGTATTTCTTTTGCAGGAGGCTAAGGTAAAGGTCACATTTTTTTCTTTACTTTCAAGTACAATGACATAAAACTACTAAGATGTTATCATTTATTTTGAGATCTTTATGTTTTCGTTATGTAACACATGCTGTAATTCTGCCATCTTTTATGCCCCACAGTGCATAAAAGCACAAGTTTCCAGCAGAGTAAAAGGCTATTTCAGAGAGGTGCTGCAACTTTGTGAGAAATGCATCTTTGACAAGAGAAGAGTTTCAGACACAATTCTGATGCCTTGCAAAGCAATTATACTTGTTCTCATCTTGTCAAACATCACTGTACCAAACATTAAAATATTTCCTAGTGGATATTTTACATACATATACCTTTTCATGTGAACACATGCAACCCCCTTTCATCTGACACTCCAAAACAAATTACAGTGCAACTGCATTTTTGTCAAAAGTCGGTTAAGTGGTAACAACAGCAAACAGGCTTTAAATATCTCTGTGTACTGCTCAATCTAATTGCTGAAAATGAGAATAATTTGGCATGTCTGTCAATCTACCATGCTATGGATTTCCACCTAAACTGACAGGCCTGACATGAAGAGCATTGGAGCACAAATTATTTTTGGACAGATGAAAAGTATTAATTTCTATATTGTTCTTTAATTTTGCATTGTATATGTTTTGGTCTTTAACTTTTTAAACTGTAGGAACTTAGCTGTTAAACTCAATTATTTTGTGTCTGACGCTGCAATAGGCAACTTTATAAATTTGTTTTTACATATTTGTCAACACTAACTATGTTGTGACAGTATAACATAAAACAGATAATCTGTGAACAAATCAAGCTCTCTTGTCTCTCCCCTGTGGTTCTATTCCTGCAGAAATACTGATCAGAAACGACCAATCAGAGCCAGGAGGATGGCCTTAGAACTGTCAGTTTGTATTATGAGCCGTTTACACCCTCTCCCTTGTTCTCTGAATGAATGTGCAGAGTAGTAAGCACAGCCACTGAAGACGGCAGATAAAAAGTTTTCATACGTTAGGTTGTTTCTCCACAGCACAGCTGGAGCAAACCACCAAACTAGGGCTTTTTCATGCTGTGCTATGACGACTGTGAGCAGCGTGTTCATGAGCTTGATTGACAGGAAACATATTTTTCAGCAGAACAGCCTAATAAAAAACAAAATGCAATTATTCAAATTAAAGCTTATTTCTGTATTAGAATGGCCTAGCCAAAGTAAAGCCCGACATCCAAATCGGAATCTGTGTTTAAAAAAGCCTTTGAACACAAAACATAAGGGAGTTATTACAATACAATGTGAGTACAGACAGTACATTTTAGTTCATCTGATTTAACCTCCCCAGTCACAGACTTGTATCACGAGTTGTGGCACGATTTGGCTGTACGCTGAAAACTGCAATGTGTAATGTATTCAATCAGACCAAAAACATCTAAAAGCCTGACGTTAAAATTGTGAAACTTAGAAATTTAAATGAGGTCACTGATGTGCTGGGCATCAGTCAATCTGATGGTTACAGTCAGAGGCTGATGTCTTTTTACAGCACATTGACAAAAGGAAGACCCAGAGGAACTCTGTCAGACTTATTTGTGAGACATAAATTTGATGTGACAGTTGATGCTTATGATTTCATGTGACTTTGGGATCTGGTTTCGAAGTAGACATTCAAAAATGGCACATGTTTAGAAAAAAACCTGGGAACTTGGAACGAAGCATCTTTTTGTGGTGGCATTTGAAGCTGAGTGAAGATGGTACTCTTTGTTGGAGGGAGTTTTCTCACACACCGCAGGATATGGCAGACCTGCAGTGTCAACACATCTTTTATATCGCAAGACTGCAAAATAACTGTAACAACATATTTTGATTTTGCCATCTGATTTCACTAATTATTGGTAGTACTCCACAGATTTGTGGATGAATAGTAGCAGTAAAGTGAGTCTGAAATGCCCTCTCTTTCACACACGCATTCTATCTTCACAGTGACTTTACATTTACTTTCATTCATTTTTCTTTCAATGGTGTAACCCTGGCACTTCAACTAATATTGTAGTCCTAACATGATCTCTAATCCCAAAACAGCACTGTTCTGCTCAGGCTTTGGACCCCACAAAGAACAGTGAGTCCTCACAATGTAGAATGTATTAAATAGGAGGTAAAGGTAAGTTTATTTATTTAAAAATAATCCTTACTGTAAAACTCACTTTTTAAAGGGTTCATGATTTGGGACCTACAATAAGCAGTGGGTCCTCACAATACAGTATTTGTCACAGGTTTGAGTCCTGACCTGATGATCCTTACCACATGTCCTCCTCCCTCATTACCTACATTCCTATTTAGCCAATCTCAAATGAAGGCCACTATGCCAATAAAACCTTTAAAAAGCAGTCTCATTTATATAGGATTCACTTGAATAAAAGACTGAAACAAGAAGAACGCACAATATTTTAATATATTTGTCTCAGTGTATGAGTAAAAATTAGACTTGTTTTTATTATGTCAGATTTAACAATTCATTTCAAAGAAAAGGATCAGGTCCCTCTTCAGTCCCTTCAACATCCCACAGGGAGCAAACCATAAACTGCAAACACGAGAAAAGTCATTTTATGTTTTCACATCCATGCGTGTTTGAAAGGCGAAGTGTGAGGCAGGTGAGGTTGCAGTTTGTGGCTTCTACTGTTAGATGTCACTACAGCCAATACACTTTACATCAAAGGCCAGCACTTCAATTTGTAGAACAAACCATATGGCCAGTCAGAGCAGGAACTGAAAAAAGATAAGCACATGGGAGGTAACACTGAACCTCCCCATTCTATCAGGGGCTAAATGTAAAAATGAAGCAAACATAATGCAGTCAGTCTGCAGAGAAGCAGAGGTGTTATATATATATATATATATATATATATATATATATGTGTATATATATACATATATATCTCTATATTTTTTTTTTGTTTTGTTTGTTTTTTACTTTTGGCAAATGTACCTCTTACACTGGCTTATGGCTGGCTGTTTGTAAAACTGTTTAGCTTGAATTACATTGAAATGAAAAATATCATGCATCTTTTGGATTAATGCTACAAAATAATCATGTTCATATATGCAGTCAGTGTGCCAGTGATGGTTATTATTGTCACTGTTTATATTGTTAATTATTTATTTATTAAATCATAAATGCAAATTAAAATCTGGTCCACAACCTGATTTGTTCTGTCAATTCATATTTACATGTTATAATCAAGTTGGCCACAGAGCTGTTGTCATTTTATGACCGTGGTTCTGGTAACTGGCACTTTCTTCCATGTTACTTTCTATTTGTAACAAATGTAATTTTTCTTTCCAGATGAAAGTGTAAGTTGTTTCCATTCATCAACAGATACATCTAAATATGTCATCATATTTACCAGAATTGTATTTGATTTACTTCTAGTATTAAAAATATCCATCAATTCTAAATGTTTTTCTGCACAATGACATTTGTTTATTCAAATGAAATCAAAACAAAATGTTTTTTTTTGTGTGTGTGGCTCAGTTTTTTGTAATTGTTACAAATCTTTTAACACAGTTTCTAAGTTTCTACCCCATTTAAACTACGCATGTTTCTAATTAAGACAGGATATTTGCTATTTTATGATTGTCATAGTTGAACCAAACATTGAAGTTATATTTGCATGAAGTACATATTTATCGTCCCTGTAGAAATCAGGCCTAATGCTCATATGGGTGCATAATCAGTATGCTAAGTGGGGCATGATGTTTCATAAATCTCTGAAAATTTTATATGCCTCACAAATGTTACTTTTCAGGAGATTTCATTTCCTTATGGATGCCAGTTAACTTGTCCTACTTTATGGACATATGCCAAAAATTTGTATGCAGACTTAGCTGCATTTGCTGTGTTCACATTTCTCTTTGCACTTTACAAGGAAAGTTCCAAACACAAACTTGTGCTAAAACCCAAAGTTTTTTCTCTTGAAGTCAGTTGTTACCTCTATCTCACCTAATCCTTGTACTCTTCCACCTACCTGAAAAATACAAAATGATATTTTAAGGCAGAGTGCTTTGAAAATGTTTAGCACAGGAACACCTTTTGAGGTACAGCAGTTGAGAGCACATTCCCCCCTCTTTTTCTTCTTCTCCATAGTGTTTCAAAGATAATAAGATGTGACAGTCTATCAAACCTCAGTGAAGGTTTTTTACCATCTACGCTGCAATGCTCAGTTATCTTGGTGGCATTTCGCTTGCAATGTAACAGAGAATCAATTATGAGTACACAGATATGCAAAAGGTTTAGTAGGCAAAAGATGGCTCTTGACAGTTTCACGATATGATGGTAAATAGGCTCCCTACATATATATTTATTTTTTTCCTGAGCTAAAAATACTTTACCCTTAAGCAAATGGCTGCATGTTATGATAAGGATTGGAGTTTAGCCTTTACAATAGCACAGTAGGGAATTAAAGACATGACAGAAAAATATAATGATAACTGTAAAGGTTTTGGCGATGGAAATCTCACTTTTTACTGGTTTTATGTTTCTGTTTCTTCTTTCTATACGTTTATTCAAATAATTATTTTTTCAACCAGTCTGAACAAATCAAATAAAAATATTTTTTAAAATAATTATACCTTAGGTTTTAAAGCATTTTGAATGCATTTCTTTAAAAGCTAAATGTTCTATGAACATTCAGTGACCTTAAATAATAAGATGAAATGACAAGTGCATAAACCCAATTTCCCTGTTTATGTTGGCCACTTAAAGCATTTGGCAAGTCAAGGGGGATCAATTTTGATCAGCGCAAACCGAGTGTCTACACCATCTATCATAAGATTAAGTAATGTTATTATCAGTTAATTTCTCCAACATGTGTGTAGCACATGTACATTTTGTTGCAGCTGATCATTTATCTAGTGCATGTAGTGTCTTTGAGTTGCAACATTTCTCAAAAAAATCCATGGTCCACTGGCTTACCTACTGATCAAAATACAATATCAGATTCATAAAAGTGTTGCTGGAAAGTGATTTTCATTAAAGTTTCGCTGCCATGTATGACTAAAGCTCCAGCATTGCCTTCCAATGGATTTTACATTGTAGCATACAAAATTTGATGACCAGCAGACCCAGGCTGTTGAAGCTTTAAAGAACATGTAAGATTCCCCACTATGTGCTCCACTTTGAAATCCCATGGTTATGCTCCACTGGTATGGGACTGATGCAAGCACTTCTTAAATATCATTACATAATCTTATGACAGATTATACAGTTGCTTTTTCTGTACTAATGAAAATTTACATTGCTCAGCTCAAGCAAATATTCTCTCACCTGTTCTCTGATTGATTTGGCAAAAAAAAAATTTAAACATTTAACTAAGCCATTAGGATGCACAAGCAGACCTGAAGGTCCAAGTTTCTTTAGCCTCTCACCCAAGAGAAGCAAAGAGTCGGCCCAACATTTAAAAAGGAATGACACACATTTTAGGATTTTTAAGAAAAAGCCCTACAGGATTCAGAGCTGCTGTTTATGCACCTCCATTGAGCTTGAAACACTTCAAACAAGTCAAGAAAAGGCATGGAGTAACTCCCAAAAGGCTTTCTAATCAAATGTCACAAGACCTTCATGGAAACAGTCAAGCAGATCAGCCCATGGCAATGCCACTGAAATGGGAAGGGTATGAAAATTATGAGAGTTTCGTTGGTGTCCGAAGCACTCCAGCCTTGTTTTCAGAGCCCAACTGTGCCTAACAAAAAGTTTGTGATATTTGTTTTATTATTATGATTATTATTATTATTATTATTTGCAAATAGAAAGCCAAAGCAGCAATTCTTTTCTTTTCCTGGTGTTTCCTGGCGTTGGCCATAATATTTGATGAGCTACAGCTACCTGGTTGTTTTTTTCTCTTTTTTTTTTTTTTTACATAAATTAATGACGACACAATCATCCTACCAACTGGAATTGTGCTTCAGTTTTTTCTGTCCTGTTTATTCTTTGCTCTATTTGTCCTTAATTCTAAATTAAAGACTTTCTAATTAAGAATCCACAGATGGCATCCTTTTGCTGTCGGTTCTCAGAGACAATGCTCTTGACTTCACGTGCAGGGACACTCTCTGGTCACACTTGCTTCTTCCTCCTGGTTTGTATGTTGTGGTGGGGACAAATGGAATAGGACACACTATCCCCCTGCGCGGCTCGCACAGCTTCCCACCTTGTAATGGATTCACCTCTGTGCCATCATCACCTTCTATTAGAGCTGGGACAGAATCAATAGATTTCTAAATGCAGGCGAATTGTTCATCATAAAGGGCCTTATGCTGGCCACTTCATCTACCGCCTGCTACCCCATCCAACTTGTTTTGCTGCTTTTGCCAGCATACAGAGAAAATTGAGTGGTCATTTATGCAAACCCCCCTAAGAGCAAAGCTTGATCATGCTGCGTGAAGATTCCATCGGTTTCAAAGATTTGAAAATACCTTACAGCCCAAGGTTGAAATCAAATCCGACTCCTACGAGACACTAGGTTGGGGAAGCTGAGGTCTGCATGAATAAGGAGCTTGCAATAAAATAACTCCTGAAGAATTTGTTTCAAATAGAAGCATAACAAATTGACTTATTGGGAATAAATGTAAAACATAAAAACAAGTTTATGCATCATAGAACATTTTTTTCACATTAGAAGGTTTGAGTTAAATTAGTTTGTTTTATAATAAGAAACGCTCAGTATTCTATCATAATAAAACCTTTACATTAACCAGACAATATTTTCCTTGTGAATGAATAATTTCTGAATGTTTCATACATTTCTTATGTTCATTTTTGCCATCAAGAATCCTTATGTTTTTTAACTAGAGCAGTGTTTGTCATTCTTTAACACCTTATACGTTTTTAGTTTACTTTGTCACTTACGTTGTACACTCTAAAGTTTCCATAGAACCCAAAATCCTTTGTGACAACATGCAATTTTTTTAGGCACATCCATACCGGTACTTGGAAATATTATCCATAAACTCTAGGGGTGCACTAATTGCAGTTTTCTGGCCGTTCACAGATTACCAATTTTAAAGAAGCCTGAGTCTGCTGATTCTGATTTTAGCTTTGTTTCTTTTTGTCTGAAATGACACTAAGTCCAGAAAGATAGTAGTTGAGTTGGTAACAATGGGCTAACTATTGTTAACTGCAAACATGCAGACGTGACCTGGTGGGCTTGTCTATTAGTCAAAACTTTCTCACAGGAGAGCAGAAGAAGACAGTGGTTGATTTCTAGGTCTTTGCTGCGGTAGATAAGTTGGATAAGATCGGATTCACATGTGGTGATCACCAACGTCCCGAAATTAAGAAAGATTTATCGGCTAGTCAATTTATCGGTGCACCTCTAATATGCACACATACAAAACACGCATGTACATTTACTGCTTAGACTTGGTTTCTTCACTGCCAGAAATGTATATGAGTCAATTCAGAAACATTTTGTATAATGACTTGTCTAATAATTTGTATTATTTTATTGCTGCTGATCTGCAGTACCACCGATTTTTCTTATGCAACTGCATCCCTCTATGCATAGTTCTACATTGCTTTTATGCTGTGAAACAATATCTCTTAGTTGCCTGGTTTGTTTATGCATTTTAATAAATACGACTCTTAGTTTTCTTTAACTGAATCTTTTACTTGCCACAGAGAAAATTTTAAAACAATTGGATTAAAAATAAGCGGCCATCGGTATAACTCAAGAGGCCACTGTATTTCTTGAAGCTGGATCACCTCACTTGGGATACTGTGGCCCGTGCCAGCTGGGCCTGGCCTTTATTCTGGTCGCATTATTCTGGGATGCTGGGTGCTTGGACATGATTAATTGCTGCAATAAAGCTCATTATGGAGATTAAGTAGGAGTTACAGGAGCATTATTGATCACTGTCCTTTAAATAACCTTAAAGTTGCTTGTTTTGTGTTTGTGTGATACTGGTCATGTAGAGGGCAAAGAGGAGGTGCAGATGTAATGTGCTAAGACTGCGCTGTGATGACACAAAATCTTAAAAACCACATATATGCACATGACTGCAGTTTCAGCAAAATGGAAAAAGTGAGAATTCAGTCAGTAGCTTAAATACATTTGGGTGATATAATAAAATTCTAGTTGTGACCAAGCAAACCAAGGATAAATAATGTAATTTAAATTTAAAAAAAGTAAAATCCATGCAGACCCCAACTCAAAACTTGCAGGACTTAACTGAGTTGTTAGTAACATTTTGATTCCTGATACCACAACATTCCTTCAGAGTTCTAGTGGAGTTCCCATACTGATGAATATGGCCTACTTCATCAGAAAAACGAGGATCAACACACTATCAAAGTTTCACTGTTGCAACTGATCAGTATACTGTAAAAAGAAATAAAATAGTATAAGTTTTTGTAACAAAACCATATGAAAATGCAATTGCATTTTGGGATTTTCTACCATCCATTTAGCACAGCCATTTATCCTCATCACTTATGTCATGCAAATTTGGATACACAAATCTGTTCCACGTCATCTCTTTCCTCTGTATCCCACAATCCCTACTATGCCATTCTTATTTATTGTAGAAAGGGGAAGTAATGCAATAAATATTTTATTCTTTCCTCATCCTTTGTTACGTTTATCCTTTTTCTGTAATCCTCTTACCCCTACTTGCTTCTGGAAACCCCTTGCATGAACAGTAAATCCTAAATCTTGTTATAAAACACAAACACTTATGCATGTTTTTTATGCTTGTCTGATATTAACTCCCCCAATATAAATAGACTATTGATGATACTATTCAAAGTTTATTATCTTTGCATCCATTTTATCCGAGTGTCACGGTTTGATACATTTTATCACATATGAGTGTTTGCGTTGGACTGTGCAAAATTATACACACTTGTACTCAAGAGGCTTTCAACCCCTGAGCACTTATCAAGGTCAATAGTTGTGCTGTAGCCCACACATTTATTAAGCCAGAAAGAAGGAAAACAAATAAAATCTGAGTCATCTGCTAAAAAGTGTCTGGCAAGTAATAGAGCAATGCGTGCCAATAAAACTCTAAAATCCACAGTCAAGCTCCTGAATGCAACAGTAGTTATACGTTTTTATCATAAAAGTCCTCTTTTATTTGTCAAGAGCTAGCCAAGGACAATTGGAGGTTGTGTTTTTTTTAGTGCAAAGCCCATCCAAAGATCTTGGTGAATAAGACAAAAATAAGGCCTCATATGAATTGATGGAATGTTCAAATAAGGGCATGCATGCCTGACTCAAGTAATATTAATGCATGGAAAAAAGAAAGCATTTTAAAAGAAAGTTTAACTTTAAAAGACAAGAAAAAAATCCTAAATTATTGTATTAGAAAAATTCTAATTATAGTTTTCCAAATTGAACACAATACTTCTGAGAAAACCCATTAACCTGTCTCTTTAAGCCTGGCAAAATCACGCAGGACTTGAATGTGTAGAAATGTACTCGGTTAAGATCATAAAATCTTAATGGCAGCATGGTAACTTGCAAAAATATCACTCCAGGCAGAATCCACTAAGAAATTATATTCACAGTAAATGGACACAAAGTTACAGGTGTTAGTGCGTTTAGAGTAAGACAATAAAGGGAATAGAGAAGTGGGAAGAGGGGGTACGTATGTACAGGGAGCAGTGGTAGTTACAATGAAGAATTTTCCCTGAAATTCTTAATTTTAGGGTAAACGAAGTGCTTATTGATATATACAAATGTATGGTGAGTTTAGGGAAGCGCTTCTGGCATCACACAACATAGCTCATTGATTGTGGGACAGAAAACTGTCACTGCTTGCAACAAGCACAAGAGATACTAGTGTGTCATGTTTGTCTAGTGTAGCGCCTGTTATGTAATGCCGGACCATAAAAGAACATATCGAACCAACCCGTCCGACAACGATCAGTGGAGACGAAGTATAACTTTACACACGTACATATGGTGCACTAATATTTTCAATACTAATATTTATGTCAGATACATTTTGTTTTCTGTCCTACACAATTTGCATAGATTTAAAATGTCTATCAATTTTTTTTAAGTATTATATTTTAAGTATTAAGTACTATATGTATAGAAAACAGATATAATAGAGGGGTGAATATATTATAATCTGATAATAAGGGTAGTTTTAGTGTACCTTAAAATAAAAACAGAAGCATGGTTTCTTCAGGTAAATATGACAATATATTTGGTTCTTTTTACAAGTGAAAACGTTATTATGCCATCATATTTCTTTTAGCCCATTCTATAATCTTTGTACTAAAACTTTTGTTAATAATAATAAAAATATATGCTAACAAGTATTTGGTCAAGACTCATCCATTCAGGTCAAGCTCCAAACACTCCACATCAGTGCCATAAGAGACCCTGAGAGACCTGCACCTGCTCCCACCATGCGACAGACAGATAGGTGTTAACCTGACACACACTCCCCAATTTGGCTCGCTGCTCAATGTTAGCTTCACTTTTCTAGTCAGTTCCAGCTACACATCACCCCAGCTGTACCTATGACTTGGAAACTGGTTTGGAAAGATGACGACAGCTGCTTACATATTTTTTGTAGCATTTGCTATGTTTGTCACGTCCTTGCATTAAAGATCCTATTGCTATCACACTAATAACGCTGGGCTGCACATGTCATGCTTGGCACTGGTATGGGGGCGTTCTGAGCATGTCAGTGAGATAAGGGAATAGCAGGGTGTATGTGCACATGCCTTATCAGAGTGTGCCAGGAGAAGGTTTTATTTGTTTTTCTTCTTCATGTTTTGTACAATGCTACAACCTTAAAGGTGAAGTTGCAGAATATCCATGTGATGCAGGTGTTCAAATGGAGGAAGAAGGTGTGATGCACTACGTGTATAATTGCTGTTTTAGAAACAAATAAAATACAGATCACCATGCCTGTGTCCAAATAGAGACCTCAGTTCAGATTTTGATTTTGACTTTTCTATGTTAGGCTTTTCTTACAAATCTTGTTTTCATATAAGAATGACTACCTAGTTGTTAGTTGCCACTCAGTCTCAGTGTGTTATGCTGGGATTTGTTTCAAGATTAGAAAAACCATTGAAAATGCATGGCAGATACTGGACTGCTTGTAATGGATTAAAAGTTGAATGGCCAACTGTTGGAGAGGCAGCTAACTGCCAGAGCTGAGTAATTGAGGATGCACTGAATGCACTGTGTTTACAGAAAGACACGGGTAGCCAACTTGTTAGGTAGACAGATTATGAGCTGAGCTGAATAAAACATCTACACAACTGTGTTCCTGTTCATCTTTATCTGCTGGACAGCAGACTAGATTGTTTAAAGATACAAATCTTTAAACCTGTATCTTTACAAGTTTAAAGACCTCAACAGTACTAAGGAGCTACACTACTCAGTACTGTTGAAATGTTGTTATTGAATTGCCTTGTTGCTGAAAATGTGCTATATAAACAAAATTACCTTACCTTACCTTATTTTAACATAACATTAATAATAGCCATGTCACTGGACATGCTAACAGTACTAACATCTAATGTTTTCCTGTCCACACAATACAATGGAAGGCATTTGCACTAAAACATGATATGATTCTAGGGTGTCTTTGAGGGCTGAAGTATAAAACATCATGGGATGTTTTACACAACCCATGATGTAACAGCAGTTCCCACGAAGGCTCTGGATGAAAGCCTGGTGGGGAGATATTGCTGGCCAGAATGACACTGATTTCTTTGGTAAGTCCCTCTAATCTTTCAACACACACAGCATATGTTGCTCATATAACTGCCATGTGATTTCCTAAAACCAACTGACAAATGTTTCTTTAGATTCAAAGGCAACTAGAGTCTATGAAACAGACTAGTTAAAACCAAGTTAAAACCTGGTTTTAACTTATTTTATTGTTTTATACTTGTGAATATGTATTAATTGGTTTTATTTTGTAACCAGGTTATTTTGTGTTCCAGATTTCTGCCAAGGTCCCTCTTAAAAATGAGATCCAGATCTTAATGGGGTTTACCTGGTTAAATAAAGGAAATTTAAAAAAATAAAAAAATAAATAAAAAGGGAAACAAGCACAATTTGGCATCAGTTTATATTTACACAATACACATAAAAGTTATATGTTACTTTTTAATGTTCCAGAATATTTCCTTTTTTAAATTGAAACAATTTAAAAAAGTAAATTTGTGTACATGCAAGAAACAACTCCTTCATGTTTTCATCCCTTCAAAAACACAAATAGTAGAGACCTGTTTTTAATTATTTTCTGTTTTAAAGTGTTGATTTTAAGACATCTGAGCAGGTCATTTTTAATAAACTAGATTTTTCAGTAAGTAAGTATTTTATTTTTAATTCCTTTCATAGTTTCCATAAATACAGTAATTCACAACTCATGTTTTTCCAAATGGGAACATTGTTTCAGACATCTGGAAATGAAAACATCGTGAATCTCACTGACTCAAATTATATGAAAAAAAAAAAAAAAAAAATATATATATATATATATATATATATATATATATATATATATATATATATATACACAATAATAATTGTTATTAACAATAACAATTCCAGTTTTACCTCATATTGGAGACTGTAGATGTCAAGCATGTAGTTACAGAGAGAAATACTTTTGGTTATTATTCAAGCCCTCAGAATTAAACTCAGGCTTTACTCAATACTTCTACAGCCCCTCCAGTTCAATATCAGTAATCTACAGGTGAGCAAGCATGAGTGAGCAGACTAGAGTTTGGCACAGAGAGATAAGCAGAGTCATTGACAAGGGACACTTTGGCATCATTTCATTCCCAGGCCTATTAAACCTTATTGATCTCTGCTCCAGTTACTTTCTAAATCCCACAACACAAATAAAGCAGCTGTTTTGACTCTGAAATTATCTAAACTCAGGCTCCCCTCACTGCTAGACACTTGCCTCCAGCAACACATCAGTCCAAGTATCCTTCCAAAGTATTTTAGGTTAGTAATTAAACTCCCCCTCGTGCCGTATCCCTATTAACTTGACTTTTGATCACCCAGTGGGTTGATGTATGGAGTGGGTGGTTTCAGCAGGCATGCAGATGAGAATTTCATCTCCAGCCCATGACTGAAATACTCAAAAAGACCAAGGAGTCTGACTTTCTGGCTTTCCTTTTATGAACACACAGATGCACATACAAACAAAATTAAGATTTAATTTGACTTTGAATGTGATATAAAATACATACATACTCCCATCAGCTCCTGATCAGAAGAAACCCAAAAGGTTTTCACTTTTGAATTTACTTCTAACATGACCAAAACACGAAACTACATCTTGCATAAAATTAAAACAAAGGAGCTTGCACAGCTGAAGAAATGCTAAATGGAGGGACAAACAAAGGTAACAGCTGCCTGGAAGGCCCTATTTTATACCAAGTGAATGAGGTTTTGAAACAGTAACACTGCTGTTTGTGATGGTGGCAAGTAACCCACAAATACAAACAAATACCCCATAATGACAGCCTGGAAAAACAATTTTTGGAAGGAAAAAAAAAAATCACACGTATTCACTGTGTTTGCTCAATACTTTGTTGATCCACCTTTTCGGCCCTAAGTCTGTTTGAATACGATGACACAAGCTTAGCGAACCCATTGGGCAGTTTTGCCAATTCTTTGCAGAACTTCTCAAGCTCTATCAGGTTGGATTGGAGTTGTGTGTGCAGCCATTTTCAGATCTTAAGAGATGATGTTCAATAGGTTTCAAGTCTGGACTTTGGCTTGATCACTCCAGGACAGTGAATTTGAAGTCACTCCTTTGAGATCTTGGCTATGTGCTTTGGGTTATTGTCCTGCTGACAAATGAGCTGCCACCCAACTCTGAGGTTTTTTTAATTAAAGTTTAATGAAAAATGCATTTCCAAAATGCTGCTAATTTATTTGTTTATTTTGTGAAAAGTGCCTTGAGATGGCATTTGATTGTAATAAGTGTAACATAAAGATCCTGAAGACAATTGAATTGTATGAGATGTTCTGAAAAGAGAATATTCCTGAACACATCAAAACAAGTTTTAATAAGATAAAGAAAGCCAACATGTTTCTCTAATGGCCTCGTTTTCAAGAGCATTCTATTATAAACTAGGTTTACGCCAGAAAACCGACCAGCTAAAAGAGTTTTACCAATTTCAATAAGAAAAGTGGTTAAATATTGAACCGAAAGCATGAACAGACCTTGCTCATTGTAACAAAAGACGTGCTTTATACGCAACTATCTAAACCACATCTATCAAAATATCTGTTGGGGTATTATTTATACATTTGAGCCCATTTATGTAATTTCACTAATTATGGATTAGAGAAAAAAATCACAGTAAATTTATACACTTTGTTTACTAAAATTATTGAAACAGTTTTTGTTTTGTAAAATCAAATACTCTAGAAAAGCAAAACTATTGAAAAAAGAAGTTGATGGATAAACAATGAGTGTTTTTAAAATTCTTATTGCCACCCTGTCAGGTGACTGATTCAAGGACTACATATACTGGGGACTAGATTATAGGATGCAGCATAGTGAGTAAAAAAGCAGATGCAAAAGACATTTTACAAGATGAAGAAACTGAGGCAAAAGTAACATTAGTGATCAAGAACAGAAATAAAATGAAACAATATGGAACAATATCTTTAAAATAATCAAACTAAATTCTAAATCCAACGGATTGTGAAGGCATGCCTTGAAGAGATAAATTCAGACAAGACAGCCTGTTGCCTTTGGACAAGAACATTTAAAAAAAGAAACTGCTTGGTCACTTACTGTGGGTGGCAAAAATAAAGTGATATCAAAGTGGTATCAAATGTTCAACTACCCCTGATTTAAGGTTGTTTGATTTGTAAGTTTAGTGTTTTTAACACCCCTGAAAATTTGCTATTAGTGTAGTTGAACATTAAATGTGGGAAATTGTAGTATTTAGACAAAGTAACTAGATTTAAAATAGCACTCTAATCAGTTAAATTTGGCCAAACCTTTCCACATCTAAACCAGCTTTTATTCGGTTTTACCCAGGCGTTTTGCCAAATATCATAGTAATGTGTACTTTAGGAACAGAGCACTCAAATGAATTATTGCCCTAAAAGAAATTACGTTGTTTTTCTGTAGCATTGAACTAATGGCTGCTTTACGTCATGTCTGATAAATTAAGAAGATGGCACAGATCGAGGAGGGCTTTCTAACTGATGATGAACCATAATCACATTTAGGCTACTGTTATCCGTTCTGACATGTTCCACTCACTCAAGCTGTTATCAGTCAAAGGCCTGACAGCGGCTCTCTGTTTTCCGGCCTTGTACGTGTCTTTGTCGGTCTACATCTCAGGATTCGGACAAGCCGCTATCAGAAAACGGGTACATCCCGGCCATTATTTTCACTCGTGTGACAACACTCACCGTTATCTCCTCTTGTGATGTGAGCCTATGGCTGAGCTGCTGATTAATAGACAAGGGGGTCACATCACCCCTCTCCTGTCTTTCTGTTTTTCTGTTTGTCTCCGACTGTGTCATTCACCCTGTTTGACGAGGGCGAATTAGGCTGAAACTGACGGGAAAAGTAGGGAAAAAAAAAAAATCAAAAGAGCAAGGTCACTCAGAGGTGATAAACATTATGTATGAATAAATGTTTTTAAAACTACTCTCTCCTGGGATCACATGCACACGCACATGCAGTATTTTCTTCTGATTTTAATTAAAAGCTTGAGTGACAACATGGCCTATTTTTCCCATGGCTGTTTCAAATTGAGAGGGAGATAAGACTTATATTTAGGAGACCTTATCAAACTCATCTATTTACTGTCAGTAATTTTTCTTGTCTCGCTTTACACAAAAGTGCAGACAGAAAAAAATAATAATAATACCCTTCCATCCTCTGGGTTTCAAATCCCCAAAGCGAAACTATGTCTTTCTCCCCCTCTAAATCTCCTGTCTGCCCCTGGAACATGATGTATAACAGTGAAAAATGGAGACAATGGATTTTCCTTGTGTCCTAATGCGCTTTCCATCTAAGCTGTTACATTGACTCAATATCCTAGCTGCCCGATGACTGATTACCAAGGCTATTTTTGCAGTGTGTACGTTTGCTCTGGTGTTTACTCAGCAGTGGGGCAAGGTGTGATGTCTAAACATCATCATCTCTGAGACCAAATCCACGTGGGATGCCTGATGACAGAACAACATGAAAGTGCTGACAACAACAAAAAAAAATTTTCTTCTTGATCTATTTTTTGCATCCTGATAAGGCGTCACTTGATCCTACCTCCTTTTCTGACTTTTCAGCAACTGGATATCATATTTTGTCTGCCTGCAAGATTAACATTAAAGGAAAAGGGAAATCATTTTACTCTAAGAACCAGCGGGGAATATGACAAGCTCTGAAACATTCATGCACAACTTTGATTTGTTTGGCCTGGTTTGTGTCTGTTAAGTCATAAACGCAAAACTTAATCAAAGAGAGGCACCCAAAATTTTCCAAAATACATAATGCAGAGCCAAATATAAAGTGTGGAACATGTTTGAGTAGGTTTAAGTGCAAAGAAGTTTTACCAACTGCTGGTCAACCTTGACAAGGAAAACATGTTGTTAGAAGGCAGAGTTCACTGTGAGAATATGTGCCATTTTGGATGTTACCAAAGATATCATAATATACATAATATAAAGTCAATAAGTTTTTATACTGAATAAAAAGTAAATTAAGGAAGGACTAGAAAGATTTATATATTTTAGTTCCACACAAGACTAAATGTTAACCCTGAGAAATCACATTTTTCTATATTTTCACATACCAATAAGCTGCCATTTAGATATTTTGCCCTTCTTTGGACATTTTCCTTAGTTTGAGGCACATTGCACACTACAGTTTAGATCAGGCCTGAACAAAAAAAAAAAAAGGAAAAAAAAAAAAACGACCCGGCTTTCACATTGTGTCTGAATCCGATTCTCAGACACAAAGAGAATTGGAGTGTGTAGTATACAAAAACCAAGAAACTGTTGCATAATTGAAGAGAAATTACAGTTTATTTGATTATTTTTAGGTTCTAACTCTTAAAACTTTGATTAGATAACATAAAATTCAATCTCTTGTTCATTTTTGACAACTCTTGATGATAGAGTTGAATCCTATGGCTTAGTTTAGTGTTTCTACATCCTGGTGTTGTGTCCTTGATGTTCTGTCCATTTCTCTTCCCTCACTGCTTTTCTCCCTGCTCTTTCACCTGTTCCTCACAGCGTGAAGATTTTCTAATATCCATTACTTCCACCAGGGTCACTACAATCCCACTGGGTCCGCCAAAGACTTGGCAGGTGCCGATAAGGGTCCTTCTCCAGACACTGTAATAGCTTAACAAATCCCTCCATGACCCAGAATCCCCTTCACCAGCATGGCATCTCACTATTTTCCATAAAACTATTAAAATCTACCTGGTGTCATACTGGGTGAGGGGACTATGGGGATGTGGAGCACTCTGTCTTGTATGTACCAATGTCTCTCTGCAAAAGCAGTAAGGAAACAGAAAGAAATCAAAATTGCAGTTCAACTCTTGCAGGGAGCATATTGTGTTTGTGAGCAGGATCATGGACTTTTAATCTGATATTGGTGTATCTCTTATTCACCCAAGCATGGTGGGCACCAAGCTTAAACTATGCTCAGTCTTTCACGCTTTACTTTTCTCTCATCTATTCTTTCCCCCTGCTCTGCCTTATACTCAAACACTGAGGGTCATTTTGGCTCAGCGTCCTGGAGCTTTCATCCGATAATGATACCCGCTTCAGTGGATATCAAACCACAGCCCCACCCATTTCCTTTCACCCCTTCTAACACCCAGCTTTCATCCTGCCAATCATGCTTTAGCCCCATTCAAGTGGCAATAGTGTTAATGATTCATTTCCCTTGTAATCCCTGCTCAGCCTCATAAGCTTGTAATGGCTGTCGTTATTTGCCACTGTTTTCCATTGTTTGTAGTGTTAAATTAAGCCTCAGTGATCCATCCTGGTAGCCCTTCTGAGCAGAAGAAATACTCTGAGGAATGAACCATTAGCCACCAAGATGGTAAAATATGTGTCTGTTAATAAATTTTTATGTAGAAGAAACAAATGTATAAAAACTTATATACATACACATCCATTTATCCATCCATTTTCTGCATACTCTTGTTCCTATTGGGGTTGGGAGGGGTGCTGGTGCCTATCTCCAGCTAAAGTTCCAGGCAAAAGGCAGGGGACCCTGGACAGGTCGCCAGTCTGTCGCAGGGCAACACAGACACAGACAGGACAAACAACCATGCACACAGAGACACTCGCACTCAAAGAGCTAATAAAAAAACACATCAGCATAATTTGCTAAAAGGCAAAACAAACATAAGAAAGCTCACAAGACATTCTACAATCTTTGAAGCTGTAGCTCCTGGGTGCTCTAAACTGCTTCTTTTCTATCATTCAGTTGAACACACTGTGCTCCATTGCCAATGCAATGGCAATGGAGCACTAACATTGAGTGGAAAATATAATTTTCCAGTCCTCTTTTAGTGCCAAGGTGTTTCACCTTGCAACATTTAATGGATATGATGTTGCATGTGTTTATGGCATGAATGTGAGTTATTTCTTATGTTCAATGAGATGATTGCAAAATTTTAAAAATAATAAATTAAAAACATCCTATAATGAGATATTATGACTATAGTAATAGATTGTTGATTTGCTTTTAGTTTCTGAGTCTAAAGAATTTTTTTTTATATATATATAAATATTGGTCAAATAAAATTTGTGATGAAAGTGTAAGATATTTGTAGTATATAGTTTTTGATTTACATCATTAATAATCAGTGAGTATATCTTATTTCCAATATTTTGACAAAGATTGCATTTATTTCTTGATTGATATAAGCTGCTGAATGAATTTTCTTCAAAAAATGATGGCTCATTGTAGTTCACCTATAGGGCTGCAGCCAAAGGAGCCCCTACTTCACATGCTGACCTTAGAATTATGTTGCTCCTTTGTTGAAACATTTTAGACATACTAAGTGTTTTAAACCAAGGGGGGAAAAAAGCTAAAATAAAACACACTGCTAGTAAAGGGGAAAAAACCTGCTTGAGGGATTATGTTTTCATGTAGGATATTACTTCAAGCAAATGCGTTTTAAATGCCAAGACCCGCATCTGGTTTTTTGACCCGAAAAATGAGTTAAATGAAGTCTGTAATATTCTAATCACCACACAGTGTCTGTCAGGGCAAGGTGAACACCGGCCTGCTCATAAAGACATCACGCTAAACATCAGTGGAGCACACCGTGGGTAATAACAAGTTTCATGAAGCCATAAATCTGCCTAATCTAATGATTTGACTCACCTGCTGCACCACTTTGGTGTGTCATGGTGCCCACTTGTCATTTCAAGGGAATGTGTCTGTGAGGTGTTAACGGTTTCCCTCAGTTGGACAGATTTATTCTGCTTCTACATTGTCTGACAATATCTAATGTAATATGGAGGAAAAAAGGATATACTAATTACAACAATAAAACCTCCCTTATTTTTGGTTTGCTTGTGGTGAATTGCATTCATGTCAGCAAAAATGCCCTTAGGCCTCAGTGTGTGCACCTCATTCCAAAGCTTTTCATCAAAATGCATCTAATTCCCATACAATTTGATATATTTCTTTTTATATTACTAGAATATAATGTTTTTTTTTTTTAATGTAATGTCTTCTTCAATTTAAAAACAAAACCACTAGCTTAAACAAAGATAATTTGAGCTATTAAGGAAAATAATGATTCAATATCATCCTATGTAATGTTTCTTCTGTTTTCTCAAATTGAAAGGATGCTACCTCCATTAAAAAAAGACAAAATATATTTTCAATAAGTAGTCAAAACGTTGTTTTAACAAAATTTTTCTTCACCTACTATCGAGGACACATCTTCCATTGGATCTTTCATGCCCTGAGAGTCTCTTCAAAAAGCAGTTTTGCTCCATTATAAAAGCTTCCAATTACAGAAGGTTGCCAAGCATTATGAAAGTCACCTTAGTTTTTTGCTATTTGTGAGATGTGAGATTATGGAGGGGAGAAAAAAAGTCTTATCATACCTTTCATACGCAAAATAAACAATCACTGAAGTGTGCACCCCTGGGTCTGCAATAACAATCACCACTGCAGTCTTCCATTAGCAGGTTCATAGCACAATACTAGTGTGTAGATAATTGCTGCATCGGATTTCAGAGAGCTTTGCCTTAATAGAAAAGCTTTTAAAGTTACATCAAAACGTTTGAATATTATCTCAAAGCTGTGGCATTTTAAGCCACCCTTTTCATGATTTCCTTCGTATTCGGCTCCCTGATAAGTGATTTAAATCTTTCTTGATAAAAAAGGGAAATGTCAGTGTTCTCTAAACTTCACAATCAACACAATGGAGCTCAGCAGATGATTTCATAGACTGAACAGATCTTAACTTACTTCTTAAGAACAGTGAAGAAACATATTCATTTCATTTTATTTTGTTTCTTGTGTGATGTTTTGTGTTGGTTTTTAAAGTCCTGTTCTGTGATGTTTTGAAGGTCTTATCAAATGATTGAAACAGTTCAGAAATGTCAAATGGTGCAAAACATCCTGCTTGAAGGAGGCAAGCAGGATGATGTTTGAGTTGTTGACGTGATCATCGAGTTATCTTGGTATGCCAACCACTCCTGAAAAGTTTCACTTGTGTTTCATGTTTTTTTTTTCCATCTGTGGAGAAATGACTTCATAACCCTTCCCAAACTGAGTGATGTTAGTTTGTGTTTATTCTATTGTCTTCATGTCAGCATGATTTGTTGTTTTTGGATTAAGATACCTTTAATCTCTCTTAATGTGGTCAAACAGGTCATATTTTTTGTGATTTCTTGATTCTGTCATGCTGACCGTAATCAGGCCTGGGAGTAGCAACAGAAATTGAACTCTTTGAATAAAAGGTGATTAAAGTTAATTAATGATTTACCAGGGCATTGGTTCCCTTTATAATTAAAATCACCATTTGAAAATTGCCTTTTGTATTTAATCAGGTTGTCTTCAATTTAAAAAAAAAAAATCTGATCTGAAACAGTTAAGTCTGATTAAAAAAAATAATGAGGCAAATATTTTTGTAGCACTGTTTTTGGTGGTTTCATTTAAATAATCTAAATAATTTCCAGCATTCCATTCAGACCACAGTTTGTCTTTCTTTATTTTACAATCTAGTGGCTCTTAATCAAATTTGTGATGCAAGGTGACAGTTAGTATTCTTACAGGATTTGTCACATAGTTTACTGTCAGAGCTGTTGGTCTTAATCACCAACAATCAGCCACATCTCTCAGTTTAGCAGTACCAAACAGACACATTAGCTACTTACTGATGTCAAAGTCAATGTAAAATATTGAAATATTGTAAAATATTGATACATGAAATAAATTACTAGAACAACATTTGCTCACCATTAAAACCTTGTCTCAAGAAAAGAGATTGCAATGTATACCGAACATGTGGAGGAGAACTTGGAGGTCAAACAGCCTATAATGATTGGTGATAACAGCTCCACTTCCTGAGACAGAGGTTGTGCATGATTGTTTGGGCACTAGGTTGAATTGGGTTTGAAAGTAGTAGAGATTTGAAGATTAATAATTTTCTATAGCTTTATATGCATGCATGTGTGATTGGATGCAGTTTTTTGATAAATTTTAGATTGATTATGTTTTAAATGCTTGCATTGGTAAGTCAATCTAGAACAGTTTAGATCAAAGATGAAAATTTAATTTGTAGATAAACTCCTAAAGCTGCCTTCCTTCTTCAAAGACGTTTTGTTTTTCTCAGTAGTGACTCCTGCTGTTTGCAAAATAAAATATAACAAGCTTCTCAAAATAGACTCCACAAATACTTTTTGGAGCTTCATTAGTTTTTTAGAACCTGATCAATCTGACAAAGGTAAATTAATCCTTTCTGTTAGGTTTAACTATAAATCCACAATAAACATCTTGATTTGTTTTTCTTTTTTCATAAAACATAACGCTCTTTGACACATTAACTTATTTATATATGGTATAATCTAAAACCCGGTTTTAGATTATAAAGCTTACACATGTTTTATATGTTGTGTTAGAATCGCAAATGGCAGCTGCCATTATGTTCTAAACTGTGTTTCACACACCAATCTCGAGGGCCCATATCCTGGAACTTTTAGATGTGTTTTAGCTTGAACACACTTCAATATTATAATTAGGTCAACAGAAGCAGTCCATAAAAAATTACTGCCATGTCGAGGGGTAGTTCAGTCATTCATTTTGATAGACTGAGCAGGGGATGCTTTTAAATATCTCGGCCACAAGCAAGCAGTTGTAGGCATAAGGCATCATTTCCTCAACATAAATTGGAATCAGATTTAATACAAGGGATTTGCTAATCTCTGACTGTTAGAGACTTTTTACTTGATTACAAAATCCTATTTGAATCTATGAACTGTTAGTTTGAAAATGCCTTAATTGTTCTACTGTATATATTTTGTAAAAAAATTTCTTTAATTCTTCACTGTTCAGAATATCTCGCAAACTCATCACAGTGAAATAACTTTTATAGAAATATATGCTGATTTAACCAGTTGACCTTGATAATATTTTCTTCTTTTGTCTTCAGCCCACTTTTCATAGATGGCTTGACTACCTCCGGATCATATCAGTCTCTGGTAATTTAGGCCTTAATTTAAAGGAATATGTCTTGCCATTGTGGGGGCGTGTTGTGCTGGCTAATCTGCCCCTGGAGATATATCTTAATTTAGAAGGTACCAACAGCGACTCATGCTACCTTTGTTGTCTGAGGGCTGGAGGTCCTTCTGTTCTAGCCTTTCTGCCTTATTTTGATGTGCTCGGCATTCAAGTGCCCCATGTTCTTTCAATGGTATGTTACTTTATGGCAAATACACTGAATTCAAGATGTAGACCACTCAAGTTAGTAGAATTAAGAGACCATGCTTTTTATTCTTACTAAAATTCAACAATCAATGGAATAATTTGGGTTGTTAAATATTTAGCTAATGAATTTCAATCAACTAATTGGTTTATATATTAATCTCAAGTCTATAACAGGTGTTTGTTGTGTTGCAGAAAGTCAATGCAAAAATTACAATCAGATAAGCACTTGGGCAATTTTTATGAATTAAAAAAGCCCACCTTTCAAGCCTACTAAAGATTTAAAAAAACATGCAAATTCAACAACTTTCTTTAAAATGTCATGTCTCAAACCAATATAAAACAAGAGCTAACTTAAGAAAACATAAGTAGAGCATTAATCAAAGAACCAGGCCTTGTGAACCATCCCCATGGTGTTCTCAGGAGGATAAGGCAGCTTCTTGGAGTTCTTCATGAGGAACAAGTCAGATTCTCAGTGTCAATTCCAAGATAGATGGACCCAAATACAAATCTGGGCAATTCTTCAGATTTTCTTGTATAAAAAACATTAACACAAGGCTTATTGTTTTTTCTTACTTTACAAATGTGAAAAATGTAGCAATGTCAATGGATATAAACATCTTTACAAGATGCTGTGCGTATATAATACAAAAACACAATGCTAGGGGAACACATTAGACAGACAAAGTGTGTGCCACTCTAGCTCTGGAATGAAATAAATAAAAATCACTGTGGTCTTGAACAGTATTTAGGATCATTTCTGAGCTTTAATAAGAAAGCTGCACCCCTCTGCCAGGGTGCCCACCTTCATTTTTGCTTTGCCATTGTAATGTAAGTACATTACAATGGCCATTGTAATGTAAGGTAAGTACATTGTAATATAAGTACATTACAATGGCAAAGCAATCACATTTGCCATTTCATATGGCAAATATGAGACGTGAATTGCAAACAATGAACTAGAGTTTATGGAATTATTTTTGCAGAAAGATTTGTGGTACTTCTCTGGGTCAAACTGACCTGACACCCTCCCTTTCCTTGCGTGCGAAGCGCAAAGTTGGACCAAATATGACTTTGGAAGGAAGCTGTTTGGACAGATAAGAACAACCTGTGATGAATTGGCTTATTCGGTAAATCTGAAATGGAGCAGATGTTGAAGTCAAGAGGTCCCGAATATTTTCAAGGGAGTCCAACGCACACTTAGTTGAGGGGGTACCAGGATTCTTACGTAAATCGAGGATAGTACAGTGAACCCTCGCTATAATGCGGTTCACCTTTCACGGCCTTTTTGTGAAGTTTTTGTTCACAGTGCATTATGTTCTGCATCCTGATTGGTTAAACAGTCTCTGGGCTTCTTCTCTAAATACTGTAACATGCCAATAACGTTACAGATATACGTAATACAGCTTGGCAAATTTTGGCAAATATTTTTGCCAAGAAGAAGAAAGAGTGACAGCAACTACCGATAACTATGTTCTTCTCTCAAAAAAACACACCTGCACCACAGTATTCAGAAGAAAAAGACACTGCAGGCCACAGCTTCACAGTCAGAGGCACAGTAAAATATACGAGTCACAATTTGTCCTACTGTACTTTGTATTGATGATTAAAATTATTATTTTACTTTAATTATTTGTAAGAAAGCATTATGTTTGTTTAAAAAATGCTTGGGCCTGAAAACAGGTTTTTTTTCTCTGGTTTCAATATGGAGTATTTAATTATGCTGTATAATAATTGTAAAAAAATAACGGTAACTACTTCACGGATTTAGCCTATCATGTCAGCAGCAAGAGTTACATCTCCTTGCATTATTTCTTTACCTATATATTTAAGAGTTTAGCCACCTTTCAATTCTCCAACACCATTCTTTGCAGTAGAGTCAAACCTTACCAGTAAGATAATAATGGTTATGATCATTGCCCTGATCCTTTCTCACTGAAGTTGAAGGTGATATTAGATTTACCATACTGGTAGGAAGATGCTAGAGCAAAGATAATCTATTCACTTCTCTCAGTTACCTTTTTTTCTCCTTTCATCATCCTGCCCCCTTTGTTTTGTTTTTCTATCCTATTTGTATGTTGAGTTTTTCTCCTTCTACCCTCTTCTACCAGTCTTCCCCTTTTTCCCCAACCTATACTAGAGAACGCTGATGTCAGTGGAGGTTTTGGACCTGGAGGACATAGATAAGGACATTCATTTAAACCTCATCTCTACAGGCTGGACATGGAAAGAGAAGAGCAGAGCAGTACACATTACCAAAACCACAGTTTCACATCAACAATCACATTTCTCTGCCAAGTCCATTTTTCCTGCTTTCAGTGCAGTACAGATTATACACATAAAGGTTTTTTTCTACTTATCAAATGAAGGCCTGGGACATGATCACATGTATCAGTCTGTTTAATCTTTCCTTAAAAGAGATTTTCCCATTTGACCACCACAATGCCTTTTTAAATCAACAATAATGACAAGAAGTTATTTTATTTAGTCAACATTATTTATGAAATAAAACTGTGTTGGCTCTGTTTAGATGTTAAAAGGAGTAGATCTGTCCTACAAAAGCAACATTTTAAATTGGAAAAGAGGGTTTCACCTGCCCACCAATGTTTCAACAGCACGAGTCCAAGGTCAACCATGTCTGTCAACAAGCCAGAATTCAGTCTCCGTGTTAACTGGATGCATGATGGTTATCTCCATTAATTTATTTCTACCTCTGCAGATTGTTTTTTTTTTCTTTTTAGTGTTGTTGCTGTTTTTCTTTCTCTCTCTCTTTTTTTTTTTTTTTACTTTTTTGGCACTTGTGGTGAAGGGACTGAGGACAGGATTTGAACTCTTGATCTAACCACTGCATCATCATTTAGATGGATTTCGCAACAAGCTTCTTGGTTTGTTTTCTGCTTGAAAAAAAATTAAGGAACCGTTGGACATTAGGCTAGATCCAGAGATGTTGCTATAGAGTTGGTGAAAAACAAAAACACAGCAGTCTTGTTTTGTAGGTGAACTTCCATCGTCCCATCGTTATTTTCTTTCATAAATTATCGAAGTTTACGTCTGCCTCTTCAAAAAACATAAGTACAAAATTGTAGCACATGGAGTCAAACAAACAAAGGCATTTGGGAATGCATTTATAAATAAATAAATAAATAAATATATATATATATATATATATATATATATATATATATATATATATATATATATATATATATATATATATATATATATATATATATATATATATATCCTCTGGTAGAGGACCCGAGCTCAGAGGATAAGAACCACCCGCGGTGGGTGAGAAGGGAATTTTTTTATTTTTTATATATTAGCCCAACCAAAATCAAATAAGTTCTGTTAGTAAGGAAAAAATGAAATGAAATAAACTGGTGTTCTTAAGCTGTGAGCTGTCACACAGGTAATTTATTTTATCATGTCCATCTCTTTGCAGGTACGTCTATAAGCTGTAAGCTGTTTGCCACAACAGCTGTCATTGCTATAATCTCCATGGTTGGAGATGGACTGATATCATCAGTAAACTAGTTTTCCTTTGCATTCCGAAGCTTCTGGGCTGAAGGAAATTTTCTTTTTTCTATTTAGAGTGTATTAAGGTAAAACACGATGGCAGTCTTTAAAAAGATGGTAGTGAAACGGAGAAAATTCTATACACAAAAAATTGATTTTGGCTGCAGTTTTACAGTTACTATTCTGCATATTTTTTCCTTATTTTTTATGTCAGACATTATTTTTTAAAAGACTCATTGTCTACTCTTACGCCCAGTTTCATGTTAATCATATGTTATTGGTACCGCACATTACAATGTCAACACCATGAAATATTTGTTCCATGGCGCCCAGTAGTATAATTATTATTACTAAACTTTTGCAGTAGATTATTATATGAATGTCTTACTTTATTAGCAGTCTTTACATTATAACTGAGCTTAATAGTACTTTGTCAGATGGAGTGAAAAATTAATGGTTTATTATGCCACAGAGCTTCAGTGCAGAGTGCAAACACTCCACTAATGCCTGCAGTAATGGGTATGAAAAACATAAGAACCAACAGGGAGAGAAAACATACATCCATAACTTGCTGAGAGGAATCTTACTGCAGAAAATGGGAAAATAACATAAATCTTTAATGATGTAGTGACAGGAATGACCCTCTTCCAACTGTAATGAGGAAAAGCATGTCTTATGATACTCAGGTAATTGCAACTGCAAAAAGAAAACACTTTCATACTGTACATTTGTACATCCTGTACAAATGTTTTGTAATTCTCATACCATATTGCAATTAACAGAAAATGTATTTTCCATTTGGCCAAACATTTCAGATATTTCTTTGAGTGGACTTCAGTAGGATAGATAAGGTTTTAGCATCATCTTGGTTCACATCATACAATTCAGAATTTCTTTTGAGCTAAACAAAGGACTGAAAAGCTTTTTCTTTTTGTTTGCTTTTTTTACACTGCATGTCCAACAGTTCTGTTGCATTAGTGGCATTTTATACCATTTATCCCAATATACACACAGTCAAAAAATAATACTCTATATGTGATAAGAATTTGTTTTTTTTATGTTCTACATTTCAATACATTTTATCCAAAATGTGGGAAATTTAAATTCCTCAAACTACATTTAACCCTTTTAGATATCCAATTCTGATCCAATTTTTCATCAATGCATGATCATTTATGATCACTATCACTCAGGTTTTGCTATACTGATAAAGCATGTGGATTATATAAAATAAATGGACTTCCAAATAAAGGCTGTGCAGTATTTAATTATCACAGCTGTCTTATTTATATTGAAAATAACTCGTAATATGAATTATTATTTTCGGTTTCATCTTATGAAATTTTGCATGTCATAAGATCCTCTGTTGGATAAATTGTCACCGTAGTGACACAGATGGCAGTCCCAAGATAATTTATTCCAACCCGAATTGTAATATCATTTAGCCATGCAGTACCTATTCACAAAAGTAAAATGCAAAGTGACCGACTGTGAAGAACAGACTGTTATTCTTATAAACAGTGAAATAGAAGAAATTAATTGTTTTTCTAAAACCCAATTTTTCCAGTTAAATAAAATAGTTTAATTTGATTCAATCTGTGTAACATTTTAATATTCAATTGCACTGGGTACTGTTATAGCAGAAGAGAAAAAAAGTTTCAAGCTGATTACTAAATTTGTTTTTTGGAATATTTGACTTTACCCAATGGTATAGCCTGGGGGGAAAAAATACAACTTGTCCATTTCCGTGTTTTATAAACATTAAACATTTGTTTTAAGGCATACTGTTATACATGAAACTATGGTAGTAGCTGAGCTTAATGTTCACAAAAATTATTAAAATTCTGAATGATCTTTAAAAAAAAAAAAGAAAATGTTGCCTTTGAGCTCTCTTATCAGTTTTACTCAACACTAAGTCTTGAAAACAGTGCAGTAATTGTGTTGTGCCTTTGTGATTATCACAGGAACAAATTCTGCTGCAGTAAACGTGACTGTAATAGCACTGAATGTTCTGAAAATGTAAATAATTTTAGGAAGTCAACCACAAGTTGCATAAATAAATTAATGTTAAAAGGAATTATTGAATGTAAGATAAGTATAGATAATCAAGTCCTGCTGCTGCAAAAAAAAAAAAAAAAAGTGTGTTCTGACTATATTGATTTTCCATGCCTATGTGTCAGCAGCAAGTAATGCTTGCAGGTAAGACATGAAAGGAGGAGGAACAGCTAGTGCCAAACAACATGTACTTTTTATGACAATGTTGGTCGTTGTTATTACGTTTCCAACTAATAACTGTCAAAAGGGTAAATCAATAGGTAATTTTGGGGTCAGAAAAGAGTGGTTGGAGTCAATATCTTGAATCAAGGAACCCACTGAAAAGCTCTTGGGAAGCTTGGTAAAAGGATTACCCTCTGCTACCCTTATGTTTTCACTTCATAATTGTCTTTGAGCTGTGATGAACATCACAGACATGACCAAGTCCTCAACCCACACTCCTGCCAGATAGAAAATCAATATACCGGTATATGTCCAAGATAACCTCTTAGCAGACAGATACATGACATTATCATTGTTGAATTGGGACCAAAATAAATTCAAAATACTTAATGTTCCAGAAAGGATTTTAAAATGTATCATGGTTAACAATCTCATCAACATTAGAGGACCAGTTTTTGGATTTGATAGGACAATTGGTATGTTGGGGATTTGTTCCAAGCAGAAATAGTTCCATTGGAGTGAGATGTAATGCGCGCACAGTAATATTCACTTTACTGTTTCATAGAAGGCTATGAATGGTGACGATGAATAATTCAAGTCCTAATGTGAACATTATCCTTCAGACAATTGTCTCTATTGGAGAAAGGGCTGTCAGCAAAGGTAGAGTGGAAGATGACATTCTCAATGCCCCTTTTTATGTCTGTCCTTTCTCACAAATGTGCTTGGTTCAAACTCATGGGCATAGAAAGAAGAATCTTTTACATAGTACTTAAAGTATTGCACATGCATGGCCAAGTGAATTCGCTGAGCAATTGTTCAGGACTTCTAGGTAGGGTATCTACAAAGTAAATTCATCTTGTTCACTGACAAATAGAGTAATACATTGAAACAATCTAGATCAAACAAAGCAGGGCATTATTGTAACTAATCCTCTTTGGCACACTGAACTTTGTTATTTTTGGAAAAGGATTTATTATCTTTTGTGCTTTTTGTAACCCTGATTTCTAAGTTGTGGATCTCTCTTTAGGAAGAAAAGAAAAGCCACAGAGGAAATTCATTGTGTAGATTGAAGGAGAGCCACTTGAAATGGGGTTGAGTGACCCAGGATGGCAGTACACAGGCAGCCTCAAATGAAGGAAATGAAAAGAAAGAGAGAAGCTTATTGGATGTATTGAATCATTTTACTTTGCAGGCAGCCAAGGGGATTGAATGGGATGTGTGATCGGATTCAGAGTCAATTTGAAATGTGTTATCGGAAACAAACTTAACCACTGATATCTTAAAACATATACAGGCCGAGACATATGCTGTTCAAATGGGGTTCTCTAAAAAAATCATAGAGCAACAGCTCCAAGAAAAGTTATCCTTATTTTTACTTTATGGAAGCTTTATGATACTCTTTTTCTCATTATGCATTATTATCCATTATCAATTAGCTTTAAAAACAATATTGCTTCAAACATATTCAACAGCATTGCATAAAATATCTTGAGAGAACCAGTGATGATCTACAAACATAAAACCAGAAACAAAAACTTCAAACGTAAACTCAAACTGATACATAGACCATTTAGTACAGAATGTTAAATTCCTAGAAAATATGACAGTAGCTATACTATGAAAACATCTCACAAGCTATTAGAACAATACTTTACTACTTTCCTTCTAAAAATTAGGACAAAAAATTAGGTTCGGCCAAAACATCCTGCCTCTGTCCAAAAGTAACGAAGACTGGAGCAAGATGAAAATCATTGTAACACTTGTGATATAATACTCCAATTCCAATACCATTACTGTAGGTTACTTGCACAACAGTTTACATAAAGGTCATGTGCTCTAAAAGGGACTCCACTCCAGTAGGAAGGACATGACTTGACAAGACATTGAAAATGAGCTAGTCTTTCTGTCACCGTTCTGTAATTACAGCATTTTTATCCTGGACAAAGTTTCTTTTTTTTAAATTTATGCACAACAAAAGCCATTCACTTTAAGATTAATGTACAACATGCTACACTATCTGCAGGGAACTGTTACAGTGGATAAAACATACAGCAGTCTCTTCATTGCCACCCACCATCTTTGTTCATCTTTGTATCAGCTTTAAAAACAGTTAAGCACATCTTCATGACTTCTGAAAAATCTGCAGGTGAAGAGCAACTAAATGTACCTATTGCTTTTGTGGGAGACCACAGCAGCTGTTACATCATAGACTGATAGCAGCTTTTGGAGCAAACATTATGGTCATTTAACCTCCCCGATCACTGCTAACAGACTGAAACTGAACTTAGTTTTGCTGCTTTATATCTTGAAATGTTCAAGCTACAACTAGAAGAAAATTGACCTTTACTCTGATGGAGCTTTTCCTGTTTGATCATGAACACAGAATGGAAGCAGATACGGTCAGGATTTCTTCTTAAATGGGTGCTATTATGTATTTTCCTTGAACATAGTGCCATTATATAGCTCAATAAAGTTTCCAAACTGTCTTCATTTGTTAGAAAAATCCTGCTTATATCAAACATAACTTAAAACACATTTGACTTCTCAATTTGAAGTATTGAAATTGGCCTCTGTTTGTAAAAGAAGCTCCTAAAATCTACTTGTTTAAACTTTGGATTCCTAAAAGCTATTTCTCAGTATGCATCTATGTCTGTATTTATTCAGCAAAATAATTAATGAATTAATTAATTCCTAATTTTTGACTGATTCTTAAAAAATCTTTCAATGTCCTAGTGCTAGCTGGTCTCCTTTGACCCAAACATTGCTCGCTAGAACATTAAAAAATGAAGAAATGTGTAAACAAACACAGAAAAAAAAACAAAAAAACAATGTGAATGGTTAAAGTGTGAATATGAATGGTGAAAGTGAATGGTTTTGGAACAATAACTGAAAAAATCTTAGGTTAAAACTACAGTGTGCAAAATACATATTTGTTACAACTGTCACTATGTTGTGACAGTATGGTATGAGACAGATAATCTGTGAAAAAAAAAATCTAGTTTCTCTGCCTTCTCCCAGCTCAAACAAGAAACAACCAATCAGAGCCAGGAGAAGATTTTTATTGCCGTCAATCAACACGTCACCACCTATAACATGTTCTTTCCTTCAAGTGTTTAACACTGATTCTCTTTTTCAGGCCGCTGCCTGATATATCTTGATATATGGATTGTTTTCTGCTAATTATTTTGTATGTAAGGATTTCTTGGGATTTCACTATGAAAAATGTTGACGTGTTAAATATTATTTTTTTCTCCACAGTATGCGTTAAGACTTTCCCCATAGATTTTAATGAGGCACTGAAATTTTTGACAAGGGTTTAACCTTCTTAATATATGCAGTGCAAATATGTACGTCTCAAGTGCAACCACTTCTCTGTCATACCTAAAAATACCAAACCTGCTCCTCAAGAGTTAGAGGACCTGCACAGATGGTGGTATGCTGTGTAAGCCACACAAGACAATTAGTATGTGAATTGATGATGATGTGGGCTCAGCACTAATTGGAGGCTGGGAAACGAATGTGATTTCTCCCTCTGTCTCAGTGGGCAGTAACATCAGGTAGCACTGTTATAAGTCTATTTCCATAACCAGCCCTGGCAGCATGTAATGGGCTGATCATATGCAACGTGCAGCCAGTCTGCACCTTCGCCACCAGTACTAATCTCACAAACAGATTGCATTAACGTTGCCTTATGAACTTGTTTTGAAATAATTGAAGTGCATCACTATCTCAATTTGCCAGCTTTGGAGCAAAATAAGTCAGGTCCAGATTGGAATGAAATCTTTTTTAAGGAATGAATGTTGCGAGGTGGAACTGAAATTGGTCCCCAGATTTAATCAAATATTTCATATTTGATCAGTATGATTTTTAAGCTTGTTTAAAATAAACAGGCAAATTCTTAATGGAGGAGTTTTGACTAAACATTTTACATCCTTATTTTATTCTCTGCTTTTCGTGTAATATTTATAACCCAATATTTTGCATTATTATGCCGTATATTGCAATATGTGAAGTTTTTTTCTTAATATATAAGGACATTGTACATGACATATAACCAGAGAGGAGAGCAGTCTTGTTAAAACTCCTCTATTTTTTGTAGTTCTACTGTTATTTCTATACTGCTGTCTCAGAAGGATTGCGTCTGAATAGATGAACTTCAATGCTACTTAGGTTACAATTTCATTTTCATACCCAAGAACACATTAAAAAATGTAAATGATCTGGCTTTCTTGTTTGTTTTTTCAAAATACAAATACTTCAATATTTTCAGAACTTGTATTGGTAAAAAACAAATATTTCCACAATACATAATTTATCCAAAATCTTATGACATAGTTCAACTGTAGGTCAGTCTTACAAGTTTTATTTAAAGTGCTATGAGAAGGAAGACATGTGGCAAAAGTCACCAGACCGGGAATCAAACCTGCGACGGCTGCAACGAGGAGTAAGACCTCCTTAGTTGTGGTTTGCCTCTGTGCCACCACAGCATCCCCAAAGATGTATTCTTTAAGACTTGCTCAGCACACAACAAAAACTAAAAAGAAATTTAATGTGTGTGTTTTGTTATGGTAATGAGATATTTAGCACAGCAAAACAATATGAAGAGTACATAACATTTGTTCTAAGTTTTTACACACAAAGCAAATACAGCATTTTCCAGTTTTGCAAAATAGCAACACCAAAAAAAAAAATATATATAACAATATTAACTATAAATGGATAATATAGTATAATATAACACAATAAAATATATATATATATATTATTCATATACATATGTACAGCTGGTTGTTGCCTAAATACATATTTTACTTCTGAAATAGCGCCTACTTCTGTTTCTTCATTTAGAGTTACCTCCTCAGCTCCACCTCAAAAGAAAAACTCAAGCCATCACCTGCTACAAATACACACAAATGGTTTTGGAAATCTTTGACTAGGCTTTGCTTAAATGACGGAACATATTGCAACTCTAACAAAAGAACTGGTAATCTTGAACTTATAAAATAATAATTCAGCTTCATTTGTTGAACCTCTGACTGTGCCTTCTGCTAACAGTGGAGCCTCATGGGAGGTTTGACCTGGGGGAAGCCTTTCTTTTGATGGAGCACGCAGGCATTTTCTTTTAGAGCTCGCAGTTCCCTCCAGGAAATCAGCAGCAAGGAGCGGTAAATCAATGGCCACGCAGTGTGGGCAAATGACAACCCGTTTAGTTTGGCGGCCTACTTCGTTTCACAACATGTGGCCTGGCCTTCTAAACCAATGGCAGGATCTTGAAGAGAAAATATTTCCCTTCACTAAATCAGATTTGACAGCAGGTGGTTTGGTGAGTTGTGAGTGAGCTGCCTCTTCACCTGCCAAGAACTGTGCTAGAAGAAAACAGTCTATTTCTCTCTACCCGGGTGACTGTCCTGCAGCTCCCAAGGGTTTAATGGATCAGTGGTATCTTGTTGATGTTTATGTATGATCATTCTTTATAGTACTGTGAACTTTATAAAAGCCAGTGATGACAGTGGATGAATGGTTTTCTTTCAGCGGGAAGTTGTTCTTTTCTAAATTAGTACATGAAGCATCATATAAGAGGTTAATTAGCAGTGCTAAGACCCTCACGCGGGCTCTGATTGATTGTTTTTGATCAGGAGTGGTGTATTTTTTCAGACAGCAATAATAGCACTGCGAGGACATTGAGGAACTTGACTTTTTTTTCAGATTATCTGTCTCATAATATGCTGTCACGACATGGTGATAGTTTTACTAAATAAAATGGGAAAAAGCATATTTTTGTAAAAGATACACACAACTTCAAGTGGGTAAATATGATTTAGCAGTATTTTAAGCAGAACATTTATTCATGTTAAAAATAAACTTTTTGTTCCATGAGAGGAACAAGTATGTGGTAGAACAAAACAGTGATGCTCACAAAGCCATCTCATTTTAGCTATAAGACTATAAAATTTTGAGAAAGGTAAACAGAAATAACTTGTGTGTTTGAGCCCACAACAGTTTATCTAAAGCAAGGAAGTCACTCTGGGAAGGGGAAGAATATGGAACTGAATGTCAGATGAATTATGCATCTGAGGGGTAAAACTCGATTATACTCTTATTTATCTGATTGAATGGTGCTATGGCAGTGAGGTTCAATTTCCACTCCTTTACTTACACTTCATAGCTTCTTACTCTGATGCGCTCTAATCTTTGCATTAATAATAAGCCAGAGTGTCAGTTCTAACCTCTTCCTTCTCTCAACAGGAAGAGGATTGTTTACTTTAGTGGGCTTTGAGATTCCCAATATAAGACTTTAGATGTGCATTTCTTTTGTTTCTCCCAGAATAAAAGTTTCCCTAAAGCTAAAGTCATACCTGTATTTGCCATATGCTGAGATAATGAAATGTTTGTTTATACACAAAGTAATATCTGTTTTTCAAGAAATCAAAGGAAAGACATTGCAATAATAAAACCATTAAGACTTCAATAGCTTGGCATAGACACAATTGTAAAATGCATATTTAATCCTCGTTCCCACACTTCAATCCATAATCCATGATAAGCAGTGACTGAGTTTATTGATGAAGTAGCTATTTTGTAGGTTAGCTCCAGCTTTACAGTACTTAGATCAAATAACTTTCTCTAATAGGAATTATGAGAAGGACATACTATGAGTGAAAGTGCCCATAAGTCATGTTAAAATAGAGAGGAAGTAAACTAATGTTAGTTCCTCAGAAAATACCTGCTTATGAAATAATCTTCTGCAGAGCAAGATGAGCTTTTACAAAGGACAGTTTGGAGAACATATCAGTTCCGTGAAATTAGGTAATGTGGATTATTTTTGTCTTTAACTCTTGAAATGTTATACATTAACTATATGGTGAGGCATGCTTTAGATATACAAACTGTTTAAATACTGAATCAGAATCTATTTAAATACAAGCATTATTATTTGACTTTTAGAGAGCCATTCATTTAATAAGGAATTCTAGTTCTATTTAGTTTAATAGAAAAAAGAAATCTCGATAAAGTAACTTCTTAAGTAACTTAATTTTAATATTTTGATGTCAATGTGAGATCTCCTATATGCTGAAGATTAAAATGAAGGAATCTCAGAGGCCGCAAATTATGTGACTTTGACACTGTGCTGCTCTCCCTTGACTCCATAGATATTAGCTGCTTTATTTGTTTGAAAGTGAGGATGTCAAGTAGCAGCCTGTTATTTTGACATCCTGCACAGAGAGTGAATGTGCCACACTTATTAGAGTGTAGAGCCATTGTCAAATTGCTTTTAAGAGCCTATGGATGCCTGAACCATTGCTCTCCAACCTTCCTCGGATTATTCAATCTCACAGTCCCATTGCTGACTCGAGATAAGATGGAGAATCCATGCAGTGCTGGCTTATCTGAACTTAGCACACACTCTCAGTTGTATAAGATTTCATTACAAATTCCTTCCCTGCACACCAGGTATGACCCAATTAATGTGAGAATTTACTGCCTTTGCCTTTCACTCCCTGCCACATCAATAAAAGTGAAGGATTTAAAATGAAACCAATGATGAGACCTTTCACACAATTACCTAGATGGTGGCTTTATTTAAAATATATATATATATAATGTTTATATAATGGAAAATATATAAACAAGACATTTTCAGAATTGTCATTCAGGCTCTTATGTGTCTGAAGAAACATATCACATGTTAAATTTCCACCTAATGCCAATCTGCACCTTGCTTAATATATACTCAGTTATAATGACTCCAGCACATTACTTTTTCCAATCATGTGTTTCTCCCATTGTCTAAGATGTGTTAAAGTGGGACTAAAGACTTGGCTGAAAAAAAGTCTTCATAGTGTGATCATCATTGACAATGATGCTAATTTGGGGTAAATACCACAACAACCTCTAGTTAGCTTCCTCTTGGCACAAAGAGAGTCCCAGGTCAGTAACAAATCTGCTTTGTGATGTTAAAATCATTTTAAAACTTTACTGGGAATAAATCTGAAAAGGCCTCCACAAAATGTTTGGCAACAGAATTAACTGAGAAAACTCAAACATTAGGGCACCTCATCTAAAAGTTATAAGGTTTGTTAGTTACATAGTTACACATTTCAAGCCAAAACATGAATAAAAAAATATAATCAAAAACTACCCACCAATTACTTTTTGGTATTACTTTCCTCATAAGAGCTCCAGAATTGCAAATAAAGTAATCAAATATCAACTTATCAGCACTGAACTGATGCATTTTCCTCTTTCATTCATAAATTACTACTGTCACCATAACAGACGATAACTTAAAACATGCAGAAATGAAACAAGTCATTATCAAGTGACAGTACAAAATAAGGCAATGGCAATTATTTATGTCACTCTCCTGATGGCTAAAACAAGAAATTAGTGTTTTTTTTTTCCCAACTTTGACTAAATTGTTCATGTAAGAACCACGAGGAGCACAAAACCAGTGTTGATTTAAACATGCTGAAAACAGAGTATTTGAAATTGTATTCACAAAAATGTTTCCAACTTCTTTGTCAGGAAAATAGCTGATGGATGCTGTAGAGAGATTTAAAAACAACAGGGAAGTTACAATAAGGGAGCTCAAAAATATTGAATTAACTTTTTAAACTTTTTTAAAATTTATTTTATTCTTTCATATTTAATGTTTTCTTGAGTTTGGTTTGCCTTTAACCCTATAGTTCTCTTGCAAGTTATAGTAGAAAAACTACTTTTAGCAACTTTAAATACAATCTATATTAATGAACTACGATGGACTGGCGACCAGGGGGCACCCTGCCTCTCGCCTGTTGACCGCTGGAGATAAGGATAAGCATTTAAGATAATGGACGGATGGATGGTTGGATTAATATTGATACACAATCAATTCATAGGAAGAGTTTTTTTGCAAGAGATTTTTATATTTGTGCTCCAACCTGACTGGGTATTTAGCCTATGGCGGCAGTACGAAGGCTATGCATCATTTATTAGCAGTTTGGGTGTCGAAGCAGTGGACCGACTGCAGCTGGGAGAGACTGGGCACATTATTTAACAGTCAACCAGTGGATCACCCTGGAAAAATTGATGATGAGGAAGTGTAATAGAAGTTTTTATTTTTAATTGAGAGCAAAGTATGTGCCAGCAAGAAGAGATCAGTAAGTTGGTATGTTTATCTGAAGTTGGGGAAGTCCATGTAACACACATTAGAAGCAGCTCTCAGAAATAATGGTTATACAGCTGAATATTAGTTCAGCTATTCACAGGAATGTTTCATCCTCATTATTTATGACAGTTAAAGAATTTGCTATAACCATTTTCCCCAAAATAAAAAAAGTATAAAATATTATACTGGAAACTGAAGCAGACAAAGGTGCAGCAGTCCCATTTTTTCATTTTTTTTTGTGCCGAGAATAGACTTGAGCTGATGCATCACTGGCCCCTATTGGTCATATTTACACATCATTTCCTGGACGCCAAAGGTGTTTCTCATTACCTCCACCTTATTGTGGCAGCAATACATTGTAGTTAGAAACAGGATGAAAACAAAAACAAACAGATTTTTGAAAATCACAAAATTGCATGAGTATTCAAAGCACTGATCAAATTATTATTCACTCACAACTTAAAATTTAATCTTCCTCTTTTTTCTTTTTTTTTATATTCAGAGTAACAAGACCTGGATCCCATGCCATTTTGCATGTGGCTGTGTGGTCAAAAACACATCCTATTATCATGCTTAAATGGATAATATCATTCCAGCATTTTACACAAATTTTGTGAACTATGTAGTATGTTTAAGTTCTAAAAGATAAAAATTTGACTTAAGAATAATTTCACTATTTATTTCTTTGCTTGCTTTAAATGATTACCCTTATTTTTGATATTTTTCTCCAAGTCCAGGTGCATCTTTTTGTATATGAATACTGCATCTGTGAATGAAACCTAGCCTGAATGCATCTGGTTGCAATCAATGGCAAGTAGCAATAAAGTGCACAAAAGAATTCAGACAACCAAAGGAAATGAACCAAATTCAATTTCAGCCCTAGCGGCTCAAGCTGTCTTCCACATAAAGCCAGGACTTATTATAAAATGGGCACCAGTGTCATTGTTATTCAGACCTGATGAGCCGCCCTCTGTTTAATGGAACTTGTAAATTTAGATCACCCAACAAAGGTTCCCACATTATGAAGCTGCTTTGCTCCAGTATTTTGATCACTTGCTATTTGAGACTCGACTGTAGCAGAAATTGAGTATTCAGCTTTTGTGTCGGGTGTGCAGATGGCGGTTATTGATTCATTTAGATGGGATTTATTGTTTATTTCAGAAAGCCCTATGTGTTACCTGTATGCTAAGAAGTCTGAAAAAAAAAAAACCATTAAGTGATGAGTCACTTGACTGCCATAGATTCCGGAAATTGGTTTGCTGTGGTGCAACAAAAGGCTCGTCTGTGGCACGTAATTGCTTTAGACCTACAACTTCCACCTCAGACACACACAATGAAGCGAAACACAAAAAGGTGTGCAGCTGAGACTCAAGGCCTGTTCAAGTATGTTTGATGAATTGAAAGGTGGCTTACTTCAGAGCTTCTCTGATGAAGCGATGAGTGTGTGAGCGGTGTTTTGATAGACGGAGAACTATGCAGCAGAATGATAAAAAATTTCATGACAACATAGCTGTTCATGAATCTTTGAGAATCCCGAAACCAGTGATTTCAATCAAGTACCATTCAAATAATGGAATTTTCAGTGGCTCAAAATGTGAATCATTTTTTAAAAATGTGTTGGGACATATTTCTCTCTGCATATGTGCTGACACAAAAGAAACTGCAAAAGACTAGGTGGTTGTACATTTTCTTTTGAGTAGTCATTTGACTCATATCCTGAAATTATAATAGTAGTTGAAGTGTAGGAATTACAACAGCAAACCACATTGACAGTAACGCAATCTGAAACTTAGCTGTCAGGTAGTATTTTTAATAGATGCAAAAACAGATGTTCTGCCTCACAACATTCTCAATTTTTCTTAAATACAACTGAATGGCCTAAAATAATATTCTGTCAGTATGTATGTTCTACCTCAAAATAGATTTACAAATACATCTACTTAGATAGTAGAGAAAGTTAATACCATGTAATAAATTATTATTTGGTATCAGTTGTATCACAATGTCTTTAAATTGTCAATATTGTATCTTAATGCTGTTCACTCCAATCCTTATTGCTGATCTATTATCTCTGAATTATGTCAGTCATGCCCACAGAATTACCTGAGAAGTTGTGTGGTTGCTTTTTGTGTAGCTAATATTTCAACTTCAAAGTTCTTCATATGCAAACAGCTTTAAAAACTGCACAAACTGCATTCAGGATTAAACTTGATCACTCTCATCCAAATTCGTGCACCCAAAAATATACATTTATTGGGATCCACACTTGACTTTTTTTCAATATGTTTTGCACAAACAGAGAATTGGTTGCATATAATATAGCAGCCTAACCCTGACAGAGACAGTTTTTATAATATTTAATAGTAGGGCAAGTGGCTGCAGTTGTGCAGATAAACTACACACATGAGAAGACCACTTCTGACAAAGCTCATGTGTTCGCTGGATTCAGCAGTTCTTTACATTAATGAATACTGAAGAGAACTGTGAGGACTTAATTAAGTGTCAAAGCCCTTGGCTATTCAGAGTTAGAGTGTCAACTCTCTTCATTCACTTAAGCACAGTGGTTCCTTAATGCTCTGCGTCATTCCAAGAATTTAGAAATAAACCAAGCCGGCAGAAGGTCCCCGAGCAACAAGATTGCTGAGTTGAGATTTGTGTCTATCTGCTGAGAAGTAATGATGAAGCACGTCTCCTCTAGTGCTGCAACAACCAAAGAAGTAAATTGGAAGTCTCACTGCAAAGTTCACCATTTGACTGGGGCAAAGGGTCAGGACTGAGCTTGAAGTTCTTGTTTATAATAAGAGAGGAGAGCAATTCTCTTTGTGGCACACTATGGCCTTCCTGGTAAATATCTAGTTTTCCTTTTGATGTTTATTCCCTTGAAAAACTGATTTCCAATATTCTAAGCCTTGTGTCATTCATACTTGTTGCAGGGGTGATTAATGGCCTACATTGTGTAATCCTTCAGCTGCTTTGAATTATGCCAGTTAAATTATCATGAAAAACCAGTGGTCTTTTGATCACTTTTATCCTATTATAACTTAAGTACTCCTTTAATTTTTTTTGGATCCATGTTATGATAAGTAGCCTGTAGATTAAGTTAAAGTTTTATCTTCTCTTTTAATTTAATGGTACTGAGTAAAAATAAGTTGATTCAAAGAAGATTTCATTCTTGCTTGTTCATGTCAGACTAGATTTTCCTCAGTGATCCTTAGTCATGTTCATTTTGTTTTGAGAAAAAAAACTATTTTTGAAAACTTTTTCACAAGCTGTATTGTACCAAGATATTCTGTAAGTTTGGGGGAGGCACTCTGCAATGGTCGCTGTTCAATTTTCTTAATACTTTTATTTATTTAATATTTTCCTTATCTGCAACAAACAGAATAGCTGCTTTCTGAAAACAAAACTGCAGCCAAAAATGTGCATGAATATTCAAAAGCATGAAATCTGCAAAGATGATGTAAATAAATGTGACACAGCCCAACTCTTTAAATTGGCAATGACCCTTCAAATGGCAATTAACCTTTTAGATCAGGTCTAAACCAGTGTCATATTTAATTCAAATTTAAGTTTCACAAATCACATTAGAAATGTCACAAAGAATGCATCTTAACATTTGAAATACATTTCCATAATGGGGCTGTTTCTATCCTAGTCCAGAGCAGAGAATTTAGTTTATGCTTCTAAAATGTTGAGATTATTGTAATTGTAAAGGATTATAGCCACTGCAACTACCACAAAATTTAGTCACTATGGTGACAAGGACCAGAAAGTGACCTCTCATCACACTGATTTTAAAGGTGGTACAAATGCCTTTCCTTTTAAGAACTGGATTAAATTGAAGGTCCATCTATTTTTTTTCTGACTTCTAGCAGTTTTTATATTATCTAATAATATTGTATTATTTTTGTTATTTAAGTAATGACTAATCATAGCAAGTACAGTTCACTTACTATTTATGCTATCATTTCTGTGTTTTAATTTTTTAAGTATTTCAGTATAATTTGTTTTGTCTGTTCAATCTGATGATTTTAACAATGCATCTCTACTGAATTGAAAAATTTTGGAAAGTCCTTTGTTGCATCCAATTAAATAAAAAGAGTTCTATAAATAAAACTTGACTTGCTATACTAAATACGGCTGACACAATAATGTAAGTTGCTTGAAAAAGAGCAAATATCGTATTACAATTTAATTATTGAGGCTTCGAGTCACTTAGGGGTGAAAAATACCGAGCTAAATGTAATTCAATGCAATTTTAATGTTATAGGAGCACACTTAAAAGTGCATTATGTATTCTTTATTAGTTTCTTCCAGTTAATCAAAACGATAATTTGCTGTTTATCTGACAACCAGAGACATGCAGGGAAACTAGGAAGGCTGAATAATAGGTTTAGTAAATGTCAAATGTAGTGATTTTAAGCTATATGACACATTATAAAAATAATAAATACATTGAGGGGAGAACATCAATGGATGTCAGCCAAAGTACCCAGTTTGGAGGCAGAATCGTTTTTCATTAAGATTAACTGTGTAGCGGGGGCGGCCTATCTTCCTATGCCTCCAGCTGACACTTGTCCCCCTTCCACAGCAGCAGTTTGCATGTGTGTGTGTTTGTGCATGAGAGAAACAGACTGCTTGCTGTGCATGTGTCAGTGTGAGTGTACATCCATGCTAATGTTATTTAATGCATGTGTGTGTGCACGCACTGGTATTCCAATGCTATCAAACAATAGGCGTGTTATCAGACATTGCCTACAGCATATGAACAAACCAGAGGGGGATTCTGACCAAAAATTAGCATTTTACCAGAAGAACCAAGCCAAAATTTGAGGGAAAGGCTTTTGTTTTCTGGTCTCAATTTCAGAAACAAAATCTCATTGTTCCTCATGTTGCACACCCAAGTTGAGTATCTTTACAAAACCACTGACACCAGTGAGCGTTCCTGAACAATGATGTAACAGCTGAAAAAGATAAACACAGCTTTGATGGAAGGAGCTCTCATAATTATAGCTGTATATCTCATTTATATGAGATAAAGTGCTACCACCTGCCGTAAACAATTAGCTGCAGCCACTGAAACCATTTAACTGTGTCGGTATAAATGTGCCATATTTTCACATTAAACTTTACAAACTTAAAAAAAAAGTTTGATAAAATACAAATTGGACACAAAGTGCAGTGTCAGGTTCAAGTTGTTAGGCGTATGCGTCTCTCTTTGATTCAGAGTGTTTGTTTTTATTGTTCTGTAATGACTGTATTAAATAAAAATATTTACAGATATATACTGATCTATGCTGTCACCTTCTGTTCTGTACTACTTGATAATCTGATTTGAAAAATCAGATAGTTACCATTTAAAAATGTTGTAATTAATGAATTTTACCAAAAGCAACACCCCAGTTTATTTAGATTTAAAGTAAAACACTTGCATGCAAACAAGTTCACCAAGTAAATCTGAAAGTGAATAATACACTCCAAACATTAATGCATGTGTTCTAGTATCGTCTCAACAAAACTTTAAAATAAAGATTCCCTGTAGTTCTGAGGGACGAGATGAACTCTAAACGAGAAAGACTTAGCCTCACAGCACACTTCTCATTGATCAAATACATGCTGTCTGCCAAGCTAATGGATCTCATACAAAGCATGCAAAGAGATCCAAAACAGATAAAGAATTGATAAAGAGTGTTTTCATGTTGTTTTGTATAATTGTGTGAAGAAATATAAAAAAAAAGACATGGATGAAAGAGGTACTGTAGCAGAGATGCACCGACTGGTATTTTGTGGCAGATAACTGATCACTGCTTTTTGTTAAGTGTTGACGTTTTGAAGAAATATTAATTAACTTTGTACATGAGAGTTACTCTGTGGTCACCTTATTCATATATCCAAATAAATATTTTAGGAAGTGTGACTTTAGCTTTTTAGATACTAACTTCAACATATTTAGCCAGTGTATTGATATCATGAACAGCTTTTAATTAAATAAAATAAATAAATAAATATAATAAGTAGACCGGATGTGACTTGTAGGCCATAACTTGAACAGGTCTGCTTTGATCAATGCACTCAGAAAAAAGGTTTGTATAATAATGTCTCACTATGTTACCACCACATCAATGTTGTGAAACTGTTTCCTTGTCAGAAAGCTAAACTTTTTACCTACTATCTCCTCAGTATTGTTAAACTGAAAGTGTTGCACCATGTTGCATCATCAATTTTGTTCAGAATATTTGCAGAATGTCCAAGGTTTGCATTTTAGGCCAAGTTAAAAGGAAATCTAGGAATTACAAAATATTGATGTTTTTTTCCTTAAGAAAATATTGATAAGAATTTAATTACTAGAATGGTGAATGTGGTGTTTTGGGGAAAAAGGTCCAGGTTTTCTTCTTAAGGCAAACAACTCAACTTCAGTCCCAGTTGGTGGCATGTTTCTTCACAAGATGCTAGCAAAAAACAGTAGTACAGCTTCAAAATTGGCAATCTGCACAGCAGGTGTGGGAAGGTGGACATTCCATCAACATGGAACATGGCTTTTCATCATTTACTGTTCACAAAGAACTTGACTTTTCTTTTCTTGTTTGTTTACTTTTCAGAAAATGACCTCTGGGAGTTTGAAAAGATGTAGCTAAGACATGATGGGAGTCCTGCTCGTTGTTAAAAGAACTGTTTCTTTCAGAACCACTTCTCCTGAGTCATTTTGAGCCTGATAAAAGTAAGTCCAATTACTTTGAGAGAACCTGTCCAACAAAAGTGATTCAGAAACTTTATTTTACTTAACTTTACTTCCCTGTTCACTTTTTTTGGTTTATACTTTGACAAAACGATGTTACACAAAGTAGATTGTGAATCCAGTTTTTTGTTATGTTTGAGTATGTGAAGTTTTGAAGTGGATTCAAAAGGTAGACAATTATTGAGGAAGGCTGAGTAACAGAAAAACACAGGGCAGAGTCCTGTATTTTGCATTTCCTTTGCATGTCATTCAGCTATTTTTTATCTTCTGTTCTTTGAAATCACTCTTCTTTGCAGAAATAGCAGGAAATATCCCACAGATGGCATGTTGTTCACTTGTTTAGAGAAGTTTGCACCTTTTGGTGTTGACTGTCACAGTTATTTCTTGTGACCATATGCTGAACATTAGCTCAGAAACTGACAGATTTTTGGCGGTTTTACCCGACATCAACATTTGCACATGGCGTGACTGTGGTAGAAAGTAGTGGCAAATATGTTGCTTAGTCTTAGTCGGCATGCTGCGTGCGCCACTCAACATACAATTATATACCACATATTTTACTTTCTATACAGTATATTTACTGTGATCTAACAGGGGCTAATGTTTTCCCAAATAATTAGGACAGATACATACTCTGAGTCACTGCTATTTCTGATTATGTGTGATTGTATCAGCATTTTATAAAATATGTTTTGCAATGAACAAAAAGACTAGTGCAAAGTCCTTGTCAAAATAGAGAGCACACTCATCTGCAATCAGCTTTTATTGTTTCAAAGTCATCACAAATCACTCTACAAAGAAATTTTAACAAAGGGAAGGGTTGCTGCTGAACTGACTCAGAATTTTTATGACATCTGGCTTCGCTTCAGCTATTTGAAACCACACTTCTTTTCATTTGACAATTTGCTTTATTATGACTGGTAGGAGTTGGCAAAATGTTATTTATTTATTTTTACTGGTACATCTCATTAAAAAAAAAGCTTTGTTTTTCATTCCTAATTTGTTTTCATAATTTACAGTTGCACTTCTGAGATTAAAAAAAGTATATATCTTTACCTTATTAAAAGCCAAAAAACATGCCAGAAATCACAAAGACCAAAATAACCAAGTAAGTGCAAGATTCTGAGCACACTAAGACATCCAACTTTCAACCTCTTTTCTGTGAAAGAATGTTTGTATTAGTTGTGTTCATTGCATAATTCTCAACAATTAACAATTGTGTTTATGAAAGTAGTTATTCATTGGTCATTGTTTATTTACAAGACAATGATAATTTACTAAAAATAAATGATGCCTTGATTAAATGATTACAGCAAGAAGTAAATAAAATATAAAACTCAAAGGAATTAACCAAATAAATGAGTATAGTGTTACGTTCACTATAAGATACAAAACTAAACTATACTGTACTATGCTATGCTATGCTAGTCACGGAGCTTGTGAATTTCCAGGCTCCAGGATCAACTCAAGTTGAAGAGACATCACAAGTTATTAGAGTGAAAGGCCAAGTCAAGTCCAAATCTCTCATGAAATCATCAAGTCAAGACCAAAGTTATTAAATTTATGATTTGAATCTTACACAGTTCTAAATCAGAGGACTCCTCTGTTTCACACCACACATATACTTGGATAGCAACTTTGACAGTATTATCAACTTGTTGGATAGCTTACAGTGAAAGTCCCCACATACACCTTTGTGTTGACAGGGGCACATTTGGAATCACTAAGGGGTAATGTAGTGGAAAATAGGAATCATGAATTGGAACAGCCAGATACAATGTTGTTTAAAATAAGAGGGCCTTTGAAAGGTTAATGGTTGCCATTTCTCCACAGTGTTTGCGCATTATTCAAATGCCAAGCAGACAAACTTTAATCAACACTCAGTATCACACAAACAAGTACTGTGCCTCCTTCTGAATGTCTTCATTAGACGTCTCATGTATTATTAAAGTAATCAGACAACTATGCCCTTACATTCAGTCTGAATGGGACTGCTTCAAACCTTTAACAAGAGGGAAACATGGTGACAGATGCAGAATGAATCAGATGCCTCTTTGTTCTAGTATGTAGATTAAATTAAGGTTAATTACTATATGTACATGTTTAGTTTGAATAGAATAAGGAGACAGACTTATAGAACCATACATGTAGGTGAGCTTAGTAGCTTAAGTCTTAAGTTGTAAAGATTACAGTCATGAAAGTTAAAGTTTTCAAAAAGCAAGGAATAAGATTCAGTGAAATAATGAATCATATTCTTATGATTATTTTCGAAATTCTACTTAATTTCAATATGGGAACATAACATTAAAACTAGAATAAATAAAGTTTGGCCAGCACACCCTCTGGTGTTACCATTTGGACCATAATTGTAGAAATATGTGTGTGCTAACATTGAAGTTGGAGCTGAGAACATTTCTGCAGTCTGGTTGAACGTTCATGTTTAAAATGACATTTAGTGAATTGTTGTGTATACACACCTTTCATACAAAAGGAGCCAGGCCAGTCATATTATCAAACATATAGAGTATATGTAACTTTGTTAATCAACAGTTGATGAGTGGAGAGCCCAGAAAGTAAGAGTAAACTTGTATAGTGTCAATAAAAGGTATTCACCTCTTTGGATGTTTTAACCATTTTATTGCATCTCCAAATCAATCACGACCAATACAATTTAGATTTTTTTTTTTGCAAAAAAAAAGAAAACCTCTATAATGTTAAAGTGGAAATTAATAATCATAAAATAGTAATAACAAAATTAATGACAATTATATACAAATATTTAACATAAAATAAATCATTGCATACATATTCATCCTCATCGAGTCAGTATTTAGTAGATCCACCTTTGTTTTTTGTTGCAATCACAGCATGGAGTGTGTTTGGATAGCTCTCTGTCAGGATTGGCATCTGACACTACAATTTTACTCCTTTCCTACTTGTAAATCTGGCCAAACTCTGTCAGGTTGGGTGGACATCGGCTGTGAACAGCCCTTCTCAAGACCTGCTACAAATTCTCAATCGGATTGAGGTCTGGGCTTTGACTCACCCATTCCAAAACATCCACTTCTTTATTTTCACACCATTTCTTTGTCAGTTTAGCTGGATCCTTCAGGTCAGTTGTCTTTCTGGAAAATAAATGTTCTCCAAAGCCATAGTTCTCTTGCAGATGGAAACAAAATTTCCTACAGTATTTCTGAATATTTTTCTGCATTCATTTCACCTTCAAACTTCTATATTTGCAAAGCTTCCAGGGGCTGCTAAACTGTTGAACTACTGCAGGCTAATACAAAAAAACCCTGTTTTGCCACAATCTAGAATGTTCCAACACATTAAGGCTTTGAGAGGTTGTCGACCATGATTGACATGCAGACCAGCCAATCACAGTCCAGACAAGAATACAAGGCACAATCCAGCGAACATGTGGCATTTTCCACAAGACCAACGTTGTTGACTGATTTGTAAACGTAAGAAAAAGAGTAAAATATTCAATGGGGTGAATACTTTTTTACAATCAGTCTATGCCAATCTTCTGGCCCTTGTTCCATCAAAAAAGGCTCCATTTATCTTGCAGGTTATTCCTGCAAAATTTTCCCACTAATTCAGAACTTTTTTTGTTCTGCTGCACGATACCCATCTATAGTCAGTTGAACTTTGCAATAGAGATAGAAGTTCAAGGTTTTACTTCACTGATGATAAACAAGTTCGAAGATAAACAAAAAGCTTTGTGGTCCATTCTCTTCCAGACTACCAGCTAAATGTAACACAGTTCACCGTGTTTGGAAGATAAATAAAAAAAATACTCTTCAGCTGATGGGGAATTATTTGCTTTACCCAATGAAATCTCATCAAATTCTTGTTTAGATGCACCAAAGTTTAATCAGTGCAATGAATAAGAAGCTAATGCATTCATGCTGCTGCACATTCCATAAGCTGGTTTACAATACAGAAAAAAAAAAGCATTAGCATTAAAATGAAAGTTAAATGCCAGCTCTTGCTGAATATCAATCTTCACCGGGAAAGTATCTACTGATGGAATACATCTTTTGTAATTAAGAAAGAATGTAGAGAAATATGCGAGGAGGACGGAGAGGTAGAAGTAAAGGACCTGCTCAGGAAGATGAATGCTATTATGAAGTGAGGGTGAGATGGCTGGTCTGGAATAATAACTTCCTCTGCCACATTATATTAGTGCACTTCTGATAAGATCATTGGAAAATGGCTGCAGTTGAAAATAATGCAATTCATTTTTTGTTGCTGCGGGACACTACAGGGCCCTAAATGAAGCATGTCTTCTATTAGACCCCTAAAGAAACAAACTAATAGCCCTGCAAAGACTTGCCATTTATAATATGACTATAATTCGTATGATTCATTAAGCAGGAACAGAAAACGATGGTATGCTCTGATTAGAATAGACCTCAGGGGAAATTCTTATGTTAATTTATTCTGAAATCTCTCATTGACTAAGCAACTTGTCGTGCTATTGAGTAGATTAACTCCCCAGGTCGCATTGTATTGTAGTCTCATATTGTCTCTGCATTATGTATAACAGATGAATGTTGTTTACATATGTTTAATAAGTGGGTCCATTTTTCCCACCACTAAATTAACCCTTCCTTTGAACCAAAACCAGTCCTCAAAGAAAGCATTTGAAGATTTTCTTCACACTCAAGCAAATTTATTGTTCGAAAAAAAAAAATCAGAAAAACAGATTGGCAGCTGCAGATTTTCTGATTGGAAACATGGGCAAGTGGTTAACAATGTGTATTAAAAACCAATATGTTAAGGGAACTATACAACGACATAAGTATTTTAGGAGTTTGAAACTACTTAACTTTAGTGTATTTGATGTTTAGTGAATAGTGGAGTTACACTTGTTAGTTGAGGATTAAGCATTCTGTTCTTCAGAACAGAACTAAAGTTATAACTGTTACAGTGAACACTTGGATACATAATTTGTTTTCCTCCCTGATGCGGCACAGAAAACATATTTATCTGTTTGGAAAAATGTAGCCCTAAAAACAGAAACAGAAAGGTGCTTACAGGCAGACAGATTGTGACTATAAGCACAGATCGTGACTATCAGCAAGTGATCTCATTATTGATAAGCTGCAGACTTTTTTTCTTGCATGTACAAAACATGTATTGGTTTTCATATTTTCCTTCAAGGCTTGCCTCCATGGAGGATGGATCTGGTTTTACAGCTGCAATTTGCTTAATTTACACACTCTGAGCAGACACAAAACAAGTGACAGATGGTTTAAAATGCAAAATACAACTAGGAAACTCTCGGTCCTGGCATTATCATGTTACTTTGACCTAACAAAGAACTTTGGCTATCAGCCATATGGTACAGATCCCAACAACAACAATAACAAAGCAGTTATGTAATTAACGTAATGTGGCAGAAGAAGTTATTATTCATTAAAAAATGAAAATGTGTTTTTAAGTAAAAAAAAAGGTAATTGTGTCTCACCCATTGGCAATGCACGATCAAGATTAGCAGGAAAGTAACTAGAAATTCAAAAAAACATTTTTAATTTTTAAAGTAATTCATCTCATTATGTTTGTGGTTTCACATTGTGAATACATCAATGGCTGTGTGGTTGGAGTTTTTTTTTTTTTTTTCATTTTATTGATATGATTCTTCATTTTATTTCTGCATTTAGAGTGAATGTACAGCTGAAATCAAACATTTACATCCTGCATAAAAGAGGGACAAAACTTGCATTCTCCAGATCCAACAACAAAGTTGACAAATTGTTCCTGTCTAGTTAAGGTTACAAAAATAATCTCTATTTGCTAAATGCCAGAATAATGCAATATGTCTATATATTATATTATATTACATTACATGAAGTCTGTTAAAATGTATGACGGCGCCAAAATTATTGGTGTCCTTCATTAATTCTTCCCTTCAGGATACTATCAATTTTTTGAAGTGTGCCAATCCTTCCTGCAGCACAACATGATGCTGCAGCATAATCTTGGCCTCAACTACCACCTCAGGTGTCCATCTAAGTCAAAAGTTGTAAATTTATCAGAAACTCCAGGCCTTCCAGGCAGAGACATTTCTCTGGAGGATAATTGGACTCTTCTTCATCATGTTTCACCTTGCAGCTCTCTTTTGAGGATGATGTGTCTGTGCACTGGTCTGTGAACATGTTAGCATTTGTGAGTGTGTGTCAATGTGTGTGTGAATAGAATCAGCAGAATTCTAAGTAAGGAAAAGGCTGAGCTCAGTTGCAAGTTGATTTAATCATCCCCTCACTTCTGTGTCTGTGTGTTCTGGTTGGGGTCATAAGAAAGCTTATGTCTCAACTATCTTCATTTTTAAAAAGTTAATAACTTATTAATTGTATATAATGGTTTGTGGTATCAAATTCAGTAATCAAAAAGTTAAGCATGACCTTCTGTACAGTTTCCTGATAGACGGCTGCCTTGACTTCAGACTTAGACCAACACCAGAATTTGACATTGCTTTCCTGCACCTCAAGCAACTTTGATTCTGTGAATCTCCACTTTTTCTACATACTTTGAGAACTTTATTTTAAAAAACAAATGCAAGTATTAATGGTGCACTTTGGATCACTGAGCAAGAGTCGTATCCTTTTTCTCCTTGGGCCAAGAATTTTTTTTTTTTTTTCGTTTTTTTTTTCTGGGTGATTGTAGCTCATGGCCTGTGGACACGTGTTTGTGTTGACTCATGAAGCACTAAATTTAGCTGTAATCCATACCTTGTGAATCTTTCCCAAATCTTAAATTGACTTTGCTTCACAATCCTCTTAAAGCACTGGCTATCCCTGCTGCTTGTAAAACCTTTTCTACCACACTTTCTTTCCACTTATGGACTTTTGGTTGGTTCTTTGATAACTGTTTCCCTGGTCTGAACAACCAGTGAAGCTGTATGACCATATTTTCATAGGTTAGCAGTTCTGTTTGCCATTTTCAGATGATGAACTGAATAAAGATGTCCAAAGTGTGAGATATTGCTTCATAACCTATTCCTACTTTAAACATTTCAACAGCCTTATTTATGATCTATCTTCCCATTTTTCCTTGGTCAACATTATTCTGTTTGTTCACTAATGTTTCCTAACAACAGCCTCTTTGGCTTTCAGTGAACAGTTACATTTCTATTAAGATGGAATTACTCAGAGTGACTTTATTTACCAATAAAGTGGCAAATAAAGGCAATTAGCACTTCTGGATTTCATTTACATGTTCTAGTTTAAAATGATCTGACCATGAATGCACATTTTTAAATTTGTATTCCTGAAAAAATAATATGTGTGTTGTTTTACTACAATAGAATCCCAGTAAAATATTGAAGTTTGTGGATACATATTACTAATACTTTTGCTAGGCAAAGTCATTAAGATATATTGAAAAGAAAGCCCGATATATCATTTATTTTTTTATTTTGTATTACAGAAAAAATTCCACACACTTTACTTAAAACTACATTTAAGTGTGTGAAACGGTGCAACCTATGAGGCATTTCCCACATAATTTTTACTGTATAAGTAAACCACATTTCCAATCACAGTTAAGAGAATTAGATCACTTTAGAATCTTTCTTATCCCATTTCTCCTGGAGGCAAGAGATGTGGTGTGACAATGACCAGGGCTTTCACAAACAATGGAGTCCTCTTTTTGGGACCCAGATAATACCACCTGACATCTGACATTGTACATGAGCTCCCACTGTGGGACTGAGAGCTCTGTGGCTGTGAAGTCTGACCGAGCGCCAGAATGGCCTTGGGCACCGACAGAAGCCACGGCACAGCTACATCAGGTCCCAGGTAAAGGAATTGTTGCACTATAATTATTGTTGACTGAATCTACAGAGCCTAAGAAAAAAAGCAATGTTTATCCCAACCCTCATAACATGCAATCTGATTTTTTTCTGTGTAAATAGAAATGGCAGTGAAGGTATGCTGACACTGCACATGTCAAAGTCATTTGCTGCCTCTAAGGTGCAGTGATTGCTGTGCTGTGAGGATTTGAAGCTGAGAGAGCCTAAAGGTCCACAGAAGCATGGTGATCTGTGATTTCAAAGTTAATTTAGCTCCATGTGTACTGTGACCATCCGATAAATATGCATTCCTTGCTTCAAGGGATTCCAAAGTTTGCAGTATCATTAACCACCAAGGCAGAAGTAATTTGATCAAGCCTAATTTTCTTATTAGTTTGATTATGTCCTCTGTTTTGACCTAAGGAAAGCAACGGAGATAAATAAAATATGTGTCTTTAGCTGTACAGTGGTTTTATAAATTAAATAAAACACAAAGTTATGGGTTACGTTTACTAAAGATTTATAACTCTGGTAAATAGGTCAAACTTCCAGAAATCTTTTAAGTGTAAGAGTAAAAATGCACCCAAGATGTACTTCAAAATGAAAAAAGTGACCTCTTGGTGATTTTGCAGCTAATTTTTTGCACAAACAGAACCCTTGTGAGATGACAGCAATCACACACTTTGATTGCCCCCGAGTTGCATAGCTGTCTGGAGATCTGGAAAGCTCTGCTTCTTCCTCCTGCACAAGTACCTTGATGCTAATCAGTCGTTTTGTAATTGAAACTGACAAGTCGGCACGGCTGCATGGCATCTTCTGGTAGCCTTGGAAACCAAAGTGTTCATTATCTTAAGAGGCCTACATTTCCTGATAACTTCTTGTTCTTCCTTGATTCAACCAATCATCCTAGACACTGACAAGAAATGAAAACTTCAGAAGAGAAACTTCAATTCAATCAAACTTCAAATCAATAATTTGTTGTTAATATTCATTTCCTGTGTGGTAAAACAGCTAGACTTAGTTTGTCTAATGATAGTTTTTTTTTTTCATTTTGTAAAGGTGGAATTAAAAAAAAAATACTGACATGAAATTCTGGAAATATGTTTTGCTGAGCTTTAATCTTTTCTACTCTTGAGTTTTTTATTACTCAAAAAACACATCTAAATGATGAAAGGTTCTTCTGTTCTTATAAGATTTGTTTAACTCAAGTTTTCATGTTGTTTTGTTTTTCTTCGGAGCTGTCTTATTTGATGTTGCTAAGAATTTGATTAATGGATTTGCAGTTTTGTATCTTTGTTTTTAATAGAAGACCATAACTTTGACATTATCAATTTAAAAAAATAAGACAAAATAGTCTATAAACAAAACAAAAGAAAGTTTATTTTTCTCCTCTGTTACCTTTGCGCCTTACTTCAACATAAACATTTAAAGTGTAAGTCAATCAAAAGTGTTTTAGCCAGATTCTAAGCTCATATTATTATTAGTAGTAGTATATTTACAATCAACTAGTTTTATTATCACTTGAGTTTTATGTGTTCACAATGTACATGATAAAGTTTAACCATCTATGCTCTGTCTGTTAACTGATTTTAGCACCAATTATTAAGCACTTGGTCAGAATTGGCCCAAGATGAAGAAAAAAATAATTTGGCACGCATTATTGTTCTCTTTAAATGTGACAGTCAAAGAGCAAAATGGAGATAAAATGATGTATGTTGCAGGAAGAGATGTGTAGAAGGTGGATACTATGACATTATTTACTTTAGAGCACATATCTTTGCAGGCAGATGCACAATAATATGACTGGGGTATAAAAATCATCTAGTCTGGTGAAGCTTTAAATTGTGTAGCTCTAATGAGATGGATGTTGTCGCTGGAGCAGTTTTTATTTAAATAATATTCACATCACTTTAGTTTGATTTATATAGTGCCAATTTAGTGCTAAAAGTTGTCTTAAGGCATTTCAAATAAAAAACACCCAAGAACTCCTTTTAAGGAAGCTCTTGGCAGCATTTGGGAATAACAAATCCCTTCAGAGCAGAGAGAAACCATCAGCAGAACTGGAATCAGAGATTGTGGCCATCTGGCTCATCTGGAGACTGTGTTGTAACTTCTTCTTAATTAAAGCATCAGGATACTTTCCACTGCTGCATTTTTAATAAGCTGCTCTCAAAACACAGACTACATTCAAATGACTTTATCACTTCAGTCCACACAGTGTGAAATGCTGATGAATCTCTGAAAAGGGTTTTGCTTACGAGTGATTGTGACAGCCTGCTGCCCTCTTGGGCTTTTGGAAGGGCGATGTGCCCTACAGAATCCTACCCCACTGCTCTCACTGCACCCCAACACACAAAGTCTGAAGAAAGCCCGGAATTATTTGTGGATTTTTTTTGATTGCGGCAATGTTGTTGAATTCAAATATACAAATGAAATCTACAAGAAAAGGTACATTTTTGTCCATGTCTTTGGTATTTGTTACCTGAAAGGAAGGAATACTGAAATGAACATATTGTGTCAATCTTGTGACTGACTTTACTATAAATCTGTAAATATAACAGCCACTTTTGGAAGAGAAGACATTTTCCACCTATCCATCAGATTATTTACTTTTATTTAATTAATTATGCATTCTAAGCTAAGATTACTGCAGCATAAAAGTTCTATTTCCCGGATGACGTAGGTAAACAAGTTTGCACAACACACTGCATTCTTATTTCAGTCACTTCATTACCTCTGATGTCGGTTTTTCATATCTGCTGAGACATGTGCAATTCTCTTGAGCTTGTTGTCTCAAGAAAAGCTGCCTCAGCAATAGGTTCATCTGGGAAAAAAAAAAAATCAGCTGGTAAAAAGAAAATCTACTGCAAACACATCCAGTTTCCATTTTGATTTATTGCACATTGTAATTACAGTAAGCAAAGGCTCTGATGTGTAGATATTCAAGTACAAGCTGATTTATTTTCAAGCCACAGTGAAACTTGTTATACTCTCATGTAATCTGCTTACTGTGGAGTGAGGGTGCCATATTCCAGAGTGGATGTATGAAAACATTTCATTGTGCAAAAAGTGCACACATTTAGGAAATGAATGCTTACGTCTGCAGGGTGGCAGTGCTTCGGGGAAAAGCTATAAGCCACATGTATAGCAGTAAAACTCAGAGGAAAGATGACTGAAGTACTTCAGTTCTTTTTGTTGTTCTTGTTTCAAATTTAAGTACGAATTAAACAAATAGTTAAAAAGAGAAAAAAGGAAGGTTGGATGCTTCACTCCCCTGTGGAGAGAAAATCAGTGGTCCATAAAAACACATTTTCTTTTCAGACAGACTCTGCCATGGCAACTTGGTCAGTGAACAGTTCACTGATTTATCCTTCAGCATCTTCACATTCACACAGATAAATATATGCAGGTCATAGATTTTGGTGGACCTTGGTCTACTAGGAAAAATAACCCTCATCCTTCATTCTCTTTCTCTAAAAACAAATTCAACCAAACTGAAATATAAAGCATTCACACAAATAATGCATATGTAAATAAATAAGTGCTGTCAATCAAATAAAACTATAATCTCATCAATCACACTCTCGCGACATTATCAGGATTAATCATTATGCTTAATTTTGTAAACTTGCAATATAAAAATGCCAATTTTCAAAAATGTTCATGTTTATTGTTTCAAACCAAACATCTCAGTTTTCCAGGTTTTCACTATTCAGGAAAATTTCAAATAAGTCATTTTCTTTCAAATGTAATTCAGAAATGTTAACTTTAAACTGGTTGTGCTTCGATGGAACAATAATTGACTGATACAATAAGGTTATGGACTACCTTGCTTTTCCCACACATCCGTTGCTGTGTTTTTTATTTATTCCTTTGCGGCTTTTGTGGCCCATTTGGCCAGTAATCTCACAAGAAGGGGGCAGAGAGAAGGAAGGAAAGACATTCAGCAAAGGAACTGAGAATTGGATTTATTTGTATATATGCAGATAGATTCTGCAATGGTTATAATTGAATGGTTTAGATAAAATCATATTTATGTGTCAGAATAACCTAGACATTAATCTAATTTTTAACATAAACATGATTTCTTTTTTCAGCAAAACAGGCCCCAGACACCAGTGGGTCACAGAGGAGAAATTTGCATGTTTTGGCAGGCAGCAGTTAGTCTTCGGTTTTAACCACTCGGGCTTTATTGCAATTTTTCAAAGTTCTCGAGAGCAAGCCAACATGGTGTGCTTTGCAGATCAGAAAATCAACAAGCCTGCAATATTTTATTATTTCTGACCTTAATCACACAATTGTGTTAGGGAATCTGTCAGTGTCTTTTGGTATTATTGAACTCTCGTATAAATACCTCTGAGTTAGATCAGGGCAGAAAAATTATTGGAGAGATGGGAGACGTAATGGCTGTGTGAGAGGAATTACTCAGGTGCTGACATGTATGTCAAAAAATCACTTGAAAATAAACCAGGAGCTTTGATTAAGAGACAAGACACTTTTCCATCGAGTAACAACACCAGCATTACAATCTTCTTTGATAAGATTCACTGATCTCCTGTTTTGAGCTCTAGAGATATTCTGATAAATCATGTTCCACTTTGAAACCACATAGTGAAATGAGGTGATAAAACCTCCTCAGAAGAAAAAATAAAAATTTAGAAAAACAATTCTCATTTATAAAAAACATAAGGAACCCTATCTACAAGCCAAATTTGTATTGTGAGTGTAACGCTAATTAGGGCTAGGTGCCTGACTACAACCAAATATAGTAATCAGAAAGTTTCGGCATGTGTGAATAAACAGTAGTAGTTTATTTATTGTATTTGAATTTATATTTATTTATGTATTTATGAAGTTATTGACTAATAATAATAATAATAATAATAATAATAATAATAATGATAATGTTTTCTTATAAATAAACCAATAAACAATAAGGAAAACAACAACAAACAAATAAATAAACGATGCCACCCAAGAGTTTTTCTTTCTCCTCACTCAAGTCCGTTCTTGTTGTTGATAGGGTGATTAATTATTCACCAAACAATAATCCAATTGGTTTTAGTCCATGATTCAAAGAAGAAGAAAAAATAGAGAAAAAATAAAAACACAGGTCCGGAAAAAAAAAAAAAGAAGTAGTTTAGCTTAGTTACATCCTACCGCCAAGCAGTGGTGATCCAATGGCTCGCCATCCTGACGTTGGAACGGGGAGGAAAAAAATCTGACCTAAATGAGGTCATACATAAAACAGAAATTAGCATTTAACCAGAGTTAAACTGCTATCTAACAACTAGACATTCAGAAAACTACATCGCGACATTCCAAAAAGTTTTAGGCAGAAATCAAATAAGTTTCAAGTTGCTCACATTAATGTCACAGATCAAATAAAGTCAGCTATCAAAGTAAAGTTAAGTTTTATTCAAGTTTAATTGACACTAAAGTCAATAAATCGACTTAAATACTATTTCAAAAACATTGAATTGGTTTCTGGTTTTGTTGCGCCACTACGAAGAAACCAACCAACTGCAGAGTTCTGTTGGCAGCTGGTTGTTAATTATGAAAAATAGCTACAAATATCCCTAAAGGACAAAATCAAAGGGCTTATTCAACACTTTAAGAACACATCTTTAATTCGGCCACATAATTAACAAGAAAAGAATAATTTTCTTTAGTCTACAAAACCATTTTAAAAGGCTAATATCTAAGACTTAAGTGGGCGTGTCGCCACCGAGTTTCAACTTTTAAGAAAAACAAGAGAATAAACAACTCACCGTCGAGTGGTTCTCATAAATACACCCAATGTAGCACATCGGCTGTTTTAATTTGAGTCGATATAGCAATGTTCTTAAGCGTTTCAGGAAAACGCCAACACACACCGCCAGCCACAGCACCCGTCATCCAAAGAGATCCGCGTCCATCTTACCCGGAACTTAAAATGTGCTGCTCCGCTTGACTCGCCAAAATAAAATACATGCTGATTATTTTGTGCAGGTTACACGAGTTTGATAACAACACGCATTTTTCTGCTTATTTTGAAGTTACTGAATATCTGACGAGTATGTAAGATCCTAAAGAGATGCAAAGATTTTAAAAAAATGTGTTTTAAGTTAAGAATTTCCTAAGAAATCAATCAGATGATGATGCTGTTCTTCTCATATAGACCTTAAAAGTAACTAGGACACAATGTTATAAGGGTTTGTTCTATTAAGATTTTAATATTAAGAAGCAATAAGATTTTCTGTAATGTTTGAATCCTAGAGTGTCTATATGATCCTTTATCTGTGAAACGTATATTACCTTGCTTAAAATTCTTGAAGTGTCCAAGCATAATAAAAAAATAAAAATTAAATAATCTTTTATGTAACGGTGAGGAGAGCATGCTCATCCTCGATGCATTTTTTTTCTAGCTGTTTTCACTGGTCTCTCAAGTCAAGTCTGTTTAACCTTTTGTCTGACTCAGTGCATGCACTCTACTGTTGGTCAAAAAATAATCTCCAGTTATGCTCCTGCTGAGGAATCTGGATAAAGCCAAGCTTGTTTCAAGCATTAGCTTGTGCTTGACGAATAAAGCACTAACGAGATAGCGATCAGAAAGGCCCCAACTCCAAAGGCAGGCTGCTTGCCTGGCAGCACTTGATAATCTCTTCGTTGGTTTCACTCGGCTCCCTTTAATCTGACTTCACATAATCCTTTTTTTATACCCTCCTGATCAAGTAAACGCTTAATTATGGCTAATGAATTCCATCTAGAGCTTGAGTAAACATGTCTATCAAACAAGATCACGCTGATTTTTAACTGAAAAGAAAGAGAGAGGGAAAGGAAAACATAAATGTCGAAGAGCAAACATGAACCTAAATTTTTTTGCACCAATATAAAGTGGTCTCACATAAGATATAGAAGAAAAAGGATCTTTCAGTAATCTAATAATTTTAAATGTATTGTACTGCCATTTTGAAGTTTCAAGATTTCAGAAACCTCATTTCTTTTCTGGCCTAAGAAAATCCACTTTGTATGCATTTTTACCAGGCATTGTTGTCCTCATTTTGTAAGCAAAACCAAACCACATATATTCAAGACATACCATTATTAAAATATCTTTAACAGGGATTAATTTTTCACAGTTCAAATTTAAACAGGTTTTACAAGCCAATTTAAAATCTGACGTTTTGCATCTTTCTCCTGAAAATAAATCATAACTTCCAAGGTAAGTTGTGATTTAACTTCTCCTGAAAAATTTAAAATCTTTTTTTTTTTAAAGTGTAAATATAAAGTAACCACTTATTTTGGTTAGTATCTTATGCATCCCTTTTCCATGTCATTTACTCAAAGAAGGTGCCCACACTGAAACAATTGAGCTCGCTGCTCAGTGTTGGAGTGATTATGACACTCCAACATTTTAAGAGGCTCATTGCTTATCTTGGCTCCTAAATGCTGTTTACTGAAGGAATTGAACAATTCATGAGACATGACTGTTTACTCTGGGTTGCCATTGTCAGTCTGTACTCTTGCTAGACAGTTCGGCCAGGGCAATTTGTGCTTGGCATCCTTGAATAGGTTTGCCCTAATGATGCTGATAGAATGACCATTCATCCGCAGGGGGCTCTTGATGTGCCACGGTTCAAATGTTAATCACCAGAGCTACTTTGGCAAATTGACAGAGCACCATTCAATGCTTCTTTTGTGAGAGTGCTCCTTCTAAAGGCCAAGCTTGTGTGTCTCCTCTCATTTCTTGATCTGGGACTAGATGCAGGGAGTCCCCAGTGACCCTGTTTCAGCGGTCCTGGGCTTACCTCTCTCTCATTTTTTCCATGTTAATGGACAGGACGATGGCACCTTTATCCGCTGTGGCTCAGCTCATTGGGGAGGCGTTGTCGCCTGCTGACAAGGTCTCATCCGGACTCCCTCCATCATCATGTCAGCACTCACTAGCTATTCAGTCTTTTGAACAAAAGGGTTCTGTATGTACTAGTCCACAAAGGTAACTATTCTGGTCACAGTATTCAAGTCAAATTGATTTGAGTTACCATTAAATCCTTTCAAAATGTGCAGTACACATTAATTTATTTATGTTTTAAAAATTATTTTAATTTACCATAAAACATTTCCAAATCATTTTTGTTTTCTTAATGCTTAAAAGTGCACTGTTTAGCATTATGGTATATATTCCTTAAAACAGAAATTTAAATGATTTGAAAGTCTTGATTATTAAAAATATCCAGTTTCTCTGAAATGACTCAATAGCTGGCTTGATCTGCATTATCGTAGCTCTAAGGAGACAACTAACTTGTTAAAGAAATATTTTCAAATAAGTGTTTCCTCATGTGGTTAAGTCTGCAGAAAGATGTGGCTCAGTAACCAAGACACTCAGACTATATCCAGATGATTTCATTTTGTGAGCAAAATAAGTCAAAGCCCTATGTGAAAAAATGTATTTAAATGTCACCAAAATCTAATAATTAGTTGTCTTACCCTTGAGGGTAACCACTACTATCAAGCATTTGCAGTAATTAGAAATTAGTGTTCAACATTATTTTAGAAATGTTTTTATCCATCATTTTTAAGAGCATGGCTTAAGATTTAGTCACATAGAATTTTTAAAATAAAGTTTATTTTTCTGTTATTAGATATCGACGCCGAGCACATTGTGATGCACATAAATCATCTGGGTAGACCAGAAAACAAGTTAGTCAGACAGGCATTGCCTGTTTTTGTTGAATTTAACAAATGAAAATACACCCATCTAAAAAAAAATTGTTTATGCTTGCAATAGTCTTTAATTTTATGGTTTATCCATTCCAGTAACATCCACATTAAGTGTCTGACATGCCTTTTTTTGTCAGTGTATGCAAGCCACTTAGACCTTGCAGACAACCTTAGGTGTTTATTCATAGTGTATATTTAGCTTAGATGAAAAAACACATTTCACTCAGCAGGTTTTTCAGTAATAAGTTTGAGGTGTTTCTGGTAAAACTGAACTCTATTTTCAGACAATATGAGTATACATTTACATTTAGCTTATAAATTACCTTTTCACACTGCATACAGTTCACAGTTTAGACACACATAGTGTCTAAAGTTTGTAAAAAAAAATTCTCTAATCATACAAACAAATCATATTCAGGAGCCAAACAGATTTTGTTCTATTGTGGGGTGACAGAAAGAATGATTAATTCTTTTAAGAATTATATAGCACTTAAAAGTAGCCTAATATAACTCCTAAATTAAATTTCTTAACACTTAATCTATCAGGCTAAACTTGAATTCCAGGTCTCGAAAAACAAAACAAAAAAAATATTCAGAGTACTCAATTCTCAAAACATTAAAAGTTACAGCCTTAATTTAACGATCATTGTAATTGTGATATCCAATTTCTTAAAAATGTCAGGCAAGTTGAAGTGAAAAAATGTTACATCATATATAAAATAACTAGGACAGAAAATCTGCTGCTGTCAGTCTTCTGAGGCGCACACTCACAAGCTCTTTTTCTGTCCTCCATGGAATCTCCTTAAAAGTATGATCATACATCTGTAATCCAGAGAGGTTGTGTTTCTTTATAGATTCCCCTGTTTACCTTCAGCAAACAAAAATGGCCTTGGTCATATGTTAGCCCTAGATCAAAGCCTCCCAGGACATGGTTATAGATTTTGCCCCGGTGAGAGCAGAACAATCTATATTTATATTGCACTTCAACAGCATGACGCCCAAATGATCCAACTGCTGTTCAGTGGAGTCTGGGGCACTCCATCACTGAGAGTGCTGCTCATACAGATCCACATGATTACCCTCTAGTAGTTTATGACTGCAACTTATTGCCTAGTTGTGGTTAAACCCTCAGAGGTACTAATGGCCAGAAGCGTGAACCTCTTTTGAAACAGGTGATCTATTACAGCAAGTGTTTCATTTCCAGCTGGGGATCTGGAGGTCTCCAGGACTCCTTTTCTGTGACACAGCATTTCATCATATATCAGGAGGAACTTTGTTGTCAGTGATGATTCAGTGTTTCCTGTGGTTACACATACATTGCAGCGGGATTGATATTCTTTACAGTACAATACACACTAGTAAATTATTTTCTCTTCAGGCTGTCACATTAGTCGGTTGTAACGAAGCTCTTTTTCAGGAGCTCAAAATGGAAGGATGGGGTTTGCGGCATCTGGCACTGACAGTGATGAAACATCCATTTAATGCAAGGTGACAACCAACACGTGTAGAATCATCACTTTCTCAAGGTGTGGAAGTGGCACTGTCATATTCTTAATCATAATATCCATCCTCGCTCAGAGGCCAGATTAAACAGCCCATTACCCTGTCTCTCATTAATGTGCAAGCAGACATATGAGGTAGATACTCTGCTCTGTGGTAAAATAGTTTCCATCTGAAAACTAAGAAAAAAAAAACATTCTCTGCTAAAGCTGTTTTTAAATCCAGTTTTTAGAAATATTGACATAGAAGATTGGGTTTTCTCAATAGTTAAGAAGCACTTTCAGTAGACACATCATGTTCCCCTCAATTCTGAATGTAATATTGAACTCAAAATTATTTATAACCCTGGCAGATCTGAATTTAAAATCATCTTCATCTAGCCAAGAAGTGTGTGTCTGTTAGAAGATGAGTGAGGCATCAGTCAACAAGTAAACACTGTGTATGGAAAACTCATTTTGAAAAATAAACAAATAAATAAATAAATAAAATTCCTGTTATTTGAATAAAAAATTGGCATGAAAAAAATAAATATATTCACTTCTCAAACACTACACTTTAATACAGTACAGTAAATCTTTGAAAATAAAGTAAACAAAACAGCTTTATGACTATTACTACAGAGAACTTCCAGATTTAACTCATTGCTGACAAGCTTAAGAACAGTCATTTTCTTTAAATCTCAGAACTTGTGGGATATACATGATAAGAGGACTGTCAGATTTTACATTTTGAGGAAATATTTGTTGAGATTTGTTAGCATTACAGCAATGTACAACCGATGACTGCTTATGCTCACAGATTATTGTTTTTCTGTTTTCTGTGTTTCTTTCTAGGTCTAAATCATTTTATTGCTGTACCTAATTATGCTCTGAGTCAAGTTTACAGCCTAAATTCCTCTTACATTTTTTTGTTCTCTTTTCCATCCTCCCTTAACTGGGATAACTTTGAAGGCAAATTTGCCAGAAAGATGGGGAGGGAGACCGTGCTCTTCATGCAAGAGCTCACCGAGGAGACTGACAAGACCTTGGTTTATGGGTCTGCAATTCCCTTCATGTACAACATTTGAGTTAATAGAAGTCTTCATCCCTGACCAACCTCATCAGTACCTTACTGCCAAGGAAATAATGGGGCTAAAAAAGACTGTATTACAGCAGGGTAAATGTGGAGAGAAGGGCCACTAAGGCAGGACAAGGGAAGATCATTACAAGGTTAGATGAGATACGGATATCACTAAATAATCAGAGGTCTGCATGCACACAAGGAGCATGCAGACCTCCGACTGTCACACTGATAAAGCAATACTGTCATAATCTATTCCAATTTAAAATGCTTTAGGAGAACACTAATAATGTAAAAAAAAAAATCTATCTAATGATTAAATGTATATATTGAAGAAAATTAATTTTATCAAACATTTGATGCTGGAAATTTTCAAAGAACTGGTAGAAATGTGATTTTAAAAAAATAGTTTGTGTGTTTGATTCTAAAAATGCTTGTGTTGAAAGTGTTAAGTGCTTCAGCTGTTGGAGAAATACAGTACAAAATAAAAATGGCAAAGTAATGCATTAGCAATTGGCTTCAGTTTTCTTTTTTTTATTATTTGATTCATTTCTTTACTGTCCCCCAGTGTCCCACATGTTAAAACTGATTGCCAATACAGCCTGTCCAATAGCCAGTTAAGTCACCTGCTGCCACTCAAGTAATCACTGTCACCAGTATGTTCCTTGGATTCGTCTAAGTTAATTGCCAGAACCCCTTTTCTCTTGTCTGTCCCCTGCCTCATTTTATTGTTGCTCAGTTCAAATTTAGTTTGGTGTTTGCTGGATAACTTGCATTGGTAGCACTTTTTTTCCCCCCAATAAAGTTATTGATCACTCTACTTTGACCTCTAACCTTGCTGAATCCATTGTGTAGGTAGACCCTCCTTTGACCCAAAACAAGCGTTATTCTACTCCAGAAATTTCCCTCTATCACTTTTCTTTATACCAAATACAAATACTGTGCTAATTTGACTCATGAGACAGAATGTATTGCATAGCCATTAAGTATGGGAAAATAATTCTTGATTATCTGAATTTTAAGTAAGTTTTTAAGTAAGGTACTCCTTCACTCAAACTGCAGCTGATTTCTTTATGCTTACACACATTATGAGGGTCATAATGACAAAATAACAATAGTCCAGCAGTGAACCAATGCAGTCCAAATACTGCATTAGTTTCATCACAAAGCTTGTGCTGCCAACACTGCAATAGAACCAAACCAGGCTTTTACCACAGTTCAAATTGCCACACCAAGAGAACTTACGTTTTATTATATATATATTTTTTTGTAGACCTTCTCTATGTTGGAAACAATTTATTTTATCCATTTTGACTTTGGTTCGACTTTTCTACTCATTTACAGTTATTTCAGCAATATAAATAGCTAAAACACCTGAAAGCAGGCCTATTATGACTTTTAAGCTTCCACCATTCTGCTATTTTTTTCTCAGTTGCATATTGTGTAGATTGGTGTTAAAAAGTTTTAGTTAAGATAACAGTTGGTGAGGATTTGGCTAGGTCTGAAGCAGATTTCTGTTCAAGTAAGTCTTTGAACTTCTGCTTAAATTGGTCATTTTTGTTGTCCATCAATAATCATTAGTAGGTCTGTGTAATTATTCTGTTCTGAACACATATCACAGACTGAAAGAATTTCATACATCTTTACACAATTGTACCATTTGTAATTAAATATATGCTATTTTACTTGTGTAGTGGCAGTTTAGAGCATCTCATCTCTAAGCAAGTTGTAATGAAATCAGGTCTAATTCATACCCCATGATGTAGAGAAGTAAAATTGAATCAGTCCAGTTTATATCAGTACAATACAATTATATAGAATGATTCTATTACATACAGACTATTTTGACAGTAATATTGATACAATGCCAAATCAACTCAGAACACTTTTTTGCCCAAATATTAAAGTCATAAAATGAATATTTGTGTTCATTTTATGACGCCTCCATTTCAGGGAAACACAAAAGACAACAACTTTATGTTTTTGTGTTGTTTTTTACCATGTTTTTGGATGTTATTTCCAGCATGCTATATTTCACATAATTACAGAAAATATAGCCTCTTAACAGTAAATTATGCAAATTGTACAACGCAGATAGTTCAGTAATCATTCATTTAAACAAAAGCCAGATTTTTTCTTTGTGTGGGATTTTTGCAAAGTGACTGGCGAAATGAGCTTTTGTAATATTGCATTATGGAAAGAACAAGGGTTCTGCCAAAACCATGCAGTCAGAAGCACTTATGCAGGGAGAAGCTCCAGATAAACATATGGCGTGTTCAATCTTGCTAAGCCTTGGGGGACCCCTGCAATGAGTGATACAGTGAAGAGCTCCATTAAGGAGAGGCTGCTTATATTTGCTCTTTATTATTGCAAATAGCTGCCCTCCCCCATCTACACAATTGTTTCGGGTTGTCTCAATTTCTCCAATGTCAGATTGAGGAAACCCAAGTTAGGCTTCACACTTTTAAATGTGGGTTATGTCTGCATCCAATCTTTTTCTTTCAAAATGGAAAGATTGTTTGTGTAAAGTGGGCAAATACATCTTACTGCTTTGCATTTAAGCTTTTGCAGGACAAATGGATTTGGTTGTTTAGGGGTAAGCCTTGAAATCAGTCATTCAGGATGTTGAGCATTAGTAAAACTAAAAGCAAGTGTAAGAGGGACACATTCATTCTTTTTGTCGCCTGTTCTGTAATCACTCACCAGGCGACTTGCTTGCCATCTATTGGGTTTTCAAACAGATTTGAACCCAGGAGCTTTGCCAAGAGTTTTGATATATGGCATCGCAATTCGCCCAGATTACAGATTACAGGCCTTGCCAAGTTAATGTTTCAAACCTTGCTAAAAGATTGGGTAAAATAGAAAGTAAACCTATTTATGTTCAGTCAGACCAACAAAGCAAGATATATGTCAGAAACTTCAGAAAAATTGGGGTAATACATTATTTTTTCATCTTTGTTTTCACATTGCATGAAGCATTTAATTCACTTATAGCTGAAATGAATCCTTAGAATCAGATGTAATATGTCAGTAGGTTATTAATGACATCTGCCATGTTTTGTTAAAAGAAGAAGTAATAACCTTCAGCTTTCAATAGCTGTCGTATTTTCCAGCAGACACACCACTGCAGTAATGCACGAGGGCACAGACAGAGAGGTGTTTTCTTGAGGCCCTGTCAGACAACCATTTAAAGGACAATGAAAACATGGTGTGCATGTGTGTGTCATAGCTCTCCCTGGTACACAAAAACAAAACAAATCCAAAAACAAAAAAAAAAAAAACAAGCAGATAATAGGAATGACACAAAACAAAACATCTACACCCCAAGTTTGCAAAACAGTGACATCCAAACTCTCTGACACCCACTGTATGTAAGCTATGTGATCTATAGCTTGTCTTGAAATGATTTTGGCAGGCCGGATTTGTTGCTGTTTCTCAATTTGTGATATATACTGCTGCCAAATAGATTTTTTAAACGGGGATCCTTCGATTTAAATAGTTGTTTTGTCAAACAGGAAGGAAAATACTGAAGAAGAAACAACTGGAAAACACTAAGCTTGTAAAGTGCCTTCGAAAAGTACATATTTCCAACTACAAATTTTAAAGAAATATGTTGAAATTTTATGTGATAGTAAATATTTATCAAATGACATTTATTAGTCACTAATAAGTAAACAGGGCCCACTTCAACTCCACATAAATGCAGCTTCTTTGCAAGCCTTATTACTTTGCTAAAAATAAAACAATGGCAAAGAAACAATCTCATAAAAAAGTGGTGGAGAACCAGGGTTAAGTTGTCAAACAACCATTTGAAGATAAAAACTTGTTAGAAGAGTTTCAGTAAGGTTAAAGCTCATCATAGCACTGAAACACAACTGGATATTCTCATGGTGTCAGCTATGAGATTTGTGGCTTTCCTGTTAAAACTCAGAAAAATGCTGCATTTGAGATAGTTGATCAAAATATTCTCTTAGAAAGGCTTGAACATTTTGTATGGAACAAGTACAAATGTTCAAGGAAACGACATTAGGCTGGTTTAAATCTTCCATGTCCTATCCACTTTATGCACATGAGAGCGTTTTTGTTTGCATCCTTCATCCCAGACAGTTATTGCAGAATAATATCTGTGCAAATGAATTAAAACCTTCTATTTCGGAGGATTTCACATGCAACGTAATTTGGCTAAGCATCAGCCTTAATATTTTACTTGCTTAATCAAACTGCGAGAAAGGCTAATGCACACTGCTAATTGGATTTTGCTGTTTAATTCAATAATGAACACAGGAGAAAAAAAATAAACAAATGAGATATTCTACTCATTTATGCAATTAACTCTGAATCATATTGTAAGTGTCATTGCATGGGGATATATTAATATTAAAAGCTTGCATTTAAAGTACCCCTAAGTACATAGTGTGGTAAAACAAATGGAGGACTGCTCTGGTCTAAAGATATTCCTACAAAGAGAAGTGGTCAAATTGTTAAAGGTTTTAGGTACTTTTTTATCTCTGAGTTTGAAAGGTCTTCTTCAACTCCCTCAGCAGTACCCAGAGCAGAGAAACTTATATATTTATTTTAATCTCCACATTCATCCATTAACTTTTGCTTTAGGACAGATAAGATAAAACAATTTTGGAAGTGTGAAAATTCCAACGTGTTTGATCAAACTTAAAGGGGATGTAAAAAAAAAAGACTGTGAATAGTTAAGGAATGAAACATAAGTAAATAGATAAATAAGATTTAGCTTTATCATTGTTTTTCAAAGTAAGTTATCATTTTAAAAACCAAAAGGGTCTTGTAGACACAATGCTCTTCAAAACAGGAAGTAGTCACCATATGTGGGTGACTATCTCATCTAAGATAGCTTTCTACACTAAAAAAAAAAAAAAAAGATTAATGGAAATGAGAAATGGATGCAAGCAAGGAAATTGGTAAATAGCTATCAAGTGATCACAATCTATCCAGGAAACTTGGACTAGCTTTTTGGAGGTACACATAAAGAGGACAGATTTTTCCTCACCCAACGAAAAGGTCTCTTCAGAAAACAGAAATACATATGTTAGTCAAAAAAATAATTATAACAATGGTGAACACCAAACCTGAACACAGCTGACAAGAAAAAGATGTTCTCCAAAGTACTTTTAATATGAATTGACATTGTGATATAATTTGTGGAAACGTAAATTACAACAGAAAGAACATGGCAAACATAGTAGAAGCGCAGTTTGTTTTTCTCACAACTATGGCAATTTACCTCGATTTTTTTTTCATATTCACATGCAAGATTAATCAAAAGAAGTTGTAAAAGTGGACTTTTTTTTTCTTTTTCACGTTTGAAAGATTTCTGTAAGCAAGATATCTGTCAGGTGTGTACACTGTAAACTGCCTAAAAATGACAGCAAGGAAACAAGATGCGACCAGCCAGAAGCCTTTTCCCCAGGGAAGCAGAGTACATATGGTTGTTGCAATGCAGAAAGTTGTTATTCTGCTGTAAAGTAGTCCCTCTGGTCCACTTAAACTGTAATGACAGCACAGAAATAATTGATGAGAGTCGTATTTCCACAGGTCAATGCTCTAATTCCCGCTCATTGTTTTTTAAGAAATACATTGGCTTATCAAAGAGAATTATAGCATTAGTGAAGTGATGTATGCATTAAACTCCTATTCCTGCTATTTGGAGTTCACAGGAAGAGGTTTTTTATTTTTCATTTTTTGTAAGGATGGGAGTAAAGCTTACACCTTTTCAAGCCTAATAAGACTGATCGAATTTAGCACTTACTGATCTGGCAGGTCAAGAAGCGTGTAAAAACTAGTGCTCTCATTAGAGCACGGAACATTGATTAAGATTAAAATTAAACCGCTCAACGGCAGAGTGAAACCCGAGGGCCACACGGAGAAACATCAGCAATGTTTCATGGATCACAGCTTGAATGTACATTATAAAACTTTAACTCCACTTTACAAGTTCACACCAATTGTTATGACATTGCCCTCAAATTAATGAAAAGGAACCTTTTTTTTTTCAAACTCCAATTGCATCATGTGTTAAGTTAATTAAATTATAATCCCCATTTCATGTGTGCAGTCATTTCATTTCAGTTTTTACTTTAAAAGTGAAATGAGAGTTTATCAAAGTTCATTTCTATTTATTTTGATGGTGAAAGCTATGTTACTTTGCTGTGATGTCATCTTCCTGTTTAAGTTTTAATATTTTTAGTTCATTAGATCTATTGACAAGAGAATGAAATTTCTTACAAGTAGGTTTTATTTAGATTATTAGGCATGTTATGAAATTAATGCAAAGCCAAACATTTAACTTTTGGTTTTAAACATTAGTCAGCGTAGGTAAATGAAGCATCTGAATAGTGTAGCACAGCATTACATATTTGTGTTGTTTCTTTAAATGTGTTTTATGTGTGCAGCTCATTCTGTGTGTGAGCTGCAGCACTTTTGACACAATTTTTGGACATGTCCAAAACAATTTGTTGTCTTCCTGATTTATGGGATTGGTCAAACTGTGCATGCCAATGTGAAATGTGGGAAGGAAATGTGAGAAGATTACTTTCGTGTGGTATTTTGTCTGCCAATACAATTTAAGTGAAAGGCAAATAAGAAATATTGAGATTGCTTGTGATGGAAATAAAATCTTGTGCTATATCATATGTTGTCAATGTTGTGTTGATGGTATATATATTTTGTGATTCATTTTTTTAAATTAAACTGCTGAAATAAATGTTCAATAATTTTATATTTTACTTGGATGGAGTGATATTCCACTCAAGAATAGGCTTTATTTTTTTGTCAATAAATGCAATCTTCCTGACTTTTATTTTATTTTATACAAAGCTGTATCCTGAAATAACAAGCACGTTGTTATTTCAGGATTTGGGAGACAATGGAGAAGACCAGACATGAGTGCTCCAGGAAGGTGAGCAGCTTTCTGACTGTCTTGGCTTTACTGATTATGATCAGCCGGCATCAAACAGCTCCCAGCAGATATCAGCACATTATCTCAGGTTTAGTATAGCCTCTTAATCACAGCAGGCATAAAAATCCATTAATCCTTGTCACTTTTTCCCCAACTCAGAAAGTTAGATGGCAATCTGCCATTTGGATGTCAAAAGACCTTTCCGAACACTGCCTCACCAGTATGTTTTTTCATTTTCTTGTGTGTTTGAATTTGTTGCATTCGCCGTATCTCCATTTGTGTCTGTGCAGCAATCTCCTGGTATGTCATCACTCACGTTATATCAGCTGCATCCTTTTAAAATCATATTTCTGCCCATGCCCTTGTCAAGAACACATAGAGCATACAAAGCAATTTTGGATGGTGAGAACTGAAATGCTTCTCAGGGTCACCTCTGGCAACAGAATTTTAAATATTCTATTTATTCAGTATACTTTCATTTGATTGGTAATTTTCTCATCTGTTCTTGTTAATAAACTTCACTATATTAAGTTACCATGGTCCAAACAAAAACATTTGAATATTGATCTTTATAGAAAGAATGGTAGCCAGAACAAATATTTTTTTGTTTATAGCTTTCCAAAAGCTATTTTTGCTTATAGAAAAATCAATAAAGCTTGAGTTATCAATTCCAACGCGTGTTTGAGGGGACTGCCAAAGGGGAGAGCAACCAGCAGCAAAATCGATTCTGAGATATTGCCTTATTAAACAGGTACCATAAATAGCACTATTATGATGTTAACTATCGCAAAAGTTACAGAAAGGACGAGGAAGGGTCAATTTTCAGGTTTCACTCTTTTTGCCTGCATCAGTCCACCAGGGCTTTTTTTGTTGATGAAGTTTTCCTGTGTCTTAATCTTTTAGTGAACATTTAGAATTCAACAGTGCTTCTTGCTTGTCTTACAGTGTGCCAAATATAACGCTTCAGATTTGGCAACCAAAAAGATCATTTTGCCTTTGTTCTTACACTCAGACTATTGCGTTGCAAACATTAATATCACCAAAAATAGAATTATCATATTACGTCAATCAATAAAGATTGCTGGGTAGCATACATACAGTTCCCAGGAATATATTTATTGATAGGAGATGTGCATTATTTTATAGAGAACTGGCATATTTAAGTATAATCACTTAAGTAGAATACTCTGCAAATAAAATTATGAGAAGATTCCTGAGAAAAATATGACTATTTACAGTAACAGCATTTATGTAATTAAAAAATTCACAGAGATATTAAAAAAAAAAAAAATTTTAAGGGAGTCCTGACCAAGAGGGGACAAAAAATGTCACTCAAATAATTAAAAATACAAATGAAAAGACAAAGTATCTGAAAACACTGCAAGCAGATACAAAATGCCACATAATTTCCTACCTCTGGTGAGGAAATAACATGATCTTCTAATGCAGTTGCAAAATCTCCCACTGAGAATTGTAGAAAACAAATTTCCTTCAATTTTGAAAATTTAGTTAGTGGGGAAAATAATATCTCATTAATAGATCTTTGTTATTTGACCTTTTGATGGCCCTTATCTGTACTAGTTGTGTTTAATTTTTGTCAGTATGAAAATATTTATTTTGGTATTACAGGGAGTTCATGATGCCAAGCACTCTTAACGGCTGTGGCTGTGTGGCAGAATTGTCGTCTTGCAATCGGAAGGTTGTAGGTTCGATTCCAGCTTCCTCCTGCCATATGTCGATGTGCCTCTGGGCAAGGCACTTAACCCTAAATTGCATACCGGTTTGCGTATCGGTGTGTGAATGGGTGAATGTGACTCTAGTGTAAAGTGCTTTGAGTGGTCAAAATGACTGGAAAAGCGCTATATAAGTTCAGTCCATTTAACATTTCCAACACATTTGTAAAAGAAGCATGCTCTCAGCATCACTGAACTTCTACTTAAAGAGTGGGAATTTCCTCATATTGAATCTGTTTAACATCAAACTGATCAGTCTTAGTCTCATTTACCACACAGCTCTGTCACTGTTAAATCTCTACACATTTATGCTTGTAATTGTAGGACAGAAAGTGCTTCTTCTGGCATCCATCACACACACACACACACACACTACTCACTGTGCAGGGTGACACGATAATTATAGGCCCTCTTAGGGCCTGGTGAGAATTAAAATGGGTTAAAATGGGCTTTTGTGTCCTTTTACATTTATATCCCAAGAAAACTGAACATAGTTGGTTACGAAGTTCATGGACACCTTAGCTTACTTAAAATGTGATATTAAATAAATAGTACTTATGATATATGCATATATGGTAAAATATTAGAAGTGAAGGACAGTGTATATTTTCACAATCTCTTTTCAGTCATTGACTCCACTTCAATTTATCTAACATGAAACGTCTGCATATAAAAAGTGTTGCAATTCGGTCATCTTAGTGTGTCACTTTCTAATCTGTGTAGCCTCAATATGGCTATCCTCCAGCAGCATCTGCCTAACCTAGATCACCACCTTCAGCGTGTCCTACTCTAGGTACAGAACGTCTTCCTAATCCATCCACTCCCCTCCTACCAATCTCTGCATGAGCAATATTGGCACAACTACAAAGAAATGGAGGCTTATCAACATTTTACTCACATTGCCCAACTTCACCAGGTCTACGAAATACAGAAGCGCAGGTCTTGTTGAAGTTCTTTTGGAAAGTAAGATGTGAAGTTTGTTAATGAAACTGGCCTGAAGATTTACGACTGTTAATGAAATCATTAATACTCATGGATATTTTAGATTTTGCAGAGTTCAGTGCTTTTATTTGTTTTAGTCTAGTACATCTTAGTCTGGATTACAGTTTCTATTGATATAGAACTTTCAGTCAGTCTAGGATCAGGCAAACATTATTTTAGCTCACATTCAGCTGATAGCCATGTGAGAGAGTGTAGTGTTCTCGTCAAAGTGTAACAACTCTGAGTGAACACCAAGTTAAACTGCAGTAAATGATGAGATGAAGTCGTGGAGTAAGATTGAACGTTTACTGTTGACCTCCTTGTTTATAAACAGGGGTGGAAACTGCAGGCAGAAAGAGTACAAAACAATACAAGACTTAGTTATGTGTTTGAGGAAACTTACAGTATATAAATAATAAAAAACATCAGCTACAATAATTAAACCTTATTATTTTAACAAAATAAAGTCAGACACATCTTAAGTAACATGTATCTCAACAGAAAATGTAATTTACAGCATTGCTTCATCTGAATTTCTCGTGGATGGCACTGGATTAAATGCTGAACACACAACACTCAGCCATGCTTGCTGCAGTCCAAAGAAAAATCAGGAAATTGCTCAAACAGGGTTCTTCAAAATAAAAGCCTTCAAATTTACTGCAGCTACAAGTAACTTAAAATGCCATGAAACAAAACATCCATAAATATTAAAGAAAAATGCTGTCAAAGCAGCACAGAGAGAGTACAGCACATCAAAGCTATCTTCCAATTAATTGGGAATTACAAAATAATAATAATAATAATAAAAACTTTGCAACTTAGGCATCTAAGAGAAAAACTTTTCTGTACAAAGATTCTTGGGGTTAACTACTTTTATTCACTAAAGACCTTTAATAGCTGTTGATGCAAAGTCAGCTTGTCTTAGGTTTTCTATAAAACTTCTTCACACTTAACTGTCTACAATTAGAACAACTAAAAACATTTGCTGCTATAAAGTGCCATTTGTTTAGCTTTTAATTTCCAAGCAGTAAAAGAGATTTGCTCATTGCTAGATATTCTGGATATTTGTTGTCGTTTCAAAATCAAATTTGGAACTTGTGGTCTTATTGTCTTTGTTCAAATTGAGTAGTATTTGTGACTTGTGGTTCTGGCACAGAAATTTTACAAAAGTTTCTGGAACAATTCATAGCAACAGCAATACAGTCGTTTTCTGTTTTGTTATTTTTCACTAGAAGCCTCCATACCACAGAGGATGTGCTTGAACTGGCCAAGATATGTTTTGTACTGTACAATGAAACTTCTTATGAAGAAATCTAAGACATAGATGTAACATATCAGACTCTTCACTTATACATTAACCAATCTCAGACCATTACATTTTTACACCAAAAAGTACAATCTTGTAAAAGCCCTTGACCTTCCAAGAAATTCCTCAATAACACAGGATGGGCTTCGTTCTTTTCCAACTAGGACATTCTTCAAGCTGCATTCGTTGGAAAAGCTTTTTTAATATAGAGGAAGACACTTTATTACCTGCAAGTAAAGTTACACCTTTTTCATATCTGACTCTTGCCTTTCAAAAAGACAAAAGAAAAAAAAAGTACTGCAAATGTGGTGATTTGAGTGATTTGTTGTTGGAGAAAAGAGGTAGGAGTCAACCAATGAGTGATGATGAAAACCGTTATATTGTTGCATGGTGGAACCAGTGAAAGGCTTGACACTGACATGTTTCAGGGAAGAAAACTGAGGATCTGAAGTCATTCGTCCAAATTTAGCAGCACCATAAAAAGCTGAAGGGCACCGTGGCCTTTCCAAGCAAACAGCAAGAGATCAGAGAGCAAATTTTGAACTATTTCTTTGTGTCTCTGATAAGATGTAGTGAAGGTTTTGAGCCTTTCCTTATTCCGCTCTGTTCTGATCTGTCTTGACCAGCTAAGTCTGTTAATATATAAGGTGATCTGATTGCAAACTGTGAGCACAATAACAAAATCATTGTGGTGCATAGAGGGACTTCTTTCTTTACTCTTTTGTAGATGATGACATGTTTGCTACTATCATATTTTGAAAGAATCATTCTTGAAGTGAATAGAGAAACAGTCCCTGAGAGGATCGCCCTCTCTACTATAAAATCAAAAGAAGAATCTGCTGCAATTCTGCCAATTAATGTTTTATTGTAAAGTAGTGCTCTACGTTACGCAGAATTTGTCTCATTATTTCGGAGCAGTTTGTTCAGTTATAGCAGAGTCGCTGGTGTCTCAATCTCAACAGATGAGATCTCTCTCTGAGCAGCTGTTGCAGGTTATTGATGACCTCATTAGAATGCTGCCTGCGGCATGGCGGGTTGACTTTGAAGGACTTCCCATATGCAATGACATAAACCACCAACGAAGCCTCTGCCACTTGTTTTATGCCAAACAATTTTTCCAAACGATCTTTTAGCTGAACAAGTCAAAAGGCAAGGAACTGGAACTCACATGGTGCTCCTAAATTAAAATTTCCCATCAAAACCGCACACTTTTCATTGTAAGTCATGCTTTACGGTTAAAAAAATAAGTTGTTGCAAGTTTTTTGAATCTCTTTAAAAGTGTTCATTTGTTTCAGTAATGTGATTCAAATAGTTGGACATATATACATTCATGACAGTGATGTATTTGAAATCTTCATTTCTGTTAATGTTGATGATTGTGGCTTACAGCTAAAGAAGAGCTCCAAATTCAGTTTATCGTGAAAAAGGTACATTACATGAGAAAAGAAAAACAGATCTTTTTTATATAGAAATGGATCAAAAAGAAGACTGCAGACCTGACTTTTATACAGCAGACAGTTATCCAAACCTTCAAAAACGAGGGTCAAGCAACAAATTATCATAACGAAAGAAGATGGCTTATCATAAGATGGCCAGCCATCATAACATGTAAATATAAATGTTAACAGGAAGTTTAGAGGAAAAAAGAAGTATGTGTGGTGGTAAAAAAAAAAACAGGAAATAAATTCCTTGTATTAAGTCACTCCTGAACCAGAGAGTCAGAAGCATCTTGCCTGTGAAGATGAGAACGTATTTGGTATTTCAATCAAGGTCCCAGTTGATCGAGTGTGAGTCTATTAATACAGTATATGTGTTTGGTTTGTTGGACTGAATTGCTTGAACAATTTAAAAATTGTATAATATTTAAGTCATTGGGATGCACTTACATTAGTTAGAATATTTGACATGCCAAAACATAACATTTTATGGGTATTTATGTATGCTCCTTAATTGAATAAAGCTATATTTGGCCTTACTCATATAAACTAGGAATTAGGAGCCACAAAAACAGATCATAAAAAGTTATTTTCAGGCTTTGTTAAAACCATTAAAATCAGTAGAGCACAGCATCACTCATCTGCCATAAAATGAATACTTAACACACTTTATTATGCACATCATGGCAACATTGTAAGGTTTACAACTGCATTTTAGAGTGTGGCATAAGGGAATGTCAATAAACTGTCATTTCACTGGCATTTAAAGACAGCTGGGATTGATCAATGTCTTTGCATTGGTAGCCTTATGCCACTCTTTCAAAGTAGATTTAACTTTGCAGAAAGTTTCCATTAAACGATAAGATTTGCAGTCAAAAAAGGTTTGCTAACAGCCAAGCAGTAACTTGGTCTTAGAAATGGGAAGCAGCTGTTCGTTCATTTCACAACCACATTTTGGGCTCAACAAAGCACCCAGCTTTCACTTGCAATTCTGCTTGATGTGCCAAGAGTGTGAGAGCCAAGTGTTTCCAACTGCCACTTCCTTGTTTAATATTAATGAGCCGTTTACAGACACAAATGCACGCTGGTGTGTCACAAAATGTCAACTAGTCTTAAACAACTTGGCAAGACTAGACTGTACGTGATGATAATGGATATTATTTTTAATATTATTACTATTATTGTTATCATTAGTTATTGTGTGCTATCTAGAACAAAATAATGGCAGCTTTCCTTCTTCATGCCGCTCAAATTGGCCTTCACAGACCATAAACTTTCCCTCCAGGCAGCTAGATACCTTCCGCCACCTTCTCCCTGGACAGGCCACATAACTTATTCTCATGGAGGAGGCAATTGAGAGAGAATAGAGACTTTCTGACTTTCATCGCCAAGGATTTTTATGTTCTATTAAAGAGTCAAAGGGAGATTTTGCAAAAACCACATTTAAAGTTTGATTTGAAAATAATTACTTTCTCTAAGCAATTGTAGGCCAAAATTGGTCTCCCCCTGCAATAGTAAAAGACTTTAAACTTATCATTATAATCAGGCCACTACATTAAATCTGTCAGACCAGGATAGCTGCTGCTCTGGCCAATTATTAAAATATGTCCTTTCAGGGCTAAGTATGCAAGGGTATGCCCATCTTAGTCTAGGCAAAATATTAATGGCAAATAAGGCTGCTGCAGTCTTGCCATTTGTAAACTGTATCACTTTTGTAGTTGAGTCTCGATGTGCTTGAATCGGCTGTTTCCCAAGTCGATGGAAGAAAACGCAGGGATGAAGCTTGATAAAGAATAGTAAATCAGGTGCTGGTGAACTACATTACCCTCTGGAACCAAACATAGTCTGGTTCTAGGCCAACATCAATCAGCCTTGCTGTTGGCAATGATGGAATAAAACACATCAGACACAGTCAGTATATATTCTCAGGCAGAAGTGAACACAGAGGGTTAATTTTTGATGATGAGAGAGAGGTACTTTATTTTAAAAATCTTATAAATAGATAAGTAACTGAAACTAACCTAGACTGAAAAGATAATGTTTTGATTTAATTGTACTGCACAGATAGAACATAAGGAAGTATCAATCCAGATCCTAATTTAAGTTCACAGTATGGCATTCTGAATGGGTTGAAATAGGCTGAGCTAAGTCTAGACTGATTTAATAAAGTTGATGATTGAAATAAATATATTTAGGCTTCATCTTGAATGAGAATATGTGAGAGAAAATCCCTTTGTGGTATACATATCTTTCAATCTCAAAGAAACAAAAATGGTGGTTTGAAAAAAATGCTACTTGCTTTCTGCAGGCACTGGGGCAGAAGCTTTAGCATGCTTTTAGAAACTTTTCATCACTGGGAATGATGCAAAGAGTTCTGTTTCATCAGGAACAGAACATGTTTTTTCTGTGTGGACTTAATAAGATACTAGAGGCTTTCAAAGGAATCCAGGCCTTTGATGACTAGAAAATATCCTTCATTTTCGAAAGTAACTTCAGTGAACCATTCATGCAGGTAATGTTTCATCTCAACAATAATAAGTTTCTTGGTTGCGTTGTTTGGTCTGATAAGCCTTCTTCGAATACAAAATATATACCTAAATATAACACAACACGTGAGTCCTGTGGTGCATACTTAAAAAAAAAATAGCATCCTTTAAATAACTAATGTTCAGCAGTAAGAAAAAAACTGAAAAATAAGGTTATTTGTCATTGAATAAATTAGGAAACTACACACATATACTTCCATCTAAAATAGCTAAATGTACACATAAGTGTGAAACACCCAAATCACCTGATGAACAAATTATTTCTCTCCTCCAGGAAAAGGTTTGAAGCTGAAAAGATGAGGAAATTAAAGACATCTCAAACTATTTCAAATTACCCTGTTTGCTGTTCGGAATGTAGTTTAAGTAAAGGACTTTCCAAATTATTGCCAATTACTTAAATAAAAAAAAGCCAAAACTTATATCAGAAATTACATAACCAGAGGTTATTTCAAAGAATTAGCTCTAGTTATTAAGGGGCTTGGATGTTCCATCAACTAAAATATTATTTTATTGTAAATTTTGTTTAGATTTCCTTTACGTATTATTAATTCATTTTTATTTCCAGAAACTATGTAAAAACATATTAGACATCAATATGATCCTATCTTAGTAAAAATATCTACATTAAAATATACATAATAAAACAAACTTTTGACCTGTCCAGGGTGTACCCTGCCTCTTCCCCGTTAACCTCTGGAGATAGGCAACAGCACTCCTCGCGACACCAGATAATTGTAAGATAATGGATGAATGGGTAATAAAACAAATGTGAGTTTCTCTTGTCTAGGAGATATTCATGACTAGTATTTGCTTTCATAATGCAGATCAACAAGCACTTGAGAGGGGTGGAGCACATGTCACATGTCTTGGCGCCGACCAACACGAGTATTTCACACTCTTGGGCTAATGACTGTTGTACAGGCAGATGGGCATGGTAGTCCCACCAGTCCCAAGGATGCTTTAGGACTTAGCCCAGTTAAGTCCTCAGTTTTAAATTTGAATCCTTTATTTTAACTTACATAAAAAAAAGTCAGATCAAACTTTTAATATAAAAAACCCCTGTAATATGGTCTTTACCTACACAGTCAGACATAATACTGCACATTCAGTGATGTCACTGGTCATGTGTCGTCCACACCAAATAGATGATCCGGCTGTGGACGTATGTAACACTGCCAACTTCAATACACAATGTTTAGGTAGACCAAGTGATCTTGATTCATTGTTCATTCACTGCCCTTCAGTAAAGCTAGCAGTGAGATATCCTTCCACTTTTTTTGCCATTGATTTGGCTTTCTGTGACTGGTTGATGAAATTATGTGCTATGAGGCATCCAATAATTACAGTCTGGGAGGTAATGATGTTTTTACAGTGTTGCGATAGAAGTGATGAAAAATAACACTTCAGCAGTTTGAAACCTGCAGCTGTGACATTCGCAGTAGAAAGCAACAATGTATTGAAGAAGATAGTATGTTTACGGTGCTACCTTCAAGCACTCCACAGTTCCTGCATCCTCAGTCAGTCAGTTCAGCCAGCTGCTGGACTCTTCTCCTCTCTTCTATATTAAAAGTCCTCATTCAGGGTAATCACAATCTATATATATATAAAATAAAAATTACTCTCACTGAGTAATGAGGTTAAAATGCCCCTTTGGCAACAGTGGCTTGTGAAAACTTCATTTCAGCTATTCTTGGAAAATGAGGAAAAAATGACAATAGTTTTAAGTCGAATTTTGTCTAAGTCTGTATTTGACTGGGTTAGTGTGGTTAGTAGTGTATAGCTGCTTAAGTTTCACTCCTGGCATAGTATTAGCAATTCTTTGCTGCCCTAGGTTCATTGTAAAAAGCTTCATTATGCTGTATTGTGTCTCATTTTCTCTTTTACTATATTTAATGTATGTGGTCTCAGATGGTGGAAAACATTTTTTGTACAATATTGATATTGTGTACTTACTGCTTTATTTCCATTTTTACTCATTTCATATTTGTATACATACAGTAAGCAACAGAGTGATTCATTTACATTTGACTCTCCTCCAAGCAAAATGAGTGATTTATGTAAACAGAGCTTTGCTGGCCACTATGTACAAAGTGAAGTCGAACTGCGAAAGCATACCTTCTTGACAAACACTAAATGTTCAAGAGTGTTATTTTATGTGCACTGGGGAAAATTGCCTTTCATCACATTTTATATTTATATTCATGAAAAGCCTCTATTCCAGTCGTTATCAGGGTCAAAGATAGCAAAGAGAAAGAGCAAGTCACTAAGGCATTTCATTGGCAATGTTTCTATCACACTATTTCACCTAAACTCAAATGGATAATTCAACATGATGGTGCAGAGATAAAGCTCTGATACCAGCGCAGTGGTTTCAGTAAGAGAAAGAGGTTGGTGAACAAGAGATGGAGGCTGGTGAAAAATAACTGTTGTCTCTTAACGCTGCAGTATGTTGTCTCTGAAAAATGTCATTAATGTTATGCAATAATCATTAAGGAAGTAAAATTACACATATGTTTTCCCATCTCAATAGGATACCATGGTGAACTGGAAATATGCAAGCACCACATATCAACAAGTTTTATTATTCAAATACAAAATATAATCAGTGTAGATAGTCTAGGTTCTTTAAAAATATGTTTAACCCTTTAAGCTTTTCACCTTTGGTCTTATTGTAACTACAAGTACATTTTATGTGATAGGAAAACACCAAGTAGAGCATATTAATGAGAAATAAAAGAGAAAAGAGGTGTGTATGTGTTCATATTCCTTAAATAAAATCCAGGGCTACTGCCTGGCTTCAGAAATCATCTAATTTGTAAATAGATTCCACCTGTGTGTAATTTCACTTCATTATAAGTACAGCTGTTCTGTGAAGGCATCCATGATGCTGTTTGTTCACAGGAGTGAACAAACAGCATCATATGAACCAATTACCACAGTAGAACCATCAGGGATAAAGTGGAAAAATGTAAAGCAAGAATAGATTTCAAAACAGTATTATAACAATACAGAAAAAATCATAATTTATGAAAAGTCTGACATTTGTAACCTCCTTCTAAGCTTTGTGCCTTTTACTGAAATCAAATGTTTTTATTTCTTCAAACCAATTTGCATTCAGAAACATTATCTATTTTCTGAGGGGGATGTTATTTTTCTAAGATGATGACATAGGCTATAACAAGGTTCATCGCACACTAGCCCTCCTTTCAAGCCAATTTCGAAATGCAGCTTCTGCTGAGATACATGTCTCACCCAGTGGGTCCACTGAGATGGGCATGGCACAGGTCAGGCAGTCATTCACCCCCAAATGGGTCAATGATGCGCAGCTATCGTCGTCTAACACATCGTCCCAGAGAGAGGAGCTGAATATCACCCAGCGAAGTCCCTGTCAAGGTCATCAAAAAGAAAACTTGACTGGACATATGCCATCAAAGAGAGCTAACTGGCAAGAGCTCAAATGAGCAACAAGCCGAGGCAGTTCCCATAATGGCAAAAAAGCCTGGGGAGAGCTTCTGCTGCAAAGTCTCCGTCCAGCAGTTTTGTCAATTATAGTCAAGTTCTTTATTTTACATAGCATGACCAAAAACGCTATCAGAATCAGACACATTTTGCTTCAGAAATCTAATTATAAAAAGTGAAATTGTCTGATAAATTTGATAGATGTCAGCTGTGTGTGCTTTGTATGAATCACGGTTTTCACTAGCTGTGAAAAAAATAAAATAAAATTAACTTTCTAAGATATTTATGCCAACATAAGAGCAATAAAAACATTTTTGATAAATAACTTATGTTACAACTGTTGGGCCAACAAAAGAATGGGGGAGTTTGCTGATTTGACAATGGTCTTGGCAGACAGTCAATGACAATTTCCATGACAGGGGCAAGGAACAAAATATATTTTTTGATGCATTGTGATGCAGACAAAACCGATTTTGACTCAATTAACAACATGAAATTTTAATGATCTTTTAATTAAATTTAGAATCCAATTTTGATTAATACAAAAGATGGAAGTCAGAAGCGAGAGACAGCAGCACTTGGATAGTTAATAATGAACACAACAAGGTCAAATAAACTGCATCCTGCACCTGCTGCATTATAGGAAAATGACTTCAACGAGAGATCCACCATAATGCACGTTGTGAGAAACTAAAATAAAATATTTTGCAGCACAACAAACATAAGGCTGTGATGGATGGGGAACCTGTTCAGGGCAAAACCTGCCTCCTACCTGGAAACAGGCACCAGTCTCCCATGACCTAGCAAAGACGGATGGACGGACGGATGGACGGATGGATGGACAAACATAAGGAACCACATTTTATAATTTAGTGCTGAAGCAGAAGTAAAACAGCTGGTTGTGATGCTACTGTCAGCCAAAACACTTTCAAGGCGGTGACTTAGTCATACCTCCCTGACTTGAAAAAGGCTAGGCTATATTTTACAGTTTAGAGCAACTTTTTTCACAAAGGAGAAATGACTCCTGAGTATAGTGAAGAACCGCTGCTTTTACCTTATGGATTATTTTTTGTCATTATGTTTTAAGTCTAAAATCATAGCAGCTGTCTGCTAAATTTAGTAAATGTTGCTTCCATTAGCTGACAAGCTTGATGAAGAAGCTTATTTTCCTCTTTAATGACCATGGCAACTCTGTGATTCATTGACAAGTGAACTTGTCTGACCTGAAGAAAACCTGCACATTAATAGGGAGAAAATAGAAATTTCACTCAAAAAGGCTAAACAAACCAAACCAACAATAAAAACAACCAAATCTCGATACACTTCTAAACATATTTTTCATTTTTTCTTTTTACAACAGTCTGTTTATCTTCAGTTTTTGTGCCGTTGCATGACCAATATTCGCTTCAGTTTTAGGTATCTTTTAGATGTTTAGACATTTTCCCTTTGAATTCAGGAGCATAACTCAAAGCTCTATATTTCATCACTGTTCAGAGTAAAGCAAACCCAAAAGCACTGACAAATCATTAGAGCACTTAACATTCCTTTAACCTGTATCGTGTTAAATGAGCTTGAACAGATATTTTCCATCAGTAGTAATATCATTTTGCTCACAAGTGGTAATCAGGCTCTCATCTTGTTGTGTTCTTTGCTCTTCAGAGCTCTGACTCTTACCTTCTTTGTCTTTCCTGACAGACACTGGATCCCGGCTTTAATGTTCAAATCCTGTGCTCCAGTGGTCCACTGGAATATTTATAGTGTCTGTTTCGAGGGAGCGTACCTGGATGCTCTTTTCCTTTCTTCTCCACTGCACCTCAAGCTACTCTCCTGGTAACAGCTTTGTGGATTCCTATTGGCGCCGTTGTTTCCCTCACCTACATGTGCACCCAACATTTCACTGATCCCAATTACCAACCTGGAAGATTAAAAGAGCAAATCTTTTAACACCACCATACACAAGTCCCTGCACAAACTCAATTTGTTGGATTGACTTACCTTTATTTGGTTCTCTGATGTTCTTGTGCTCTCCTCAGCCCCAATCAGACACTGCTTTCCTTCAGATTCAATCTGTATCTGGCCATTTCAAATACTGTTACAAACCCCCTGTCTCCCCTCCAAGCGCTATTCTGAAACATTGCATCAAAAAACCCATTTCAAACACCAAGATGGTCTTTTAACATTGAAGAAAAATATTTTCTTTTCTTCAATAATAGATGAGCTCTTTTCATGAAACCGGGTGATGTCCACTAATGGCTTTTTGTGGTAAATAAATAAAAGTAGTTTTGGGATATAGTCCACTGCATTTACTTAACACTTCTGTAGCTTAGATTAAACATGTATATGATCAAAAACTCATGTTATTGTGCAACTATCAAATTATGTTACATGTTTGTGAAACCAGTTTTTATCATAAATATCAAATTATTGTCCTTCAACTTCTGCTGTCACATCTTTCAAGCTTTCTTTCTATTCCCACCACATAGTTTCTTGTTTTTCCCCAGTGCTCCTGGTCCTGCCAGCCCTGTGTCCTTTTCCATCTCTCTCTTCATTTGGCTGGCTCCCATCTTTTCCCAGTCTGCCTTTTTCTCTTTTACATACTCCTGATGCGCTCCTGCTGGCCCCGGTCTGTCCAAAGGGATTAATTGATAGTGAGAGATAATAAATCTCCCCATTAGGCGCAAGGCCCCTGCCCATCGCTCATTATCCGCCCGCTGCTCTTCAATGCCGTGGCCTGGGGTTCCCTGGCTTTTTTAACATGCACATCTGCCACTGCAACGTCAGCAAGGTTAAACTCTCCCTATTGCACTTGATTGGATCCCTTACGTTGAGACTCCGGCTCATCCATGAATGCACACAGAATAAGTGTGTATTTTGTCTTTGTACCTTAAATTTATAATTGTCTTTCTTCTGGTTTCATAAATAAACCAAAAGCTCAAAATAAATTTAACTTCAATGCAATTATTTTGTATGCATAAAAATAAAATAAACTCATATTATTACTGGTAATGTAGTGATAAACAAACATTTGAACATCTTTAATATTTGTTTTTACATTGGAGCAGTACGATGTCTGGTTTTTCTTCTTTCTTCTACATTTCTAAAAAGACATTTTATGTGTTTTTATTTTGCAGATACTATTTGCATTTGTTGTCGCAGATTACATAATAGCGTGCTTTCAAGTAAAAAAATGAATGCTACCAATAGCCATCTCGACAAACAAAATGTATCAATCAGCCCAAAACAGATGCATCATGTCATAGTGATGAAATTGTCTCCAAGAAGAGTCAAGGTAGTAAAAGGACCAAAAGTCTAACCAAAGAAGTAAAACAGTTTCAAAGCTTCAAGATTATAAGACAGAAGGATGAGGTTTAGTTCATTTAGGATTGTCATCCATCATCATATTGTTCTATTTTACCGTCGTCCTGTTTTCAGTTTGGTTCAGTTTATGTATAAAACACCAATTTTACATGGCAATATTTCTCTTTATTTTTCTTTTTTCCCCAGAAGCAACTCTGTTTTGAGGGTAGGTTTTTGTTTGTGTGTGGGGTTGTTGCGGTAGAGTGCGGGTTGTATGATAAGCACAGAAGGAGCTCGTTCATTGCTTCTCGTGATACTTGTTGATCTATGTCCATCTACTTTAGTGTGCACGGCTTGAAAAACAAAGCATTAGCTACCAACTGGGATTTCTGCTGAAATCTTAATGTTTTGTACACATTAGAATGACATTTATAATATAAAAGAGACTGTATTTCCTCTTTGTGTTATATGAGGTGCTCTCACATTGTAGGTGAAACTGCAGTAACTGTTTCTACAATTGTAAACACAGACAATTCTTCACATACAGTATCACCAAAATATTGTCCAAATGTGTTTTTATTTCCCCTGTTTGTTTTTTTAGTGCATAACAACAATCAGTAGAACAAGTAGGTTGTATTTTTTATTTAAAACTTCATTTAACCCATACAGCAAACTGTACAATTAAATTATTCACAGTGTGTTAAAAAGAATAGTTCAGTAAGTTTTCTATAGTAGTTTGCTGATACCCTCCAGTGTATTATTAAGATGCTCTTTTTACACATACAGTTACAATGAAAACAAATACACCTGTCCCACTTTTTCAATGTTTTTTTCATATTTTCTTAGCAAAATCTTACAAAAACTATATTCATAGAAAGTCTGTATGTTCACAAAGAAAACCCTGGTTGGCACCAACATATTTCTCATATATTTGGGAGAGTTTTTTGCCAGATGATAGAAGCATTAGGGATAAAAAGAAAAAAAAAAGGCGTAAATTAAAAAAGGATTAAATTAAAAACGTTTATCACATACAGGTAATAGAACAGGTTTATGTAGATTACATTTTCTGTTACTTTTCTCTCACATTTCTTACAGTTTTGTGTAAAATGACATTATTCACATTATTTATTTAAAAAAAAAAATGATATTCAATAACCAAATGGACTGAACCAGCCATGTTCGAATCAACAAAATTTAATTCAGTTATTGTTGTTGCCACACTTTAAAGAAATGTTTTACAATGAGTCTCAAAAGACTTTTAATCATCTGCAAGAAAAGTTCCAGTACACATCAGTGTGATGGTATAATAGTATAGCCGTAGATCAGCAGCAGTTATACCTTAGACCAGGTTGTAATGGGGAATTTGTGAAGAATAAAGGTCTACTGACACAAGAAATGCCTACTCTGAGGGAATATCCCTTGAACTCCTAGGGGAGCTCAATCTTTCCACTTAATTTTCACCATATAGAAATATATTAGCCATCATAAAAGACAATTTACATACATTTTCTCATCTAGATAGAAAAGAATCCAATATATCATTTTCAAACGTATTTCTATTAAATAAACGGTTTGGGGGAAGTGGATTTGGGATAAAGAGGGAAGGAAGGGTAAAGTGGCCTGATGAAATAAATAGCATCTAGAACATATTTGTGAACAGAATGAATATATAACTGTATAAATTTAGTAAAATACATCTTCTCCTGCCAATCTTATCTACATACTCTACTTAGCAGAAGAGAATCAATAAACAATTATACAGCGAGTCTCTACCAAACCAATGCTAAATTTTACAGATTAAAGTTTTCTTGAATCATAAATAGACATTTTCCTTCTTTTGTCACTGTGTACTGACCTCACAGAGGTTCAATGTTCTCTCTGCTTCAGCATAATGGGATCTTACAGACTCCTCCAATCTTTATTCTGGGTTATTTTGCTGGAGGTAAAAAAATTTATAGGCATTACAGTCAACACAAACACAAGAATAATTGACTATTCTTTTTCAAATTACCATACAGTCTTTCAGCATAAGTCCACACTTAACATAATTATGCCGACCAGTCGTCTATTCTGAGATCCCCTTCAAATTTTTTAACCAAAAATGATTTTTTTTAAAGTCTTTTTTATGACTTTTTTTTTATTTTGCGAAAATAAAATAATTATAACTTATTTTTAAAAATCTTGTAAATTATACCTGACATGGAAAGGGTTTGCAAAATGCAGCTTCCAGGCACTCTGTGGTCACAATCAACCAAAGAGCAGTTCAGAATTTAATGAGTATAGCCTGATTAAATGCACTTAACTTTCATTAAATACCAGTTATTTATTCTTTTAAGATATCCACCTTACACCCAGAGCTGTTGCTGTAGTATTGATTGTTGATGCTATTTCCAGGAAGGTAGAAGAAGTTGGAGTAACAAAATTAGTTTTGCTAGCTCGACATACTTTTACTGATGTAACTGGTTTGCAATAAGTCACCTAGGCTGGTCATCCACGACTCATAATGGCCCTTATTTAGGGTATAAAAATTGTAACAGTACTGAAACATAATGTCTTTCATATGTGTCTGCAGAAAATTTATTTTCATTTTACAATGCAATTCAACTTCAATGTTTTTAAAGCTTGTAGGAATAAGGTGGATAAACACAAAACCTTATCTAATGTTATCTGTTTTAGTCAATGCTGATCAATGTGTCTATTGGCAAAACTTTATATAACTTAGCTTATGTGCAGACTTGTCATTTCATGAAAACATGGGAGGACAATAAAGGACAAGGTTCAACAAAATGTAAAGGCTTACATGAAGAAGCTGCAATGCCTGGACTAGGTATGGATCATTTACTAGAAACAAGGAATACTGAATCTTAGTTATCAAGTTACAGTGATATCATTCCATTAGTCCATAATATGACAGGTAGATCTAAAAAAATCTAATATTGTGTAAAAGTGCAGTATTTCTTGGCAGTCATCTCAGACACCAAAATTGTCGTTCTATATGATAAGACTATGTAAAACCAAAGGAAACTTTTGCAAGTTCTTTGAGTTAATTGGGTAATTATCATGAGACACCAGGAATTTAAATAATGGTCTTTTTCACAATATTCTAATTTTCTGAGGCAGTTGATTTTGAGTTTTATTTACCTGTAAACCATATTCATTAAAATTACAAGAAACAAAAATATATAATTACTTATGTGATGATTCTTTATAATATGGGTTTCACTTTCTGAGAAGACTGGCAAGAAATACTCAAATTTTTCAATGTACCTTACCATTTAATGTCCAGACAGTTCTGGAGTAACCATCATTTTTATTGGTCTATTTAATGGAACACCACTCCTTCCCAAACTGTTTCTGGACACTGCTAAAAGATGACTCCACTAATTTTTCATTGCTTATAATAAATCTGTAAAGAAACATTGTTGAATGGGTAAAACAAGATATTTCAAGAAAAGTGAAGGAGCGTCAATGATCCCTCCTGTTATGGTCGCTAGCTTCCAGCAGCGTATTCAGTAGTCAACTGTGAATAACTGCAAATAGCCCAGGTAGACCATTAGCTAATATCAGTGTGATATTTGTTTTCCGCTAAAAGAGAAGAATATAGAAAATAATTATTGTATCCACCAATTAAAGCATGGGATTACTGCCACATGACAAATAGTGGGTTGGTCTTGGCTTTTGCCAACAACACATCCATGATTAGTCGAATAATGGACTCCACGAGTCCCGTGAAGGTCTGCTGTGGTGTCTGGCTCCAAGATGTTAGCAACAGGTCATTTAACAGGCCTGTGACGTTTGGATGGGGCCTCCATAGATCAGACTTGTCAGTCTTAGACATGCCACAGAGGCTCAATTAGACTGATAGTTGGAAAATTTGGAGGGTAATTTGACAAATCAAAGTACTGGAGAAACATTTTTCATTTTATGGCATGGAACATTATTTCCAATGAGCCTACAATCATCAGGGAAATTATTTTATATAATGGTATGCATGATCTGCAAGAATGCTTGAGTAACTGGTACATGCCAAAGCAACAACCTCATAGATCTCAGAACTCAAAGTTTATCATCAAGACATTGCCCATGGTATCACATGGCCTGTGCTTGCTTGTCTTTTTCCTGCAGTGCTTTGTATTTCCCAGATAGGCAAGGCTGAGGGCCATCCATGTAAAAAATACAAAATAAAGAGAAACACCCTGCATGGGAACCATTCCATCATCTTCCACTGTCCTATTTCCAGGTCTGAGACAGTGGACAGGGATCAGCAAATGGATGGGCATCCAAACTTATCTGTAGCTATGCAGTTTCTTATTCAATAATCCCCGATGCAGTAGTATTATCTTTTTTAATACTACATAACAGATGTGTCATGAGCCACAACACATCTGTTGGACCAAGCAGGCTACCCTTTTCTGTTCATGTGCATCAATAAGTCTTAACTGACTGTGGTCCCAGATCATCACTTTTTTTCCTTGGACAATTTAAATTTAAACTGTCCGCGGCAGACCACAACCAAGAGCTCCAGTTTTGTAGATGTTCTGATTCAGTTCAACACAAATAGGCCCTTCTTAAGCTCTTACTCAAATTCATACACTTCTGCATTTTCCTGCCTGTAAGCAGCAACTATATGTATTACATATTCACTTCTTTTCAAATTTATCTCACCCGGTACTGAGTATCAAGTTGAAATTCTAATCAGTTTTCTTGTCTTCACCTTCGAATATTCATCTTGTTATGCCTTGATGGTGTAAATTAAAGCACTAAAAATGTATGCTCAGTTCCATAGGTGATGAGTCTATTTTTTGCTTTAGTCTATATATCAAAATGAAAAAGGTTGTCAAGAAATGCTATATATCATCTTATTCTGTTAAAACCGAAGTGACGTTTTAATACAAATTAAAATATGTTATGCTTTTTTACTAAAATTGGTCAAATATTGTTATCCATTTTAGTTTTAGATTTTTGTGTGAATGATTTGATTTCATGGTGTTCTTTTTTCCACGTTATCATAATTGGAGTCACATAGTGAGCCATGCCTGTCCATATCCAGACACAGATAGTTACATTTGAATGCCTCTTACAGCAAATAAACTGGAAAATGAGTCCTTTAAGTCCCGCTTCAGCCCCTCCAATTCACTGTTAATTGAACACCTGGTTATTAAAGAGCTGTCACTCTTGATGTTCTGAGTATAAATTTGTTGAATGGTCAGGTCTTTGGCAATCAACATGTTATCTGGTAAAAATCTAATTATGTACAAAGTAATTTGAAAGAAAAATTAACCTTGAAAAAATGTCAAAAATCATGTCAAATATCCCAAGTTAGAATCTTATGTTTTTAATATACAGTTGATGTGTCCACAATCCACTTTGCATGAGTGATTGTGGTTGTTTTTGTATGATGATATTTTTAGGTTCACATCACAGCTACATTGGATGTAAATTTATTGTTTCACATCTTGCTGTAGGTTCTACCAGTCACAGTGTTGCCAACACTAAATGACACAGTCACCCAGCTGAACTTGTACATATTTCTGCTGCCAAAGGTCATTCAGTTTTGTGAAAATCAACAGGCTCAACAAAAGAACTTCATATATAAGCATGATTTATCACAAAATTCCCTTCTCCTTCTGGAACTGTATCAAAGTCATTTATTGCCATTTTCAAAAAGCCTTTTTTCATTTCCCAGGCCATGTTTTTACATAAAATTTTAAATTTTTTAAGTGACTCAGTGTCCACTGAATATTGTGTTTTCTCTTGTGGTACATATGTAAACATCAGACTTGAACTGATTCATATTTGGGTGTACCGTTTCCTTTGTCAGGTTGTTTTTCTGCTCCTGGCACGACCTCTACAACCACAACCAAGTATTTTTTATTGTATTGATTACAGTGGTGTCTGTCATACCTGTGTGGCTGATGCTGCCAATTTGAGTTGCCCATGTTTTGTAAGTGTTCCCATGTCACTGTTGTTAATGATGTATCTGGTAATCCCGTCTATGCCATTGTCCCTGGGCTCTGACACTGCCCCTGAAATGTTGCTCACGAGGTTCTTGCTCTGCAGGGAACACATTGTCAGGGGAACACAGGAGTCATCCCAGTGCTGCAGCTCATGTTGTCCTTTCCTGGGAGTCGCCGGTCGTTGTAGGCGTGCATGTTGATCACTGCATCCGTCTTCACCATGACCGGGGGCTGAGGCTTGTGTTTCACCCGTCTCTCGCAAGTGAACGACAGTCTGATCTCGTCCACCATGGCGCTGCACAAAGACCTCTGGGCAAAAAGGGAGGATCCGGGGAGGGACACGCGGAGCAGAGGGGGAAGGGACGGGAGATAAATGCCTTAACTTTAAATTGTTCTGACAGCAGAGGGTGTCTGCAGTCTAACGAGTAGGAAAAGGATGAGGAGTACTCATGTTGCCTTAATAGCTTTGTGTGCATATGCGCCTGGCTGTCATTAATGTTACACTGCAACCTCATCACCACAGGTGGTATACACATAGCTCATTAATATTGCTGTGTCAGTAGCTCTGAACACATAATACATGAAAATGCATGCAGAAATGCCCACAGCATGACTCAAAATTATTGATTTACACCATTAAAGGATTGATGCTATTCTGCTATCTCCAATGACTAATAATGGATTAATTCCCTGTTCCAATTTGTAGTAATGCCAGTTAAATGAGTAAATGTTTTGGTGCTATGGCCAAGGGATTAGTCAAAGAAAGGGATGCAAATCCCTTCATAAATTTTTTGAATCAAAAACAATTGATTCAACCTTAAAACTATGAATAGCACATAGCTTAAAGGTATGCAGAAAAAGAATCATAACACAATAGCTATGGTTCACAGCTTCTGTGAGATACAGGTGCATCTTTACAAATAAGAATAGCATTATAAAGTTGATTCATTTTTGCAATTTAACCTGAAACAATAAAATCATACACAGTGGATCTCAAATGTACAACTCTTATAAAATACCATGCTTCTAATAAATTAAAATTGAGATCAGGGTCAGGATGAATAATTCTCAATATGTTTTCCACTTTAAATATAAAAATCAAACACAGTAACCTGGTTTTATAGGTTTGGGGTCAAAACTGCATTATTTTTGGAAACGTTCCTGATTCAAAGCACTTTGACAAAACCCAAGTTCCAACTAGAGAAAAGCAATCCAGGACATGTTGGGTACAGGTATGGCAATATAAACATCTTTCAAAATAGTAGTCAGAAGTTAAAGTTTTGTTTTGGCCGAGGAACTTTCACTATAAGAAAATTGTATTTTCTTATAGCATTTTCTTAAACACCATGGCATTTTAATAAGGATTATAATTAAACATTCTGGATCCACCGTTATATGTGAAATAGCTGTGGAAGTATTGAAATAAATTATTTTTTAAATTATTTTCAAACTGATTGACTTGGACCCATATGGGCAAATAAGATGGAGCCCTGTATAATTACAGTATGCTGACATGCTTTTGACCAGGATTCAAAACCACACAGTGAGAATAAATTTATAAAAATGCTCTTTAAATTTATGATCTGTGGAGATATATACCTGTTCACGTTCAGCGGTCTTTCTCAGCTTGTAGATAAATTCAGCAATTGCCACAAAGACAGACAGCACCAGACCAGATGCCAGCACAATGAATATACCACCCAGGTTCTGGATCCCCATGGGGCCCGTCTCGCGACGCTCCTCGTCCAAGCAGCTGCTTCCGCTCCACCACTTCTCCTTCAGAACGTGGAGAAGCCCATCCTCCAAGATGCTGAGGATTGCTATGCTGATTTTGTCCCTGTATGGCGAGCCTGCAAACAACATAAGGTCCATTTAACTTCGGATGAAATGCCAGCTGGACTTTGTGATAATAAGGTTCATAAACACATTGTGGCACACTGTCTTGATGAATAGCTACATTTGTTTTTCTTTTTTACCCTGCATTGCTATTGCATCTACGGGCTATTTCTCTTGCCCTCATCTTTCAGGGAAAAAAAAGAAACATACCCAATTTAAGAAAAGGGTTTGAATTTGTCATAGTACTGGAGCTCTGAAATATAGTTTGGAGGCTATTCATAAGTCTTACCGAGGGGAGTGCCGATGCCGTAGCCTTTGCTGTCAATAAGCCCTCCCACTTGTGTCAGGTTACAGTTTCTCCTAGTGATATAATCAATGGTGGTGGACTCTGTAATGAGTGCATAGTCAGACTTCAGCACCCTCTGAACCCCGTCTTCCACAGACTTCACCAGAGACGTTCTCGGCCTACTGCTCATGAAGGCCCACATCTTCTCAAATGTAGAAACCTTTGATTTCTGTGAGGGATGGAAAAAGAAAGTTGTAAAATAAATTAATCTCCGAACTAAGTTTTAACATTCTTCGATGCTGAAGGGAAAGAAAAAGTAGATGGAAAAGCACACAATGATTTTATTAACATAAGAATGCTAAATTCAAATAAAGCAACTTTTAAAATGCAATAAATTATTAAATATGGGTTGTTCTTCAGTAGTAATGGAGATTTTCTGAATGCTAAAAATATCTGAGACTATTCAGATGGTATGCGTAATTACTCTACAGCTCTTAGTGGTTTATTTAGTTAAAAACCAAATAGATTTAATATGATTACTTTTCAGATCTCCATTATCACAGGATTAAAGAACAATGAATTGAAGCTCACACACATCTATTCTCTAAAGTGTTACTGAAGCAGCAATAATAGAATGCCGTTCCATTCGTCTTGCATCAATCTAAGCGGTATTTCATGCAATTTTCTGTGAGGTCACATTTATGCCATGTCTAATCCAAGATAATGACTGTCTAATAACTATGAGCCATTTCAAATTGTGTGAGGTGCTCTTATAAAAAATCTGCTCCTGGTGTTAAATCCAGTAACAGTCTAGTACTGCAGATCTTAGAAGAGATATTTTAAATTGGCATACAACCACTTATTGTTATGTTTTTAGCAGTCTTCAACTTCCACTTTGGAAGAATTTGAGGTAATACAAGAACATTCTGTGCGACAGCGGTCACACACACTTTTAAGGAAGAAAGTGCTGCACAAATATAATGATGTTACTGTGATGTGACTCTTGCTTTGTCGCTCATATTTTTACTCATACAAAATTTTAAAACGGTTAACAGGATAAGAAGCATTTTTATGGCGGGTTAAATTTGTAAATTAATCAAACATTTTGAAGTCAGTAACAGTATTTAAGTCCACATTTAAAAAATCGTTAAACTCTAAAATAAGTTCCCACCATCAGTAAAGTTCGAAAATAAATGCAATGGATTATTTGATCTAATTTCTTACATTTGTCTTGCAAACCCTAACCTTTAAAGCAATAATGTTGGAATTTTTAAAAAATAATCATAACTTGGTGATTAGTTTTATTACTGGCATTTATTTATTTATTTTGAAGATGTAAGATGAACTTTTATAGATAACAAATTATTCATGCACACTGTTAATCAAGTGTACAATATAAAGTAGTGTCCGCTTTGTTTTTAATTGGATTTTAACATTCAATGGTTTTTAATAATGCCCCAGTTCCATTTGTGTGAAATGACTGTTAATTTTGTTTTCTGATCCCATGTCTATATTTACGTTTGGTTGCTCGGATGTAAAATGTTTACGAGGCAAGATAAGTAAAATGATCGCCACAACCGGAGCACAACTCTGATCACTTCTTATGACAATGACCAAAGTTATTGTCCTCCTGACTAAAGTTAATCATCTAATGAGCTCCCTAAATGGCTAACATGACCCATAAATTGGCTGCTGACCAGAATCTGATTTTAATCTTGAAAAGCTTGGATCCTGGACCAGCCAATTTCAAAACTCAAAAATTTGATCTTTTTCTAATCACCGAATGCATCTTATGTAGGCTCTGCCAGGTCACAAGAAGATTCTTTGGTTTGATTGAAAAAAAGTTTAAAATATTATTTTTGCATATTATTATATTAGGGGTGGCACAGTGGCGCAGTTGGTAGAACTCTTGCCTTATTTTTATGGAAAATTTACTTTATGACAATTAAAAAAAAAACCTTGGACAGAATTTGCACCTGAAGTTTCTCAACCATCAGTTTTTGAACTGGAGTAAAAAGTCAAAACTTTTGTTTTACTTTCTATTTTTTTAAATAATCCACAGTAATTAGCAAATACCAGAAAAAAAGTATTTCTCTACATCTGGGTTTCAACATCATTTATCAGCCTTTCCTGCCTCATTGAATTAACATCAGTAAGCCCCTCTGCCACAGCCACCTGTTTCTCTTGTTCATTACTAAAAATTCTTGAATAGCAGAAATAATCCCCAAACTTTTTTTTTACATAGTTATTCAAAAATTGCATGTGTTTATGTACTTGATTTCCAACACATTGTAACTATCGAACAGAAAATATAGATTTTTAAAAATATTTATGTATAATATGTAGACTTAAAAATATTCCAAAAGTAACATTTTAAATCTTGAATATGGTCTGCATAGCTGTTCAAATGTAGTCTTTTCCAATGTGCACATTAATATAAGGTGAACTGTATACTTACAAAAGAATATTTCTAGAATCTGACAAAAATATTAGTTCTGTATTTTGTACTACTACTCTGGATAGCTTTGTTATCTACCTTGAAGAAAGCCATTGTTGCTCCATCTCTGACCACACCATACTCAATCTTGGTCTGCTTGGCAATGTCATCAGCTGAATCCACGGGTGAGTCCATCCTCTCCACGGTAAGGAAAGCTGCTAAATTAGCAGTATATGACGATATTATGATGAGCGTGAAGAACCACCAGATTCCACCTATTATCCTGGTCGATAGGGCTTTGGGCATCAGTTCCGAGCCTGTGTGCAACACCATGAGAGAGAAAGAGAGAAACATACTGTAAATGAGTTAAATGAACGAGGTGACACGACTGCTTGCATTTTTGTTAATTAGCTTGAAAATGCTTTTGGCAGTGCCACTGCTTCTCATTAAGGGGCTGTGAGTTGGTAAATGGAAATTAAAGCCAGTGGGGCAGGATAGTCAAAATGTGAGCTAAAACTAGGAGCAGAAAAATTTATAGAAATACAAACATGCATTTCTTTCCTGATTTTAGAATATAATTTTAGAATATATATGTATATATATATATATATATATATATATATATATATATATATATATATATATATATATATATATATATATATATACAGATAAAAATCACTATATCTATGATATATTTATTTATGTTAACGCCGAGCAGAGTGCGCTGATTGCCTCCATGCCATGCCGAGCCACACAGATGCAGCAATTCTCGCAAAAGGAACCTTGACCAAGTATTAAGTGTATAGTTTGAACAGTAATTGAGATGCTTTTCAGTGAGCCGAGATTTATGCACTTAAACCCTGTTTTATCTTTTCAAATTTGACGAGAAACAAAGCTTTTGGTTTTCATTAACTGCTAGCCATAATCATCAAAACAAGTGTTGAAACTTTAAATTCATGTCAATGTTTAATCTACTTCATGCTTGAATTTTACTTTAATTTCCTAAAATGCACTTCTAAAAGGACTTTAAACCACAAATTGTTTCCGTGACCCTATAAAATATATTTTTATACCTCATTGGGTCCACTAAAAATACATATTACTGAAATATGAAAACAATTAATCAGAGCCTGCATCAAGAAAAACAAGGAAAGAAGACAATATGTTGACAGAAGAGCTCTGCATCAGCCTTGAATTTGAGTGGGTCTCATCTGAGCACAATGTTTACAATGGCTCACTGACTGGTGTTAAAGTTACTTTATATCTCATCTCTGACAACCTTTAAAATACCCTTGTGCTTTGTGCACTCTGTTACTTTACTGAGAAGATTTATGAGGGCAATTCTGAAGAGTAACAAGCCCACAGAAGGCGGGCAGCCTGGTCAGCTCTTTAACCTCTTCCACCAAATTTGATTGGATTTGTCCTTTGTGGTTTGACAAAGACTCTACATGGTTACAAACAAGGGAAGATAGAAGCTTCCCTTAATTCGCAATGACTTCAGGGAGGCAAGATCCCGATGCATTCTCTGGTCACACTAAAAGTGAAGTGAAGCCATGGGTAACTCAATTGAATTCCACACTATAAAGCACTGTTGTCAGATGGGAGCAATATATGGCACTGCATCAGAACACTCCAATAAATACAAGAAGCAGATCAGTCATATGGTGCCAACAATAAAATGGTGGCAAGATACAGTACGATACTGTTCTCAGAGGAAGTGGTCATTATTTGTATACCAAGTCAATGTTATCATACAGAGGCCATTGTTCACACTATTAGCTGTCAAGAGATTATATCTCTCACTCGATACTGCACTTTCTACTCAAAGTAAATTTACTGTTTGGATTATACTTGAAAAGAAAATTGTAATGGGAATCATGTATGTTAAATTGCTGAATTTTTACATTAGCTTGACTTACTAAATAAATCTGGTCCTTTCCTACATGTTTTAGATTTTTTCCACTCAGTACAGCTGATTCAAAAGATGGCATGCCTCTAAATGTTGCAAAAACTTTTTTTTATCAACCATAACGCAGGTGTGCAGCAGTAGGGAAACACCTAACTGTGGGCTCTGAAGACCAAGCTTGAGGACCTCTGACTTAGGCTGTCCAAAATCCTAGTCTGATTGACTGATCGGCACTTTGTTGATGACTACTTCCCCGGAAGATTTCAATTGTGGGTGAGCTTCAGTATTGTGAGACTCAGACATAAAGAACCAGAACCAACAATTATTATTTATTTTGCCCCAAACAAATCAAAAAGAAGTCAAATTAAGTTGACAATATTTTAGAATGACCGTGATTCCATAGAAAGAGTTGTCATCTTGGCAAATGTCATGCAATTTGTTTGTTCCATTCAAGCTCGCTTCCTCCTACCATATGTCAAATTGCTGATGGGCAAATGATTTAAACCCTTGTATATTGGGTTTGAACTTTTATTTTCATTTCTAGAACATTTTTTCTTTACTCTTTGGACATATCAGTGTCCCTCACTGACTTTCTTCAAGGGTATGACCTGATTCAGAATCCAAAGTGGGGATTCTCCAAGACATTCAAGGGATCTGAGAACAAGACAACTGTAAGTCTGCAAGTGACCTCTGTGCAGACAGAAACACTCCTAGAGGAGGGAAGCCGACTATCTGTCTGACCAGAAATGAAAGTAGGTTTTAAAGAAGACAACAGCAGCAGCTGACCTATTCTATGCTCTCTGTTTTTCTGTTCTCTAGTGTCAGCTCTGAAACTTTTAATTTATTCTTCTTTTACTTTTCCACTCAAATTAACATTAGGTATAATAACTTTGAATTCTAGACTGTAAACCCCATATACTTTAGAAAAAAAAAAAAGTTTTTACATTTGCATACACATTATTTTGAATACTGAGTTTCTAGTTCAAAATACTCTTCCTTTCCAACTTTAGTCATTGTAGAGCAGGAGTAGTGTTACCAATTAGCATCTTTGTTCATATTGTTTTTTTTTCTTTTTACCTAATTACATTATTAATTAGTAGAGCTTTATCTGATTAACTATAAATTAATTCTTGATTACATTAATTGCCACTTTCTGGTGTTTTTACAAATTCTGTTATTTTTTAATTGTTTGAGACTGGATAAAATTAAACAAAGAAATATTTAGAAATGTCCTGCTGTTAAGGCAACAGCAGGACTCATTTATTGTTTCCAAACAATATGTTGAGTCAGAGAATTATTACTATTTTTTTTACATATTTACATTACATTGATGTGCTATTTTTTTATAGTTAAGAAAAATAAAAACAAACACTATATTATATGTCCATAATAATATATTCAATTAACATGGATATATTTTAATTACTCATAAATCACCATAGCATTTGAATAGGCACTAATTTATAATTGTTTTCAAACTTAAGGACTTTATTCCAGCAGAATATATGTTTTAAAATAAGTAAGAGCAAAAAGTGAAAAATATCATAAAAATAATTCTTTTTTGAAACTTAGCCCTAATTGTCTCGAAAAGAGTGACTTTTTGCTAAATGAGAAAGCTGGTATTTTTCCTGATTAAAAGCTCATAATTGGAACCATTATGTCATCATGTGTCAGAGGGTCTCATCTAATGAAATGAATCTCAAATCACAACAAAAAACTTTACAATACACATAATTTCTGCATTGTGTCGTTGAGCTGAAATGATCTCAGTGTATAGGCAAAGAAAATCTTATTATACAGAAAGTACAAAAAAAAGTGTTGTTAATTCTGGTGTTTTTTAGTATAGTCCATAAATCTTGCCATAAGCCAAATATGATTTCTGATTTTGAGACTAACATTTTGTCAGGTTAAAATCACAAACACAGTGCATAAATATGAACTGAAACAAACAAACAAACAAAAAAAAGGTCTGGGATGTGTTTTTTATTCAGATTTATTTGGTTTAATACCAGAAGCCACTATAGTTTCTGTCCTAATCTTAGTATCATTACTCATGTGGTGAAAATTATGCCAGTTGATATCAGATCTTCTAATGTACTGTTTGAAAGATTATTACAACAAATTAGTATCCTACATCTGTGGAAATATTAGAGATTCTTTGGAGTTACAAAAATAATTGATTTTTTTCTCTACAAATATGTCTTTCTGAGAGAAATTGAGTTCAGTGTCTTTAATTTTACAAATAAACCATTTCAAGATGCTGAAGGCAAAATCTAACAGACTAATTTGTTAGGTTATGTTTACTTTTACATTTAACTTTTTAGATCAAACATATTTTCAAACATTTTAGAAAAGGAAACTGATTTATAAAAAATAATCACATATGTGTTTGTTGTGAGAAACCCAGACCTCTGAGAATGCATCTGAGTGCTTTTGCACCTCCTGATATTTTATGTTCTTTTTGTTGTCTCTGACACCTCCCTCCCACAGACAGGCTGGTATTTTTTATTTTTTTTGCGGGTTTCCTCAAACGCGTCCATTTGCATTTTAAACATGTCAAGGAAATGGCTTCCGCCTCAGCTGCTGTCACCGTGTTTGGCAGACAAGCAAGGGGTGTCTGTTAATGTGACACAGACAAAATATACACCTCGCTACAGATACCGCTGTGCAGCATGTGTTACAAGGCGCTGTTGCAAAAACGGTGTCACTGAAAGCCAGGTACGGTGTCAGTTTTAAAATTAGATGCACTCATGCAGTAACTGGCAAGATGCTTTGGACTATTTGACCAATTAACTAACTGTTTTTAAGTGCATATATGCAGTATTCATAACCTTGTATGAACTTTTATGTTTCAAAGTGAAAAAAAAAAAAAACAATAAATCAAGGAACTATGAATAAGAGTTGATTAACAGCAGGAGTTTCAGTCAAAGCCTGAAAATGAGAAACACTGGAGCTCTGGCATTTACAGAAATCAGTGTGCGCCACATTATGAATAATAATAGAAAATTCTCCCCTGTTTAGTTTAATAAAATAGGCAACTAACTAGCTCATTTTGATTTGATTCTCCCTCTCACAGCGTACCTCTGCTGCTCTCATATTTCTCTGCCAGTATCAGCAAATTGGAAGAGCTGCTGTGCAGTTTCACAAGAGTGCCGCCGAGTTTCTGTGCTTAATGAATTGCTGAATGTGTTTGCAATCCTTGCAGCCGAAGATCCACTGAGCCTAACTAAACCTTCTTGATTTGTCTTGTTACACTGAGGTTAAACATTTTCTTACTTGGGTCCTTTTCGCCGCAGTTAACTCCATTATGTAAATCCTGGCCCTTCCTATGCTTATTCATCCCTTTAAGGAATACCTTGAAGAAGGAAAGGACTTCCCTTCCTTGTTTTTATACTCTGAACAATCATCATCACAGTGAATAGTATAACTGAATAGGAATAGCTCAAATTGACCAAAAGATTTTACAAGAACAATGCAAAACAAAAATACATCTTAGTATAAATAGTTCAAATTGATATCATTAGTGTTAAGCATCACAGACTTTAAAGCTGAAGATGGTATTTCTGTGTTTCTGTCATGTAGTTCAATTTATGTAATGTTATGTCAAAGGAAACAATGTTAAAGTCAATATATTTTCTTTGTTCAATAACTTTTTTTTAAGTTGTGGCACCAGTAAAAATTTGTTTGCAAAATATGTGGAAGACAGCAGACCATTTGAATCCTACTTTCGGCAATGTCATCATTGAAAAGTACAGCATTTGACAGAGATATTTATCAAACAAACTGTAGTTTAGCAATAAAGATCAAACACTGACTTGTTTCCTAAAATCCAAATGTATTGGGTCTTGCTTAGAATTTGAAAATCTTTGCTAGTTGAAAGCTAGCATGTAGCACTTAAAGAACATGAGGTATTTAAATTGTTTGAAAGCTTTCCCATTCACTTTATGTTGGAAAAATATATATTTTTACAGAAATCTAAGTATTGACAAAAGTGCAAAAGGTATAAACACCATGTATGGTGTAACACATCTACTTAATGAACTGAATAATGTGAGAGTCAAATAGCTTAAAAAGCACAAAGTATGCAAAAGAAGTTAATAAGATTTGCTATGGTATCATAAAAGTGCACTGACAGAACAAAAACAGTGTTTTGCAGGATCATCGTAATATCTGGTTGACTGTGTATTACACATCTCTGAGCTAGGCATATACATTTCTTTCACTAGGTCAACTTCTATATAAGTCCTAGAGTTGAAAACATCACACCACCCAGAAGTAGCATAGCTGACAAAAGGCATCTGTTAAACCTCTTTCTCATTTTACTCTTTTTCTCCCAACACATTATACTCTTAAACAGGTCGAGTGACTGTGTTACAGAAAGATACATGCAACAATGTTTTCCATCCCGACCTGCCAATCTCTGACAAGTACCTGGCACCTACTCTTTGCTTTTTTAAAACAGCAGCTAGGTGACAACAGCCTTTGTCTGTCATGTGAGACAGAGCCCTGCAGTTGTTCCTGACAGGTAAACGTCTTATGAAACAGTCGGGTGAAGGGAATTTCGGAGCTTGTCAGCTAAAGAGGCACAAACTAGGAGCTGATGATGAAGAGGAGGAGGTGATGCGATGATTACACTGTTTTTGAAAAGATAAGCAGCCGTGTTTTCTGTCATACCTTGTTGCATTAAGGAACCAACTCCAAACCAGAAGCTGTTGAGGAGTGTGAAGTTGTTCTCCACCACGTCCGAACCAGGATTACAGGGATGAGCGTCGTACCATTCATACGGGCTAAACCTGGGGTGGAGGAAGAGCAGGTTGAAATACTGTTTCTGTAAATTATTTCAGCTCAGAACTGAACTGACTAGAATTTTGGAATAAACCAGACTAAAATCCCTAATGCGGACATCACTTCAATTTTTATGTTGGTTAAAAAATTGGAATTTTTTTAAGATGCTGATTCAATCTTCTTATTGGAATAGATCTGAAAAAATTTGATGACCAGTTCTAATTATACATTTTGGAAAATAAATTTCCAACAGAGTTGGTATTTGTTTGGTTTTACTTTTTGGTCACAAAGGCTACCCAGTAAATCAAAGGATTTTTCTTTTTTAATTGTAATGTGATTCATTAACAGATTAACAGATAAACTAGCAAACTCATACTAGTCGTATGTGAAAAATCCAAATTGGATGTCAGCAAGTCTATAGAGGGTTCTGAGACCCAAGTCAAAGCCTAGATTTAAATATGACCGTAAGCAGACTGGTCGTATTTTTAAAACCCTCTAGTTTGGCTGAACACTTCTGTAAAGAATAGTGAGCCAATTACCATAAAAGCTTGAGGGTAACTGCGGCTGCCAAGGTTGGAACAATCAGATTTAGAAGACAATTACTTTTTCACATGGAGCCAGTTTAGTCTTAATAGCTTTCTCTCTTTAATATGGCATTATCATTAGAAAACAGCATTCATATTTGCTCTTATTATCATTGTCTAACTTTAAAGTTAGTTTGAGAGAATGAAATGTATGTGTGACAAAAAGCCATAATTTATCCTCATTAAGGTTTGACACATAGATATATTATTGTATATCTATGTGTCAAACAGAAAAATACTGAAAGCAATTGGCTAAATACTACCCAAATGCCCATTTTAGCAAGCTGTTTGTTTACACAGACAGCTCACAGTGTGTGCCCTAAAACTTTCCACTTTAATCGTCTGCTATTTATTTTTACCGTTAGCTCTTTTGCAAGAATATTTTCCATTATTGTGTTGCCATTCCAAGGTGTCTGCCAGAATTTTTTTCACAGCTGTAATATCTATTTTATCTAATCAAACAGGACATCAAAATACTTTCAAACTCTTCTGGCCTGGTTTATAAGGATTATGCTTCGCAATCCGTTTGCCTTTTTAAAACATGTTTTGTGCTTAAAGGTGACCAATGAGTCATGCATACACAGACAGGGTATTAAATGTCATGTTTGAGAATGTGAAACCATTTGCCATTTACTTTGCTATCTGCCATAAACCTTGCAATACTATTAGGGTAAACGTTGGTTTTGAAGGAGGTGCTGAATGAAATGTCACTACTTAGCCGATTACAAAAGATTTCTTTCAATACTGTTGTCTTTATTTTGGGAAAATGCCCCAAATGGATTTTCTCTAATGTATGTTAAGAATATATTCAAACAGACCTGAGTGAGACCGATTATGAACATTTCCTTTAAAAATGTCATATCCATTTGAATTATTTAGGAAAAATCAATCAGATGTTTCTTTTTTTTAACGAACAAATAGTTTTCATAGGTGAAGTTTTCTGTTAAGTTATATTTTACTACTTTGCTATCTTTCACCTAGCTGGCATTTGCAGTCAGGCTCCGTCAGACTTGTCACCATTTTGATCAATCCTTTCAGCCGCATTTTGTGTTACTTAAATGTTAAAATTGAAAGCCATTCCCAAATAATTACATGATAATTCACAGCTGTAATATCTATTTAGGGTGAAGAGGCACAGAGACTCAAAGAGACCTTCTGTGCAGCTGAAAGACACATGAATAAGCCTTAAAATGTCCGCATGTAAAATTGGAGCACTTCTGTTTTCTCTGCTAGTTTCTTTAAAGCTTATTGTCTGTCCGAGGTTTTGATTTGCCTCAGATCACATGCTTACAGTCCTAAAGCCTGAAAAACGACGAAGAAATCTCGAAATATGTTTGTATGAAAACACAAAATCACACACATAAATCTGTTGTTTTTTTTAAGAAACTAGTTTATAAAAATTGTAACTAGATTAAAACAGTCATTTGTTCTTTGTCCAACAGATATCAAATCACCTTTATTTTGAATAAGTTCATCTTTGTCTTTTCCATTTTGTGGTTACTTAAGTGAAGCATATAATGAAAAACATATGCCTCAATTTGTTGTAGTTTGGAAGAGTTGTTGAATATTTTGGAACAAAAAAATGTTAAAGTGGCTGTTTTTTCCCCCCCTTATTTCATGATGTACACAGATTTAAAGTTAGACGTTGATACTCTATACATGGGAAATTTATTTTACAGCAACTAAAGACATATCAATTTTAAGGCTTTCACATATAATTAAACTAAATGAAAGGAAGTTCCTGTTCTCCTGGACTCCATGTGACTGTGAAACTTTTACATTTGACAAAAAAAAAAAAAGACATTCTGCAATATAATTATCACGGTTCAGTTTAGGTGTGACATTGTTAAGAACACACGGACATTTTTATTATCCCTTTAAAATTACCCCTTTCTGTCTGAAAGAACTCTGTAATTATCCTGTACATTAACTTTTATATACATTTAAGAATATTTAAGGCAATTTACTTCTCCCTGGCACAGACAGCCATTGAGCTCTTAGGGGCACCATTTAGTGAATGATTGCAAAAATTTAAGATGATTTCAAACTTATGTAAAGCCACTCCAAAATTAGTTTAGTTTCACAGAAGCAAATGAGGATGAAGGAGTGCAGCTGTTTGCTCTCAAGCCCTTGAACTTCCTCCAGCGCCTGTTTTCTAGAACTTCCTCAAGTACCACTTTGCATGAGAAGCAGCAGGAAATGCAGGCAGTGACACTAAAAGGATATTAATCGTATTCATGACCAAAAAAAGAATTATAAATAAAACAAAACAAACGAAAAAAAAAAGAAAACAGATAATCTCACACTAAAAAAATACGCTGACAACTTAAATTTCATAATTTATAAAATATGTAAATGTGGATGATTAACTATAAATAAACTCAGATGTAATTTCACATCAGGTGCGAACGCTTTTTAATGCTGCTGAATATGATAATTACACAAGATTGTCTTTTTTTTCTTCTTCTTCTTCAAAAGTTTTTTAAAGCCCCCTTGCAATTCCCAAAGATTTCATGTAGAAAACCAGAAATTACTTACCGGATGGGACTTTAAAACTATGCTTGAAGGGTTTCTTTTACATTCACACTGCTGGGCTGTAGAGAGCTCATGCAAACATAACTGCCTTGATCACTACCCAGCAGTTAACTCAGTATGATAAACTGGACTCACGTACTCAAAGCTCAGCCCGTAATGATAACACGGCAAATTACTGTGACTACTGAAAACCACATGGGGTGAGGAATGAAGGACTGAAAGGACAAACAGCTTAAAGCATCTGTACTTACCTTGCAATGACAAAAAGAACACAGCTAACACCCAGGTACGCCAGTAGAATGTACACCCAGATGTCTGGAGTCATGGGGTTTAGGAAGGAGAAGAAGCCGCTGTTTGTGGCATTGGGTCTGCGATACAGGATGCTGATGCCCATACTCATGAAGGGCTTTGAGAAGTCAATGACTTTTTCACGCACATAGGTAATGGTGAGAGGGGCCACTGCCAAGTCTGCTCTCTGAAAAGAGAATATCGAACAGTTTTAGTTGTAGATTTTTTTTTTTCAGATCAGCATTTTAATTTTGGCTATCCTGGTCCAACAGTCTGCATGTATACATTCATTTGCTAAGCAAACTAGTGAAACCTCAACTTTTGATTCACTGTACTGTTAAGAATTGCTCACACTTTTTGTGAAATTGCAACAAAAAGAAAGTATTTTAACTGAAAGATGTTACACATTTAATTAGTAAATTTCACTCTGATATACCTAAGCTCAATCTGGAGCATCAAATCCTTCAGTGGGAGTTAAAAATCTCCCACTGTGTTTAATCTCAGGCCTTCAGAGAACAGCTGTTTTTATCCTAATAGGTTTGTTGGAGAACGTTAAGGAACAACGGCCATAATAACCACCAAGAAAGACATCAGACAAGTCAGGGATAAAGTTGTAGATAAATGTAAAGTGTAATACGTTTATAAGAGAACATTTAAAGTTCATTGGCAAAGGAGAGGGAAGCAGTAGAGATGGATATTGTTAAAACAATGGTGAGTGGCCATATTTGAAACAGGCAAGGGTTTATCTTCTAGCAGGAAAACAAGCATGCAAAATCACAAATGAACAACATATATCAAAGGATCAACATTTTAATATGTTAGAATCCCCCATACAAAATTTCAAACAACAGTAATTTGAAAAAAATGCCTATGCCCTCCCTGATGTCCTTTTATTAAACACCAAGATGGTTCAGGACATCAAACTAATTTAAATATTAGACAACAAAAGTTAACATAAAATGTATTTTTTAAAAAAATACATTTTCTGAATGCCATTTACCAAGGGAGAAATAAATCCAAACCTGCCTGGCTCTGCTTGAAAAAGTGAGAACCTACTAAAACCAATAATATTTAGAAACAATGAAATGTGACAATCAGGCCAAAAAAAAAAAAAAAAGAAATCAGGAAGTGGGGGTAGTTTTTGACACCACTGAGAATTATTGAAAGTTTTGTTTACAAATGCTTTTCGTCCCAGCTTATTGAGCTTGAGCTAATTTCCAAAGAAGAAAGGGCAAAAAGAGCTTTTGTGAAATAATTGCAATAAAAGGTGGCTCTACACCTCAAGGAGGCGGAATAGGATTGCATGTCACACTTTTTGAGAGTGTAAGGCAAATTTTGTCACAGTTGAGTAGGTATGAGACTTAAGGAAGGTACTGTGTCTGATAAAGAATTTATATCAAATTTGCATCGGAAACCCCTGATTGCACACACATTGTGAATAATTTCAATAAATCAAACTGATACAGAGAATAACATGTCAAAGTGTAAGAGCTCGGACGAGAGTTTGTGAATACATAGAACAACACATAGTTGAGACGCGCATGGCATAGCAGGTTAAGTTGCGGTCGCTACCCATTATAGAAGTATGCCTGGGCTGCAAATTTAAATAGTCTCAATATCCATGCCCCAAACCACCCACGTACGCTGTGCAACCCGAGAACCACCACCATCCTCTCCCCCTACATGATGGCTGGGCAGGAGGTTAATGAAACCAGCTGCTTGGTTCACGCTCGGATACTCTTTTCCCTTCCAAGAAACGACACAACCCACAAAGGAAGGCTTTCTTTAATTCCTCCATGTTGATCAGTGCAAGAGTAACAGGGCTTGAATATACAACAGATCACTGTACTGCATTTTCAACACATAGGAATTATTATTTTTATTTGTTTGTGTTATATATTTTGTGAAAATGAGGTTTATTAAAAAAGGATTTATATCAAGGATTAAGAAAAATTACGAATGAATAAAAGCTATGTTATCTTGATGGGTTTTGTTATACGATAATTTATGTTTTTAGGTTGTTGCAGTTGACAGCTGAATAGAAATTCTTGTGTCTTTCCTCTGTCATTTATTATTCTTAATATTGACCTTGGTCAGAATTAAACTGTTATTTTATACAACTCTTGGCCTAGATCTACACTCTCTGTACCTATAAATGCAGGTTAGAAATGAAACATTTTCACTTCACATGTGGCACCTTGAATTATGTGCTCCTGTGGTCTCCACCATGGTGGTTAAACACACAGTTGATAAAAAGACAGAAAAAACAGAGAATCTTGCTGTGCATTCCCTGTTTCTCCTAAACTAATAAAATTCGCATTTCACATCCTGCTTGCTATATTCTCTGCTGCCAACTGCTGCTTTGAACCAACCTGCCACTCAGCCATAAGATCAGCCAGCATGCTATTCCAGAGATCCCTACGGTGGGTTAATATACATGCAGCATGTCCTTGTTCTGCTTTCTGCTTATGCACACAAACCGGGCGCAAGCACTACACACACAATGTCCTAGTATGTGCCACATGGTGCTGTGTTATCTGGGTTTGCAGATGGTAGGCTTAGCATTGCTGTCCCTGCAGACCTTCTCACCTGATAACAACCTTGAGAACATTTATTAACTCTAACATGATCAACATGTTCTCATGAGGCACTAATACATAGAACTGTTAGTTAGAGCTATATATTGTAGCCACTCTCACCATGCAGTAATTAAATATTACCAACAATGGTTTTTGTCAGGCGTGCATGTTCTCCTTATGTTGTGTTTCATAAGCATGCAGAATTAAATAAATGTTATATTTTTCTTAAGTCCAAATTAAGACACAATTTCAATTATGCTTTGCATTTAACTGAACTCATCTTCCTGACCAGCTTCTCCAAATCTGCTAAATGTGACAAAGTGGTTCAGTTTCTGTTCACCACTTGTCCCTAACTCTTATTTCTGATTCATGTACTTCCTATAGTTGGAAGTATAGTTGGAAGTTTTAACGAAAGCTTATTTTAAACATTACTTTGCAACATTGCTTAATTTACTATCCCGGGTTTGTTTGTGTTAGCATTATGTTGGAGTTTCCATCTATTTCTATATTTAGGTTAAATCTACTGCTTCTGGACTATTGGTTGAATTTGTTTATTTTGTTTCAAAGTATATTTATGGCATTTGTTTTCATTTTTACTCACCATTGTTTGTCCCTTGGAGATCTGCAGCAGGGCAGGAGTATGAAGGGGCCGGCCCAGTATTTCCTGCTTAAATGATGTCATTGATTACCTTGCTGGTTTCTTTTTGAGTATTGCTTTTTTCTTTTTCTTTCAAGTAACTTTTTGAGTTATCTTGTATTACATGGTTTATTTTGTACACCATTTCATTATGTAGATGAGTTTGTAAATTAGATTAATAATTTTATTGTTGTTTCTCAGATTTACTTGTTTTTTTTTTATCTGTTTAATTGTGTCTTGGTCCACTCAAGTGCAGGTGTGATGCCAATAGTCTATGAAAACAGTGAGCTCTTGGAAGCTCAGGATGGTTGTCAGAGTCAAATAAAAGTCATCAGAAAAATCTGAAATTGGTGGCTGATGCTTTTTGTTTACAGCCATATCTTTTTACGTTTTTAGGTGTGGCCTATTCTTTACATTTTAAGAGAATATATTGACAAGTGCTCTGACAATAAACAATAACATTTTATTATCAGTCCCACTGCGTACTTCTACTGTCTTTATTGCACCTTTATTCTGGTATATGGTAAAAAAAGAAAAAAAAGTTTCTATTTTTTTTGTGAGGTTATGGCTGGATGACCTGAAAATTAGTTTTAAAAAATGTTTGTGGGGATTCAGGATTGAAACATACAAAGAAGTTGAAGGAAAAAAAAAACAACCAAGCATTATTTAGTTGCAGCCTGGAACTGATTTAATTACAGGTACGTCTTCTGAGACAAATAAATCAATTATAGGTCTGCAATAAGAATACAGGTCAGTTGCATCAACAAGTTGCCCTGCTGTGTCTGATAAAAATCAAAGTCACTCTCGTGCAGGTTAGAATGAGCTCCTTACAAATGTTTTTTTCTTTTTGTTTTTCAGACAAAATACTGCTCAATCAGTGTTAAATAATCTGCAACTTTATGTTTTTATCATAAATCTATTTGACAACATGCATAGACAAAGAGTAAGTGTGCTGGTTAAAACCTTTCAGTGTATCTGTCGGTGAAGAGATTAATTGCCTTGAAACAAACGATGTGCTAAGAATGCTATTAACATTTGCATCACAGCATGATTAACGTGATCATCTATTTTGACTAAATCAAGTTTAACAAGGCCTATTGCATCATTTAGCACCTTACAAACAATACCCTTTGGCACAGCAGTGAGTTTCGTGACTACAGTAAAATAAACCCCTGCATGCTGGACATATTAAAATTGTGACACTTGGCAATGTCAACCCAAAACTTCCCGTCTTGTGGAGAAACTCAGATAAGTTGATATTCATAGATAAAATATGTTTTTAATAAATTCTTTCAAAGCATAACAAATGTAGTAGGATACATTATGTGTTTAGGTACCATTGTGTGTTTTCTTGACTTATTTTTGTTCCCCTTCTGAGAAAAAAACACTTTCAAATATTCTACAGCTTATCTAGTGCCTCTAAACAGAAGGGCCAAGGGGTTATAGGACGTTAACACAAAATAATTACAAAACTGAAAGAAATACCAATATGCCCATATGTACTTCCTTTATCGTGTGTATAACTGTTATTACTTTTCCTTCCAATAGATGTGTAGATGTAATGATTCCTTTGATGCATGCGTCTCATGTGATCTCGGGGTCAAATCGACTGAGTTTGCCTTTTAGCCTATGCTTCAGGTCTGCCGAATTATGATCAGCTTACTCTTATCAACAAGGCTAGAAAGCACCGAACCAAAAAATAGAACTGAATAAATATCTATAACGTTATCTCCTTGCATCCATAATACTTGGATGAGAAGAAGTAAAAGCAATAACCAGCAGTATAGATGCTGATCTTCAATTCAGGTGTTGCACCTGGAAGCAATGAGTGAATTGATGATTCTTGCACACATGGTGCTTTGGGTGAGCTCTTCAATGTTTTTAGAGTCTCTTGCTTTTCAAAGCAATAAACTAAAAGAAAATACACCAATAGTTAAGCCCTGATGTTTATGTAAACTGTATAAGCAAATAAAGTTATTTTCTTCACTTTGTGGCAATAAGTCAGCAAGGATAAGTATTTTTATTTTTTATTTTCCTAAATGTTCAAAAATTGATTAGAGAATATCTTAGAAACTCCTAAGCCTTAGACAAGTTGAGGCTTAGGATGGTTTTTCCTAATGCACAATAAGCCTATAAATATAATTAAATTAGCGATAAACTGGTTGAAGCAAAACAAAGTTAATGTTTTGAAGTGGCATGTGTGTGTGTACACCTCCGACAATCCATTGATAGAAATGAACCTATCATAAAATCGAGTCTGAATTAAGAAAACTTTTATGATGATGCAACTATGCAAAATGTTATTAATCACCACACAGTATCAGCATGTTTTATTGTACCGTATTTACATTCTCATCATTACTGTCATTTATTACAGCCTCTCACCATGCTGGTCATTTCATTATGTCATCTACTTGATATTAATGCGGACGCTAAGCTGTCAGCAATTTACTCTGACTGCCTGACTGTATTTGTTCTGGTGAAATGATTGACAAAAAAACAACAAAAGCTGTCAACACTGTCAAAACTGGCTTCTTCCAAGTCTGCCATGTTTGTTTAGACTGAAGTCACATTGGAACTCTAATCAGTTTGTCTGTGGTGTGTTGCTCCTTTGTGTGACTCAACCAAAATTGTTATATCAAAGATTTTTGGAATTATGTGTGAGGTCTCTCAGGATTTCAAAGTCAATAACACGTTTTAAATCTTGCTGTATGAACAAAACATTACCGATGCAATAATTAAGAAAAAATTTACAATTCAAGAACTTCTAAGAATTTTGCTAAAATGATGCCACTGGCAGCAGAGGTTTAGTCTTTGAGAATAAGGGCTCTTATTTCAAACGCAAGTTGGCCTGGAAAGCCGACTAATGTCTAGACGAGGACTGGGCCAAACTTCCACTTCTTTCAACTAGTGTGATACTTGTAACAGCTGTAATTGTGTAGTGTCTCTTTAAGATACTCAAGTATCGCTAATGATGTCACAAGTATGCGCTGCTGCTTCTCTGCAGAGAGCGTGGCAGAAACGTGCTACAGATCGTCACATGGACTGAGATGGACATGTTAGCTCCCAACATTTAGTAACGTCACGGGTTGTTTGGACTCTGCTCATTTTCATGTTTGATAATATAGCAGCTGTTCAACCGGGCTTTGTAAGGTTGGTGAAGAGTGTGTTTATTAAAGGACAAAACTGTGGAATTCCCAGTACCAGTGTGGTTGTGAGTTTTTGACCGTCGTCCTCCTCTCCTCCCTTAAACACAACCCAAGCGTTACATACTCAAAACATTTGACCCAAACATAGAGTTTAAGAAACAATTCTATTAGTAGTAAATAACTCTTTATAAACATTTAAATAAAAAAAAAAACAATAAAATAATCTCAGAAAAAAAAAAATTATGGTGGCTTTTGGCAATTAATCTTTTTGTAATCCTAATTGAGTTCATTTGAAGTAAAAAATAGAGAAACATGTGTTGGGTCTGCATGCAGTTTTGTAAACATCTTGTTTATACTCTAAACTCTGCCTATTTATGTTTTGCCCTTTAACAGCTTTTATTGGAATTTATACACAGCACAGAGGTGTCCATCACCTGACGCTGCCTCTTTGCAAAACAGTATTTATATCTTAAGTAATAAGCAGCTTTCTATTAGTACACCAGTTTTTTTCTTTGCCTACAGACCAGTAACCTTTTTCACTATGGTAACAAGGAACTTTTCACTTGAAAACCAAAGACAAAAAACATATGTGCTTTTAAATTATGGCCTTGCATTTCCAGTTTGTGCCTGACTTGTCTGCCTCTGGTAATCCATTTGTTCCCTTAAAGGTTATAGTTATCAACGTGGATCTGGCAAAAAGCTTGCGTGTAAAAATAAAGTGCTGCAGTGAGAGTCCACCTTTTCCAACCCTTTCAGCACCAAGCCATTGACTCCTGCCACACAATTCCCTGCACTAAATGCCACTTACGCTATTACAAGTTTTAAGCTGAGGACAGCTCTGACCTGATGGGGCTGAGGACAAAGGGAGTGCACTGACAGGGACACTTATGAAATGCCAGAAGAGAATAACCACCACCAATTGAATGCAAGGCTGTTTCGTGACTGCTAAGGTTTTGAGTTTGGCAGAGACTGCTGCGATCACCTACTGTCCTGTGGAAAGACGATGGTTGACGTGTTTGCAAAAGTCCTTTCAAGATGTGCTTCACCACACGCTTTCTTTCAGATCCCTGGTCATCCAGCTGTGGCAAGTGTTGCGTTTCACCGAGTGACATCAGTACACTCATAACTTTTAGGCAACCTTGACATAATTGTGCCATAAATGTAACTGACAGGTTGGAAGGCTCTTCCTGACTTGTGCTCAATCATAACTATATCACTGTCTCCATGGAGGACACAACCTGCAGTTCAGCTGTAAGGCAGGCCTTTGCAAATTCTCCTGTGACACAAAATGGTTCTACAAAGTAAATAGCAATGATGTCTATTATGAAAATGAATATTTTGACTTCCAATAATATTCTAAATAAATGTTTTTCTTAGTTCAAAGACAAAAATTATTGAGAATTTAAAATTAAGCTCACCTAAGGAGTAGAAACAGATAAAGTTAATAAAAACTAAGTACAGATAATAATCACTGCTATATTCATAAGCAGTCTGGGCATAAAGTGAGTGGCTCTAACTGAACCTGAGAGAAATTGTGGCTCAATAACTCGGGTGCCTGTGAAGAACTCACACTTCTGTTTTTACACTTAACAAGCATCCCCTGATCATTGAGAAGTGTAAAAACAACACAAGGTTTTACAAGTGTACAAAATGTACAAAAGTGTAAAACAACACCCACTGAAGGCTGGAGAACTGGAGTGAAGGAAGCTAAAGCAAATATCATTAATGTCTACAATGTTCAAACCAAAGAAGCTGAATTGATGAAGAAAGAAAATTTTCTCGGCCATAATTAAGATAAAACAAGCTACAATACAAATAATCAAAGAGTCATGTCAAAACAGAGACAAATTATGTTAGTGTTAGTGTAGCAGTTTCACTCTGCACGAAAAAAATCGGGAGCTTTAATGCATAAATATTGGATGGGACAAAATATATGTCACTGTCAAGATAAACCGATTGAAAATGAAATGTCCAGATCATATTCTTTGAGGTGAGTGAGATAAAATAACATTACAGATGCTGACAATGCAATACTGATAAAATAAATGTTGTCTTTCTTATAGCATGCAATTTGAATTGATTTTATTACCATTATTGATCAGGACATCCTGCTTGAAAACATTTGTTAGGTTTAAGATGTTTAATTTTTTATTTATTTATTTGAATTCTTAAATATAACATTGATACCTTACTCTATCACTTACTCCTGACAATAAAGTTAAATTAGAAGATCTTATTTCTGAAACAATTTGCCCTTTTTTGAATTGGAAGGGACCTTCAATGATCTTTCTTTACAATATGCAGAGTCTGGAATGGACCTTGGTCTATCATGGCTTCCAAGCATTTTGTTTTGTCCCACTTGTGTTTATTTATATGAAATATAACAGGGAATTCTCATACTACTGCAGCACCCAGGCAGTCTTTGAAATGCAAAAACATCCGACTACTCATATTCATCGCTATAGTGAGTGAATGCTTGTGTGAACATTTCAAACACATTTATGGTGTTAATTAGTGAGGCTTGCAGATGCTGACAGGTTTATTTTATCCCCATCATGCAAAGTATAATGTGCTTTTTTTTAGTCATTATCTCATCAGCTGAAGCCAGAGAAGAAAAAAAAGAAAAACAAATCTGATATAAAGCAAGACTTACATGTTCTATAAGTTCCCTAATCATGCCATTCCACTGTCCCTTGTCATCCTGTGAGCCGTATTTTCCATCAGGCACCAGGCGGATCTCATATGTGAAGCCCAGGATTTTGGCGAGCTCTTTCAGCAAGTCGATGCAGAATCCTTCAAATCGGTCGTTCCCAACCAGTGCCTTGTCAGACTTCTTAAGCATGACATATGGCTCCTCCTGCACGGACCCAAAAGATCAAATGAGAAGCAATGGTGAGGTCAGCTTTTTCAATTTGTTTCAGCACATGCACCTAATTGAAGAAAAGCGATCTGAGCTGACGAGTCGCTGTAGCACTTAACAGATAGTGACAGCACATTCAAGTTCAGTGTGCAGCTACAGAGACTTAAAATATGAAAGGAGATTGAAGTTTTTCACATACAGAAACATGAAATAACCAAATGCTAAGCTACATTAGGCCTATACAAACGAAACATATTGATGGATATTAACTTATTTAGCTGGTGAATACATACTGTAGTAGGCAGACACTGTAATAAACTGTGACAAAGTCCCTTAACCTAGAAACAAAAGTTTATGTCTGCCTTAAAACTATGAGGAAAATTAGCTTTCAGATATGAGTTAAATCAGTGGTGACAAGCGTAAAAAAAAAGATCGAGGACTATGTACAACCATGAGCAAAATACCGGAAAACACATAAACTTAAATTCTGTGTAAAAAAGACTCATTATGGCAAATGGCATTTAACACATAAAATAATTACATTTAACCAGAGGGGTTGTCCGTTTTTTCATTGTACAACAAAGACACATTCAGGGAAAAATAGGCAGGTGATGTTGTTAAATTAATAAGTAGTAATTGCAGACTAGCTGTTTGCGCACAAACCCCAACCAGTCACTGGCATATAATCAGTGACTGGTACAAGTAATTCTCGTATTACTCTAAAAAGACCAGAATGGTAAATAGGTATTATTTGCATGAGAAATAAAGATACTTGGAGCTACACAATTCAGTGATTACTTTTTCAATATTCAATATAAAAATAACTAAACATTGAAAGTATCAGAGACGGCGTTATCAGTATAAAGCCGTCAGAAAAGACATTTTCTGTTCAGTTACTGAACAGTCTTTAGAGGCCTGCAATAATCCACCCTACTGATCACACTTTGACTGTCTGATTACAGACAGAAAACAAAAGTGAAAAGGAACATGAACACAATGGTGCCTTCATAAATTGTCAACATCCTCCAAAGGACAGCAATGGCACTGTTGCCCGCAGAGGTAATGACTAAATATGAATTGCTCATAAATTATTTCCTTTATTTGGTGCTTGTTACCATTTCCCTGCCAGAAAGACTTGCAAATACTCCTGCACATTTGAAAACATGTTGGTCCATTTATGCAAAAGTAAACTACAATTTATTACAACTGCCATTGTATAATTTACTAACTGAGCTCAGAAGCAGAGTAATTCATTCTCTTGTGAAGATGACCCCATCCCATTGTGTTTTGTCAGTGGGAGAGAGAAGTACAAAATAAAAAAGGGGGATACAAAGGAGAAAACTGGTTACCAAAGCACTTGCAGTATAACAATCAGTAGAATCAGGAATTAGTGATATACCAGGGCGCACCCAACCCATATTTGTTAATATTTATTACACACAAAGCAAATAACTTGACATACTCAAAATTCAGAAACCAGTTGAACTATTGATGTAAAATAAAATAGAATCATCACAAAAGGTCTTCTTTTCTGCTTAATTATTTGCAGTTTTTTAATATATGATTTTTTTTATTTTATTTTGTTTAATTAAATGTATTAAATTTAATGTTTTTTTTTTTTTTTTTAAAAAGTGTTACATTTTTAATTACATTATCACCATTTCAAGATTTCAGGTCAAGAAATGCTTCACATTAATAGGTCAATAAATGAAACTCCCAGAAATGATCTGTGTAAAAAAGATATTACGTTTTTTGTCTGGGAAATCGGCCATCTGCTTCTGCTATTTGCTTCTGCATATAAATACAGAAATATCCTTTATGAATCTGGTACAGAAATTTAACAACTAAAATATTTGCAAGAAATGAAGAAGGGTACACAGGTTCCCAAATTACCCCCACTGAGTGCTGGCAAAATTTCTCTGACTGTTCCTGTTTAAATCTATTTGGATATTATAGACACAAAACTGCTTCTTAAATAAACAACATGACATGAATACTTGATGACAATGCATTTAAACAGCAAAATGCTTGGCCAAAAACTTCGCTTAAGTTGTCCAATTAACTTGATCAGAAAGTTTGCATGTTTAACGAGAAGGCCATTACCATCTGTTTCTAGCCTTCTCGTTTATGCAATTCCCCAAGGTTTGGACTCAAATCAAAGTCTTTATACCAGCTCAACCCTTCCAGTCACAACGTGAGCGTGCACAACAAAAGGAGGAGGAAGGCAGGCTTGCAAATAGACATTACAGGCAATGAAGTGCAAACAATTATTGTAAGAGGAAAAACACATTAAGTGCCCTAATCTCTACTGCGAAGTTATCAGTATAAAGCTGTCAGATGTCTTGCTCATGCATCACTGAGAATCAGTGTGATGCAATTTCATTACACTACGAGGGAAGATTGATATTAAAATATAAGCTCTTCTTAACAGTTTGAAAGTTTTATGTTCCTAAACTAATGATTCCCAGAGAAACTGCAAATGAAGAAGGCTTGTCAGATCCAAAAGATATACATTTAAGAAGGTAGAAAGAAAATAAAAGCTACTTAACACCACCGTGGCATAAAATCAGTGACTGGTACAGTATTGTGGTTCAAAATTAGACCACTTAAATCCTTGTTCATTTTCTCCAATCTGAGACAGAATTAATATAGATGGCACCTGATAGGCAATAATTATTCCTTATCACAATCCTGCTTGTCATAATTATAGCTTTGTGGCTCAATATAGGCATAATAACAGTGTTTATCGTTGTAACTTTAAGGGGTGTGCAGGGGAAGGTCTGTGCTATCACCTCTGTGATAGCTCCTCCACAGATACCAACAGGAGGTGACAGAGATAAGGACAAACAACAGCAAGTAAATGGCAATGTGGGTCTAAAAGAGGCATTTTCTAGGTCTTTTTGTCTAAACGTGTAATTAATGCTAGTTTATAGTCTCACTTGCTCCATTTGTGCTGCTTTCTTCCTGATCTCCACTTGCAAAGCTTAAATGTCCAGTGAGCCAAGTTGTTACAACACACAATTCAGCAAAAATATTATCCTATGATGATAGTAGACTGACATTTGATTTATTTTTTCTCAATCAGACAAAAGCTCAAACCATTTCGACATCTGGAAGAGGTGATGGCAATTTGCTAGGGTTCAAACAGAGCATCAGCAAGACGAAGAAAAAACAATTTATGTGAAGTTGAATGAGAAATGGACGTTTGCTCCAGTTAAAGTGTTTTACTAGGATTTTCACAAACAACCATCTATCAGGTTTACAGAGACTAAAATAAATGCAGGTAATAAAGTGAACAGAGTGCATAACATCCTGCAGAGGCCCTTTACATAGTCCTTAGATTAGCTAGAGAATGATGAAGGGAGAAGTACATGAAATGGGTTTTCATGGCTTTGGAGCTCCATCTAAACTTTACTTTATCAAGAGAAATGCAAATAGTAAGATACAGACGTGTAAACACAACACGTCCTATCAACTCAGGAATGAGAAATCACTCTTCTCTGTCTGGTAATCAAATTGACGAGTCTTGGTTTGGAAGCCATCAGGAAAGTGATATTGTAAGACTTTATTATACAAAGTGTAAACTTTTCCAGGCTATGGGCTTGGCCCCTTAGTTCCAGTGAGACAAGTACACAAAGTAAAGTCCATAAACACATGGATGAATGAGTTTATTGTTTAAACCCAACAAAAAACCATGGGGATGAATTAGAGCGCAGATTGTCATCCAGGCTATCCTGTCTAATGTCATTGCCTGAGCTCAAGTGTTCCCTTAAAAGCGATCCTTCCAAAAGCATGTGGAAAGCTTTTCTAAAAGATTAAACATGTTAAAGCATGCATATTGTAATCGAATATTAATCACTAAAGCTTGTGTGTTTGCGAAAGCAGTTGCTATTTAAATTGTGGCAATACAGTGTATTAAAAATATTATTGGAGTGGATTTTTTCTAAAGAAAACTAAATATATTAATTGCATTAAATCTGATTCCTAGCACATCAACAGTAAGAAAAGTAGAAAGACATGGTGACATCTTATGACCTACCAGAATGGTGGTGATGACAAGAGAACGGTTAGACAGAGAATCAGTGATGTTCATTCCTTTTCGCTTCGGCACTTCCGTGATGTTAAGACCTCCTGACGCACTCCACTTCCCCACCTGTAGAAGACGAAAAGTGTGCAAGCTAAGTATGCTGTGACTGTCGACGAGCTATGACCTCCACAAACTCCCCCGCCAATTGTTTCCTGCATTAGTGCCAGGTTGAACACATTTCCAGCAGCATTAGATGATTGGCTGTGTCACCTTTTATCAGAAAGCTAAGGTGCTCTGCAAAGTATGGGTAGTCAAGGAAAAAAAAACATGTTGGGTAAACCACACAATGATAAAATTCTTCATAGTGTTGCTATTTGCTTGAGGTGATCATGAAAATTCTATTGAACTACTAAAAACAAACCATATTACCTCATATGTAATTACTGTATATTATTAGTGCTCTCACTTTAAACAATATGTAACAATGAATGAAAAAAACCCTAAAAAAACACCTAAATGTTGGGTAGGACACTAACAAACACAATGCAAGCTAATTTGAAAAGAATACAGAAGCAGAAAAATTGGAATTTGGATTCCATTGTGTAAGCAATTTTCTCTGCAGTGTCTGTGAGATAAGCAAAGTGATTTGAGCAAATAAAAAGAAGCTACACATGCAAGAAGCCTTACGGCAAATATCTCAGCACATTGTAGAAACACACTCTGGAACATATCATTAGCACAAATAGTCCTGTGGCTGTCTATACCAATCTCTGTTTGCAACTCAAGCTTTCCACCAAGCCCTCCTCTGTTTCCTCTATTGCTACACTCTGAGCTTTTAATATTCACTGGGATTTGTGCTTGAGGTGAATCCATTTAAAGATGCTCACCATCCAACACACACAGACACACACACAAAAGCATGAAAAATGCCTGTTAATGTCCTCCCTGGCTAATCCAGGGAGAGGCATATGCTCTAATTTGAAAACCACATTAGTTACAGCTTGTCTCACAAAACCGAAGAGGACTCCAGGAGAGAATTTAAAAATATCAGGATGCTTTCCGCCTTGCAAAACTCCTTCTAATAGTATCCAATTACAATTAGTTCAATTCATTTAACATGATTAGCATGAATTAGTTGATTCAAAAGTTATTTTCTCATGCAAATACACAAAGAGCATGACACTTAATTCGCCATCCTGGGCATGCTCTCATCTACCAAAAGTGACACACTGAGAACCTGTTCATAAACTTAGGGTAATATTCAATTACAAGGGATTAGTTGGGAATAAAAAAAAATCCACATCTTAACAGGCTCACCAGTTAAAGCTGATTCCGTGGATATACAAGGAAGGCAAAAAAAAATAAAAAATACAGCAATCTGCAGCACGCTAACATGCCTGAGTGAAGGATTTGTCAAAAGCACAATAATAATACGGCATCAAATAATTTTTGCCACGCTTCAGTTTAAATGGCTCTGCGCAGGACAAGACACCAGTGAAAAGAAGAAAAATTATTTCAAAGCTCTGTTCCGGAGGGTTACAAGGTGAAAAGTCTCTGCTATTATACTGTAGAGTCCTAAGCCTTCAGGGAGATTTTGAAGAAGCCATAATGGGACTCATCCTTATTTTATTCATTCATACTGTATGAAAGCCACTTAGCAGATAATAGCTGTTGTAGTTGCCCTCTAGTATAATAAAATATATTCTACAATTTTGCCCTGTTAGATGTTGTTTTTATCTTTTTGTAAAATGTACTTATTAATTTTAATTCCGAATACCATTTAAGTATTACCTCAAATTATCACTTAGAGATTCAGCTATTAACACCCAACTGTGTAGCTCAAACAATTCATTTTATCTACTAATTTATGCTTATGTTTTAACTCCCAATACTCCTCTTAATAAGAAAGTCAAATTATGCTTTAACAATAGCATTTCAATATTTAAAAAATATCTGTGATTAATACCAAAAGATGTGAAACAGAATCTAAAGAAAATGTTTTCTATAGCTGAAATCTCGAGACAAACATCTACATTTACCTTAGTAAATATATCATCAATCTATTTCTAAAGATGGATTCAAATCGGAGTGCATACATATTTTACTGTTTTAAATATACATTTATCCATCCATTTTCTTTTCACCCTTATCCCTTGTGGGGTCGGGAAATGCTGGTTCCAACTCCAGCTATGTTCCAGGCAAGAGGCGGGGTACACCCTGGACAGGTCGCCAGCCTGTCGCAGATGTTTCAAACAACAAAATATAATTTGCAAAGGATGTAGTGAAAGCCAATTGTATTCATTCACTGACTTTGCAGCTACATGCCCCATCTTGAGTAAGCATACCGCCTCAGTAGAAAGGAACAGCTTTCCTTTAACAGGAAGAGACCTACACCAGAAATCAGTTTGGTGAAACAAACTCACCTTTTCAAGTCCATCCTCCTTTAGACTGACAATGTCCAAGTCAAAGTCTGTACGTAACCCAGTTGTCTTGTTGAAGGACAATCTTCCAGTCAAACCATCCCAGTGAGACTGAAACATAAAAATGTTGCATATTAATATTAAGGAACATTTTGAATTATATCAGCACTATGGCAGATTTATTTCTAATATGGAGGCTTGAGTGATCCATCCATCTTTCTATCATCTGCCCTTCTTGCTGCAATGTCATTAGGAGGTGGAATAGCAGAATATATTTGCTCACTGTTTAAATTGCAAAAGCCTTGCCTAAATGTAAATTTTACACATTGTTTTTGTTCTTTAATTTATTTTGTATTCTTTATATTTAGCAAATACTTTAATAGCTCAAACAAATAAAAGAAATATACTTCCTGTCAAAAAAAGTGCACTTTATCTTCCTGCTGAAAATAAATTCACTCCCACATATACACAGACCAAAAGCATAAACACAAACTATAGAAGCTGCATTTCCTTTTTTTAATTACATTTTACATCTCAACGCCTCCGACACATTTTCCCTCCAGACTACGTAGTTAATTAACAGCCGTCTTCTTTTGCTTGATTCCACCCGAAGGAGAAAAAACACAACTGCCCCCTGTTATGATTCCTTGATACTGGCACCCTCCAGAAATGACTGCAGGTGCAGCCACAACAGAACACTACTTACCTGATCCTCTCAAATGTAAGCCTTTTGTGAACGTGAATGATACTAACAGCTGAATATGTTGCCCCTGAATTAGCATTTTTATTTTTAAATGCTATACCAACCAAAGAATGTGTATATATTAATGCTTGTTCATATAAAAAGAGGTTTCTAATTAGGCATCAATGTCACTCTCATCCTGTCACAGTCACTGATGTGCACAATGGATGTTTAACAGGTCTTCACAC